>NC_064638.1:1124915651-1125540651 GCF_023864345.2 Schistocerca serialis cubense | reverse complement strand
ACTATCTATCCGAACCCCTTAGGAACTTTAACTGCTCTGTCTCGCTTATAATATGCCCATTCTGTCTGATCAAAATATCCGTTCTTGTTGAATTGTGAGTTAGAAACTGTAAAAACTGAGTTTTACTCTGATTTAGCATCAAATTATTTTCCACAAGCCACGAACTTATTTCATGAACTACATTATTTGATACTGTTTCAATATTACACACAAGATCCTTCACTACCAATCTGGTGTCATCAGCAAACAAATATTTTTCAATCACCTGTAATACTGGAAGGCATATCATTTATATAAATAAGGAACAGCTGTGGCCCCAGCACCGACCCTTGGGGAACGCCCCCCTTAACAGTGCCCCATTGGGACTGAACATCACTACCACTCTCAATATTGCGGAGAATTACCTTCTGCTTTCTGTTCTTAAAGTAAGAGGCGAACCAATTGTAAGCTACTCCCCTTACTTCATAATGGTCCAACTTCTGCAGTAATATTTTGTGGCCAACACAGTCGTGCTGCAAAGGCACTCGCGTCGGTCGCCTTCTCCCATAACCCATTGACGCCACATTTCGCCGCACTGTCCTGATGTACACGTTTGTCGTACGCCACACATTGATTTCTGCGGTTATTTCACGCAGTGTTACTTGTCTGTTAGCACTGACGCTCTCAGTGGTTGATCAAAGGCCATCGGCCACTGCGTTGTCCATAGTCAGAGGTAATGCCTGAATCTTGTATTGTCGGCACAGTCTTGATGCCGTGGGTCTCCGTATATTTAATTTCCTGATTTACAAAATGGAATGTCCCATGCCTATAGCTCGAATTACGATTTCGCGTTCGAAGTCTAAATTCCCGTCGTGCGGTCATATTCGAGTCGGAAACCTTTTCAAATGAATAACCCAAACACAAATGATAGCTTCACCTTTTACACAGTGTATAGGCGATATACCGCGATCTATAGATGTACATATCGCTATCCCGTGAGTCCTGTCAGTTCAGCGTATCATATAGTGAGCAGCGGTACGTATGTTGAAGCTGTAGCGCATTTGGTAGCGCCGTGAAATGTTGATTGGTGAAGAGAGGTTCGCATCCATGTCGTTCCCATCTTTTTTCGCCGTTTGCTTTCTTTAAGGTAGTGGTTTTTATCTCAAAAATCGGTGTTATTTAAAATTAATAATACATTTGCTGCAGTTCTTGTTGCAAAGGTCGAAGACTGGAATGTTTCCCAGTGGCCAGAAATCTTAATATGATTGCCCGTCTGTCTGAATGTAGGGAAGTTATGCAATATAAGTTTATTTTTACTATCCTGAAACTTTGTGGAAGTTTGGGTTTATGGACTAACCGTGTTTATGTCTTTACGGTGAATATCTTTTTGAATGATTGTTAGCAGTTTCGAAAAAATTTCTTCCATTCGAATGGAATTAAAAGAGTATATTTTGAAATTTGTATGAAGAAGCAAGTTATTTCGGAGTGTGTGTGTGTAGTCAGTGCAACATCGATAATATGAATATTATGCACCTGCAAACTGACGTTTGACACTATACCTAAAATATACTCAACACCAAAGATGTGAATAAAATTCAATTGTGTTAACGAATTGCATCTATTGGTATTCGTCTTTGATCGTTGTGCAGCATTATGTCGTATCCCCTAACGGCAATTCGCTGTTTAAGCCCCATCGACAAGTCAAGGACCTTAGTCTCAATTTTCTCCGCTTTTCTTCGACAATCGCTGACTGAGTTAACGCAGATGTTTCACGCGCATCCATTTTCGTAAAAGAATGGTTTGCGAGCCAAATAAAGCCGCCAACGGCAGCTGGAAACACAAATCACATTAGCAGTTGGTCCCGTGTGCCGACATCTCTCTCTCTCTCTCTCTCTCTCTCTCTCTCTCTCTCTCTCTCTCTCTCTATCTCTCTCTCTCCCTCCCCCCCCCCCCCCCCCCCGTCCGTGACCACGTTCACATCAACGTTAGCTGCCTCGTCTTGCACAGGACAGCAAAATGCTACATGGACGGGTCATTGCAAATGATGGCACAGTGTTACCAAACGAAGAGCCGCCAGCGTAGCAGAGAACGCTAATGCGCTGCTTCCTGGACACTGGTAGGCACACCGGCCCCGGATAAAAACCGCCCGGTGGATTGGAGACTAGGGCCGGTATGCCAGCCAGCCTGGATCTGGTTTTTAGGCAGTTTCCACATCCCGCTTGGTGAATACCGGGCTGGTCCCACTTTCCGCTTCAGTGACGACTCTCAGACATTTGTAACACGTTCACACTTTTCCGTGGCTTGCACTAGACGCAGACAGCTGGGGTACACTAATTCCATCCCAGGGGGTTCGGGGTGGCGGCAGGAGCAGCATCCGGCCACCCTCTGAAACAAACACTGCCAAATCAATGGTGACAAGGCCGGCCCCGCATTGCTGCAGGAATAAGGCCTCAAGCAAAAGTTACTAAAAGAAGGATAACTGTTAGTTAAACTGGTATCGGAAATTTTTTGTGGGGGTCAAAATAGTGAAGGAACCCTAGTCTAAAATATGGCACAGGTGGAAGCCGACGGAAGTTTCAGTACTTGTTAGTGATGAACATACTTCGGCAGCTGTCCACGTTACACGACCAATAGTAATGGCATAGTTATGTGCCAATGGCTGTACTGTACCAGATAATATAGATACAGTTTTCAAGCCCGATAATGGACTGTCCATGGAAAGTGAGTGACCCAAAACTCGTTAGTCGACGGGGTAAACACTTAACCTGAAAATTGCTACACAGTCGAAACGATGTTATACAAAGTAAAAATACGGAAATCGCCGTTGCAGCAAACCATTTAGTTAGTCACTATCACGGCAGTTGACCCTGTTGCAACGAACTCGTCCCTTTTCTTTCCTTCGTTGGCTACCTTAATTATCAATTTTGCCCGTCAGAAGCTTGCGTTACAGTCTATTCTTTTGAATGAAGTTATTTATCAGGGTTTTACCTGGTAAATTTCATGTTTTGAGGTTGATCTCTACCCTTTCCACACTGAATAAAACGGTGCTGCAATGTTTACCACGCTGTACAGATACTAGTGCTGTAATCAGACTACTAAGTTCTGTACGTGCAGAAAAACACTGTATACGTCACTCAAAATCTGTAGTTCGTCAGAGAAAAAATTCTAACATAGCGTTTTAAGGGCGAAAAATTATATCTACTACACAAATGCGTAGGGAACGACACCTTTGGCAGTTCAAATGAATTTGTAACCTGCTGTTGTCTCTTAAGCGATAGTAATAGGGTGGGGCGGGGGTGCTAAAAACGTGTGAATTCTGTTTTAGTCACAAACGGAGGTTGCCCAGGGTGCAAATTCGGAACGGTAATGTGCATCCCTAACAGGGTGTATGTGGATCAATGGGCTTGCATAGTAAGCCGATAAGCAAAATCTCTGAATCCAACAGATTTTGATTTGACCACTGGTATGTTTAAATGTACGTGAATTCCTAAGGAACCAAACTGCTGAGGTCATCGGTCCCTAGACTTTGACACTAACTTAGGCTAAGAACACGAACACCCATGACCGAGGGAGGACTAACTTCCGGCGGGAGGGGCCGCGCAATCCGTGACATGACTTCTCAACACTGATATTAACACAGAGCTGAATATTATGAGGTAGTGCTTTTAGGAATTTTACATGCATCAGAATTTCATCTGCGTTCCTAGCACTCGTCACGTGGAAGTAAGAGTTTGCTGTGAGATTGATTGATAAAGTATAGCGAGTCGATGATCACAAATAATGAATACTTATTCTCTGAGCATGTATCACGACCACAGATCTTTAGACTGTTGGGCCGGTGGAAACACTTTCAGCCGAGGAAACCTGACAAAGGAGGATACTACTGTCATTCTATGGCCTCATTAAATAATAATCTTCAATATTTTGGCGGTGCAACCGCCGAAGTAGCTGTTATTTGCACGGCGGGTAGGGTGAGCGGTATGGAGCCGTGGCAACGGGAACAATTTAAACTCTTAAGTACCGTACTAAGATTCAGAGATAGGGACTACTAAGGAGCAACAGGTGCTGAATTATAACAAAGACTAGCGTGAAAGCGGAGCGAATACAGGGACGTCACTGGTATTATACCGAACCGTTGAAAAATTCTGTGAATGCCAAGTGAGGTTCTCTCCACGTACTCGTGCGGTTCGTAATTCTACATAGAATTTGAAGCATAACATTTCTTGCTTGATGCCAACTACAAAACATTTAGCATACTTTGCTGATGACTATGTGTATCATCTAAAGTTGCCCCTCACCACAAGTAAAAAATATTTCCAAAATGACAGCTGCGAAGTAAGTACATATATCACTTAAGGCGATGATACATATCCAATTTAATACACCAGGATTAGCTTGCATACTCTCGATCCTTAGTTGATGACCACGCCCTATGACGCTGTAGCCTAACGCACGACATGGAACCACAATAATTTTGGCAGAAAGTTTTGATGTTTCCTGAAGGAACGTGTATCAGAACTTTGGAAAAACTCAAGGAAGGGAGACTAAGCTCACTGCTTTGTAAGTACACATGGGAGCATTTCCTCAGAGGCTATCTTCCAAAGCGTCATACACACACTAACAGCGATTAAATATAACCGGAATTATGACTACAGAAGTAACCACTGCATTTAAGCACTGAAGCGATAAACCGACTTGAGTTATGCATTGACTCATTTCGTCATGTAGAACTCTTGAAAAGTACCATTACATACCGACCACCAAAAGGTGTGTGTGTTGTCATGCCCTTTCTTGCCAACGGCAGTGTTAAGTACAGATGGCTTAAAATTACTTGATAGCTGGCGTCTGTCACTTGCCCCTACAGTGTTGCCAAATCGGCCAATGGCTACCGCTCAGTTGCAGGTGTAAGATGTCGTGGTCTCCTGACCTTCATTGCTTACATATTCCGCCCTCACAATCATATTCCGCACATCAAGACGCTTCATTCGAACCCAAACTCGATAAGGTAAAGTCAATGTTGTATGAATTCATGTAAACAATATGCAATTAACAAGTAAGCACACCGTGGTTGAAGTACTCAAGGCTGGTGTACACACGTACATTCCAGACATGGTGGTCACAGAAGCTTTTAGTTCGGGAGAGAAACCGCGCAATGCGACGCCGGTCCCTTCAGAGGACGACCCAGCCTACGTCGGCCGGTGACAGCGTGCGCCCGAGTGAAAGGGGAGAACAACCCCGTGTTCGGCTTAAAAGCAAATTCCGCTACATTGTGTGGGAGCAGCCAGCCTATGCACTCTTTACACATAGCACGCAGTTTCAGAGATTTTCACAGGGAGACAGCAAAAGCCAATGCTACAGGTTTCCGGATTGGTCGCCTTAAACGAAGCGTCATTCTCCCGTTTTAGAAGAGCAATGCTGATTGGCAGACGATATTTCTGGCGCCTTGAGCTGAAGGAATAATTGAAGAGACCGAAAGATATATCCCTTCACGTCTGGTGTGGAGAGGCGCCGTTCCATTGTCGCTCTTGGAGCGAGGAACAAGTGTCCTCAGTACTTCACTGGGAGAGCACCTTTGTCGAGAGCGAATCGAAGTGCTACTCTATATTGAATCCTTGCGATTAAGCGTTTTTCACTGTGTTGGCCGACACTTATTGTGCGGTGTGAATGGACAGAGTTATAGTTAAACGCCTGCGAGCGTATTTTTGAGTGGCATGCGGTGGACTGGTTATCTGACCAGTGTACCACACCAATAGTTGGACTAGGGGGCGAATATGAGTCCTTGACTTCATCAAGGCATAGGTAGAGTTTGATTGGCGAAGGTTAATCCAGATAGAACGAGAGTTATTTGTCAGCAGCGAGCGGCGCAGACAGGAGTCATCGCAGCTTACTGTATTGTGCGCTACAGCTATTGCGAGCCCCATATTTCCTCCACAACAGTACACTTCACTGTATTTCACACGCGACAGACTTGGCCGTACCTGGTACATTCTAAAGGATAACTATTTAAGTTCAGTAGGCGCGCCTCTCAGCCATTCTGCCAAGTCAACCACCATCTTAAACTATGTATAGAAATTTCATTAGCGAGTCCTATCCTTGAGAGGTAACTTCACATTCCGAAAAGAACCAGGATATCGACCTTCAGCATAGCTGGATAATAAGCATATCATACCGCTACTGTCTCTGTTGATCTCGTTTTGTTCGCTGCATTTGTTCTGGGCGGACGTCCCATGACACCCGTTCAAGTTCATCATTGATCCGTTCACTTTTTTTTATCATTATAGAGGACAGCTAACCTTCTGACCGAACACGCTGAGCTATCGTGCCGGCTAACGCTAAAGGAGAAGCAGACAACTGAACGCAGATGTCGCAATGACGATTCAAGAGCCCTGTTTCACGTAATGTGCGAAGCTGATCCCACGTAAGCCGATCTGTGATTATGGTAATGACATGTGAGACGCTGAATCGTGTCTTGTGCCGAAGTACCCAATAGGGTTTAGTTAGTTCTGTGTATGAAACGTGTGTATTTCGTTATAAATAATGTGAACAGTGGTAGAAATGGGATGGTAGTGTTTGACGGTCAAAATCGACGTGAAATAAGAGACCTAACAGAGTTCCTAAGATAGCAGTTTGTGGGGGCCCGATTAGCTGGAGGATCAGTAACCGAGACAGCCAACTTAACTTCCAAAAGAAACTCCGTTAACAGTCGTGACAGCCTACACAAAACTTAGTAAGGCACCATCGTGTAAACGTAATATTGGGCACAAATCAAAACTATAGGACAGATCGTCATACGCTAATACGAATGTGTCAAAACACAGAATTACGCCGGCTAAATTCACTGCATAGCTTAACAGCCACCTTTAACACCCCTTACCTATCGACACTGTCCGCCGAGAACTCCAAAAAGCGAATATTCATGGACGAGCTGCTATACCGAAACCATTACTGACAACCAACGCAAAAATGCGTAGAACATGGTGTCAGGAGAATAAATCATGGACGGCTGCTCAGTGGATGCACGTCATATGGTCTGACGTGTCGACGATTTCAGTATTTCCAACATCGTGCCGGGTTTACGTTTGGATAACGCCAAAAGAAGCCTACAATCCTCATTATTTGATTCCAACGGTAAGGAATGGAGGTGGAAGTGTGGTGGTGTGAGCAACCATATCATGGTATTCTGCTGGTCCCATCGTTAAACTGTAAGGCCATGTTACAGCCAACGATTATGTGAACATTTGGTGATCAGGTGATCATCATCATGATTCAAATAGTGCTCACAACAAAGGTGCTGTATTTCAGGACGATAATGCACCTGAACTGACCAGCACAGTCCCTAACTAATATTACCGATCTCTTGTCGGCGGTATTCGAGCGCAGACTCCTGGGCATATTTCCGCCTCCCTTGTTACTACAGGAGTTAGAAGAGGTTCTGACTGTAATTCAAGATCCAAACACCAAGAAATAATACCAGAGAAGGAATTGAAAGTTTAACTATTGCGGCAGTTTGGCAATGGTGTACAACTTTGGCATGTCGTTGAACGCTCATCAGCACCCATACGAAGTCCGAATTTTTACACAGTCCATTTTCTTTTCACGATCCAATCTAGTCACTGTTCAAATGATGACAACACAAACACCCAGTCCCCACTCTGGAGGAAACCAGGCCCAATGCTTAGACTGTCAACTATCAAGAAATCTCAATCCGACTCTAGTACCGTTATGTATATATTATGAACTGCTGGACAGCGTGGTTCCAAGCAACGGAACACTGCTGAAAACGCCCTGCACTCTACGTTAGCTCCGCGGTTAGAGATACTGTAAGGTTGGCATGACTTATGCCGACTGGGTTTGAGTCTAGTCCCCGATTAACGTTTGGAACGGGCTGATTCCCTCACACAGTCATTGAAGATTTACAGGATAGAAGGTGGATTATCGGTGTTTGTGGGTGATGAACTCATTATCGCGGCCCTCCTCCCACCAGATGCTGCTCGTTACAGCAAGAGAGATCCA
The DNA here is from genome assembly GCF_023864345.2 of Schistocerca serialis cubense. Classification (NCBI taxonomy): domain Eukaryota; kingdom Metazoa; phylum Arthropoda; class Insecta; order Orthoptera; family Acrididae; genus Schistocerca; species Schistocerca serialis. The sequence continues at coordinate 1,125,532,659 of NC_064638.1, read as the reverse complement.
GTGCTACTCATTTGGAGATACCGAGTGACAGATCGTCTTAAGCTCAACTGAAACTGCCGTTTCGGGAGGAAAGAGGACGTCTGCATAGCAGACCGGACCGAATGGCGCGCATTTCTGCGGCGCACAGCAGTTTGTACGCAAATAACGTTCGAATTAACGACCGGCTGACACGGAATTGGCTAACAGCGCGGGTACACGCTACGAGCTGGCGCCACGTCACATCGAGTTTCGCTGCGTCATCGTAACTCACGTCAACTTGCTGGCCGTTTGAGCTTCGCCATAGCAGCAGAGTAGTTCTCTGGCCCGCACAGCCTCAACAATCCTGCCACACGCGGCCTTAATGTTTTTCCGATGGCCATTGCCAGAACGGCGACCATAAAAGACAAAGAGAGAACCCGATCGCGAACTGTTAGCAGGGGCCCAGTAGCGGCGGCCATCACGTGCGAAATTTAGCACGCGCGTAGCGCAGCTCTGGAGACGAAAATGGATTCACATTTAAGCGGGAGCCATCAATCCAACTATGAAGGCGCTACGCTTTCCGTACGCAATTGCCCCCGTTTGAAACTTGTTCCTTGCCATCAGTTACCTTAACGTGCGCGCATATTTTAAAACTTTTTTTACAGGAGTGGTAAAGGTAGGCACAGCGTAAGGCTCCACATTTTAACTACTAGTTGTTTAACGGTCTCATGAACTGGGATACAAAATCTGCTGAAAGAGCCCTTTTCCTCCCTCCGCGTCTGCACAGCTATTTTTGCTATTTTGCGATACAAAATATCCGATTGGTAATTAATTTTATTTCCAAAGTGTGTTGAAAGCCCATTCAAAAGCTGTTAAGTGCTTTGCAGCGACGTAAACAGTTTATCGTGTGATTTGTTAAAATGAGCTGGAGCAAAGATTAAAGAAATTTATGACTATTTCGTTACAAGCGCGAATGATATTTTAATGAAGGTGGCTTATATCTTTGGCTTCTGAAGCACCGAATCCCGTTAACACAGCAGCAGAGGGACTACGTTTGTATTTCCCATATTCTGAGCTGGATTAATATGAAGCTGCTATTACTGTGGCAATGGTTGGTAAGTATTTTCGTAAGCGAAATTAAAATAGTGCATATTCACTGAACACGACTAAAAGATACTCGATTCCGACTTTGAATAAGAAATGACCGAGTAGGGAACTGTTTTATTCACTGGAGGATGGTACTAAGTTCTCACGCAAGAAGAAAGAGTCGCATTGCATTTTTGCCCACATGTTCGGAAACTTCAAGAAATTACACTGTTTGATGAGTCTGATTGTATTTTTGGACTGGCACCTTTGTTCTCCCTGAACATTTGGATGTAACAGCCAAAACGAACGATTTCATTATCAGAAAATTATAATGATGGGTAGAGCATTTGGGTCGTGAACATCGATACGATACACTTAGTCACTTTCGGGAAACGAACCATACGTAAGTCATCGGAGGAGATGCTGCATAACTTTGTTCAAGGAAGAGAAAAATCAACATGTCCTGCCGTCAGAGTAAAAATATAATGAAGAGAATTTTATTTTTTTACTACAATGAAACCCTCGATTACAATGACGAAACTGAACACTTTTGATTCGCATTACCAGTGAATCGCTCGCTACTGCTAGTTCGTAACGAAGTCACAGTACATGACAAACTGGTCTTATGGATTCAGTCGAAGGAAGGATGTTTAATCTATTACACTACAGAAATACTTTTTCGTTGGTCTGTGTTACTAATATAGATTATTAGATGGAAATAATTAAGCAGGACAAGGACGTCACTAAATGTAAAAGTAGATTATGTTAAGTTCAGATAATGGGAATGATTACGTATGTGATTTCGCATAATACGGGTGGTTACAATTAAACTTTCTCAACTTGGGCCAATGTTGACGGAAAACCATATACTGGAATGATGGTCACGCTGTACGCTGAAGGATTCGCGATGCTACTAGTGTCTACTTCCTATTAGGCGCCGATACTGGTAGGCGACATACGATTTGAAGGACAAGCGGTAGTGTACATTACAGCTGCCGAAGTCAGCATGGGTCTGGACAAGGTGAACAGGGCTTTACTAATAAAGCTATTACACAGAAATAGCTGTAGTGCTACAACTCTTCGGGAGTACTGACGCCTTAAAGGAATATGGAGGGGGTCCTCTTTCCCCACCGGGCTTCAAGAGCGTAATTCTTGAAGTTCGAATTAAGTGGCGATTTCGTAACTGCTCCTGGGAGAGGCCGACAGCCAACTGCGCCGCAATTTGCTTTTAAGTTAATGCTGCCATGGGTGAGGACGCTGTGCGATCTTCAAGCAGTGCGCAAGGTATTTCCCAACACCTGACATTCTGTCTTCCACCGTTGTCACGGACGACAGCAGGGCCGTCTAGTGCGCTTCCAGGCTGTCTAGAATGCTTGGTATGCAATTAACAAATGTGATGTGGAAATTAAAGTGTTTCTTTCCACGGTTTATTCGCTGTTTTGCGTGTCCTTACGAAGGTTTCCATGAAGTATAACTCCTTGGATTATTTTCATGGGGGCCTTCGTGAGTAGCGGAAAATATAACTACCCTGTATGTATCTCACCTCTGATGTCATTGAAGTACCTGCCACCGCCGACTCCGTACCACTTAACTAAGAGCATCCAGGCTCATTCGGTAAGAACTGGCATGAACCATGCTGTTCACTTCCATTCTTTCAGTACTTTTAGTGGGAAGGCTGAACACAGTAACTGCCACTTTAATGCCCACCATCTTTAACTTCGTCTTAACAACTGAAAGCGCGGTCTGCGCGTGTGGCCTCTTGTTTACTGCTGGCATGAACGCCCCTTGGTCCGTGGTTAACCTACCTTCACTGGCAGTAAGCACGAAAATTCAAATTTTTATTTGCTTATTTGAAAGTAAATCTAATTGAGATTATCTCAAATTTTTTCTTTGAAATTCGAACCACTAATTCCCAAATGTCAACCAACAGTTTTGTATTGTTTCAGAATGAAAGCAAACGAAGTTCATACTTTGTTTCGATGTTTTGCTGCTCTATTACACTGGATAATCGCTATGGGGAGAATAGTGTTCGTAAGAAAACGATGGTGAAGTAAAATTTCAAAACATACAGTAAAACAATTAGAGACCTCTATCAGTTTCGTATGTTATTTCGAAAAATTGCGAGACAAACAATTTTATTTTCACTAATTTAATATTTGTATTTGTAACAGGTATTTCTACTATACATTTTCAGTTATCTAGCTGACAGAACAAATATTAGAGAACAGTGCGTCAGCATTAAAGCTTAGGAAGAAAATTTACAGAAAACACGCTCGGCAAGGCCAATAAATTGGAGAGCCTCTGAAATACTGGACGAGATTATACAACCAGAGAAGGGAAACTTATTGAAGGAGAACATTTTACCCATAGAATCTGCTAATAAAATTCTCTTCACTTCAGAAAATTCCTCCCATACAGCCTGGTCAACCGGCTGGTACCAAAGCTACCAGAGTTCTCTTAAGCGTGAGTAATATTAGGTTCGTAGCGTTTTGTTTTGCATGTTGTGTTCCTGTTGCTATGGGTTTATCGATTGTTACTTAGAGATTTAGTTCACTGTTGTTATTTGAGTATACATGTTATTTTGTGAGTGGAGCTGTGAACGTTAGAGAATGGAGCGGCAGGCGGGGAGTGAACATTTGCGACGTTGTTCTGTTCGAGTTCAGTAGAAGGTTGACAATAGCGGAGGAAGCCAGAAACATTTTATTGCGTACATAACGTACCGGTATAGAAATTAACAATTAACGCACAATATCTTTCAACTCTTAGAAATTAACAATCGTTGATCCATTGATTTTTTTACTTATCACATATGAATTATATGAAAGACAAAGATGTAATGCAAGCAGGAGTAACAACCGCTGCTATTGTAAATCGCGTATAAATAGCAACTCACAATATTGATCTTTATTGCTCGTATCTCGTATCGAGGTACTTTTGTTTTGTTTGTTATAAGACAGATTGTTCTTATCTGGACTTATAGGTCGGGATTGTGTTAAGCTTATTATATTTCTTAATGCATTGTAAAGCAACAGTGAGCGTACATGTATCCGTCTTTTGGATAACAGCCTCCATTTGCCGCTTATCTAATATTTTCGAACAATTTAACACAGCTGCTGCGGGGGCGAGAAGGATTACCGCTGACCGCAATTACGTGGACTTTTTAAATTTGAGTCCATATAAAACCAACAGCGCACTGTAACGAGCGACAAATACTTATGGAATACATGATCCTGGCGAGTTTTAATACAGAAAAACTGAGTTAAATACTAGAACTTGACGGAAGTAGAAGGGGGTAAAACATACGAACCTGGCTTTATTGTGTGAAACTGCGTAAATAACTGAATTTCCAATTTTACTGATATTAGGAGGGACTCACTTTACATTTCTTCCAAATCATTTTACTGCCTCTTAAGTAGGTGCGTAAATTTTCACCACTTGCAGGCGACATTAATACAAACAACGCACACCGCATCGACTCTGCACTTCTATCAACTCAAACGTCTTTAAAACTTTTTATACCTCACACACCAATTTGTGCCGTGTATTGGGATAATGCCACTGGACGGAGCACGGTGAGGAAAAGCGTTCTTATTTTAAGGAGCGCCGTTTTGACAATAACACTCACGTTCGGGACGTCGTTCAGCGTTTGGTGAAGATAGTTTGAACGCATTAATCCACAATGATGCACCTCAGTACACACGAGAAATGGCAAATGTGATCGACTGTCGTCATTCCACCGTCTTGCGTGCTTTGTGGATAGTTCAAAAAAATCGAATGTACTGGTACCGCATCCTCCAAGTCAAACACACTAAATCAACGAGTGCCCATATGTGCACTTCTGCTTGCTCATTATCAGCTGGCTCACGAAGAAAAACGACCATTCCTATCTTGTATCGCTACTGGTGACGAGAAAGTAAGTCTTTATCCCAAACTAAGTAAAGCATCAACTCCCCGTAGAAACAGCTGGCCGCATCCACAGAAGATAATTTTACGCATCTGGTGGAACAGCGGCGGTGTGGTGTATTACGAATTGCTTCCCCGAGGTGTCACCATTACTGCTCATATTTACTGTCATCAACTGAGGCGTCTTGCAGAGGAAATCCAAAAACTATCAGAAAGACTGCGTATACTGACGCTACTTCATGATCCCGCCCGTCGTATTCAGCTAGACCGATGAAAGTATACTACTTGCGTTGGAAGTCATTACGCACCAACCTTATTCATCTCTTACACAACCTTCAAGATACCTCCTTTCCATACGAAAACGCTCTCCGAACATGGCTCCTAGTTCTTCGCCTCAAAACCATGTGATTTCTATAGTTGCAGAATTTAGAAGTTACCCCAGCGGTGGCCGACATGACTAGTGAAGGAGAATCTACTGTTGATTCTTGAATCCCTGTCTATGTTGTGATCATTAAACTTATGGTAAAACGCTACGAACGCATACACTAGCGTACTACCTTGTCCGGTGCGCTGATATTTTGCTGGTTCGTTAGACCTGCGCAAGGGCGTAGCAGTTTAGTTCCTGTCCCTTTTGTCGCCTATAGGTAGCCCTGCAGTCCTGCGCTGGCAGCAGCTAATGGTCCGCCTCGGTCGCGCCGTATTAACTGCACAGCAGGGCAGAGATATGTCAGACCGTCTTAATGTTTTCCAGCATCAGCATGCAACCCCTACCGACATTTCGTGCCTTCTCCCTCCACAATCTTGAGGAAATTCAAGAAAGTAAGCCAGTGTAGAACACGAACGTTCTCACCTATTACTTTTTTGCTTTACAGTGTCCGAAAGTTATGAGCTAGACCCACTTACAAATTTCTGCCTATTTCGACATTATAAGGGAGTTCCAAGTAGGCCGTACAACAGAAGAAAAAAGAAGTAACAGGCGACACTTAACGGAACTTTATCTCCCGCAACTCATAGCCGTTAATGTGCCGTGCGCGCGAAACTGCTAGTTGGTGGCAGTTCCAGAATGGTACTTTCCGCACCTGGCTTGGCAGACATGCCTGGGTGGAGCCTAGGAGAGGGCAGTGCTGGCCGGTAGGGAGAGTAATTAGAGGCATGCCGTGCTGGGTCTGGAGGAAGTCAACCCCGAGGAACAGTTCGCATGGCTCGTGGATGGGATGTGTTGCAGTACGGTGTACACACCTGGAAGACCGGATTTGGCGAGGAAAGAGGGCGCTGCTGCAAAGGCGCGTACACACTAGCCAACTAAGGCTCCGTTGGCAGAGATTTACTTATTGTCAACGGGCGACACATTGAGCCAACGAAGCGGTTGGTCTTGGTTGCAGTTCGGCCTGCTGGCGATAAAGTCGAAGCGTTGGCGGTTGGTTGGTGTTTGGACACCTCTCCTAATGTAGCCGCCGGGCCGAATACATGTTCGTTCAGTAGCGAACTTGTGTGTCTAGAACGGTGTGTATTTAAGTTTGTTAGGACAACTACAGGTCGCATTTAGAATGTTTTATTGACCTGTCGTCCTTTAATTTTTAAGAGCGTCATCAAATACTCTCTAATTTACATTTCAAGTACAGTAGTTGCGTGGAAAGAGTGAAAGCAGTCAATGAAACAAGCCGACAGGAGCTTTAACTGTCCTGCAAAGCTTAATTTCGACAGTAGCTGTTTCTCCTGCAGGGAACGCCTTCTCTCGATATGGGTGTGTGCGTATTGTGTTTAACAATATTTGACTGGAGTAGAATATAGAAGGGAATTAAAGCTGTTTTAGTGAACGGGGAAGTTTACGGCCCCTTCGAACTGCGATTATAAGAAATTGAAAAGAAACTGAGGGAAATAACCCGGCTATTAGTGAATTGCTGGCAAGATGAGAAAAAGGAAATTGCGTTTTTATTGCCACCTTTTCGCCGTGAACGACAAAGAGAAACAAAACGGTCAGTGACTTTCTGCTGCAGACACAGCTCTCCCAAACGAGGTGTTATGTTTGGAAAGTTTAGGGCCTGTAGGATTCAAAAATTTGATATCTGTAGCATTTATTCGGGGAAAAATTATGAAGTAGCCCATTTCCAGTTCACCTTTAAGACAGACTTTAGTTTTGTCCCACCACACTGCTCCTTACTGTTTAGGAGAGAGGTCGTCTGTCAGCCTTGTTTCTCCTCCTCCTGATGCTCAGTTTCTTGCCGTAAAATAAATGCTGCACATGCGACTGTTCCTAAATCCTCTTCTTAACCTCATAATATCGGCCGGCGAAATTTCAATTAGTACGCTGCTTCATAACAACAACAACAACAACAACAAAGGGAGCAACTTCAGCAGGTTATCAGAGCAAATTGCGATTCCACATGGCCGAAGCCCTTGGTTTGGTGTGCACGGGAAGCCGAACGCCAATGCGCTGGCGACCAACGTTCGGCCGAATCCAGTCTGTCGCTCGTTAGCCTCGTCCCTAGAGGGTGCGCGCCGTAAGGTGTCTGTGCGGCCGGATCCACTGGGCAGTTGCCTTTCATACGCGAGGCCGTAAGGCCAGCAACAACCGTTGGATAATCTGCACTCCGGAAACACCGACAATAGTGGGAATTCAAGATAGATTTGTTCGTATAAGAGCGTCCCTGGTGCCCTGGGACTGCGCGCCCGCGTGCCGCTCAGTTACTTTACGGATTTAGTAGTGAGGGCTGAGATCATTTTATTAACTTTATAAGATTGTGTGTTTAAAGAGAACTGCTGCTGGTAAATCAGGCCGGACTGCTAACTTAGCTGGTGTTAAGCTTTGTTGTTCTTGTAAAGGCAGGCAGTTGTCAGTATTAAACCCACAGTTAAAAGCATTGGACAATGGGGGCTGAAGAAGGGGGTTCATGGCCGCTTTACTTGAAGGGTGTGGTGCCTTGCGCGCTGGTTATCATTTCTTAAGTTACGTCAACTGTAACTGGGTTCGTTTTGAACCTTAGGTTCAGTTTCAACGATACTAATCGTGCACTTGTTGCTTGCCATTTTGCATATGCAGCTATCAACTTCCTCACTGGAAACTGCGTCGTATTTGTGAAGTGCTTCTGAATTACAATCTGTCACGCCGCTTGGTTAAGTAAATACTTCGCATGACATTAGCGATTGTACAAGCTCACATTAACTGCCTGTTATGCGAGTTTTAGGTTTAAGGTAGTTGCACAGAGAGTGTTATCGTAATTACGAGTGTGCTTTCATTTCTGTTTAGATACCGTGCCGATGTCTGCATTGTGATGTTTCTCACGTGTTTGGTTAAGTTCGTTTTTAATATAATCTATTGCCCGCAATAGGCAAAGCACTCTCGAGTCACAGTTGGGCACGCAGTATTAAGTTTCCAGGAGTTTGCATAATTGACATATCCAGTTGACGCCCTTCTCTCGTGGTTAATTCATTTCACTGACGCTATATTCGCATTTCGATTAATAGTGTACTGGAGTCAAACAATTCAGTCGAGACAGTAAGGGAATCTGTTAACAGCTCGCAGTGCTGTTGCGCGCTTTCGACTGTTGAGCGCTAGCGATTGCAAGCGGAAACAGCGACTGTCTAGAGGGCTGTGACAATGCTGATGCGTTGCCATTGTGACGTTTACAATATCGCGTTACGTTATTGGTTCAGGTACAGCCCACAGCAGCAGTCAGGGATCAACTTGTACTATCTGAACTATAGCTTGCATTAATAATGGATTAAATATCGTCACTAAAGGTTTAATAACTAAGATCTTCATTGCAAGTCCCACAAAGGAACCATCGGGCCTGTTGATCACCGATTTTCGCGACTTTTCGGTATGTTGTGGAATGTACACACATCCGTTTTGAATATCTGGCTAGCGGCTTTTAAATTTACGACCCCCATAGTTTCTGGGAAAACGTGCAGAAATTTTATGCGTATCTTTTGTATCTGTGAAGTTAATCTCATTCCGACCTAAGGAGGTAGCGCAGCTAAACGACAGACTCAGGGCTACCACGATAGCGCTTAAGCGTTCCAGTTCTACCCGGGAATTTTTTGCTTTGAATTTAATGATTCAAAAATGTCATTAAGTGGTATACATGTTACAAAATAATTCAGAACTGGTCATTTTCACTCTAATTTCATTAATAAATCGCACACTTTCGTCAGACTTTATTCCGTTCGTAGTTAGCCAGTTAAAACTGCAAATATTTTGACAGACTCCAAGAGTTCCCAACGATGGACGAAGTATTAGCAAACTGCAGAAGGATACCAGATGCAGGCGAAAGCACTCCTCTAATTTTGACCTCTATTATGCTATTAATAGCGATCAAACCAGCTGGCAGTACCAACAGATGTACAGAAGTTCGCTTGCGAAACGAAGTAAAGACAGAACTGATCGAGATTGTTCACTCTTTCGCAGTAGACTAGGAGTGCATCAAGAAACGTATTACCTTACGTTTTCTCAAAATAAAAAATTCCGGAAAATTCGGTCGGCTTGATCTAAAAAGTTCCGAGTTTACCAAGTAATTGTAATTGTGGTCTACACGACATCAGGAAGTCCCCTATGTGCTATACAAAATGTTTCTGAAGTCTCATTCTTCTGAACATAGGACGGATAAATTTGGTTATATTACTGGTAAGTGGAGTGGGCAGACTGACGAGACATTTTACAATAAAATCTTTGTAAGGAAGAAGACGATGCACCTGCGTCGTCAAAGTTATTCCACCCCATTGTAGTTTACTTTGCCAAAAGTAGCGATTTTACAGAAAAGTGGCAATTCCAACTAAAAAATCCAAATTATACCGAGTCGTTAAAGGATAACAAAGAAAGCAATTCAAGGGGAGATTCCGTAAAAATACATTCCTTTATTCTCCATCACCTGCTTGGACAGTAATGATCAAATATGCGTGGTTCGCATCCAAGTTTATCGAAGAAAGAACCATCTGTTTTAAGTTAAACGAAATGCGTTTCCCGGCGTCTTTGAAAAAACCCGCACGCCTGCAAGGCCGTAGCTTTCATTGGATGTGCGTGGTGCTCTACGAATCCGTGTTTCGGTTGCTTCTATGACAAATACCATTCTGAAATCTGTTCTAGCACAGGGAGTAATAGCGACTAAGACGTTACTGTTATCTATTCCGTAAGAAACTAAATAGATTTTTGAAGTAAGTTTGCTGTAATGGAACTTAATGAAATTACTATGGCGAGGAAGACTACGCTTTTATTATTTTGCTTGCATGACGTACTATTTATGGATTCTGTACGATGAAACTGGTAAAACATTGCCCGTTTAACCGCTATACTCGCATAGTCTAAATATGACTTTGGTTACAGACTTACGATGTGCGCATAGCTGGTAGCTGGGTGCTCCGGACAGGTTCCTCTGCAACACACCTGAGACTTGATAAAATCTGTCGTCTCTGTATCAATTTCAAATGTACTATTTGCAACAGGGTTATAAGATTGTAATAAAAATTTAATGAAAAAAAATTACTGCATTTTAACATTCTGGTATATTGTTTGAAACGTTCGTCATTTTCCTGCTTTATTGTTCTTGTGAATCTGCTACGCGGTATTGTTTCTTCAGCGGCCTGGGCTTTAGTTTCGGCCTTTGGACGAGTTAACCCAATTATTCGTACCCTAAGGTTGGGTTTCAGAGGTTAATAATCTTATGACTCTTAGAACCCTCACGCCTTCGTATTTTAAAACGATATTTATTCCGTCTGAGTATTTCCCTTGTTCCAGCAAATCACATAGTAACTGAGTTGGAATAACCAGTCTAAGTGCAGCTACTTTTGCCTACCTATGGTCTTTCACGGAGTAGTAAGTCATTGTGTAAAGCGCTGTGAGAACCTATAGAGACGACGTCTCTCTGGAGAAAAAAATAAACGAGACTAACAGGAAATCGTGATGAACAGATCAGAAGAACAACGCAGACAGGAGGTGTTTCGGCCCGTGCCGGCGGTCTGCGTCACACGGTGACGTGTTTTGTCGGCGCTCTGCGGGCACAGTTCCGCAGGTCCTGAGAGCGTCGTTTGTGGCGGGGAGACGAGGGCCGCCGACTCATGAAACATTCAGACAAGGAGCGGCGCCCGGCAGGGGGGACACGCAGAGTGCGTGGGGCGCACCGCCACCCGTCCTCACGCACTCTGCGTGTCCCCACAGACGCTCACCTACTGCGGCGTCGCTTCCAATTCCTCAGTCCAGAGGTGCCCAGTTTTTTAGGCTCGAGATCTAGATGTAATTTAGTCCATTTAGAGATGTACTGACTTAAAAATTTTCGGAGGTTGAAGCACAAAATATCACTGTAGCCTAAATTAACCATTTTAATCACACAGTATACACAGGTCATTCTAAAGTTGTAGGCCTACTGCTCAGTTTTCAAGAAATTACAGGTGGAGAACACTAAAATATTCACCACCTTAAATGGTGAAAAAAGTTGAGAGGTACTTTGCGTTGCATATTATTGGGTAGTTTGTAACAGTCTAATGAATGTTTTATCAGAGCCAACCGTACACAGACCAAAAGATGAGGATCAGTCAGTTTCTTTCTACACTTTAGATTACACTACGTTTATCACTGGAGACGCTGCCACACAAAAAATAATTTCAGCCAAAACGATAAAACATACGATGCCTATTTTACGTCAGGGTTGGTTTTTGTACTCACTAATTTCCAAAAGTTTTCTGCATTTTATTCTGACTACGCAAGTATCAGTGTGAAATCGTATTTCCTCTATCATGGGCATTGTTTCGGGGTAGCTCATGAGAAACAAGTGAGTGTTGCCTATCGAAGGTGGAAGATGTTGCACACGCACACGCAGTCATTTGCATTCACAACGGGCTAAGTTACGGTTCGCGAGTAATACCTCACCATGCGCGAGGCGAAACTGTTGCTGGGCGCAAGCGTTAGAGGCGGTGAAATGTAGGAGGAGACAATATAGACGGATCCCTTTTCAGATATACCGCCTACAAATACCTTGCGAAACACTCCTTGCCAACAAGCTGGTATTTTATGAGAGCAGCTCAATTAAACTTATTTCGGATAAAGGTTTTGAAAGATCTATTCATAAGGTCAGGGTGATCCGACCTGTCTATGGCGATCGACGAGTTTAGCACCCGTGCCTCATTCGAAGTAACATACAATCTGCCTGCTCACATTACACCACTGCCAGGCTAGGCACATTTGTATTACTGAACAGCTCTCCCATAAACCGGCCCCAGTTGCAGGTTGCCTATTTAACAGTTTCCGGAGGGCAATCAATTTTATATTTTCAACATAGGATTATACAGTCAACCGGCTGCACGTAACTGGTAGATACACTGACCAAGTTATCGACACGCACTAGGGATGTCTTCTTCAGAATGGAATTTTCCTAAATCGTATAAAATACATAAGGAACTAGGTATGACAAACACTAACCAGGATGACAATATTCACGACGTACGAAACTTAGTTTCGTAAAACTGCATTGATAAAAAACAAAGATCAGAATTTAGAGCAAGGTCATTGACATTCAACATGAACATCAAGGGTACCAACACTTCCCTGGGGCACGTCCGAATCTGTTTCCACACAGTTTGGGAACTAACGCTTTTAATTAGGGAGACTTAATTTAACAACTTGCCTATACCAGGTAATGAACGCAATTATCGTGCAAGTTTAACACTTTGCAAGTTTTTCCCTGTTTTTGCTTGATTTTCCGATTTTCAACATCAAGAGCACTCCTCTTACCCTTACTCTACTGCGCACAAGTTTTACGTAACTTATTTTTACACTGAATGGAGTTAAACCAATGTCGCCAAAGAAAATGTATTAAAATTTTTTAGCTGCCATCCTATTGTGCTCTTCTACGGTTTCGAGTCCCTTGCGCTTGTGGAGACCAGAACCTATGTCTTATGTGCTGTCGACCCAGGGTTACTGGACTGTTCTTTTTCGTGCCTAAAGTAAATCAGTTTTTCACTGTAGAACTTTTAAGGTCCCAAGACAACGAGGCATATCTGGTACTCGCTCTGCGTTATTTGTGAATACTTATGGGTTCCTTTCATTGTATCATGTATTAATGTACAGGGAGATCAACAAGTCAGTATAAATTATAAAACTGAATAAAACACAGAATGTAGATGGAGAGGTACAAATTGACACACATGCTTGGAATGACATGGGGTTTTATTAGAACAAAAAATGTTTGACAGATGGCGTTTCATCTGATCAGAATAGCAGTAACTAGCATAACGAAGCAAGACAAAGCGAAGATGATCTTTACAGGAAATGCTCAATATGTCCACCATCATTCCGCAACAATAGCTGTAGTCGAGGATAATGTTGTGAACAGCACTGTAAAGCATGTCTGGAGTTATGGTGAGGCATTGGCGCCGGATGTTGTCTTTCAGCATCTCTAGAGATGTCGATCACGATACATTTGCGACTTCAGATAACCCCAAAGCCAATAATCTCACGGACTGAGGTCTGGGGACCTGGGAGGCCAAGCATGACGAAACTGGCGGCTGAGCACACGATCATCACCAAACGACGCGCACAAGAGATCTTTTACGTGTCTACCAATATGGGGTGGAGCGCCATTCTGCATGAACATTCTACGTTCCAGCAGGTGTTTATCAGCCAGGTTGGGGATGATGCGATTCTGTAACATATCGGCGGTACCTCTCACCCGTCACGGTAGCAGTTTTGCTGTCCAGCGCCATCCATCGGACATTTTGCGAACGTTGATTTTTTTTGTTCTAATAAAACATGTCATTCCAAGCATGTGTGTGAATTTTTACCCTCTATCTACATTATTCTGTGGGTTATTAAGTTTTCAAATTTATGCTGACTTTTTGATCACCCGGTATATTAGTTTCGTTAATGTATATTAGTTTCTGTACATCGTTGTCATTGCGATTCGACACTAACAGTGTACTAATGCTTACACCTGACTGTAGGTACCACCGCAATGCAGGGTGTTCGAAGACTACGAGCCCAATTTCTCAAGTCGATCCTCTACATTATCCTGCCAAACCCTTGACTAAATTTGGTGGCAATTATTAATGTTCAGTAAGGGTTTCCCTGATGCAGCCTACCGGTTCACTCACCGACCAGTGAACGTGGAACATGCGAAAACGTGTGTAAAATTTCATTTCGTAGCATCACCGCTCTGGCTCCTGTACATAAGAGCGTTTACTAACAGTGAGCTGCTTCTACGATCGATCGGCCGCAAGGAGCATCTCGGAGTTAGGTATATTTTTTATGTCTTTAGTGGATTCGTCTGTGCACCTTTGAGTACCTTCAGGGGAACTTCAACGACGTATAGCGCCACTTGCAGTAATTCTCGACATCCTCACAGAATGAGGGACTATTTTCACTATTATTGAATGTTTGCTTCATGTCCGGTGAAAAGCATGTATATTTGTGGAACATAAATGGAATCTTTAACCTCAATTACAGCTGCGAAAGCTATCTGAAGGCTGCATGTGTATGTGATGTTCTTGGAAAATGAGAGAGCGCTTTTGAAACAAAAACTTCGTAGTCGTGAACGTAAAAATTCAACCGAAGTTCCTACATTCACTAACGTAGACTATAGTCTTGTGGAAAAGCAATGATCTTTTTGAATTACACTGTACTGCAAACAAAGTTAGTGCTGTCTACTGCCCCAAACCTTCTGGACAGCTTTAAGTCTATACGTACAGCATAGCTATGACCTTGCCTTCTGGCAAAATGTTTATTCTAGTACTGGAATAAGTAACTAGGCGCAAGAGATGGTCTTATTTAACTTGCAGGAAATTAAAGGCGACCTAGGTCTCAGGTCCTGTCGACAAAACCTCCAGTAGAAAGGTTAAGCTTTAATTTCAAAGTAAAATCTGTTATAGTACATTTAATGTCACCACCCCATAGTTTGCTTGAGGTTGTAAGAGATTCTGTAGCTCTCCTATGTATATGTTCTTGACTGTTGACTAATCGCATAGGATCGTTTTGCATAAAGATTTTAACAGCTGAACAGGGACGTACACTGAAAACACAGAACATTATGACCACTGCCCAGCCCGAGATTGGATGCGTTTAAGTGGCGCAAGTATGCAAGTGGAACGGAGGCAGCGACGATACGGGCCACGCAAGACGTGGAGGTCGGAGTCTTGCCGACTCTGTAGCACGCCAGGTGGCGGTGTGTCTGACACCTGAAGAGACAGTACATTACGGGTGTAGGCACACCATTCAGCGTACGTTGATGTAGATGGGGCTCCGCAGTTAGTGCAACAGACCTTCGGAAATCTACCACGAACTTGTTGAATCCAGGCAACGCAGAAGATGGCAATATTGCGTTCCAAAGGTGAACCAATACGCATTACAGAAATGGTTATTAAGTGTAGACTCATTAATGATCAGAGTCTTTGTTTACAGTAGAAATGGATTCCACTTGTAAAGTCACAGGTGTTTCTTCTACCAAAATCTGCATCATTTCAGTTGGATGATCAGCATACAGCCACTGTACCTTCTGCACTACTGGAATATCCACTGCCTCCAACTACTTGCCATTGAAGTGGAAACCTTCCATTGACAATCGGTCTTGGCTGTCAGCGGCAGCAACGGCAGAGTGACGGAGCAGATTGTAAGCAGCCCAGCTCAGGGCCGCGGTTCACGCCCGGCGCAAGGTCATTTATTCTGTACATCGGGGTTCGCGCTCCGGGCTGACCTTCAGCGAGGCTTCGATACCATCTGCTGCGGACTATCGTCTGGCTCTGCGATAGAGCGATGCAGCTTTTTCTTACAGTCAAATATGAGCTCCAATCATGATTATTTATTCAGTGCTGAAGATGGAACTTACCTCTTCTGAGTGAGGAAAGACTCGACAAATGAAAAATTGTTCCGCACCCGCAATGGAAACAGTCTCATTCTTACCGCGAACCTACAACTTAATCCACTAGGCAGCATGAAAAGTGTGAAGAAATCGAAAAGGAAACGTTTGTCGGAAGGATTGACTCAACATATAGGAAGGACAAAACAACCTTCGGTGACAAAATCACGGGTGGTAATGTTAGGAGTACAACGGGAATTGCACTGTTGAAGGCAGAGCAGATAGCGGTTAGGTGGAAAGAGTACAGTGAAGGCCTCTATGGGAGGGAGATTTGTCTGATATGATAGAAGAAACAGTCTATTTAGGAGGGATAAGAGAACCAGCATTAGAAACAGAATCTGCAAGTGTTTCAGAGGACTTACGATCAAATAAGGCAGAAGAGAGAACGTTCCATCAGAATTTCTAAAATCATTAGGGGAAGCGGCAACCAAACAACCTTTCTCGTTGGTGTGTAGAATGTGAGCCTGGTGACTTATCTGATTTTCGGAAAAATATCATCCATACAATTCCAGACACGGCAAGACCTGACAAGTCCGAGAATTATCGCACAATCAACCTAACAGCTCGTGCATCCAAAGTTGCTAACAAGAATAATACACAGAAGAACAGAAAATAAAGTTGAAGATGTGCTAGATGACGTCAGTTTCGCTTTAGGAGAAGTAAAGGCACGAGAGAGGCATTCTGAGGTTGCGGTTAATAATGGAAGCAAGACTAAAGAAATATCGAGACACGTTCATAGGATTTGTCGACCTGGAAAAACGTTCGACAATGGCTCTGAGCACTATGGGACTTATCTGAGGTCATCAGTCCCCGAGACTTAGGTTAGTTAGGTTTAAGTAGTTCTAAGGACGTGACACATCCATGCCCCAGGCAGGATTCGAACCTGCGACCGTAGCAGCAGCGCGGTTCCGGACTGAAGGACCTAGAACCGCTCGGCCACGTTCGACAATGTAAAATGACGCACGATGTTCGAAATCCTGAGAAAAATAGGGGTAAGGTATAGTGAGACATGTAACATACAATACGATTAAGACCTAAGAGAGTGGGAGGCCAAGAACGAATTGCTCTGATTAAACGGAGTGTAAATCAGGGATGTAGTCTTTTGCCCCTACTCTGCTTTCTGTACATCGAAGAATCAATAACGGAAACAAGAAAGGTTCAGTACTGGAACTAAAATTCAAGGTGAAAAGGTATCAACGATACGATTTGCTTATGTCATTACTATCCCGAGTCAAAGTGAAGAATTGCATGATTTGCTGAATGGAATGAACTGTATAATGAGTACATAACATGGATTAAGAGTAAATCGAAGAAATTAATGAGAAGTAGAAGGAATGACAACAGCAAACTTGTCAAGGTTGATGTCACTAAGTTGATGAAATTAATTAATTCTGCTACTTAGATAGCAAAATAACCTATGACGGTCGGAGGGAGGACATTAAAAGCAGAAAGGGTATTCCTGGGCAAGAGAAGTCCACTAATACCGGCCTTAATTTGTAGAAGAAATTTCTGAGAATGTAAGTCTGGAGTACAGCGTTGTATGGTAGTTATACTGAGAAAACCGGAACAGAAGAGAATACTAACATTTAGGATGTGATACTACAGACTAATGTTTGAAATTAGGTGGATTGATGAGCTTCTGCATAGAATCGGAGAGGAATATGTGGGACACACAGGGAGGAATGACAGGATGATAGGACATTAGGAATGACTTCCACTGTACTACATGCAGCTGTGGAGGGTAAGAATGGATTAATACGGAGACTGGAATACATTCAGCAAATAATTGAGGACGTAGGATGCAAGTGCTACTCTGAGATGAAAAGGTTGGCCCGTGAGAGGAATTCATGGCGGGCCCCATCAAAGAAGTCAGAAGACAGACTGAGGAAAAATGTAAGACACGTGGGAGGACCAACAGTTTGTTATCAAGGATGAGCCCTGCAGCACTAGGAATTTCGTGGTTTCACGGAAGTGAAGAGGAGCAGGCCCAAAACTTAACGATGGAAAAAAACATTTTGTGCCGCCACAAGTTCATACTAACGGTTCTGTCAGTCTCTGCTTCATGAATAAAGACGACCGAGATGTCGCTTAAAACGTCGCTGAAGGGCACAGGTCCATGAATAACTGCAACAGTTCGCAAAGTAGTGATTAAAATTGAGCAGAAGATGCCCAGCATGGGTCCACCCGTAATATTGTTAACGGCTGTAACAAAGAGGACGATGCGCTGTGTAGGACCTTGAGGCTCCCTCTTATCCTTAAAGCTATCCGACGTGGCCGAACCCACACCTACCTTGAGAACTGTCTTAAAAATTCCGGTAGCGAATGGGGCTGGTGGGCGCCTAAGTCCCATGTGTATGGAGTACAGAGGACACCACTCCTCTGGTAGGTGCCATTGGCTTTCTCTGCATCAAACGTTATGGCCACAGCCTGTATTACCACAGAAAAACGTTCGTAACAGGGGCTGACGAAGTGACGAGGTGGGTAACTGTAGAACGGTGTGCATGAAATCCATTTTGTGCGGTGCATAGACTGCAGGACTCTAGACATCCTACTAGTCGGTCATTACACGTGCCATCGCCTTGCAAAAACAGTTTGTGAGGGAAATGGGGCGATAGCTAAAAGTGTGTGTTCTTACTGGCCTTAGGTATAATTATGACTGGCTTCGTGCCAGCGTCTGGGAAACGTGCCATCTACCCAAATGCGACTGTACATACGAAGGAGGAAGTGCTTGCCTAAAACAGAAAGGTCCCGCAACTGAATGTTAACAGTTTCTGACCCTGGGGTGGAAGATCAGGATGGGATAGGAGCATGGTTGAGCAATCTCATAGCATAGGCGACATTGTACACACATCAAGGAAAGTTCCGCATCACCTCGGTTCCGAGAGTTCCGCAATCTGTACAGAAAACTGGGAGAGAGATCAACATAAACATAATTTCCGCCTTTTTTATTGCTCATGAAAACCATATACTGCATGTTGTACCACCCTACAGCGAGACCTTCTGAGGTGGTACTCCAGACCGCAGTAAACACCAGTACCTGTAATATCCAGTAGCACATCCTCTTGCATTGATGCATGCCTATATTCGTCGTGGCGTACTATCCACAAGTTTATAAAGGCGCTGTTGGTCCAACGGCGATTAGGCGAAGATCCGTCAGAGTGGTTGGTGTGTCACATTGACCATGAACAACCCTTTTCGATCCATCCAAGGCATGGTCGATGGGATTCATGTCTGGAGAACATGCTGGCCACTGTAGTCTAGCGATGTCGGTGTCCTGAAGGAATTCATTCTCAAGATGTGCACGATGAGGGCGCGAATTGTCGTCCATGAAGACATATGCCTCGCCAGTATGCTGCCGATATGGTAGCATTATCGGTCGGACCATGGCATTCACGAACCGTACACCCGTTACGGCGCCTTCCATAATCACCAGCGGCGTACGTCGGCCCCACATAATGCCACCCCAAAAACAGCAGGGAACCTGCACCTCGCTGCACAGTGTGTCTAAGGCGTTTAGCCTGAACGGGTTGACCCCAAACAAGTCTCCAGAGATTGTCTATTTGAAGGCATGTGAGACGTTCATCGTTGAAGATGACGTGATGCCAATCCTGAGCGGTCCATTAGGCATGTTGTTGGGCCCATCTGTACCACGCTGCAAGGTGTCGTGGTCACGAAGATGGACCTCGTCATGGACGTCGAGAGTGAAGTTGTGTATCACGCAGCCTGTTGCGCACAGTTTGAGCCGTAACACGACGTCCTGTGGTTGCTCGGAAAGCATTATTCAACAGGGTGGCGTTGCTGACAGGGTTCCACCGTACCACAATCCGTAGGTAGCGGCCATTCACTGCAGTAGTAGCCCTTGGGCGCCCTGAGCGTGGCATGCCCTCTACCATTCCTGTCTCTGTATCTACATGTCCGAACATCGCCGCTTTTGTTCACTCCAAGTCGCCTGGACACTTCCCTTTTTGAGAACCCTTCCTGGCACAATATAACAATGGGGACGCGAACGGACCGCAGTATTTAACGTCTGGGCATGGCTGGACTACTGAGAGCACGAGCCGTGTACCTCCTTCCTGGTGGAATTACTGGAACTGATCGGCTGTCGACCCCCTCCGTTTAACAGGCGTTGCTCATGCATCTTTGTTTACATCTTTGGGCAGGTTTCATGACATCTCTGAACTGTCAAAGGGACTGTGTCTGCGATACAATATCCACAGTCATCGTCTATCTTCAGGTGTTCTGGGTACCGAGGTGATGCAAAACTTTTTTGGTGTGTGTAGCATTCACGATTCTGAGATAACGATACCACCCGAGCCAACTCCAATCGTTTCCGAAGGAGAAAGGCGGGGTGATGATGGGTAAATCTCGTTATCTCCGCAACGTAGCGGCCGAAGGTTTTTGAGACAGCAATAATGTCCACAACGATATCTGCTATGGTCATACGGGTAATCAGGGAATGAACACTCCCACAGAGAGTATGGAGGTTGCCCCAGACGTCTGAAGAAAACGTGGACCTGTTAGAACAAGCAGTACAGAAAATCCAGCTAGCTTTTTCGCTATCCCATAGAATGCGACGACACTGCGCACCCAACTGTCTACAACGAACACAATTCGCCATCAAAGACTGTCGGCTAATACCGTCGCCGAGCGTGAATCGTGTGGCGGCACACCTCAGTCATCATGGAAGTGCGAGGTAAGCAACATTTTCCAGCGGTAAGCATAAGGTTCTTGTGGTACCCTACCTGGTCATCACAACTCAGGAAATGTTCGTTGTAGGTCGCCAGGGAGGAGTACAGCCTGCAGTCTGTCCTACAGAGCTGCCAATTGGGTTTACACGCAGGTGGGTGTACGTGTCAGCAAACGGATAGTGCACAGGGAATGGCTGTTGGAGTACACGTCAGATAGAATTGGCCATAAAGACGTCCAAGTGGTAATAGGTGTGCACGGAGTCAAAGTAATGTGGGTGTTCCAATGCGAAGACATAAGGTTGAGTTGATGGAGAAGGTCAGCCAAAAGGGAACCCCTCAGAGGTACTCAGAGCCCCAAACGGGATGGTGGGCATTAAAGTCGCCAAGCACCAAAAAGGGATGAGAACTGACCAGTAAGCTGGACTCGTTTTTTGGAGGCACAAGAAAAACAGGACGCTGCAGTTCCGGCAGCAGTTGCAATGCTTTGTTGTATGTAGTGACACGAACGTTCCACTGGTAAATAGCCACAACGAAGAATGGGGAGGAGGGAATAAACGAAAGGCCGTAACCTCAGCAGCTGCTTAGTAACAGACTTCGAAGACTCATTGCTACACCATGCAGAACTTTGAAGATCCTGTTCGAAGAAATTTACGGAGGCGTCTGCATTCTCCCTGGATTGGCTTTACTCCTGGGCATATGACCTGTAGGTGGTGCGCGCCAGAGAAGTGGACGTCGGCTAAGTGGGAGTATCATGCAGTGACATGATTGAAAACAATCTGTGGTCCGGGGCTGGGAAAGAGTGTTTGCCTTTTTTCTATTTGCTAGAACCTTCATGGTTGGTAGACGAAGACCAGTTGTTTGTTGGCTGCAGGGACGTAAAAAGTCTTAGAGGGAGTGTTCATTTTCTCCTTACTGGCCTGCCAGTTGTGTAGCAGGTGATTTCGCCGCCGGAGGCGAATATTTGGTTGCTCATCGCGCAGCTGTAGGAGACAGGGATTCTACCATGATACTTGGTGATTCCACGACTCCAATACTGAACTGGAGGTCCCTAGTCTGCCTGGCCATGGGCTCCGTGAATCGAGGCGTAGCAAGAATGGTACTTTGAGTACCACATTGTAAAATTTAGGGCTTACAGCTACCCGCAACTTGCGAGCAACGAGGTAGCGTACTTTTCCTTCACCCCGATCTCCTGAATGCTCTGCTCATTGAGATTCGCGGGACGCTCACGGTATTAGGCGGCATGGACGCCGTTACAATTGATACAGCGGGGAGAGAGGTGGGCCATCGCCTTCCTGGCAATCCCTACCACACCTTAGGCTATGTTTCGACGAGATATGCGAGTGTGGTTATAACGGTGAGACTGGTTGCAATGTATGAGCATGGGGTGTTCATTTGGACTGACTTCATAGCATGCCTTAATCTGATGGAAGCACTACTGAAATGTGAGAAAGAAGTGAATGTAGGCAACGAAGATTGCATTAACCTTTTACATTAACCGATCAGAGAGATGATTCCCTCTGCGTCATCTCATCAAGCAGCCAGCTGTAAAGAACACCTTGCGAAGAACTCTGTTTACGATGGGCCGTGGAGGAGCGAAGCTGTAAGCAGTTGCTGGGCGTGACGACCAGAACTTGTCTCCAGAAACGAAGTCCCATTACTTAAGCTAGGGTTGGATTCTGCATTGTCTGCAATTGCATGAGCACCTTTCTGAATAAAAATTTCATTAATTTTAGCAAGAGGGAGGCCTTTGAGATTAAACTTAATAGCGAAAAAATGCACTATCATAGCCTACTTTTCTGATGTCGCGCTCCGTCTACCTGGCTGGGGATACCCTCAGAGGTGCGGGGGGGGGGGGGGGGGGCGGCTCACCTGCGTTAATTGACTTCACACCACCATCTCCCACACCTCCCGACGGACTAACTAATTGGCAAGGTAACAGCATACGGACTAATTTGGAAGGTGACAGGTCAAACAGTTTCCTCTACCACCTGGGCCTGGCCTATACCGTGGGATACGTGCGAACCCTGTCAGTCACCCAGCGCTGCGAATTAGGCGTTACCCAGTCACCTGTTACCCGTCAAACGCGTAGGACGGCCTTCAGGAGTGCACAGGGAGGAAGAAGAAACAAAGAAGCCTGGAACGCCGAAGCAGAGGAAGGGGAGGAGATGGAGAACGAATAAGGAAAGAACTGTTCCGATGCCAGGCTATCGGAACTTTAGAACGCATTTCCAAAAATACCCATGACGTAGTCCCTAAGGGAGGATAAAGAATAGGATGATAGATATGCAGCACAGAAAGATTTGCTGCAAATGCTGGGGCCACGTGGCAACCCAGCACGAACAACAAAGAGCTAACGGTCCCTTGCGAGGTTTAACGTGAGCTTATGGTACCACCACACGAAAAAGATTAATTTTTCTAATTATGTAGTATCTTAGAACTCTGACCACACATCGCAAAATCATGTACTGCGTGTCCTTTCCTGTTAAACTAATGCAAGTACATGGTGGTCAAAATCGAAAGATTTTGAAACTTCAGTCTCGCAACAACCTAATCTAAACAACACAGACCATTTTTTCGAACTACTCTAAGGAAGGAAGGAAGGAAGGAAGATCAAGGTTTAATATCCCATTTACAGTGATGTCACTGGAAGCCTAGCACAAGCTCCGATTACAGGGAGGGGGAGGAGGAAACCGACCGTGCCCTTTTCAAAATAATCATTCCGGCAATTGCATGGAGCCATTTAGGGGAGTGGCAGGTAAACTACCTCAATGGTCGGACGGATATTTGAATCCCCGACTTTACGAATGTGCGTCCAGTAATGTCAACATCTGCATCATCTCGCTCTGTCAGACTGTTCGAAACGAGTCACATAGCTAAAGTGACTCGCCACATCAGGGGAGCAGCTCACGAAATTAAGAGAGAAACTAAATTGCCCTCAACCCGACTATTGGTTTGAACCGTTCCGTGCTTTGATGATTTGTATGCCGTTGTCTGATCTGACCTAAATCACTGACCCAGGCAGTTGTAAGGGGACCTACAGTTCAATGTGGACTCCAACTACAGTGAAACCTGGCACTTTTCATATTCACGTATCACTGAAATGATAATTTGCATTTCATGCTATTCCACAAAGCTTTTTCTCCCATCCCCTGCAGTAATAACTTTCTGCATCAGCACATTCCAATACTGCAGTCGCTTGCAAAATGGCCGACATCGTATTAGTGGTGTGATACATTTCTTTAATTCAGAAAGTGAAACGCTCATCCGATTCATGAAAGGCTTAAAAATGCTTACAGTGGTGCAGGCAGCAATCGATATCAGCACCGCCGGACGATGGGTTCGTAGCTGAACGAAGCTGAAGGGCAAACATTGTTGACTCAAGAAACGCGGTGCGGCAGGCCAGCGACTGCAATGACTCCACACAACACTCAGCGAATCGAGGAAGTCATTCGCGGTGACCGCCGGGTGACTGCTGATGATTCGTGTCGTATTAGCCCCCCCTCAGTAAAGGCAATGTAACGATTATTCGCCTGCTTTGATACATTAAGGGTAGTGCAACTTTAGGACCAGAATGAAGACAAGAAATGTATTTCCTCCAAACTCTTGCAACACTTCCATTTGAAGGAAGGGTAGTTTCCGGAAAACAGACGAAACACGGATTAATTTTTTTAATCAGAAGCAAAGAGGCAGTCGATATAATGCCATCACAGGAACTCCCAACTGTGCAGTCGGCAGAGAAAGTTGTGGCTTTAGTATTCTGAGAGGCAGGAGTGTCTTGGTCGAGTTTTTGGAACACTGATGCACTATCAATCCCGGCCAATACGTCTGGACACTAACAGCTTAAACTACGACTTCATGGAGTCCGCATGAAAGTTATGACAGACTACTACTATTGTATGACAATGCAAGACTACACACGTCTTCGTGCTACTGCAGAGACTATGAAATCTGAGTGGGAAGTCTTGCCTGATCCCGATACAGCTGACCTTACATTGTCTATTCGGCGCGCTGATAGAAGCTCATCGCGAGATTCAGTTTGAAGGTGAGGACGTCCTAAAAAAGTCTGTGCGTCAGTGGCTTCGAAAACAGGGCTGTGAGGTTTACCCCTCTGGAATACATGCCCCTGTTAAAAGATTGCTCAAAACCTGGACTGAGATTATATTGAGAACTCAATCGTCAATGTGGTTTTTAACGTATGTAATTGCTTTAGAAATTCTTGACCAATAAAAAAATTACTTTTTGACTGACCCTCGCACACATACACTATTCCAATAAGATCATTTAGAGAGACTATGCAAAGTAAGATGCCAACAAAGCAACGTGGTACCGTTAAAATTATCAAGATAGACGAAAAATTATTGATTAATGTAACCTTTGATACTATCAAACTCCTCTTGCTAAGGTATAATTGTCCGTTAGAAGAGTGACGACTCAGTCGTCATATTGAACTTCAGCCATTCCATTACACAAGGATTTACTTCTAGGCTGATATTTCTCTTTGTCGAGCTACAGGTAAGAACTGTGCTGCACAGACCGACCTCCCCATTTATGAGCGCTCTAGCGGAGAGCAAAATGAAACTACGCTTGTGATCGCAGCAGCTTCTGTAGAGTATATTTCTACACAAATTTACATTAAAGACAAACAAAAGCAATCTTTTCCTTTGAGCCCTGGAGTACTGCGCTGTGCGCAGAGCGCTAATCGAAGCACCAAGTTCGCGAGTGAAACCGCAGACCTTTTCGAGAGTATTCCTGCAGGCACACTCAACTCCAGCTTAACTGGATCCGTGCAGCAGACGAAGAAAGGAGCTGAAAAGCCAAGTGAACAGTAGCTGTAGGCGCTTTTTTTTTTTGCGGCTGACTGGAGACTGCCAGCACAGCTGCCGAGAGAAAAAGTTTTTTCCCGGGCGCGAAGTTGTTTTCTGTGACTGTGGGCAAGTTGCTCTGTACCCAGCGGCCGCGCGGGCAGGCTGCCAACACCTCGAAAGGCAAATACTCGTGGCTGCACACAAGTTGCCGGTGCTATCCAATTCCTACAAATTGTTTACATCACTTATTTCATTACTGAAAACCATGAGAGTTCTTTACAATCCATACAGGGGTCAATATTTGCTTCTTAGAAGCTCACGAGGTAGTTTCACTGACAGGATGTGTGATTAGCTTCAGACTAAGTGAATGCAGTATTAGTTTCTCTATCATGTTTCATAATTTGTAACTTTCCAGATCCAGACAACCCTTTTTGTTTGCCTTCACCAGTTTTGGTTATCACAATGTGGCGATCTGCGAGCCTGACATGGTACGTACAACACTCACCACATTATTTCCGCCTTCGTTCTTTAATCTGTACAATGTTACGTAGTTCGGAACCGTTTTAGATGAACATCAGTCTACCAGCCCAGAAGAACAGCATATTTGCTTATATAGTTTGCAGGGGCAACTGTCTGGATGACAGATCTGGCCTAGCATCAACCAAAATGCAAGCAAGGGAAAACTACAGCCGTAATTTTTCCCCGACGGTGTGCAGCTGTTCTGTATGATTAAATGATGGCATCCCCTTGGGTGAAATAGCGCCCCCATTCGGATCTCAGGATGATCTTATAAGGACATACAAAACTGGCATACGGATCGGAGGGTGGAATGTCAGATGCGTTAATCGGGCAGGTAGGTTAAATTTAAAAGGAGAAATGGATAGGTTAGATACAGTGGGAATCAGTGAAGTTCGGTGGCAGGAGGAACAAAACTTCTGGTCAGATGATTACAGGGTTATAAATACAGAGTCGAACAAGGGTAATGCAGGAGTGGGTTTAGTAATGAATAAGCAAGTAGGAATGCACAGAAACTACTACTGATAGCATGGTAAACGCAATCAGATCAGCAGGTGAACAGATTGAAGAAACGTGTAAGGAAATAAATTATTCTGACAGTTAAGGGAGACAAATTTGACTGTCTTGGAGGACTAGAAAGAGACAGTAGGAAAAGAAAGGAAAGGAAACATAATACGTGAATATGGACTGGGGGAAAGGAACACAGTTTCGTTCACAGCATAATTTGATCATCGCTAACACTTTAAGAACCACAAAAGGTTCTATACGTGGAGGAGACGTGGAAACGCCAAGGTTTCAGACTTATTATTTAGTCGTGATACAGATTTCGGAACCAGATTTTAAATTTTATGATACTGGAAAGGGTGATGTGAACTGATCGCAATTTATTGGTTGGGAACTGTACATTAAAACTGAAGAAATTGAAAAAGCTAGGAAATTAAGGTGATGGGACCTGAGTACATTTGAAGAACCAGAGGTTGCTGAGAGTTTCAGGGGGTCTTAGGCATGCTTGACTAGAACAAGGGAAAGTAGAAGACGGAATGAGCTGCTTTAAGAGATGAAATAGCGAAGGCGTTGAGGATCAGATAGGTAAAGAGACAAGGCCTAGTAGGAATCCTTAGGTAACTAAAGACAATTTAACGGTTGAGAGGACAAAATATAAAAATTCAGCAAATGAAGCAAGCGAAAGGGAATACAAACGTTCGAAAAATCAGATGGACAGGAAGCGCAAAATGCTTAAGCAGGAATGGCTAGATGACAAATTTAAAGATTTGGAAGCGTAGTTCACCGTGGCAAAGATAGATCCCGCCTACAGGAAAATTAGACACATTTGGAAAGAGAACCAGCTTTATGAACATCAAGAGCTCAGTTGGGAAACCAGTCCTAAGCCAAGAATGGAAAGCTGAAAGGTTAGAATAGTTTAAGAGGATCTATACAAGTGAGATGTACCCAAGGGCAATATTATAGTAATTTTAGGGGACGAAAATGAAGGGGAGATGGGAGATACGATCCTGGCTGAAAACCCCCAGGTTTGAAAAATAATACGGTAATCATAATTCCATAGGAATCAGGTGGTAACACGTGTGAAAATTACCGAATTATCAATTTAATGTGTCATGGTTGCAAAATACTAACAAATTCTTCACAGAAGAACGGGAAAGCTTGTAGAAAGCGACTTCGGGGAAGATCAGTTTGTATTCCAGAGAAACCTAAGAACACGCAAGGCAATACTGACCCTGAAGGCTTCTCATGAAAGCTAGATTAAAGAAAGGCAAACCTACGTTTATAGCATTTGTAGACTTACAGAAAGCTTTTGACAATATTGACTGAAATACGCTGAAATTCAGAGGGTAACAGTGGTAAAATACAGGGAGCGAAAGATTAGTTGCAACTTTTACAGAAACCGGATGGCAGTAGTAAGCGTCGAGGGACATGGAAAGTAAGCACTACTTGAGAAATGCTTGGGACAGGGTTTGTAATCTATCCCCGCTGTTGTTCAGTCTGCATATTGAGCAGGCAGTAAAGGAAACAAAAGAAAAGAAATGGAGTAGGAATTTAAGTCCAGGGAGAAGAAATAAAAATCTTGCGTTTTGCTGATGACTGTTACTCTGTCGGACAGCGAAGAACTTTGAAGAATAGTTGAACGGAAAGGACAGTGTCTTGAATGGCGATGTAAGATGAACATCGACAAAAGCAAACGAAGGATAATGGAATGTAGTGTAATTAAATCAGGTGCTGTTGAGGGAATTACATTAGAAAACTAGACACTGAAAGTATGTGTGTTTTGCTATTTGGGCAGCAAAAGTGGTGACGGCCGTACTGGAGGATATAAAATGTGGAGTGGCAATGGCAAGAAAAGCGTTTCTGAAGCAGAGAAATTTGTTAATATCGAGTATAGACTTAAGTGGCAGGAAGTCTTTCCTGAAAGTATTTGTACAGAGTATAGTCACGTATTTAAGTGAAATGTGGACGATGAACAGTTTAGAGAAGAGAATAGAAGCTTTTGAAATATGGTGCTACAAAAAGAGGGCTGACGATTAGATGGGTAGATCGTGTAACTAATGAGGTGGTACGGAACAGAACGGGGGAGAAAAATTTCTGGCACAACCTGACGGGAGAAAGAGACTGGCTGATAGGTCACGTTTTGAGACATCAAGTGATCGCCAGTTTAGTACTGGATGAAGTGTGGAGGGTAAAAATCGTAGAGGAAGACTAACAAATAAATACAGTAAGCAGGTTCAGAAGAATGTAGGTTTTTGTAGTTATTCGGAGATGATGAGGCTTGAGAAGAGCAGCATCAAACCAGTCTTCGGACTTGAGAAACACCCTGTCAGCGTAGGGGGTTACGAACTTTTCCACGGGATGAAACCACGTTTCTGGAACTAGGAGATACCGACGTTAACTGCAACGCAGCCGCGGCGTGGCGCGGCACGGCACGGCGTGGCGCGGCACGGCACGGCGCGACCTAGACCTCTGCGCCGTCGCTGGGGTCGCTGGCCGCCCGTGACGTCACAGCCGGGGTGCGCCGCAGCGTCCTTCCGCGAGCCGACGCCCGCCGGCGGGCCGGAAGGATGCGGCCGCACACACGGCGCGGGCCGCACGGCACCTCCCACTGTCTGCCGCTGCGTGCTGTCGCTGGCCGGTGGCGTGGCGTAGCGCACCACAGAGGTGTGGCCGCTCCTCCGTTTATTTCATTTTTTAACTTCAGGCCATAAGCACCTTACCAGTTCTTGCTAAGTAGTCATTAAATGATCTGTTTACAAAGGGAATCAGATAATATTTAAATACTAGGAAGTGAGTTGCTTGAGGCTTTCCCGATGTACATGTTGTATGTATGGTTCTCGGGCGAGACGTCGGATGTCAGAAAACTCGACAATATTTCATCTGCGCAACTGGCCGACATCTTCAGGTGCGATGAACACACTGTTAAGGCAGGACCAGAGCCCCCTATTTGTGCCAGTCTTAGGCAGGAAGTGCGCATGCGTGGAGGCGCCAAATTCCATGGTGAATAGCGACGATATCAACCGATAGCTGGAAGGACAGCTACGCCACCTACAGGATGAAGAACCAAAGACTTCGGCGCACTCTGAGCTCTCTTGGGCTCATCTACGGACAGCCTTGGCTTAAGACGACCCGGTGTTTACGAGATTTCTTGTAGCTGCGGCATGTCGTACATTGGACAAAATTGTCGCACTGTAGAAGAGACGTACTGAACACCGACGCTACACTCGTCCGGAGCAACCAGAGAAGTCTGCAGTTGCCGAGCATTGTCTCAGTACAGGTCACTCCATGAATTATTGACACCAAAATTGTCGCATCGACTTCGTACTGGGACAGTGTGAAGGAATCGGTGGACATACATAGCTCGACGAATCTTGTAAACAGACAGGGACTTTCAGCTCAGTACAGCTTGGGATCCAGCAGTGGCCATATTGAAGTCGCATCGAGCAGAGGAGTACTATTGGTCATACGACGGATGACGATTCGCTAGAAACAAATATTCTGTTGACAACGGGAGGATAGTCACGCGCCTACAAGGACGCGCATTTTTGTTTGCGGCTTCCGACAGAGGTCGCTGGGGCGGCCGATGGCAGCGCAGAGCAGCGGCGGCAGCGGCAGCCTCCGCGCTTGCGCCGAAGTCTTTGGTTCTTAATCCTGTAGGTGGCATTGCTGTCCTTCCAGCAATCTGTTGCTATCGTCGCTATTGACCATCGAATTTGGCGCCTCCACGCATGCGCACTTCCTGCCTAAGACTGGCATAAATAGGGGGCTCTAGTCCTGCCTTTGCATTGTGTTCGTCGCACCTGAAGATGTCTGCCAGTTGCGCTGATGATATTGTGGAATTTTCACTATGACATCCGACGTCTCGTCCGAGAACCATATATACACTAGGAAATGAATTATTAATTTAACAGAGACGCTATATATTAACTTGTCTGCTGAACACATCCAGAGAGGTGCTGACGAATGAACACGCACTATGTGATCGGAAGTACCCGGACTGAACTGACCACTACATCTAACGCGATGCGTATGCGCAATATGAAAGGAGGCGTTGTGTATTACGTTGTCAGTAGAGACGCAATAACAGCGAAACGGCTGGGTGAAGCGACCTCAGTAGTTCGAACGCTGACTAGTCATTTGATGTCAACCAAGTATCAAATCCACCTGGGACCTTTCATACCTTCTGAAGCTGCCCGAGTAGACTGTAGGTCATGTGGCTGAAGCGGGAACACAAATGAACAACCACAGCTGAACTGACACCATGGAGCCTCTTACTGACAGACGTGGAGCAATGCAGAGGCTGCTTGCTAGGTATCACATGTATCAGCGGAGTGTATCGCCACAGTTCCGAATTGTTACCATCAGTTCAGTTAGCACAATGAATGTGTTACGAGTTAAAAAGGGTGAGGTACGATATAATCCATCAGCTTGTCATAAATGCAATATTGCAGTGCCTAACTATGCGGTGTTCCTTCAAACAACCATAAATGTCCGAGGCAGTCGGCACTGCGGCGACTACAGTATTCTTGAAATACGTGATATGTATTCGCAGTTGCAAATACAAAGAACCATCACCTGTACAAGGGAATGAAGACAATGTGTCGGACGGGACTTAGACCCCTTGCTGCGCTTGATCCTTTGACGACAAGTCTTATTTCGAAAACAATGTATGGGTATTTCAACTAAACGTCTCTGAAGTAATAATATGAGAAGAACGTTTCGCACAGTTTTAGTTTTCCGAGGTTAGTTTATCTGTAATTACGTTCCCCAATATTTCAATATCCTTAATTTCATTTTTAAAGCTGTCATCTGGTGACCTAGGTACTTTAAACAGGAAATTCTGTAATTTGTGTGCCCGAAGACTAACACAAAAAAGTTACAAGACGGCCCTTTTATTTCCTACGGTAATAATGGGAGTAAGTCCTTACAATGATTGATTTGCAGCATCTGAAGACTGCATTGCTCTCGAGGAATTCATTAGGCCAGAATGGACGCTGCCAAGTTCCGGAGTACCTTTTGAGAAACTTCGTTATCCTCACGATGTGTTACATATGAATTTTTGTAGCTATTTTTCCTTTATTTGTCTTCTGCCCCTTGTAGGATAAAATAAAATTTTTGCTCCATGCTGGATTGGTTGGGTAATGTTTTAAAACTGTTATAGGGGTTTATTGCTACGGTCGCCTGGCGATATTGGTCACGATTGCCTCCCGGAGTCACAATGACTTCACATTTTTCTTAATTCACGAGGCGTCAGTACTAAGTTTCTCCTCAATGCATATTGCAAGTACGCAGACGAAGAAAGTTTGAGGTTTCAGGAGCGCCTGATATACAGCTTCCTTTTCTGAACTGGAGTGGAAGGGAACCCCGCGATGGGCTAGCAACGCTACCTAAATTTTTTCGAAAAAATCGCAATGAAAGTAGTGCAACCAAAAAAACATTCTGCTACCTGCCAGCGACAAAACAGACGACAGTGCACAGCCAGCACAACTAAGTACGCTGCACAATTGGCAATGAACATATATAAATTTCTACGGCAGTAAGTGTCTCCACTGCTAGCGATCAGAACTGAGGCCGTGTTGAAAGACAACTCTGGACACACGAACTTCTCCCTTATTTGCTGAAGACATGAGGAAACGATCTATTTTTCCTTTAAATAGCGCTTAAGTCACTTATCTTCCACGGCCAAGTATTTGAAGTGTGAATTTCACCGTCGTCGGCGAAAGAATTATTAATCAACTCCCCCTCAAACTCGTCACTACTATATTATCAGCCCGCCCGGCTAGCCGCGCGGTCTAACCTGCTAATTCCCGAGCAGGAAGGCGTGTCGCTTACACTCGTCTGGTGTGAGACGTTCCTGAGCGTCCACTTGGGGCCGAACTGCACAATAACCCTGGGTTCGGTGAGTGGCGGCGGTGATGTGGATGGATTGCTGTGGTCTGTTGTGGGGTTATGAACCACTGAGGGCTACGGCGGGACGAAGACTCAATCGTTTCTAGGTCACGGGTACAATACACACACAATACCATGTATTAGTAGTGCTTGATGAAGATGGCGAACCTCCGTTTGACTTTAGACACTGTGCAAAAGTATCTCGCACATAACTGAACAGTGGCCTGTAACATCGAATTCGAATTGCAGATCTTTTCACTATGTCCTGTGAATCTCAGTGTATCGGGGAAACGGCTGGCAAGGTGAGAACGTCAGAAAGGCACTCCAAAATTTAACAATTCCATGGGAACAGCACGGTTAGTGATCACTGTTGTGTTCCTCTCTAAGTCAGTTTATTCTTCTAGCGCCTCCTTCAGTTATCTACCAGCTCTCCGATCCCACAGGACTATCACAGAATAGCCAAAACCGTAAACCATGTCCATTAAAACCTTGCCTGGTAATTTGTGTCTCATGCGGTAACACAGCCTTTTGTAATTGTACTGGCCCTCTAAATCTTCCAAATTGATCAAAAAATTGAGTTAAACAGAGCTGTGGAACACTTATTCCCTCGAAGTACGGTAACTTACCAACGAACAGAGAAGATTTCGTAAGTATTTGTATATTATACTAGCTGAAGTTATAACATCTCCATTTCAGGGCTGAGATAACTCATCATCTGGATTCTGTCCCATTGTTTTGAATGTGAGGATGTTTTGTTTGTGGCAGAGATTTTACACGCCACTATGACGAGACTCACTGACACCCTAGAAAAAGCATTATCAATTTTGCATTGACGGGCTATTTATCGTGAGGAAATGAGATTAGATTAGTACTTGTTCCATAGATCATGAATACGACACTTCGTAATGATGTTGAACGGATCAGGTTAATAAAAGGTGCCTATACAAGATATTACATTACACAAAATATTACATGACAATATTTTTAATTTTTTGTGGAGGTTGGGGAAATTACCCACTTATTATATCCAAAAATTCATCTAATGAGTAGAAGGAGTTGCCATTAAGAAATTCTTTTAATTTCCTTTTAAATGCTATATGGCTATCTGTCAGACTTTTGATGCTGTTAGGTAAGTGACGAAAGACTTGCGTGGCAGCATAATTTACCCCCTTCTGCGCCGAAGTGAGTAGTGAAGATCCTTTCTCCTAGTGTTGTAGCCATGTACACTGCTATTACTTTTGAATTCGTTCGGATTTTTAATAACAAATTTCATAAGTGAATATATATATTGTGAGGCTATAGTGAAGATCTCTATCTCTTTAAATAAGTGTCTGAGGTTCGTAGGACTGTTCGAAAATGAATGACTATTTGACTGTAAAGACACGTCGCGAAAGTATAGCTCGACTTTTCCAGTAACGAGAATTAGGGGACACACAACCGCATTGAAATTTCATAATTAAACCACTTGGTAGTCTTTCGTGACACGTCTTTGGAACTTGCCTGCTAGTTTTGGACGCACTACGGGCGCCACAACGTGAACATGGCACTGTCTGACGTAACTGGCGCCAGCGCTCTGCACTCCGCTAACAGCCGCTGTCCTGGCGTGTCCCGCTGTTTATCGCTATGCAGCGGCCCATACATAACACATGCGCCAGCGAACTCATCACCAATAGTGCTGACCGCCCGAATATTAACAGCGCTACACTAGATAACGCCAGCAGTTTCCGCATCTGTCCGCGAGACCGCAGCTCGCTCAATTATTCCAATTATTCGATGCGCCCGGCACATAGCAGAAAATTCATTACGTGCAAAAAACCCGGCGTGATTGTGTGACCCAGTTATTCGCTCCGCTTCTGCAACTCGCCGCTTCGGCTGCACACATTTCATGCATACGTTATGTCGCAGCATTCTGTGCTGCGTCCAACGTAACGAGTTTTGATAGCAACTGCAGACTCCAGACATACGAAAAACATACGTATGCAAATAGTGTGCCAGTGACAGGTTTAATACAGCTTTCATCTATCTCAGGAAGCATTTTATCCCACAGTATCTCACCTCTCCGTCCATACAGTCGCTTCACAGATCAACTTAGTTAACACCTTGCACATTTTGCGGGAAACTGAAGTGAATAGAGGATAAAACTAACTTTTTACCTCCGTAGCTACTATCAACTATACTGGTTTAACTCCATTATTAGCTCAATGCGTCTCAAAATAGCATAAACACTCTTTCCAACTTTATGCATAAGCTGTTGCATGATTAAGTACAAATATTATTCGAACGAACGGTACAAAATGTGAGAAAGGACGCTGAAACACACACACACACACACACACACACACACACACACACACACACACACACACACACACACACACACACACACACACCTGATGTAATAGCACTTTTCATGTTGTCCCAGTCAACGAGCACCCGAGAAAGGTATCGTCGGAAATGACTCAGAAGTTTGCCAGAACTGCTTTTTTTCTCTTTTGTACGAGGTGTAATATCAGTAATTTTCGCCTAACATACATTAATATACGCCCAATAGTACACGCCTGATGGCCTAAAGTTATCTATTATCCTTTATCTTTGCCGTTCTTGCGCGGTGCCTGTAAATCTCTATGTACATGTATCGATTAATGATATAAAAAAGAATTCTGTTTCAAGACAAGTGAGGCAATTGGCGCCTCACCTGTTACTGTTTGTATTCCATAAAAGGCGGACGCGGACTAGCTGCGTTCCGCAACGGCATTTTATATTTCATGTGAAAATATTGAGTGAATGCTAATTTTTTTTTCAATCAGAAAACATGTAGTTTCTTGTAACTAATTACGAACAGACAGCATCGAGAGGACATTTTGAGTTATGTATAAAGAATTTAACCACAATGGTCATCTATTGTAATTTAATATGAAAAGGTACGTAGCATTAAAAAGTGTATTAAAGATAGGTATTATTTTGGTAAATTAACCTTTATTATTTCCATCTCCTCATTTACTTAATTGATAATTATTTGTGTTAGTTCATCACCAGAAATTACGATCACGCTGATGGGCCGAATGCAGCATGAGGCAGAAGGAACATTGTTTTCGTATTATTTCTTAACCAATTTTTTTTTAATTGTGTAGTGTTGCATTTCTTTTAAAGTCTATAAACCTTCTGGTCCCTTAGTGTTGTTCCGGGTATGACTACATCGCGAATATAAAAATGCACAGAAATGATAATGTTTCTCTTATTCAGGTATTTAATGCTCAACGTATGTTATAATAGTGTAATCAATCCCAGATTCTGTTG
Source organism: Schistocerca serialis cubense (assembly GCF_023864345.2). Lineage (NCBI taxonomy): Eukaryota > Metazoa > Arthropoda > Insecta > Orthoptera > Acrididae > Schistocerca > Schistocerca serialis. Next base: position 1,125,497,178 of record NC_064638.1, on the reverse strand, counting down.
CCAAGTGGCCCACCAAAATATTCACTTTTTCGACATTTTTTCCCAAAAAAAAATATAAAATAGCAATGCTTTTTCTTTTTGCCCCCAAGAGCAACGCTACCGAGGATTATCCAGGAGACAAGCTCCGATCGACCGCGAAATGGAAATCACAGCGAAAAGAAAGAATGTTCTCCCCGCAACATTTAGCTACATATTCCAGCTATTGCTGTACACTGTCGCCGCTCCGACTTCGACATCTGTCGTAGCGTTGTACTAACTTTCCAATTGCCTCGTCATAGGAGGTTGCCGAGTGCTTTCCGCAAATTATTTACGTTGGTCTGCAGATCGTTGTGCCGAAATATCGTCTTCATAGCCAGCAGTTCAAGTGGGCACAGATGAGAGACGGAGCCACGTCCACGCTGCATGATGGGTGATCAAAAACATCCCGTTGAAAATACTGCAGTGAGTCGTCCTCACTGCCCCTGCTGCGTGCGGTCAAGAACTGTGGTGGAAAGTATGTTCTTGACGGTCACGTTATGTCTGGGTGCGTGAAATTCGGAGTCCTCTCTCGGTAAACATTCATACTTGGCGGGCGACATCTGCTTGGGTCTATGTGCGCTCAGGACTGAAGTGTCACATGACTCGATCATCGGGCATACTAGAGACTGTTCAACAGACCTATGTAACTTTTTATCGTATTATTACTGTGGTTTCTATTTCCCGACTGACTGGAACTTACTTTCTAGACACCACTCGTATTAACGAGCTCACCGATAGGGTGAGCAGCAATCTGTTTGCCGGTCTTGTATGGGGAAGTGTCGTCGAATGACTGTAGGGTATGTATGATTAACATTATCAGTAATCCATACCCCGGATTCTGAAATAAGCTATACTGTATAACACTACCCCACCTGTTATCAAACTTTTGACTGAAGACACTTTAGTAAAATTAACGTTCACTCTGGAAGTCACCTGCAATCAGCACCCACCCCACACCTGATGGTTGTGTTATCTGCATATCAATGGTAGAAAATGGAAACAACTATCTGTCCGTGAAACCACACTAACTATTATCAAAGGGATCTGAAAGTGCATGGAATTTCTAGTATGTCACTAACTACCCTTCAGTTATATAGTTACATGTAAGGCCTTTGTCTTTTTTGAAGAAATTTTTTGCTTCTCCTGTAAAATTCGACGAAGCAGAGTTACACGGTTTTCATCGTCTACCATAGATATGACGACATGCTTAATGTACTGCAGCTTGAGCACCTCACTGCAGCTTCCTTATATGATCGAAAAAGAACATGGATGAAGATTTCGTAAGATACGTATACGGCGGTGGTAGTTTGACGGGTCGACGGCTGGCGTAGTGACACGGAAAATGGACGACAGCTGCGCCTCTGCGCCCGCAGTGCGGGTCCCGCCAAAGTGCAATCTCGCGCCTGAGCGACCAGCACCGCATAACGCGAGCTCAGTGGAGCAGACGCGGCCAATCAGCACCCAGCGCGACTGCACACGTCACGGCGGGGGAGTCCCGCGCAGCCACGCGGAAAGCCGGCGGGCGCGCGGTTGGCTATTGGTTCGTTAGAGGGCTGCGGTTGCCGCTTCTGGCGCCGAGGCAAGTTTTCCCATCTCGGCCGCAGGGCTGGCAGCATGGGCTCAAGTTGAGATTAGCACGACCTGCAGAGCGAGTTGCCGGTTAGGCATACAGCGGAACTTACCCGCGTAATCTCTACTCCAAAGTTACGTCTTAACTCCCGCCTTCGATTACAGGTCAGCAGAAAGTCAATTGCCGGAAGAGCGGAGAGGCAATCAATAGGTGCAAAAAGCTCCTTGTTCCAAATTGTGCACAGTGAAGCACCGGATACGCCCAGTCCGCTGCTTGACTACAAGAATGTAATATTACATACGACAAGCTTGTGTAAACTTAGCATCCGTAATGAGGCAGAACTAAGTTTGCTATGCGGCATTGTGAGCCATTAAAATGACAATTCAGTAGTATGTTTCACAAAATTAGACCACTTATGCTACTACGAGAATCTAATATCTTATTAACACGACCAGCCATAAAATTCCAGTGCAGAGTGAAAGTCCAACAGCGATTTCTGTTATGGTTCCGTTGCTGCAACAGAAGAAAATTCTACGTCAGAGTACGAGCACTTAGGTGTATCTACGCTTATCAGTGAACTTCCAGCTAACTGATCATACACTTAACGTACTGAGCATGAAAAAGTAGCAAATTTATTACACCGTAATTGACATTGCTGTGTATATGCAGACTGAAGCGACGTATGAAAATTTTACGCAGGCCGGGACTCTAATCCAGGTCTCTTTCTCACTAGGCAGATGCGTTAATCAGTACAGCACCCTGGCAGGCGAAGTGGCTTTGTATAAATGCACTGACTAACCTAGCACGTCTCTCCTCCATCCAAATTCTCACTCACGCCTCCGCCTACTTTCTATTCCCCTGAACTGTGACTACACTGAAGAGGCACTCTACCTGTATTGGAATAGCACCTCAGCATCGAACGAAATGTGAGACTAACCCAAGGCGTAGGTGCTTTAATCAAAGGAACCTATATGGTTCCAGAAATATTTTCAGGTCTCAAACATCAATGATGTACATAGGAAGACCTATTTGTACAAATTTTCATTCGTCGCTTCACTCTACATACGTAGAGCACAGATGTTGACACTTTGAAAGTGTCTCTGGAACCGTATAGTTCCACTTACCTTACGTCGTTACGTTTCTTCGGCCGACGTTTGAGGATTTTTCCGACGTTTCGCTAACACGAGTGGCTGATATTGTCACCGTTTCGCCCTACATCGAACGTCGGCCGAAGGATCCGTGTTAGAAAGGGAACAGGTAATGTGTTCACAAGTGGCCATGAAGGTCTCAACTTTGTTTTACATCATAACCGTTCATCGTTGGAAGCAATTAACTGCTTAACACTTCGTGTGACTACATGGCGATTTAAAATTTAACGATCGAAGTAATAGCATTAGGGAAGGCACATACTCAGATTCACTGAAGAATGAGTAGAAAATTTACTTTACAACCTAAGCACTTTCCGCTGATTGCGAAGAGTAAGTTGTCTGCCTGGTACCCTTGCTATGCACTTCATAATGGTTTATAGATCGTGGATTAGATACACAGGGTAACAGTGTTGTCATTAGCCCCTCCAGTCAAGGCAACAATGAGTATCGACTATTAGAGAGTCAACGATGAGCTGTGACAACGTCACAAGAATAGAACAGAGTTAACGCCAGAAGAACTTGTCTTAAGTATAGCTGGATGAAGAATTACAAGAGGAGATCCGGTAGGTGAGATATATCTGGGAAGTGCGGGAGTGTCACGGAAATACTCTTGGAACGGCACTGAGACGCCGAATCACAGGCGTTTACTGGAAGTATTCCTAGAGCGTTCGTGACCAGAAGCCAGGCAACATACTTCCTGCCTCGGAGGACCCGTGAAATGACGACGATGAGAATAATCCGGGTGTAAACGAATGGAACAACAGTTGGAAATTTTTTTGTTTTTTTTGTTTGTGGTTTTAGGGCGCAAAACTTCTATGGTCATTAGCGCCCAGCCCGTGACGTAGAAAACAGGAGAAAAACGAAATTTAAAATCAGCAGCAATGGAAACATAGTCAGAAAATTGGAGAAACTAAAGGCAGATGGAATGCTTAAAAGTCCACTATAGAAAGGGGTTGGTTGTCCACAAAAAAAAAGCTTCAAATGACTGACGTCATTTCACTGTCACTAATAAACTGTAGAACGCGGTCAGCTGAGCGCGTGTCATCTGCTAAAATCGACGATAGATCAGGCGATAGCTGTAGACGGGAGCGTAACGGATTAAAATAGGGGCATTCAATTAAAAGGTGTCTGACCGTCCACAGCTGAGAGCAGTGGGGACAGAGTGGGGGGGGATCACCGCTTAAAAGATGTCGATGACTAAAAAGACAGTGCCCTATCCGGAGTCGAGCTAAAATTACCTCCTCCCGACGACGCGTTCGGGAGGAAGAGGTCCAAGCGCAAGGAACGGCTTTCACTTCCCGCAATTTATTGTGGGGAAGTGTTGACCAATGCGCATGCCATAAATGAGTAACTTGGCGACATAAACCGCTCCGTAGATCGGTAAACGGAAGAGACTGAAGAGCTGGCCGACGAAGAGAGACTGCAGCCTTGGCCGCTATATCGGCCGCCTCATTTCCACAGATACCAGCGTGTCCCGGGAGCCAGAGGAACGCCACTGAGACGCCCCCCAGGTGGAGCAAGCGCAGACAGTCCTGAATCCGGTGGACCAGAGGGTGCACAGGGTAAAGAGCTTGGAGACTTAGGAGAGAGCTGAGAGAATCTGAGCAGATTACGTACTGTATCCGCTGATGGCGGCGGATGTAGTGGACAGCCTGGAGAACAGCGTAAAGCTCTGCAGTATAAACCGAACACTGGTCGGGAAGCCGAAAGTGATTTGGGGTGTCGCCAACAATATAGGCACTCCCTACACCTAACGATGTTTTCGAGCCATCGGTGTAAATAAATGTGGCTTCCGTCATTTGTGCACATAGAGCAGCAAATGCCCGACGGTAAACAAGTGTAGGGGTACCATCTTTGGGAAATTGACATAGGTCTCTGAGCAAGTCGATCCGGGGACGGTGCCAAGGCGGTGCTGTACCCCAAGTTGTCAAGAAGGTTTTAGGAAAGCGGAAGGAAAGAGAATGGAGCAGTTGACGGAAGCGGACTCCCGGGGGTAGTAGGGAGGAGGAGCGGCCTGCATACCCGACATCAAAGGAGGCGTCGAAAAAAAGGTTATGGGCTGGATTAGCAGGCATGGAAGACAGATGGCTAGCATAACGACTCAGAAGGACTGCCCGCCGATTGGACAGCGGAGGTTCAGCAGTCTCAGCATAAAGGCTTTCCACAGGGCTGGTGTAAAAAGCTCCAGACACTAAACGTAATCCACGGTGGTGGATAGAGTCGAGACGCCGAAGAATAGACGGTCGAGCAGAGGAGTAGACTATGCTTCCATAATCCAATTTCGAGCGCACTAAGGCGCGATAGAGGCGGAGAAGGACCACCCGGTCCGCTCCCCAAGAGGTACCATTCAGGACACGGAGGGTGTTAAGGGAACGCAGACAGCGAGCCGAAAGATAGGAAACGTGGGAGGACCAGCACAGTTTTCTGTCAAACATAAGACCCAAGAATTTAGCGACGTCGGAAAACGGAAGGTTGACAGGACCTAGATGTAAGGAGGGCGGAAGAAACTCCTTACGTCGCCAAAAATTAACACAAACGGTCTTACTGGGTGAGAAACGGAAGCCGGTTTCGATGCTCCACGAGTAGAGGCGATCGAGACATCCTTGAAGACGTCTTTCAAGAAGGCTGGTCCTTTGAGAACTGTAGTAGATCGCAAAATCGTCCACAAAGAGGGAGCCCGAGACATCAGGAAGGAGACAATCCATAATTGGATTAATGGCGATGGCAAACAGTACAACACTCAGCACGGAGCCCTGGGGTACCCCGTTTTCTTGGGAGAAAGTACGGGAGAGAGTAGTGTTCACCCGCACCCTAAATGTGCGCTCTGCCATAAATTCGCGAAGAAAAAGGGGCAGCCGGCCTCGAAAGCCCCAAGAGAACAGTGTGCGGAGGATGCCTGTCCTCCAACAGGTATCGTACGCTCTCTCCAGATCAAAAAATATTGCTACCGTTTGGCGTTTCCGGAGAAAATTGTTCATGATATAAGTGGAGAGAGCAACAAGATGGTCAACAGCAGAACGATGCTTTCGGAATCCGCATTGGGCTGGTGTTAAAAGACTGCGGGACTCCAGCCACCAAGCTAAACGGTAATTCACCATACGCTCCAAAACCTTACAGACACTACTCGTGAGAGAAATGGGGCGATAGCTAGAGGGGAGATGTTTGTCCTTTCCAGGTTTCGGAACGGGAACGACAATAGCTTCCCGCCATCGCCTGGGAAAGGTACTGTCGGTCCAAATTCGATTATAAAGGCGAAGGAGGTGACGCAGGCTATGGGTTGATAAATGCAGCAACATTTGGACATGGATACCATCCGGTCCTGGGGCGGAGGAGCGAGAAGTAGAGAGTGCATGTTGGAGTTCGCGCATGGAGAAAACAGTATTGTAGCTTTCGCGATTTTGAGAGGAGAAAGCAAGATGCCGCACTTCTGCTGCACGTTTCTTCGGGAGAAACGCTGGCGGGTAATTTGAAGAGCTCGAAATCTCAGCAAAGTGCTGACCCAATGAGTTAGAAATTGCGACGGGGTCCACTAAGGTATCATGCGCGACAGTGAGCCCAGAGACCGGGGAGAAACTAGGCGCGCCTGAGAACCGTCGAAGCCGACTCCAAACTTCCGAGGAGGGAGTGAAGTTGTTAAATGAGCTAGTAAAGAATTTCCAGCTTGCCTTCTTGCTATCGCGGATGACGCGACGGCTTCGCGCACGGAGCTGCTTATATCGGATACAGTTGGCCAAAGTTGGATGGTGACGGAAAATGCGAAGAGCACGTCGCCGCTCACGTATTGCGTCACGGCAGGCCTCGTTCCACCAAGGAACTGGAGGGCGCCGGGGCAATTCGGAGGTGCGTGGTATTGAACGTTCCGCAGCTGTGAGAATAACGTCGGTAAAATGTGTGACCTCATCGTCGACGCTGGGAAAGCGACGGTCATCGAATGTCGCTAGAGACGAAAAAAGTGTCCAATCGGCTTGGGCAAACTTCCAGCGTCGCGAGCGCATATATGGCAGTTGAGGCTGCAGTCGAAGAACACATGGAAAGTGGTCACTCGAGTGTGTATCATCAAGGGCGAACCATTCGAAGCGCCGAGCTAGCGGAACAGTACCGACCGCAAGGTCCAAATGGGATAAATTTGCCGTGGAGGCAGACAAAAATGTAGGGACCCCAGTGTTGAGGCAGACTAGATCCGCTTGGTGGAAGACGTCTAGCAATAGTGAGCCACGTGGACAAGGATGTGGAGATCCCCAAAGCGGGTGGTGGGCATTGAAGTCCCCAACCAGCAAATAGGGGGGTGGAAGCTGATCAAGAAGATGAAGGAGATCAGCTCGTGCCATTGGTGTAGACGATGGAATGTATACCGTACAAAGAGAGAACGTGTATCCAGAAAGGGAAAGACGGACGGCGACAGCTTGGAAGGAAGTGTTTAAGGGGATTGGGTGATAATGGAGAGTATCATGGAGCAGAATCATGAGTCCTCCATGGGCTGGAGTGCCTTCAACTGAGGGGAGGTCATATCGGACGGACTGAAAATGAGGGAGAACAAAGCGGTCATGGGGACGCAGCTTTGTTTCCTGAAGACAGAAGATGACCGGCGAGTAGGATCGTAAGAGGATCGACAATTCCTCCCGATTGGCGCGAATGCCGCGGATATTCCAGTGGATAATGGACATAGGGTGAACAGAAAATGGAGGAACGGCACCAAGGGTGCTGTCAACTCAACGACTGCTCAGAGCTTGCGACCGACAGCATGGAATGGCATTCAGTCGAAGGCAGAAGATCCTGATCCATAGGTTGGTCAGGAGCAGCTCCTGCCACCAACGATCGGCCAGTTGACCGGCCACCAACAGTGCGCCTCGGCGACACAGAAGATGGCCGAGGGCGATTTCCGCCAGGTGGTGCTGTAGATGGGACACGCCTTGGCGGAGAAGGAGAGGAACTGTGTTTCTTCGTAGCCTTCTTGGAGGTATGTTTAGATGAAGGAGGAACCGATGGTTGTGAAGTTGCAGTACGTAAAAACTCTTCACGAGAATGCTCTTTTTTTGTAGACTTGGCGTCTGACTTTTGGGCTCGAGATTTAGCAGAACCCGACGAAGGGTGAGCCATAGAGTGGGCAGGCGAAAGAGGTGAGGTTGAACGGGCGATCTTTGCGCTGGCCGATCTGACGACCGTGGTACTAAATGTGAGGTCGCAAGTCTGCGTGGCCGCCTCCTTTGTTGGCCGAGAAGAAGCAAGGACAGCGCTGTATTTTCCTTTCTGAGGCACGGTGGGCTGTCGACTGGCGAGTAACTTTCGAGCAGCAAAGGTCGACACCTTTTCCTTCACTTTCATTTCCTGGATCAGCTTTTCGTCCTTAAAAACAGGGCAATCTCGAGAGGAAGCAGCGTGGTCACCCATACAGTTGATGCAGCGAGGGGATGGAGGTGGACAAGCACCCTCATGGGCATCCCTGCCACACGTAACACATTTGGCCGGATTGGAACAGGACTGGCTGGTGTGATTAAACCGCTGACATCGATAGCAACGCGTAGGGTTTGGGACATAAGGGCGAACGGAAATTATCTCATAGCCTGCTTTGATTTTTGATGGGAGTTGAACTTTGTCAAAAGTCAAGAAGACAGTGCGGGTTGGAATGATGTTCGAGTCAACCCTTTTCATAACCCGATGAACAGCGGTGACGCCCTGGTCAGACAGGTAGTGCTGAATTTCTTCGTCAGACAATCCATCGAGGGAGCGTGTATAAACGACTCCACGCGAGGAATTTAAGGTACGGTGCGGTTCCACCCGGACAGGGAAGGTGTGGAGCAGAGAAGTACGCAGCAATTTTTGAGCCTGGAGGGCACTGTGTGTTTCTAACAACAGGGTACCATTCCGTAATCTGGAACAAGACTTTACAGGACCCGCAATTGCGTCGACACCTTTCTGAATAATGAAAGGGTTGACCGTGGAAAAGTCGTGACCTTCGTCAGACCGAGAAACAACAAGGAACTGTGGCAACGATGGAAGAACCGTCTGTGGCTGAGACTCAGTGAACTTACGTTTGTGAGCAGACATAGTGGAAGGTGAGGAAACCATTGCGGAAGAATCCCCCATGATTACCGGCGTCTCCGATGGCGCGCTCCTCCCTTGTGGGGGCCCTCACCGAGGGCACACCCGCCTTAGGTGATTGTTCACACCTCAGGTCACACCTCCCGACATACGGACGGAGGGACCAATCGGCACTTTCGGAAGGTATCAGCTCGGGTAATCACCCCTCCCTGGGCCTGGCCTTTACCAGGGGGTACGTACGTGTCCTACCTGTCTACCCGGGGCGGGGAATTACGCGTTACCCCGTCACCGGCTACGCATGGAAGTGCGTGGGTCGGCCTTCAGACACGCACAGGGAGGAAGAAAGAGAAAGGGAAAGGAAAGAAGAGGGGGTCTCAAACGCCGCAGCGGAGAAAAGGGTAAAGAGAAGAGGTAAGGAAAGGAGATGGACAAAGGAAGGAAGAAGACATACAAGCAAGGAAGAAGAAGAATGCGGTACATTTACAAGCGTCCGTCTCCGGACGTAGGCGCAAACCATACTCCCAGAGGGGGAGAAAGTGAAGGAAAGAGCAAGAGGTGAGGGGGGGGGGGGGTGAAGACAGGGGATGGGGAAGGATGCGGAAAGGGAAGGTATGCAGCCCGGAAAGGAAGGAAGGCCACATTAGCTCGGGGCCCCGTGCTCGCTACGCACGTATCCACAAAAGAGTTGTGGATCCCCTTGGGGGACAGTTGGAAATGATATGGTTTATGGGCCAAGCACTAATGAGCCCAAATATGGATGACTTACTGTCGAGCTCGGTTCTGATGATGTGTCATAGGTGGCTGTACGAGCAAAACTGGCTGGTTGGAGGAGGACTAATCCTCAGTCGTGCAGATATATCTTCTGTGGCAACTACCGGTTGGAGTCGGCCAGCCAGCAGAAGTGTTAGCGGGCCAAAGTTCTTTGTGGTGGCAGGAAGGAACAAGGTCAGGAAGAGAGAGAGAGAACTCACTGCCAGACACGCCCCTGTGTATCTGATGGGCATCACTCAAGGCCACATGTGCTCTGTTTACCATCTCCTCGAAGCTGTCGAGTCTCGCCTATCTTAACGTTTAGTACGATGAAGTATTTGTATGATAGCGGAGAACAGTTGTGGACTTTTATTAGATTCATTTCACCAGACAGTCGTGAGGTGAGAGACATCAGAACCTAATCTCTTTCCAACGTTGTGTCACGAGTAACAGTAGTGTCACCCACACAAATGAACATTTCCTTTACTAGCCATACTTCTACACGCACAAAAATAAGTCAAGGAGCTCTGAGCACGTAACTTCCAAGCACAAAAGTAATCTTTACATTACGACGCCGCTTGGATTACTAAATCCACGTTTAGTGACCCTGAGACTCGTTATGGAAGTTCCAGTTTCAGAAAGGTGTAGAAAGAACCACTGCTCTAAATGACGTCAAAGTTGAACAGTATATTATTGAAGCAGGAGGAAATGTCATGGTACGAACAAAAAAAAAAATTTTATGAATTTCCATCCTATTTCATGGACGACGGACTTCAGCTGACTATACATATGAGAAAAAGTACCACCATAGCTTTATCTTGAGAATGTCTAATGTCTCACGACTCTTTTCAGCGGCATATTACCGCCATCCTCAGGCCCCACCACTACCGTAGGAGTATTAGATTTCCTTGGCACGTTCATTGTGGAGTCCTTTTTACTAGCACACGTGGGCTAGCTTTTATCAGGGGTCTACTCGACACCGTGTTGTCTCCACGTGTTTATTGGAGACAACATGGTGGCGAATAGAGATCCCTGCTGAAAGCTAGCCCACGTGTGCTAGTAAAAAGGACTCCACAATGAATGTGCCTTGGAAATCTAATACTCCTACGGTAGTGGTGGGGCCTGAGAATGGCGATAATATGCCGCTCAAACGAGTCGTGTGAGCCAAAGACATCCTCAAGATACAACTGTGGTGACACTTTCTCATAAAAAAGATTAAAGAAAATTTTACCAATAGCTGGCGCTGGAAGTTTCAGAGCACATCCATCAATAATTGACGGCTGTTCCTCAGTTTGCTTCCGAGACACCCAACAAGATCGTGCTCTTAGCATAGCTCTTTCACATGTACGTTGACTGTATGCCAGTAGCCTTGAAGTTCTGGACGCAAGGCTACGAAGAAAGGCATTCGTCCGATGCCCGCTAAGGGTCTGGAGAGTAACGATTACAACATTTAGGAAGATAGTTTCTTTTGACGTACTATGTGGCAGAGGGAGTCAAGTAGTTGATTCGACGTGTAAGATATAGCCATAGCACTGCAGGAGGGGCGGGGTGGTGGTATGCTCGTATGCAGTGCACGGGAATTGCCAGAACGTTTGACATGCCCGCGAGGACTGCGCACTATATCTTGCGAAACATCCTGCGTTATTATCCGTACACAATCACCTATACGTTCACTTTGGAATTTCTTGCTCGCGTGAAAGTGGACAAGGAACGGCCATCGAACATTCTGTTGACAGACTAAACACTTTTCCGTCTGCAGAGGTGTCAATACGCAGAATTTCAGAATATTGGTTCTGGAAAATTCAGACGCACTTCAACCGGTACACTTCATTCTGTGAAGGTGACTGTAGTGCGGGTTGGCGGTATATTTCGTTGAAGGGCCGTATTTTTGTAGGCGAGTACTGCGGGTCGTGTTACCTGTACCGTCACTGGTGAACGTTATCAGAGAGCCACGCACCAATGTCGTTCCTACCCTTTAGCTTGCGTGCCTCAACGATACAGATAGCCGTACCGTAGGTGCAACCACAACGGAGGGGTACCTGTTGAGAGGCCAGACAAACGTGTGGTTCCTGAAGAGGGGCAGCAGCCTTTTCAGTAGTTGCTGGGGCAACAGTCTGGATGATTGACTGATCTGCCCTTGTCACATTAACCAAAATGGCCTTGCTGTTCTGGTACTGCCAACGGCTGAAAGCAAGGGGGAAACTACAGCTGTCATTTTTCCCGAGGGCATTCAGCTTCGCTGTATGGTTAAATGATGATGGTGTCTTCTTGGGTAAAATATTCCGGAGGTAAAATAGTCCTCTATTCGGATCTCCGAGCGGGGACTGCTAAGGACGACGTTGTTATCAGGAGAAAGAAAACTGGCGTTCTACGGATCGGAGCGTGGAATGTCAGATCCCTTAATCGAGCAGGTAGGTTAGAAAATTTAAAAGGGAAATGGATAGGTTAAAGTTAGATATAGTGGGAATTAGTGAAGTTCCGTGGCAGGAGGAACAAGACTTCTGGTCAGGTGACTACAGGGTTATAAACACAAAATCAAATAGGGGTAATGCAGGAGTAGGTTTAATAATGAATAGGAAAATAGGAATGCGGGTAAGCTACTACAAACACCATAGCGAACGCATTATTGTGGCCAAAATAGATACGAAGCCCACACCTACTATAGTAGTACAAGTTTATATGCCAACTAGCTCTGCAGATGAAGAAATTTAAGAAGTGTATGATGAAATAAAAGAAATTATTCAGATAGTGAAGGGAGACGAAAATTTAATAGTCATGGGTGACTGGAATTCGAGTGTAGGAAAAGGGAGAGAAGGAAACATAGTCGGTGAATATGGATTGGGGCTAAGAAATTAAAAATGAAGCCGCCTGGTAGAATTTTGCACAGAGCACAACATAATCATAGCTAACACTTGGTTTAAGAATCATGAAAGAAGGTTGTGTACATGGAAGAACCCTGGAGATACTAAAAGGTATCAGATTTATATAATGGTAAGACAGATTTAGGAACCAGGTTTTAAATTGTAAGACATTTCCAGGGGCAGATGTGGACTGACCACAATCTATATGAACTGTAGATTAAAACTGAAGAAACTGCAAAAAGGTGGGAACTTAAGGAGATGGGACCTGGATAAACTGAAAGAACCAGAGATTGTACAGAGATTCAGGGAGAGCATAAGGGAGCAATTGACAGGAATGGGGGAAATAAATACAGTAGAAGAAGAATGAGTAGCTTTGAGGGATGAAATAGTGAAGGCAGCAGAGGATCAAATTGGTAAAAAGACGAGGGCTAGTAGAAATCCTTGGGTAACAGAGAAGATACTGAATTTAAGTGATGAAAGGAGAAAACACAAAAATGCAGTAAGTGAAGCAGGCAAAAAGGAATACAAACGTCTCGAGGTCAACAGGAAGTGCAAAATGGCTAAGCAGGGATGGCTAGAGGACAAATGTAAGGATGTAGAGGCTTACCTCACGATGGATAAGATCGATACTGCCTACAGGAAAATTAAAGAGACCTTTGGAGAAAAGAGAACCACTTGCAGGAATATTAAGAGCTTTGATGGAAACCCAGTCCTAAGCAAATAAGGTAAAGCAGAAAGGTGGAGTATATAGAGGGTCTATCCAAGGGCGATGTACTTGAGGACATTATTATTGAAATGGAAGAGGATGTAGATGAAGATGAAATGGGAGATATGATATTGCGTGAAGAGTTTGACAGAGCACTGAAAGACCCGAGTCGAAACAATGCCCCCGGAGTAGATAACATTCCTTTAGAACTGCTGACAACCTTGGGAGAGCCAGTCCTGACAAAACTCTACCATCTGGTGAGCAAGATGTATGAGGCAGGCGAAATACCCTCAGACTTCAAGAAGAGTATAATAATCCCAATCCCAAAGAAAGTAGGTGTTGACAGATGTGAAAATTACCAAACTGTCAGTTTAATAAGTCACAGCTGCAAAATACTAACGCGAATTCTTTACAGACGAATGGAAAAACTGATAGAACCCGACCTCGGAGAAGATCAGTTTGGATTCCGTAGAAATGTTGGAACACGTGAGGCAATACTGACCCTACGACTTATCTCAGAAGAAAGATTAAGGAAAGGCAAACCTACGTTTCTAGCATTTGTAGACTTAGAGAAAGCTTTTGACAATGTTGATTGGAATACTCTCAAATTCTGAAGGTGGCAGGGATAAAATACAGAGAGCGAAGGACTTTACAATTTGTACAGGGAGCAGATGGCAGTTATAAGAGTCGAGGGACATGAAAGGAAAGCAGTGGTTGGGAAGGGAGTGAGACAGGGTTGTAGCCTATCCCCGATGTTGTTCAATATATATTGAGCAAGCAATAAAGGAAACAAAAGAAGTTCGGAGTAGGTATTAAAATCCATGGAGAAGAAATAAAAACTTTGAGGTTCGCCGATGACATTGTAATTCTGTCAGACAGCAAAGGACTTGGAAGAGCAGTTGAATGGAATGGACAGTGTCTTGAAAGGAGGATATAAGATGAACATCAACAAAAGCAAAAACGAGGATAATGGAATGTAGTCGAATTAAGTCGGGTGATGCTGATGGAATTAGATTAGGAAATGAGACACTTAAAGTAGTAAAGGAGTTTTGCTATTTGGGGAGTAAAATAACTGATGATGGTCGAAGTAGAGAGGATATAAAATGTAGACTGGCAATGGCAAGGAAAGCGAGAAATTTAACATAAAGTGTTTATGTACGTGTCAGGAAGTCGTTTCTGAAAGTATTTGTATGGAGTGTAGCCATGTATGGAAGTGAAACATGGACGATAACCAGTTTGGACAAGAAAATAGAAGCTTTCGAAATGTGGTGCTACAGAAGAATGCTGAATATTAGATGGTTTGATCACATAACTAATGAGGAGGTATTTAATAGAATTGGGGAGAAGAGAAGTTTGTGGCACAACTTGACGAGAAGAAGGGATCGGTTGGTAGGACATGTTCTGAGACATCGAGGGATCACCAATTTAATATTGGAGGGCAGCATGGAGGTTAAAAATCTTAGAGGGACACAAAGAGATGAATACACTAGACAGATTCAGAAGGATGTAGGTTGCAGTAGGTACTGGGAGATGATGAACCTTGCACAGGGTAGAGTAGCATGGAGAGCTGCATAAAACCAGTCTCAAAACTGAAGACCACAACAACAAAACCCTTCAGCAGCGTGCATGTGTACGTAGCATCATTTTTATGCAAGACGGCGCTCACCCACACACTGCACAGCGAGTGAAGCGGATGCTGCAGAGGAATTTCTAAAATGCTAGCGTAATCGTCCGTCATTTCCCTACAGCTTGGCCATCCAGATCGCATGACCACTGAGAAACTCCCGTTAAACATGCTGTTTTTCTATTTCAACTTGTTGCAGAAACGGTGGAAGGAATTTTAAGTATGTCTTTAGGCTGTCTCAGGACTAAAACCTATATTCTTTTGGAAGTTTATGGTCCCAGAACAATTAAAAACCCATTTCATTTTGATTTAATGCGGTTTTTGGCCCTAGGACAACTAAAATGCAATTTTTGCCATCCGATGTGGTGGGAGCTTGCCGTGGTAGATGGGCTTAACTAACAGTGCCACAACTGTGACTGCCGAACTTCTGCAGCTATTAAACCTAACAGTACGAATCGTGTTATGTTCAACGCTAACCATGGCCTTTACATTGAGATTTATTTGTAATTCGTACCCGATCTGCCTTATGTCAAAATTGTTAATTTTTTTTGTTCCTTGACATTTCCCAACGTGTCAATAACATGCTGTTGAAGTTTGACATCACTGAGCCGAGGTTCCCTTTCTGCATCGTTTTGAAACTAACGAACTTTATGGACTGCCTGTACTTTACAGCTTATAGTTCATTATTCCAACGCTATTTACTTCATCTCTTCGTTTTACCTGCTCAGACTTTGCTTAACATTCTGCAATGACTTACGTCAAAATATTCCCACGAAGCTAGGAATGTCCTCTCGGGTTCATTAAAAGATGAGTAGTAAAAACGAGAGGGCTAATGGTAAATGTGACGGAACGTGCAAGTAAAATGTAAAAGTCGATGAAGTCGATTAGAGACAAATTACGGCAAGAGAGAGACTGGCGGGGGTGGGGAGAGGGAGAGGGAGAGGGGGAGGGGGAGAGAGAGAGAGAGGGGAGAGAGAGAGAGAGAGAGAGAGAGAGAGAGAGAGAGAGAGAGAGAGAGAGGTAGGTAGGTAGACTCTGAGGAACATGTCATATGAACAGCTTGTGGTGAGCGGGACGCTAGCTCATGAAGAACGACTGCTGCTATGCTTTTCACATCAGTGAGATTCTAGTATCTACTGCCAAGCATGAAGCAGCAAACTGCGCGTGATATTCCCACCGGCGGTATGGATAATTTTGTTAGGCGGGAATCTGTACGAAGTTATCAGAAACAGAAATAGTAACTATGCGAAAAGTCCGCAGTTTTTGTCACGTAGGACTGGACTTTTTTGTGTGAACGAGAAAAATTGGTTAGTCTATGGGATGGTTTAAGCAGTGTCACCGATGCGGCATTCTAACTAGAAACGAAGCTGCCAGTAATTTATCCGGATGGAATGTTTTTGAGCAATATCCCATTACTACATTTTAACTGAATCTTCCGTCGCTTCTTGAGAGGACATTATAATAAATGAGAAGCACCAGTTTGCTTTTGTTCTACAGTACTACTTTTATTGTGTTAACCTGTTTTCGGCTTACAAGGCCATCTTCAGACATTTACGCAGTATTGTCACCAAAGGAGTTACGATGTTTGTAAATAACATTCTAAGTTACACGTCTAGATCGAAACATACACATACAGTAACATCTTTGACATCTTATTACTACCCCTCGGCGTTTTTCGGACGTAGCCAACGGTGCTGCCCACATGTTTTGTCTTCAGTTCGCCTTTCCGAGCAATAAATCTTTCGTGTTTGAAGTAATCTTTGGTACACAGGAGGATTAAACGTCCAACAGGACAAATTCGAAGTTCGCGAACACAGACAAACTACCTGCACGTAAAACCTGAGATTTGGGTGAGTTAATCGTGAAAGCAAGGTCCGACAATGAGCCGGTTGTTGCTGCTTTGCCACTTGCGTCACTCAGGAAGGGCGTGAACTTGTTGTGCATGGCAGCATGCGCTCGTCTGGTCAACATGGGCCAGCAGGCAACAAACACCGCCTGCGCCCCGCTGCTTTGTCAGCAGACGCAACCTCAGTACACCAGGCCGGCCCGTCACTGGCGCTGCAATTAAAGTCCAACCAGGATGCCACAACTTTAGTTTCCCTCCGCCAAAGTGCGCACGACGTGATGGAAGTTAACGACCTTCAGCTGTGTGTCATGTCTGTAAGGAATCAGTCTCCCTTTGTTTCCCTGGGCGCTCAACTTTAGTTATTTATTTCATCCATTCACGTGAATTTCAGTGGTTACTGTTCTATACTGAATCTTTAAATTAGCAGTATTTATCGTATTACCTTTCAATTCAACTACTATTACTAACGTATTGGTGGCTGTCTAAGAGATTACTCCGTATCCAGTAATGAAATTATGTTGAGTCATGGGTCTTCCTTATGTATCCTACGTATGACAAATCACATCTTCGCACCACGTATTCTTACTGTATCTTTGTTATCTGTGTTTCGCTTACGTAAATGGCAATCGGCAACGGTAGTATTTCGTGAAACAGTTACGATTACTGTTCAGATCCGTGATCACCAGCACAGTTTAGTACACTATCTTTTAATTCACGCTCGTTCATTTCTTCGTAAATGCCCTACCAGACCGGCCATGTAGCCGGGTCCATTAGTATCTTGCTGTCTTACATCGGAACGAATCTATCATCATTACAACGATAACCAGTGAACAATATAACAAGGGAACAATAGAGCAGTCTACTTTCTTTCTCCTTCCCTTTATCGTGGTATCTTAACTACAGTTACCTTTTGCTTTTCCTCTGAGAGCGTAGGCTATATGATTTGTAATAAAGTCATCGTATTCTGTGTTGTCTTAAGTAATTATACCCTTTTGAAACTTGCTCAGAGACCCTTTCTACATCTGCAACTAGGGTACATTCCTACAGAAGATGTGCGCCTATTTCCTAATGTTTGGCAGCTCACCTTATACTGATTGTGTTAAGATATGGCTCTTCCCTTTTCGAAGCAGCACAGTACCCAATACCACAAAGAACAATACGTACAATTTCTTGCAGCGATAAGAAGTAATAGCCTCATATTAAAATAACTATAAACCCGCCTCGATTGCGAAAAAAGCACCTAGTGTTAACCTAGGTTTCGGCGTAGATAACTACACCTTCAGAACAATGAAACCCACAAGTGCCTAAGAAGACCTTTGTCAATGATTAAAAGACCACTATTGACAAAGGTCTTCTTAGGCACTTGTGGGTTTTATTGTTCTGAAGAAGGTGTGGTTATCTACGCCGAAACTCAGCTTAACACTAGGTGCTTTTTCGCAATCGAGGCGGGTTTCTCGTTTTTTAATATATTAACCAACGACTGCTGACGCGCTGCGATGTTTAAGGTTCTTAAGTAATAGCCTCAGCCTAACTATGAGGAAAAGTCTTGTGAAAAGCATATAAACATGTGATTAAACAGTGACAAGTTGAGTTTAGTATGATAGCAACTTAGACTAACAGAATTATTTATTGTTCTGTACAGTCAGTCAGTGTAGTTTCATACATAGCTTCTGAAACTTTTGTACGATAGTGATATCTGTGGTAATCTAAGGTACTGGTAAAACAGACAGACAATTCTCGTGATTACTTTCCAATGCTCATTAGGGTGAATAAAGGCCGAACGATACCATCCGCAGCAACTGGTAGAGGATTTCGACGCCTCAAATAACGAGTACACCGCCACTACCGTCTATTTGACGGCTGGCAGTCCGTAGGATAGTGCTATTTCTTTTGTTGGCTACACGATCGCCAACACTGTACAGAGGAAATGAACACCACCTGCTGAATAATGCGTCGAGTAGGTATGCGAGCTGCTGTGCGCCACTGAGCTTAAACGGAGACGCGCGTCTCCTTGGTTAAATCAGCTGAAAGGACACCACCTTTGCGGACAGCAGACCCTAGCCGAGCCAGGCTATTCTAGGCGGAGTGCGTGTGTCCGTGTGCACTATAGGCGGTGCTGGGATATTAGCCGTCTGCATTCCGGAGATTTTATTCCAACAAACTACGCGAAACTATTTCGTCTTTTGAACACTGAGCCTCGATTTAAATTCTGGTCAAAGTACCACCCGATCTGAATTCTAAGGCAAGTAAAATTTGGAGCTGAAGTAATCACCCGTGTTCCTACATCGAAGTCTACTTAACAAACCAATGCATATTTAACATTAAGCCGAAACATGGCTGCGAGTGTACAAGATATGTCCGTTGGTGCTGGACTGCTATTACATTAAGCAGCAAGGGTAAGGTTATTACGTAAACAGGTATGAAGCGTAAAGATCTTTGTGACTAATTGTGGAGTACTGCTCGCCATTCTGCAACCACACTAGGTGGTATCATTAGACGGAGATGAGCCAAAGGAGTGCGGCCAATCTGCTCAAGCGTACGGTAACTCGAGCACCACACCACCAAGGAGATTCTCTTCGAACTTTCGTGGCGGGCGCTACAAGACACTGTGGATCACGAGATGTTTATAGTAAAAACAATGACGTTTGTTCCAAGAAGACTGGGATAACCTGTTTCCTCCAACCTAAACTGTAACAAAGAATTCAAATTCGAGCTCACACGATGGCTTCCGTACAGCTTGTATGATCGCGTTAATATGCACGAGTCTAACAGGAAGATGAACGGATAGTACCCACCGCTACACACCCTAAGTCAAGACTAATACAGCAGGCAGCTTCAAGTGACTTTAGTTTGCTGTATTTATGCACAGATGCAGCGTAACTGTTTTCGGTCTGAAGACAATTTACACGGAACTACGTACGAAGTACTGAACCACGACACTATCGCATTTGCCGTCGTCGTATACACGCAGTGTCTGTACAATAAAGTACAGTGGTCACTAGGGAAAACTTAGTGGTATCAATGTTTTCATGGCAGTTGCGCGCACACCATGAACCGCCCTACGCGCTGGGTCATGGTAAGCCGAACGAAGCGCTCTCATTCCCAGGTGCGATAATATTTTGTTTTGCTTTAGGGCGCAAAAAACTGGGGCCCTACGCGCCCAAGTCAAACCCATAGTGCACGAAGACGAAGGAGTTAAACGACTATACGTCAGTCTATTGACATAATAGAAGACAGCTAAAAACATACACGAGGAAAAAGGGCTAAAAAGAGATACCATACAGAAGCAGAGGTCCAAAACTAAAAATTAAATGGCCTTCGCGATATTGCTTTGGCGGTGAAAAGTAAAACGCGGTCGGCAGCCCGCGCTTCATTTTCTAAATCGGTCGATAACTCAGACGGCAAACCTAAGCGAGAACGTGAACGATTAAAAAAAAAGGCATTCCAGCAGAAAGTGGCGGACAGAAAATTTCGGCGGAATGCGTACAAAGTGGTGGGGCAGCGCCACTTAGCAAATGACGGGGCTGAAAAGGCAGTACCCAACATGCAGCCGAAGGGCCTAGAGGAGGTCGTCCAAGCCGCTGGGAATGGCTTGATAAGCCGGAGCTTATTCCCGCGAAGGAAGGACCATTGGTGATGCCGAAGGCACACTACCACCTGACAGACGGCAACGCTGAGATCATTGGAGGGAATGTAGGTACTCGTGGGATGAGGTACGAGGACTGCAGCCTTGGTAGCAGCGTCAGCAGCCTCGTTTCCTGGCGGACCGACTTTACCAAGAACCCACAAACAACGCACTGGTTCCATTAAGAGTGAACTAGCGACGGTTTTCCTGGACCCGCTGCGCTAAGGGATGGGCGGTGTACAGCGCGCGTAGACTGAACGGCACTGAGCGAGCCTGAGCAGAGGACGCAATTGAAAAGGTTGTGTCGCCGGATGTACTCCGTGGCCTGATACAAGGCGAAGAGCTCGGCTGTAAATACTGAACAGTGTGCCGGAAGTCTATGTCAAAACACACACGGCTGCCAGTGACGAACGCACACCCGACCCCATGGTCAGTCCTAGAGCCATCATCAATGTATACAAAGGTACTATCGCGAAATTCCAAGCGAAGGTTGTGAAATTGAAGGCGATAGACCGAGGTTTGAGTAGTGTCCTTATGAAGCGAATGAAGGCCAAAGTTAACATGGGCCGCTTGACCAATCCAAGTTGGTGAAGGGTTCACGCCCACTGGGAAAGTTGCAGGTAGCGTAAAGTTAAGTCGCCGTAGCAAGTGACGAAAGCGGAATCCAAGAGTAACAGCAGAGGGACGCCCCCCTTACTGGCGATCGAAGGAATCATCAAAGGAGGCGGCATAGGATGGGTGGCCACCCATGGCAGACAAACGGCATCCATACCTGCTGAGGAGGAAGTCACAGCGGTAGGACAGTGGTAGTTCAGCAGCTTGAGCAAACAGACTCTCAACCGGGCTAGTGAAAAAGGCGCCAGTGGCCAAACGAATACCACGTTTGTGTCTAGTGTTGAGAATGCATTAGACGGATGGGCGTGCAGATGCATAAACAAAGCACCCATAGTTTCGAACGGACAAGGGACCGGTACAAACGGAGGAGGGTAGTTCGATCGGCACCCCAGGAAATACCATTGAGGACATGTAGGACACTGAGGAACTGCGTACAGCAAACTGCCAGCTAAGACATGGGAAGACCAATAGTTTCCTATCGCAGTTTCAACGAACGGAAAGGCAACATGGCCAAGATGTAAAGATGGTGGGAGAAACCATATACCACGCCAGAGATTCATACAAACTGCTTTTGTCAGTGGAAAAGAGAAAAGCCATTGACGATGATCCAAGAGTAAGGACGATCAAGACATCGCTGAATACGTTGCTCACAAGGTAACCTCCCCGTCGCACCCCCCTCAGATTTAGTTATAAGTTGGCACAGTGGATAGGCCTCGAAAAACTGAACACGGATCAGTCGATAAAACATGAAGTTGTGGAACTATGAAAAAAAACAAGCAAAATATACAAACTGAGTAGTCCATGTGCAAGATAGGCAACATCTAGGATACTGTGAGCTCAGGAGCGCCGTGGTCCCGTGGTTAGCGTGAACAGCTGCGGAACGAGAAGTCCTTGGTTCAAGTATTCCCTCGAGTGAAAAGTTTACTTTATTTTCGCAAAGTTATGATCTGTCCGTTCACTGACGTCTCTGTTCACTGTAATAAGTTCAGTGTGTGTTTTGCGACCGCACCGCAAAACCGTGCGATTAGACGAAAGGACGTGCCTCTCTAATGGGAACCGGAAACATTTGATCGCAAGATCCTAGGTCAACCGATTCCTCCACAGGAAAACACGTCTGATATATTCTATACGACACTGGTGACGGAATGTGCGTCACATGACGGGAATATTTTGTCGACCTACGTAACTTATACACTTTGCGAATGGGTAAAAAGATTCTTCTACCTTGCCCGATTTAGGTTTTCTTGTGTATGTGATAATCACTCCCAAAAAAGTGATGAAAACTTAAGAGTTTGTCACTAACTGCAACAAATGAATGCAACAGTTTCACAGTCGCACGGACACTGAACTTATTACAGTCAACAGAGGAGACGTCAATGAACGAACGGACAGACCATAACTTTGCGAAAAATTAAGACAGTAAACTTTTCACTCGAGGGAAGACTTGAACTAAGGACTTCTCGTTCCGCGGCTGCTCACGCTAAGCACGGGACCACGGCGCTCCTGAGCTCACTCTCCTTTATGTTGCCTATCTTGCGCATGGACTACTCAGTTTGTATATTTTGCTTATTTTTTCATAGTTCCACACAACTTCCTGTTTTCTCGATTGATTTGTGGTCAGTTTTTCAAGGCCTATCCACTGTGCCAACTTATAACTAAATCTGAGAGGGGTGCGATAGGGAGGTTCCCTTGTCAGTGGGACAGATACGTGGAGAACTGCAAGAGATGGCAAAATCGTCAACAAAAATGGATCCTGAGATGCTCGGCAGGAGACAGGCCATGATGGGGTTGAAGGCTATAGCAAAGAGTACGACACACAGGACGGGACCCTGAGGCACACCGTTTTTCTGGATAAATGTTTCCGACAAGGCAGAACCCACACGCACCTTGAAAACTATCTTTTAAAAATGCCTGAAGGATACAGGGTAGGCGACCACGGAATTGCGAGACTCTAGCCACAATACTAGCCGGGCATGAATCGTATGTTCCCCACCTTGCAAACGCAGATTGTAGGAGCTTTGGGGCGGTAGCTAGAAGCAAACTTTTTGTCCTTACCAGGCTTAGATATGGGTATGACAGTGGCTTCACGCCAGCGTCCAGGAAATTTGCCCTCTGCCCAGATGTGGTGGTACATGTGAAGCAGGAAGTGCTTGCCTGCAAGAGAAACGTGCTGCAACATCTGGATGTGGATGGCGTGTGGCCCTGGGACAGAGGATAGTGAAGGAAGAACTGTAGCACTCACGATTCGGGGAAAAGAAGGGAAGAGCCTCGTCCGGTCATTTCCGATGGAGGAAGGCAGGGTGATAGTGGAAGAGCTCTAAACTTCCGCAAAATGGTGGCCCAACGTGTAGGAGATAGCAAGAGTGTCCACGATGACGTCAGCTACTGCCACGCCAGAAATTGGCGAATGGACAGAGAGACGTATGAGATTGGCCCACACGACACGGGGGTGGAACTGTTAGAAGAACTAGTGAATGAAATCCAGCTAGCTCTTTTGCTATCCCGAAGAACTACAGCTTGGCAAGCATCTGTTTACAATGAATGCAGTTTGCCTCTGTAGGATGACTGTTAAAAACGCGAAGACCACGTCTCCATCTGCGAATTGCGAGGCGGCATGCCTCAGTCCACCAAGGGACTGGGGCATAACGTGGTAAAGGGAAGCACAAGGAACGGAACGTTCTGCACCAGTAAGGATAACGTTAGTGAGATATTCCACTTGGTCATCACAACTGGGGAAATCATTCTTCGAAGGTCGCCATGGTTCAAATGGCTCTGAGCACTATGGGACTTTGAGGTCATCAGTCGCCTAGAACTTAGAACTAATTAAACTGAACTAACCCGAGGCAGGATTCGAACCTGCGACCGTAGCGGTCGCTCGGCTCCAGACTGCAGCGCCTAGAACCGCACGGCCACTCCGGCCAGCCAAGGTCGCCATGGAGGAGTCAAGCTGCCAGTCAGCCTTTGTAAGCTGCCATTTGGACATGCATGCGGATGGGGTAGGAGTAAGTGGATAGCGTATGGGAAATGATCACTGGAGTAGATGTCAAAGAATGGACCACTCAAGATGATGGGCAAGCTAGGCCGTGCACAAGGATAGATCCAAATGGGAATAGGTGTGCGAGGAGTTGTGAAGAAAAATAGGTGCTCCAGTGTTAAGGTGGAAGAGTTAAGGTGGTCAGCCAAGAGGGCACCTCTGACAGGTCCTGGGAGAACCCCAAAGGGGATGATGCACATTAAAGCCACGAAGTAGCGAAAGTGAGGAGGTAGCTGCCCAATAAGTTTAAGGAAGTCTGCCCTGGTGACAATGACGGAGGTACATAATGGTACAGAGGGAAGAAAGTCAGGTGGGGAAGGAAAAGGCATACTGCAAACAGCTTAAAAATGGGTAGTCAGGGAAATGAGTTGACTATGAAGGTCATCCTGTATGAGCATCATGACGCCCCAGTAAGAGAACGCCAACCTAAAGGGGAAGGTCAAAACTAATCGGTAAGTAATGTGAAAGGTCATAGCAGTCTTGATAACGTAATTTCGTTTCCTGAAGGCAGAGTGCAAGCGGACACTGCGATGCTAAAAGCAGCTGTAAATCCTGTTTGTGGTACCGAAGGCCATGAACGTTACATTGGAGTCGAAGATGAGATGTACGGGTGTCACCTCGGTGGCTGCCGAGTGACAGCCGGTGTAGAGTCGCTACTACAGGGCACAAAAGCAGGAGGATCCTGCTCCATGGTGTCCACAGAAGCATCGGCTTCCTTGTGCCGTCGGTCAGTGGAGTCCAATGCTGAAAAACGGTTGGTGTGCACTGGCGATACGTTGGCTGGCCAGGCTAAGGCGTCACGTACTGACGCCATTGAAGAGGGTTTCGAGTTGGCAAAGGAGAAGACCGTTTGACTGGTGAACTTCGAGACTTTCTGGTTATAGAGAGACTCTTGTTTGGCTGGAGGGACAGAGGTTGGTTGGTTGGTTGTTTGAGGTTAAAGGGACCAAACAGCAAGGTCATCAGTCCCTTGTTTCAAATAGACTCCATTCTGCTAACGGGACATCTCAGTATAGTCAGAAAAATAAAACGGATAAAGGGGAAACGTAAAAGGGCAGTCACGTTGTCATTAGTAAAAACAAATGAGGGAAGTTGGCAAGAGAACGAACCCAACACTATGCTGAAACAGCATAGGCAAGACCACCTGTGACTTAAAAGGTACAACTGCTATAATGCAGAAAGTACGTATGGGAATAGAAAAACTAACCAAGCCTTAAAAAGAAGGGGTGAAAACAGAGTAAAAGGGAAAGAAAAGAGGATTCCGGTCAGGGAGGTGAATCGGGAATCTCTGAACACTGCCTACAGTGGGAGACACCCAAACACTCACCGCCCTGCCCCAACACCAGAGGGAGATTAAAAACTTTAAAACTGAGAATAAAAACCACTCTCCCGGAGGAAACCTAGAACCAGAGAGACCATCCGGGAATCGTCAGCCAACATCAAAGGTAAAGTGTGGGGGAGTCTGTACTTAGCACGCAGAGCCAAAAGAAGGGGGCATTCAACCAAAATGTGGGCCACTGACTGGAAGGCTCCACAACCACATAGCGGGGGTGGCTCATCACGCAAAAGGAAACCATGGGTCAGCCTGGTATGGCCAATGCGGAGACGACACAGTGTGGTCGAGTCCTTGCGGGAGAGGCTAAAGGAAGAACGCCATGGGCCTGTATTCACCTTAATGGCACGAAGTTTATTAGACAGTGCAGTAGCCTCCCAAGAATTGGCCCATGACTGTGCAAAGTGGGATTTGATGTGAAGCCGTAAATCCGCTGCAGGAGGGGTTACAGAAAATGGGGGGTAAGTAACTGCTCCCCCCAGCCAAACGATCAGCGAGCTCATTACCCGGGATACCCACATGGCCCGGGACCCATAGGAAGTCAATGGAACAAGCAGCACGGTGAAGATCAGCGAGATGGTCATGGATGGCAGAGACCAAGGGATGGCGCGAAAAACACCGGTCAATAGCAAGAAGGCCACTCATCGAGTCCGTACATAACAAAACGCGGTTGTGTTGGGATTGTTTAATAAAGGTAAGGGCCCGGGAAATTGCCATCAATTCCGCAGTAAACACCCCACATGAGGGTGGCAGTAGATGATTTTCCGTTCCAACAAAGGACGTGAAGGCATACCCAACATGGTCAGCAGATTTAGAGCCATCAGTGTAAAAAACAACAGCATCCCGAAACTCCCATAAAATTTGGCGGAAAAAGGAACGGAACACCACCGGGGGGATGGAATCTTTCGGACCGCGGCGGAGATCCATCCGAATTCGAGGCCGAGGAACTAACCAAGGAGGGGTGGAGGGGAGGGAGCGAGGAAGACAGGACAAAGAAGGAAGCCGAAAATCACGGGTAAGAGACGCAAGGCGCAGCCCAACCGGTAAACCCGCCCGAGGGCGGGAGTCAGGCGGGCGACGCCCATGGTCTGGGAATAGGATAGAATAGGAAGGATGAGCGGGAGAAGAACGGATAGTAAGGGCATAAGACACCAGAAGCTGGGACCGCCGAACAGAAAGGGGGGGGATCCCAGCTTCAACCAGGAGACTATCAACAGGGCTAGTAGGGAAGGCACCGGTGGCCAAACGGATACCACGATGGTGGACTGGATCCAGCACGTGCAGCGTGGAAGGAGCAGCTGAACCATAAACTTGACAACCATAGTCCAAACGTGACAGAACTAGAGCACGATAAAGACGGAGGAGGAGGGAACGGTCCTCACCCCAGGAGGAGTGGGCAAGGAAGCGGAGGACATTGAGTTTACGGAAACATCCTACCTTCAGGAGTCTGATATGGGGCAGCCAAGTGAGCTTGTTGTCGAAAAGAAGACCTAGGAAACGAAACTGTGGAACCACAGGCAATCTTTGTGCAGCGAGATAGAGCTCTGGATCAGGGTGGACCGTAGTACGGCGACAGAAGTGGACCACCCGCGATTTTAAAGGAGAGAGTTGAAACCCGTGGGAGAGGGTCCATGCAGAGGCACGCCGTATAGCCACCTGGAGCTGCCGTTCTGCAGATGGCATCGAGGAGGAACTAACCCAAATGCAGAAATCATCCACATACAGGGCAGGGGCGACCAAGGGACCGACAGAGGCCACAAGTCCATCGATAGCAATGAGGAAAAGAAGGACACTCAAGACAGAACCCTGTGGGATGCCCGTCTCCTGGGTCCGTGGAGAACTGAAAGCAGTACCAACTTGAACTCTGAATGACCGATGGATCAGGAACTGGCGGATAAAAATCGGGAGTGGGCCCCGAAGACCCCACTGATGAAGGGTTAGTAAGATGTGATGGCGCCAGGCCGTGTCATAGGCCTTGCGAAGGTCAAAAAACACTGCAACCAAATGGCGGCGCTGGGAAAAAGCCTGCCGAACTGCGGATTCCAAGCGAAGCAAATGATCGATTGGAGATCGTCCCTCTCGAAAGCCACACTGGTAAGGGGACAATAGATCCCGAGATTCGAGGACCCAAGTGAGCCGACGGGCGACCAGCCGTTCAAGTAACTTACAACCAACATTGGTCAAACTAATTGGCCGATAGCTGTCAACAGATAGGGGGTTCTGACCAGGCTTAAGGACAGGAACCACAATGCTATCCCTCCACTGAGAAGGGAAGTCACCCTGGAGCCAGATACGGTTAAACACCCGAAGAAGATGGTGCCGTTGTGGAGCACTGAGATGTTGAAGCAGCTGGTTATGAATGGAATCTGGGCCAGGAGCCGTATCATGAGAAGCAGATAGAGCAGAAAGAAATTCCCATTCAGTGAAAGGTTCGTTGTAAGATTCTGACTCACAAGTGGTGAAACATAAGGTGACAGCTTCAGCCTGCTGTTTTTGATGAAGGAAAGCAGCTGGATAGGAGGCCGACGCTGATGCCACTGCAAAATGGGTCGCAAGATGTTCTGCGAGAACTAATGGGTCCGTACAAATGCCATCTGGGAGGTGAAGGCCTGGGAGGGTGGACTGCCGATGGCAACCTTGGAGAGAGCGAAGTGTAGCCCATACCCGTGACAGAGGGACAGTGGAACCAAGGGAAGAAACGAATCGTTCCCAACATATCCGCTTGCTCTGTTTGATTAAATAACGGGCTTTAGCGCGAAGGCGCTTAAAGGTAGAAAGGCTGGCTACAGATGGGTGCCTCTTAAAGTGTTGCAAAGCTCGACGGCGATCACGGATGGCAATGTCAATGGCCGTACTCCACCACGGGACTTGCCGACGACGAAATTGTCCAGACGAGCGCGGGACAGCAAGGTTAGCAGCGCGAACAATCGCGTCAGACACGTCACGTAGGACGTCATCAATACAACCCGACAAAGAGGGAGAAAACTCGACCTGTGCGGTATATAGAGGCCAATCGGCGCGGTGGAAAGACCAACGAGGTAACCTCTCCATCGGGGAGCGGGAAGGGAGCGTGATAATCAACGGGAAATGGTCACTATCACAAAGGTCGTCGTGTGGCGACCAGTGTAATGAAGGGAGGAGAGAGGGAGAAGAAAGAGAAAGATCAATGGCAGAAAAGGTACCATGACCAGCACTGAAATGAGTAGGGGAGCCATCATTAAGAAGGCACAGGTCGTGGTCTGCAATAAATTGGTCGATAAGAAGACCTCGTCTAGATGGAAAGGCACTGCCCCACAAAGGATGATGAGCATTAAAATCCCCAAGGAGGAGGAAGGGAGGAGGAAGTTGCTGAAGAAGGGTGGTTAAGGCAGCAGGTGTAAGAGTCCTGTCAGGAGGGAGATAAAGATTGCATACTGTGACTGCAGAGTCTAAGTGGACCCTAACAGCAACTGCTTCCAATGTAGTTTGGAGAGGAATCCACGTGCTAGCAATGTCTGTACGGACCAACGTACAAACGCCACCAGAAGCCCGCAAGGGTCCGACCCGATTTCGACAGAAAACACGGAACCCACGGAGGGTCGGTGAGTGAGCATCAGTAAAATGAGATTCCTGGAGAACCACACAAGCTGCTGAGTAGGACGAAAGAAGGGATTTCAATTCCGGAAGGTGACGATAGTAGCCATTACAATTCCATTGGAGAACCACAGAACGATGGTTTAAATGAGGGCTGAACACGCTAAATCCAGTCATACCGCCGGGTCCCCACCTGTCACCGACAAGGAGGGGGCGACATCCATAAACGACAGGTCAGAATCCGGTTGTGAAGCCGGGGAAGGGACCTCCGGTGACACCAGAGGCTCTTTGTCCCGGGACTTATGTTTCTTCTTCTTTTCAGGCTGAGATCGAGGAGGGCTGTGTGGCATAATGGAGCCAGCTGCAGCAAGATCAGGAACAGAAAGAGACCGGGCGACCTGGGGGCCGATAGACCGCGGCTCTCGCGGTCGCCGCGCTGCAGCAGACCTTTGACCTGGAAGGTGCCGGGAAGGGGCATCCCGGGAGAGGCGCCCTTGACCGGCAGACGCCGAAGGAGTGGGACACTTCTCCGGCTGGGGAGGGGGAGCGGCGCCCAGAGGAGAAGGTGTGGGAGCCGCAGGGGAGGGGGGAAGGAGAGGGGTCCGGGACGGGGGTAAGGAAGGGGGAGGAAGGGATGAAGATGTAACCAAGGCGTAACTAGATGTCATGGACACAGGGTGCAATCGTGCATATTTCTTACGGGCCTCTGTGTAGCTTAAACGATCAAGAGACTTATACTCCTGTATCTTTTTTTCTTTCTTATAGACTGGGCAATCTGCTGAACGTGGAGAATGACTACCATGACAATTTACACATACAGGAGGGGGAACACAGGGACTCCCCTCATGGAGTGGACGTCCACAGTCACCACAGAGAGGGTCCTGGGTACAGCGAGAAGACATGTGGCCAAAACGCAAGCACTTAAAACACCGCATAGGAGGTGGGATGTACGGCTTCACATCACAGCGATAGACCATAATCTTAACTTTCTCAGGAAGGGTATCCCCTTCAAAGGCCAGGATAAAGGCACCAGTATCAATACGATTATCTTTAGGACCCTTCTGAACACGCCGAACAAAGTGAACACCCCGCCGTCCGAGATTGTCCCGAAGTTCCTCATCAGTTTGAAGGATGAGGTCTCTGTGAAAAATTACACCTTGTACCATATTTAGAGACTGGTGAGGGGTAATGGACACGGGAATTGTGCCAAGATGGGTACAGGCACGAAGGGCCGCAGATTGGGCAGCCGAAGCAGTTTTTATCAGTAACGAACCCGACTGCATCTTGCTCAGGGAGTCCACTTCGCCGAACTTGTCTTCAATGTGTTCCACAAAGAATAAAGGTTTGACACCGGTGAAAGTATCTCCATCAGTCCTGGTGCAAACTACATAACGGGGGAAAGGTTTTGCCCCTAGACGACTGGCCTGACCCTCCTCCCAGGGGGTAGCCACGGAAGGGAAGGCCGAAGGGGCAAGAGAAGCAGCACTTGAGGAATCAGTACCACGCAGAGAGACGGCCGCAGAAGAGCGGCCAGAGGTTTGGACCCTTATGCGTTTCATCTGCATAGCGTCCGCCCTGATACCACCCACTCCGATCAGGGGCTCTCCTCACGGGCGCCACCCAGCCACAGCAAGGGCCGTCTGGCACGGCGGCCATTGCCGGGAGTTCCGATGCTCCAGGATGACGAGCAACCACTCCAAGGCATGCATGAGGAGGTCACAGCTCAGGTATCAGAAGTGTGATCCCTGTGTGTTCAGGGGGCTCAACCAAAAGGGTACATAGCGACCCCACCACACGGGCTGGCTACCGTGCTGGCTATGCACCCTAGCATCAGACAACGACGTAGAAGAAAAGGTGGAATATACTAGGAGGGCACACGTCGGAGACACTAGGTAAGGTGCTCTTCCCCAAATGGCTCACACTACGGAAAGAGAAATTTTGGAATGGAGGTCAAACCCCAGAGGGGGACCAAGGAATGCCAAAAGGAGGAGATGATTACGCAACAAAGCCAGAGTGTAAAACCAACAGAACCAGGAGGATAGCGGGGGCCAACATAAGCAAGGACACCAATAGAGGGAGAGGAGAGGGCGAGGGGAAAGGGGTATGGAGGGGAAAGGAGGGGAAGGGAAAGGAAATGCAGCCCGGGAGAGAAAGAAGGCTGCAATGGCTCGGGGCCCCGTGCTCGCCACGCATGTATCCACGAAAGAGTTGTGGACCCCCTGGGGGGAGGGACAGAGGATGTCTTCACAGAAATACTACTGTCCTTTCCGGCCTACCAGTTGTGTAGATGGTGGCTTCGCCCCTTGAGGCGAGAGTTTGACGCTTTGTTGCACAGCTGGACGGGGGAATTGTGATGCTACCTTGACACTGGGCGATTTCACAACCTCAGAGCTGAATTTGAGGTCTCATGTCTGCGTGGCCGTGTCCTTCATGGAGCGAGGGGGTAACAAAAACAGTACTATAGGTGCCAGACGGGTGAATGCAGGGTTTGCAACTAGCTAGTAACTTGCGAGCGATTGGGTAAGGCGCTCTCCTTTACCTTGATCTCTTTGACAACCTGCTCATTATGATTCACTTGACAATCCAGAGATGAGGCAGCATGAATGCCATTGCAGTTTATAGAGTCGGGAGAAGGCAGACAATCGCCCTCGTGCGCATCCCTACCACAGGCTACACATTTGACTGGGTGTTGACAAGACATTCTTGTGTGGTTGAAACGATGACACTCGTAGCAGCGCAAAAGGGTCGGAATGTACGGTTGGACTGTGAATTTCGCAGGCTGCATGGATGTTAGACGGAAGCACCACTGTCGAAGGTGAGGGAAAGAGTGCAGTTGGGCACTAAGGAGGAATCTACCTTCATTACACAATGGACAGCAATGACACCCTGATAAAGAGGTAAAATTGGATTTCAGGCTCTGATAGACCGTCGAGCATTCTGGTGTAAATTACACCACGCGAAGTATTAACAGTTCTATGGTCCTTGACACGAATAGGGAAGTCACGCAGAAGCGAGACGGCAAGCAGTGGTAGTGTTTGATAATCGGAAGTAGTCTCCAAAAGCGAAGTGGCATTCAAAAACGGGAGCAGTATTTTACAGGTTCGGCAATTGCATCAACACCTTTCTGAATAATAAACGCATTTACCCTGGCGAAAGACTGACCGTCCTCAGTACATGAGACCACGAGGAACTGTGGTGCAGTTGGAAGGGTCTTTGAATCGGTAGCCTCATTATGTTTACTTTTAGTAGACGTTGATTGGGAAGATGGCTGACTCATTGCGAGAAAATCCCCATGATTGCCAGAAGCTCTGATGGTGAACTACTTCCAACTGGGGGACCCTTTCACAAGGGGGCCGCATTCGCCTTGGGTGAGTGTTCACACCTCAGGTCACACCTCCCGAACACCTGACAGAGGAACGCATTGGCAATTTGGGAAGGTTGCAGCTTAGGCAACCACCCCTCCCTGTGCCTGGTCTGTACCAGTGGGTACGTTCAAGCCCTACCTGATGACCCGGGGCTGGGAATAACTTGTCACCCAGTCACCTACGCGTCACAGGCGTGGGCTGGCCTTCAGGAGCGCACAGGAAAGAAGGAACAGTGGAACCTCAAACGCCGAAGCGGAGGAGCGTGAGAAGGGAAAAGGGATCGAAATACAAAGGCGAAACTGTTCTTACGTCAGCGACAGAGAATACACAATATTGCCAGTAACATCCCAGACATGTTCCCAAGGAAGGGGAAAAAAAGGAGAACAAGGGGATGGATGTGGCACCGAAGGGCAAAAATGCTGCAAAGGCTGGGGTCCCGTGGCAGTCAAGCACGAACCCGCCGAAGAGTCTCAAGCCCCTTGGGGTACGATAATATTGTGGCCTACTAGTATACTCCGAAAGCCACAGAATAGTGTGTGGTACCGGTATTACTAAATTTATACTCTCTTCGTGTATTAAGTTTAATAACGTTAATTTTATATTCCTCTCGCCACTCCCTACCTCTCAATCCCAACGTGACATACACAACGGAGGCAGCGGAACCACGTCTTCCTCGCGCACCGTTTGTCGAAATTTATCCCTATACGGTTTTCCGCGAACTAGTCGCCTTTCTTCGGAAGATTTGCACTTTATTACAGAAGGTGTGAAACTAAAAAATAATTTCACCATACGGTTATGCTCTGTTCATTTAGAACATCGTAAGTTTTCTGCAATAATATTTACAGTCGTTTTGCCTATAAATTTATAGATTTTAATGATAGAGTGTCACGTTTGTCGTGTTTTGTCCGATTTCCACTTAAATTAAAATTTTTTTATATCAGAGCAAGCCAAAATTTTACACATGTAATTCTGAAGCAGCCGGCCGCGGTGGTCTAGCGGTTCTAGGCGCTCAGTCCGGAACCGCGGGACTGCAACGGTCGCAGGTTCGAATCCTGGCTCGGGCATGGATGTGTGTGATGTCCTTAGGTTAGCTAGGTTTAATTAGTTCTAAGTTCTAGGCGACTGATGACCTCAGCAGTTAAGTCGCATAGTGCTCAGAGCCATTTGAAGCCATTAATTCCGAAACAATGATAATTTACATTACTAAAATGAAACGGGGATGGTAAAATAAATAATTTGTTTTTAGTTGTAGGAATAGATATGGTATCTGTTAAATGTATGTATGCAGAAACTGGGGAAATTATGGCTGCAAGAAGAGAAGTCTTCCCACTTCAAGTTCCTTGCGCGTCAGCTACACATTTGTACGAGCTATGCTCATTTGTTAGGCTCCTGCAGCACGTCATAATTCATTCGTTGCCTTCTGCCGTGGTCTACTTGTCACGAAGTACAAACGCTGGAGCAGTACATTACAGTATAGTACGCATTACACAGATGTTGCAATTTGCTGTCTTTTCCAGGTGTTGCGTCACAGGCAGACAACGAGTTTTCCCCAGAAGAGAAATAATTACTAGATGACAGCGTCTAGTCCGCTAGAGTGGAACAATTTTTAATCTTTCTAATTGAAACATCTATGTAATGCTGCAAGGAGGGAACCTTCTAACCTGTGTTGAGATAGAAATTACGCAGATGTAACAATATTATGAAAGGGCCTATGCGCACGTGAAAAGCTAGTTTTCTTTAGCACTCGCTTGCACACTCATTCTCTTACGATTAGGTATTTTTAAGAATTAGGTCTCTCTCGATCGCTTTTACTGAGTTGTATTACTAAATTTAAGTTGTGTAACTTCATTAAAGCATAAAAATAAACTGCGGATTACCTTTACCATTTGAAGATCCTCTTTAATGTTGGATAAAAATGATTTCATTCATAAGAAGTGATTAAACTTAAAGGAGAAGCTTTTGGTTGGTCCGCAATTATTTCTCAAGTCGTTTTATGCGTAGTTACTATTTATATGTTAGAACGTCCAGTCATTTTCTTGAGTGCAACTATTACAAATCAAAACATTTCCTTACACCGTCAGTAAAATACCAGCAGTTTTGTTTCCAAGCTAACTGTGGACCGCAGCTATCTTGCAGTTTTAAAGGAAATGAAAGCTAACAGTACTATCATTCTTGATTTCCGCGGAAGAAGTTAAACCGAAAACATTACCAACAAATGCTCTTGAGCATACGCTTCAGAATAAAGAGCAAATTTCACGCAATTACAGACGGTAATGTTATAGCGGCAATCTGATTAATCGTTTAGTGACGTTTCACCACTATCAGAAACTTACAATCGATGCTTGTCATCGGGAACCTGTCTAATTTTGAAGTGGATGGCTCTAAGCACTATGGGACTTAACATCTGAGGTCATCAGTCCCCTAGAACGTAGACCTACTTAAACCAAACTCAAGGACACCACACACATCACCGAGCGAGGTGGCGCAGTGGTTGGACACTGGACACACATTCGGGAGGACGACGATTCAATCCCGCGTCCGGCCACCCTGACTTAGGTTTTCCGTGATTTCCCTAAATCGCTCCAGGCAAATGCCGGGATGGTTCCTTTCAAAGGGCACGGCAGACTTCCTCCCCCGTCCATCCCTAATCCGATGTGACCGATGACCTCGCTGTCTGGTCTCCTTCCCCGAACAACTCAAGCCCAACCACACACATCCATGCCCGAGGCAAGATTCGAACCTGCGACCGAAGCAGTCGCGCGGTTCCGGACTGAAGCGGCTAGGCCCGCTCGGCCACCGCGGCCGACTTTGAAGTGGAAGTGAGACTACGTACTTAGTACTTCTTTCTAGCCAACTGCCAATTGGTCGCAGTCGTTTGATTCTTCTCAGAACCGCGCCAACAAAATGCTTTCAACTGGCCTTCCATGGTATACGACTTAATACCTTTGCGTGTGTTCCAGATCTTCGCCACCCATCTTTCAATCTGACACTATCGGGTGCTCTGTTGTCTTACACCAGCTTCCCGTTAGGTTAAGCTTGTTAAGTGGAAGCGGAAAGCGGCAACTACTGAAGCCAAGCGTACCACCAGATAGCGTGTCGTGCCACCAGCTCGTGTTACGCTACGAAGTGTTTGGAGAGAGACTGGCTGGCTGGCACAGTGCCGTAGCGGAACAGACGGCGGCCTTGGCACCTGCCCACGCCGTAATCACAGGTCGCGTCGTAATGCGTGTCGTTAGTGACAGCAAGAACAGCAGGACAGGTGATGCTCGCACGGCCTTGGCAACGCTCATCACTTTCGTTCGCGATTCTCCATTCCACGCCGCCTCCATCTCAGCCTAGTGGTTCAAGACGCTCGCGAGTCTGATGCACAGTGGCGGGAAATTATGAGAAGGGGCGTCACATCAGTTTATGTTCAGTATTGATAGATTCAGAGAGTGAAATTTGTGTACTTAATTCTTGTCTTTCTATCCTGGTGAGTAATCAGAGGTTTTCGGGCTTGCCTTTACGCAATCCGGTATCCGAAACTGATGTCAGTGGTAGCTTTCAAGCAGCGCTCTATCGTTGTACTAATACACTACTGGCCATTAAAATTGCTATACCAAGAAAAAATGCAGATAAACAGGTATTAATTGGACACATATTATACTAGAACTGACATGTGATTACATTTTCACGCAATTTGGGTGCATAGATCCTGAGGAGTCAAACAGAGCTTTGATGGCGTGTACAGGTACAGCTGCCCATGCAGCTTCAACACGACACCACAGTTCATCAAGAGTAGTGACTGGCGTATTGTGACGAGCCAGTTGCTCGGCCACCATTGACCAGACGTTTGCATTTGTTGAGAGATCTGGAGAATGTGCTGGCCAGGGCAGCAGTCTATCATTTTCTGTATCCAGAAAGGCCCTTACAGGACCTGCAACTTGCGGTCGTGCATTATCCTGTTGGATTGTAGGGTTTCGCAGGGATAGAATGAAGGGTAGAGCCACGGGTCGTAACACATCTGAAATGTAACGTTCACTGTTCAAAGTGCCGTCAATGCGAACAGGAGGTGACCGAGACGTGTAACCAATGGCACCTCATACCATCTCGCCGGGTGATACGCCAGTATGGCGATGACGTACTCGCTTCCAATGTGCGTTCACCGCGATGTCGCCAGACACGGATGCGACAATCATGATGCTGTAAACAGAACCTGTATTCAGCCGAAAAAATGACGTTTTGCCATTCGTGCACCCAGGTTCGTCGTTGAGAACACCATTGCAGGTGCTCCTGTCTGATGCAGCGTCGAGGGTAACCGCAGCCACGGTCTCCGAGCTGATAGTCCATGCTGCTGCAAACGTCGTCTAACTGTTCGTGGAGATGATGGTTGTCTTGCAAACTTACCCATTTGTTGACTCAGGGATCGAGATGTGGCTGCACGATCCGTTACACCCATGCGGATAAGATGCCTGTCATCTCGACTGCTAGTGATACGAGGCCGTTGG
Source organism: Schistocerca serialis cubense (assembly GCF_023864345.2). NCBI lineage: Eukaryota > Metazoa > Arthropoda > Insecta > Orthoptera > Acrididae > Schistocerca > Schistocerca serialis. Next base: position 1,125,460,584 of record NC_064638.1, on the reverse strand, counting down.
GATCCATCACTGCGTTCCGTATTATCCTCCTGAACCCACCGATTCCATATTCTGCTAACAGTCATTGGATCTCGACCAATGCGAGTAGCAATGTCACGATACGATAAACCACAATCGCGATAGGCTACAATCCGACCTTTATCAAAGTCGGAAACGTGATGGTACGCATTTCTCCTCCTTACACGAGGCATCACAACAACGTTTCACTAGGCAACGCCGGTGAACTGCTGTTTGTGTATGAGAAATCGGTTGGAAACTTTCCTCATGTCAGCACGTAGGTGTCGCCACCGGCGCCAACCTCGCTTAAATGCTCTGAAAAGCTAATCATTTGCGTATAACATCTTTCTGTCAGTTAAATTTCGCGTCTGTAGCACGTCATCTTCGTGGTGTAACAATTTTAACGGCCAGTAGTGTACTATTATTCCGTAAGTCTCATCCGTCCCGTGTACAAACGTAGCGTCCTCCGGGGACGACTAGTGCAGCGTTACGTCAGAGCTCGGCTGCAGCAGACGCGGCGGCCATGTTTGTGCCTGGAGGTCAGCAGGTGAGCCAGTAGCCGCCAGAAGAACGTCTTCCTGGTTAGTGCTGCCGCAGAGGTCACAGCAGTAGCCACCTCTGCTCACCCTCCAAGTGGGCCTGTCTGCTCAGTTTACTAACCACCGGTGGTGTCAGCGTACCGTAAGTAACTATTACTCCGTTCCCGTCCAAGCAGTCGCCCCGACAATCTTCGTAGCTAACACGTAGCAATCAGACTATACACAGCGACGATAAAATCTCATCGAGGAGCTGTGCTAAGTACGGCAGTTGGTGTGTTTCTATATCTGAAAGAAGTCTGTTCAAATTACGCGCCAGTCGCAGGAGAAAGTCATGTAAGAGTCCCCACTATGGGGATGCAAACCAAGTTTGCTTGAAATGCATGCTGTAACGCTCGTAAGCATTGGTTATCTTTGAGATTGAACGTAGGAAGTTTATGTCAGTCAAGAATACCTTTAAGGGGACAAAGACGCCATTAACCCTTCACCGAGTTTTAAGAACGTCGTGCAACAGGGCTACACGAAGGTTTATGTTCCTTCTGCGGTAGGGCAGAAAGACTTGGCAGAATGTAGCCAACGTACATGACTTTGTTACGATGGTCACGGGAGGGTACCGTCTCGAGGAAACCGGGCCCCAGACGGCCACGTGGCACTATGGAGAGCCAAGGCCATCATGTTCGGCATATGGCTCTGGCACATCTTACTGCATCTGCAGCAGCAATGCGAGTATCACCTCTCACAACAGTCGTAATTAACTGTTACCGATCAGTTGCTTCAAAGACAGCTCCGAACCAGACAGCCTGTAGCGTGCATTCCACTGGCTCCAAAGCACCGGTATTTGCGACTTTGAAAGTGTTAAGCGAGAGTTGGTTGGAAATCTGTTGTGTTTTGTGTTGAAAGGTGGCTCTCCTTTGCTGCCAGTGTGTTGGTTAGGAGGGAGCCAGTTAGGTCCTGCAAACCACCTATCTGTGTACTAGACACACTGGTCCTACACCTGGATGGCCTCTGTGCTATTTTATAGGACAGCAAGAACACACTCGTGGGTATCCCACGCACCCTCACTGGAAATTTGTATGACAGTCTGGTGAGTCCAACTGTTGTGCCGCCATTCATGAACTGCATTACATGTGTTGTTTTCCGACAGGATAACGCTCGCCAGTGACCGCTGTTTTAACACAACATGCTCTGCATTGTGTCGAAATGTTGCCTTGGCCTGCTCGATGAACGGGCGTCTACAATCGAGAAGTTATGGGACATCATAGGACAACAACTCCAGTGTCATCCATATCCAGCATTAACAGACCCTGTACTGACCCAGTGCAAAATGCATCGAACCATTTCCAAACTTACATCCGGCACCTGTGTAACACCAAGCATGCACATGTGTATGCTTGCAGTCAACGTTCTGGCGGTTATACCGGTTATTAACGTACCAGCACTTCCTATTTGTAATGTTCCAGCACTTACATTCACCTGTGATCTTGCAATGTTTATCACCGAAGTTGCCATTTTTTGGCATCAGTCCATTTTCCACTGATTCTTACACCGCATGTGCTCGCGTGCTTCATGGGTGGCACAGATTCCCGTCTGAGGATGGCGTAATATTCCGTAAAGGAAGTGGGAGGGGGGGCGAGGAAAATTAATGCCTAGTCGCTTCTGTAAGTCAGCTAACTGCGACCTCTAGCAGGACAGGTTTCGCAGTGTACGAGCGCGCGCGATATTTTATCCACGAGCCTTGAGGCTCTTCCTACGCGAGACCGTACTGTGTACGCCACGCGGAACGCCGACCAAGTACAGAGTGGAGCGCGGGTACGCCTAGCCGCCTACAACTCGAGCTGATGCAGGACGGCGGCACTGCGTCACCTGCCTCACTGTGCTTCCCCGTTATGGCTAGACCCTAAGGCCAGTGGTGTGCTGCTGAGAATGTAGGACCCGACACTTATCAAGTTCAGCAGCAAGGTAGTCGTCAATGGGGGAAAGCTTTTCCTGCTAGTGCGAACTACTCGTGTTCCGGACGACAGAAGACAAAGATGGTATCCTGGCTAATGGCTAGAATACCAACCTTAAAAGGAAGAAGACGTGCCGGATGACAGTTTAGAGATTAACAACCCACATCTATATCTGCTCGAAAAGGTGACCGGCCGGGGGTTAGTAAAATTTGTAACATTGTTACACTGTTTGAGCTAAAGCTAAAGCTCAAGCTTAAGCAGTAAAGGAGTTTTGCTATTTGGGGACCAAAACGATGATGGTCGAAGTAGAGAGGATATATAAAAGGTAGGCTGGCAATGGCAAGGAAAGCTTTTAAGAGAAATTTGTCAACATCGAGTATAGATTGAAGTGTCGGGAAGTCGTTTCTGAAAGTATTTGTATGGTGTAGCCATGTATGGAAGTGAAACGTGGACGATAAATAGTTTAGACAAGAAGAGAATAGAAGCTTTCGAAATGTGGTGCTACAGAAGAATGCAGAAGATTAGATGGGTAGATCATATAACTAATGAGTAGGTATTGAATAGAATTGGGGAGAAGAGGAGCTTGTGGCACAACTTGACGAGAAGAAGGGATCGATTGGTAGGACATGTTCTGAGGCATCAAGGGATCACCAGTTTAGCATTTGAGGGCAGCGTGGAGGGTAAAAATGTAGAGGGAAACCAAGAGATGAATACAGTAAGCGGATTCAGAAGGATGTAGGTTGTAGTAGGCACTGGGAGATTAAGATCGCACAGGATAGAGTAGCACGGAGAGCTGCATCAAACCAGTCTCGGGGACGACGACGACCACCACCACCACCACCACCACCACCACCACCACCACCACCACCACCACCACCACCACCACCACCACCGTCTTTGAAGACGGTCATTAAATGGACAAGACAAATTCAGAGACGCTGCTACGATGTTAACAGATTGAAATAAAACATACGAGGATCACTCCAAAAGAAATGCACACTATTTTCGTAAAATTACAGTTTTCATTCTGCATGTGTGTAAGTTTTACAGTGTGTAGATACATCCTTCCTGCTTGTTTACAAACTTAGTTCAACATGTTCCCGTGAGTGGCGCCGTCACAGCATGTCTTAAAGAGACTGCAGCCTTGGCTGCAATATCGGCCGCCTCATTTCCACAGATACCAACGTGTCCCGGAAGCCAGAGGAACGCCACCGAGACGTCTCCCAGGTGGAGCAAGCGCAGACAGTCCTGAATCCGGTGGACCAGAGGGTGCACAGGATGAAGAGCTTGGAGACTGAGGAGAGAGCTGAGAGAATCTGAGCAGATTACGTACTGTATCCGCTGATGGCGGCGGATGTAGTGGACAGCCTGGAGAACAGCGTAAAGCTCCGCAGTATAAACCGAACACTGGTCGGGAAGCCGAAAGTGATTTGGGGTGTCGCCAACAATATAGGCACTCCCTACACCTAACGATGTTTTCGAGCCGTCGGTGTAAATAAATGTGGCGTCCGTCATTTGTGCACATAGAGTAGCAAATGCCCGACGATAAACAAGTGAAGGGGTACCATTCTTGGGAAATTGGCAAAGGTCACGGAGCAGGCAGATCCGGGGACGGAGCCAAGGCGGTGCTGTACCCCAAGTTGTCAAGAAGGTTTGAGGAAAGCGGAAGGAAAGAGAATGGAGCAGTTGACGGAAGCGGACTCCCGGGGGTAGTAGGGAGGAGGAGCGGCCTGCATACCCGACATCAAAGGAGGCGTCGAAAAAAAGGTTATGGGCTGGATTAGCAGGCATGGAAGACAGATGGCTAGCATAACGACTCAGAAGGACTGCCCGCCGATTGGACAGCGGAGGTTCAGCAGTCTCAGCATAAAGGCTTTCCACAGGGCTGGTGTAAAAAGCTCCAGACACTAAACGTAATCCACGGTGGTGGATAGAGTCGAGACGCCGAAGAATAGACGGCCGAGCAGAGGAGTGAACTATGCTTCCATAGTCCAATTTCGAGCGCACTAAGGCGCGATAGAGGCGGAGAAGGACCACTCGGTCCGCTCCCCAGGAGGTACCATTCAGGACACGTAGGGTGTTAAGGGATCGCAGACAGCGAGCCGAAAGATACGAAACGTGGGAGGACCAGCACAGTTTTCTGTCAAACATAAGACCCAAGAATTTACAGACGTCCGAAAACGGAAGGTTGACAGGTCCTAGATGTAAGGAGGGTGGAAGAAACTCCTTACGTCGCCAAAAATTAACACAAACGGTCTTACTGGGAGAAAAACGGAAGCCGGTTTCGATGCTCCAAGAGTGGAGGCGATCGAGACATCCTTGAAGACGTCGTTCAAGAAGGCTGGTCCGTTGAGAGCTGTAGTAGATCGCAAAATCGTCCACAAAGAGGGAGCCCGAGACATCAGGAAGGAGACAATCCATAATTGGATTAATGGCGATGGCAAACAGTACAACACTCAGCACGGAGCCCTGGGGTACCCCGTTTTCTTGAGAGGAAGTACGGGAGAGAGTGGTGTTCACCCGCACCCTAAATGTGCGCTCTGCCATAAATTCGCGAAGAAAAAGGGGCAGCCGACCTCGAAAGCCCCAAGAGAACAGTGTGCGGAGGATGCCTGTCCTCCAACAGGTATCGTATGCTCTCTCCAGATAAAAAATATTGCTACTGTTTGGCGTTTCCGGAGAAAATTGTTCATGATATAAGTGGAGAGAGCAACAAGATGGTGAACTGCAGAACGATGCTTTCGGAATCCGCATTGGGCAGGTGTTAGAAGACTGCGGGATTCCGACCACCACGCTAAACGGTAATTCACCATACGCTCCAATACCTTACAGACACTACTCGTGAGAGAAATGGGGCGATAGCTAGAGGGGAGATGTTTGTCCTTTCCAGGTTTCGGAACAGGAACGACGATAGCTTCCCGCCATCGTCTGGGAAAAGTACTGTCGGTCCAAATTCGATTATAAAGGCGAAGGAGGTAACGCAGACTATGGGTTGATAAATGCAGCAACATTTGGACGTGGATACCATCCGGTCCTGGGGCGGAGGAGCGAGAAGAATAGAGTGCATGTTGGAATTCCCGCATGGAGAAAACAGTATTATAGCTTTCGCGATTTTGAAATAAGAAAGCAAGAGGTTGCACTTCCGCTGCACGTTTCTTCGGGAGAAACGCTGGCGGGTAATTTGAAGAGCTCGAAATCTCAGCAAAGTGCTGACCCAATGAGTTAGAAATTGCGACGGGGTCCACTAAGGTATCATGCGCGACAGTGAGCCCAGAGACCGGGGAGAAACTAGGCGCGCCTGAGAGCCGTCGAAGTCGACTCCAAGCTTCCGAGGAGGGAGTGAAGTTGTTAAACGAGCTAGTAAAGAATTTCCAGCTGGCCTTCTTGCTATCGCGGATGACGCAACGGCATCGCGCACGGAACTGCTTATAGCGGATACAGTTGGCCAAAGTAGGATGGTGGCGGAAAACGCGGAGAGCACGTCGCCGCTCACGTATTGCATCACGGCATGCCTCGTTCCACCATGGAACTGGGGGGGAGGGGGAGGGGGGGGGGGGCGCCGGGGCAATTCGGAGGTGCGTGGTATTGAATGTTCCGCAGCTGTAAGAATAACGTCGGTAATATGTGTGACCTCATCGTCGACGCTGGGAAAGTGACCGTCATCGAATGTCGATAGAGACGAAAAAAGTGTCCAATCAGCTTGGGCAAACTTCCAGCGTCGCGGGCGCATGTATGGCAGTTGAGGCTGCAGTCTAAGGACACATGGAAAGTGGTCACTCGAGTGTGTATCGTCAAGGGCGAACCATTCGAAGCGCCGAGCTAGCCGAACAGTACCGACCGCAAGGTCCAAATTAGATAAATTTGTCTTTTTTTTTTTTTTTTTTTTGTTTGTGGTTTTAGGGCGCAAAACTTCTATGGTCATTAGCGCCCAGCCCGTGACGTAGAAAACAGGAAAAAACGAAATTTAAAATCAGCAGCAATGGAAACATAGTCAGAAAATTGGAGAAACTAAAGGCAGAAGGAATGCTTAAAAGTCCACTATAGAAAGGGGTTGGTTGTCCACAAAAAAAAAGCTTCAAATGACTGACGTCATTTCACTGTCACTAATAAACTGTAGAACGCGGTCAGCTGAGCGCGTGTCATCTGCTAAAATCGACGATAGATCAGGCGATAGCTGTAGACGGGAGCGTAACGGATTAAAATAGGGGCATTCAATTAAAAGGTGTCTGACCGTCCACAGCTGAGAGCAGTGGGGACAGAGTGGGGGAGGATCACCGCTTAAAAGATGTCGATGACTAAAAAGACAGTGCCCTATCCGGAGTCGAGCTAAAATTACCTCCTCCCGACGACGCGTTCGGGAGGAAGAGGTCCAAGCGCAAGGAACGGCTTTCACTTCCCGCAATTTATTGTGGGGAAGTGTTGACCAATGCGCATGCCATAAATGAGCAACTTGGCGACATAAACCGCTCCGTAGATCGGTAAACGGAAGAGACTGAAGAGCTGGCCGACGAAGAGAGACTGCAGCCTTGGCCGCTATATCGGCCGCCTCATTTCCACAGATACCAGCGTGTCCCGGGAGCCAGAGGAACGCCACTGAGACGCCCCCCAGGTGGAGCAAGCGCAGACAGTCCTGAATCCGGTGGACCAGAGGGTGCACAGGGTAAAGAGCTTGGAGACTTAGGAGAGAGCTGAGAGAATCTGAGCAGATTACGTACTGTATCCGCTGATGGCGGCGGATGTAGTGGACAGCCTGGAGAACAGCGTAAAGCTCTGCAGTATAAACCGAACACTGGTCGGGAAGCCGAAAGTGATTTGGGGTGTCGCCAACAATATAGGCACTCCCTACACCTAACGATGTTTTCGAGCCATCGGTGTAAATAAATGTGGCTTCCGTCATTTGTGCACATAGAGCAGCAAATGCCCGACGGTAAACAAGTGTAGGGGTACCATCTTTGGGAAATTGACATAGGTCTCTGAGCAAGTCGATCCGGGGACGGTGCCAAGGCGGTGCTGTACCCCAAGTTGTCAAGAAGGTTTTAGGAAAGCGGAAGGAAAGAGAATGGAGCAGTTGACGGAAGCGGACTCCCGGGGGTAGTAGGGAGGAGGAGCGGCCTGCATACCCGACATCAAAGGAGGCGTCGAAAAAAAGGTTATGGGCTGGATTAGCAGGCATGGAAGACAGATGGCTAGCATAACGACTCAGAAGGACTGCCCGCCGATTGGACAGCGGAGGTTCAGCAGTCTCAGCATAAAGGCTTTCCACAGGGCTGGTGTAAAAAGCTCCAGACACTAAACGTAATCCACGGTGGTGGATAGAGTCGAGACGCCGAAGAATAGACGGTCGAGCAGAGGAGTAGACTATGCTTCCATAATCCAATTTCGAGCGCACTAAGGCGCGATAGAGGCGGAGAAGGACCACCCGGTCCGCTCCCCAAGAGGTACCATTCAGGACACGGAGGGTGTTAAGGGAACGCAGACTGCGAGCCGAAAGATAGGAAACGTGGGAGGACCAGCACAGTTTTCTGTCAAACATAAGACCCAAGAATTTAGCGACGTCGGAAAACGGAAGGTTGACAGGACCTAGATGTAAGGAGGGCGGAAGAAACTCCTTACGTCGCCAAAAATTAACACAAACGGTCTTACTGGGTGAGAAACGGAAGCCGGTTTCGATGCTCCACGAGTAGAGGCGATCGAGACATCCTTGAAGACGTCTTTCAAGAAGGCTGGTCCTTTGAGAACTGTAGTAGATCGCAAAATCGTCCACAAAGAGGGAGCCCGAGACATCAGGAAGGAGACAATCCATAATTGGATTAATGGCGATGGCAAACAGTACAACACTCAGCACGGAGCCCTGGGGTACCCCGTTTTCTTGGGAGAAAGTACGGGAGAGAGTAGTGTTCACCCGCACCCTAAATGTGCGCTCTGCCATAAATTCGCGAAGAAAAAGGGGCAGCCGGCCTCGAAAGCCCCAAGAGAACAGTGTGCGGAGGATGCCTGTCCTCCAACAGGTATCGTACGCTCTCTCCAGATCAAAAAATATTGCTACCGTTTGGCGTTTCCGGAGAAAATTGTTCATGATATAAGTGGAGAGAGCAACAAGATGGTCAACAGCAGAACGATGCTTTCGGAATCCGCATTGGGCTGGTGTTAAAAGACTGCGGGACTCCAGCCACCAAGCTAAACGGTAATTCACCATACGCTCCAAAACCTTACAGACACTACTCGTGAGAGAAATGGGGCGATAGCTAGAGGGGAGATGTTTGTCCTTTCCAGGTTTCGGAACGGGAACGACATTAGCTTCCCGCCATCGTCTGGGAAAAGTACTGTCGGTCCAAATTCGATTATAAAGGCGAAGGAGGTGACGCAGGCTATGGGTTGATAAATGCAGCAACATTTGGACATGGATACCATCCGGTCCTGGGGCGGAGGAGCGAGAAGTAGAGAGTGCATGTTGGAGTTCGCGCATGGAGAAAACAGTATTGTAGCTTTCGCGATTTTGAGAGGAGAAAGCAAGATGCCGCACTTCTGCTGCACGTTTCTTCGGGAGAAACGCTGGCGGGTAATTTGAAGAGCTCGAAATCTCAGCAAAGTGCTGACCCAATGAGTTAGAAATTGCGACGGGGTCCACTAAGGTATCATGCGCGACAGTGAGCCCAGAGACCGGGGAGAAACTAGGCGCGCCTGAGAACCGTCGAAGCCGACTCCAAACTTCCGAGGAGGGAGTGAAGTTGTTAAATGAGCTAGTAAAGAATTTCCAGCTTGCCTTCTTGCTATCGCGGATGACGCGACGGCATCGCGCACGGAGCTGCTTATATCGGATACAGTTGGCCAAAGTTGGATGGTGACGGAAAATGCGAAGAGCACGTCGCCGCTCACGTATTGCGTCACGGCAGGCCTCGTTCCACCAGGGAACTGGAGGGCGCCGGGGCAATTCGGAGGTGCGTGGTATTGAACGTTCCGCAGCTGTGAGAATAACGTCGGTAAAATGTGTGACCTCATCGTCGACGCTGGGAAAGCGACGGTCATCGAATGTCGCTAGAGACGAAAAAAGTGTCCAATCGGCTTGGGCAAACTTCCAGCGTCGCGAGCGCATATATGGCAGTTGAGGCTGCAGTCGAAGAACACATGGAAAGTGGTCACTCGAGTGTGTATCATCAAGGGCGAACCATTCGAAGCGCCGAGCTAGCGGAACAGTACCGACCGCAAGGTCCAAATGGGATAAATTTGCCGTGGAGGCAGACAAAAATGTAGGGACCCCAGTGTTGAGGCAGACTAGATCCGCTTGGTGGAAGACGTCTAGCAATAGTGAGCCACGTGGACAAGGATGTGGAGATCCCCAAAGCGGGTGGTGGGCATTGAAGTCCCCAACCAGCAAATAGGGGGGTGGAAGCTGATCAAGAAGATGAAGGAGATCAGCTCGTGCCATTGGTGTAGACGATGGAATGTATACCGTACAAAGAGAGAACGTGTAGCCAGAAAGGGAAACACGGACGGCGACCGCTTGGAAGGAAGTGTGTAAGGGGATTGGGTGATAATGGAGAGTATCATGGAGCAGAATCATGAGTCCTCCATGGGCTGGAGTGCCTTCAACTGAGGGGAGGTCATATCGGACGGACTGAAAATGAGGGAGAACAAAGCGGTCATGGGGACGCAGCTTTGTTTCCTGAAGACAGAAGATGACCGGCGAGTAGGATCGTAAGAGGATCGACAATTCCTCCCGATTGGCGCGAATGCCACGGATATTCCAGTGGATAATGGACATAGGGTGAACAGAAAATGGAGGAACGGCACCAAGGGTGCTGTCAACTCAACGACTGCTCAGAGCTTGCGACCGACAGCATGGAATGGCATTCAGTCGAAGGCAGAAGATCCTGATCCATAGGTTGGTCAGGAGCAGCTCCTGCCACCAACGATCGGCCAGTTGACCGGCCACCAACAGTGCGCCTCGGCGACACAGAAGATGGCCGAGGGCGATTTCCGCCAGGTGGTGCTGTAGATGGGACACGCCTTGGCGGAGAAGGAGAGGAACTGTTTCTTCGTAGCCTTCTTGGAGGTATGTTTAGATGAAGGAGGAACCGATGGTTGTGAAGTTGCAGTACGTAAAAACTCTTCACGACAATGCTCTTTTTTTGTAGACTTGGCGTCTGACTTTTGGGCTCGAGATTTAGCAGAACCCGACGAAGGGTGAGCCATAGGGTGGGCAGGCGAAAGAGGTGAGGTTGAACGGGCGATCTTTGCGCTGGCCGATCTGACGACCGTGGTACTAAATGTGAGGTCGCAAGTCTGCGTGGCCGCCTCCTTTGTTGGCCGAGAAGAAGCAAGGACAGCGCTGTATTTTCCTTTCTGAGGCACGGTGGGCTGTCGACTGGCGAGTAACTTTCGAGCAGCAAAGGTCGACACCTTTTCCTTCACTCTTATTTCCTGGATCAGCTTTTCGTCCTTAAAAACAGGGCAATCTCGAGAGGAAGCAGCGTGGTCACCCATACAGTTGATGCAGCGAGGGGATGGAGGTGGACAAGCACCCTCATGGGCATCCCTGCCACACGTAACACATTTGGCCGGATTGATACAGGACTGGCTGGTGTGATTAAACCGCTGACATCGATAGCAACGCGTAGGGTTTGGGACATAAGGGCGAACGGAAATTATCTCATAGCCTGCTTTGATTTTTGATGGGAGTTGAACTTTGTCAAAAGTCAAGAAGACAGTGCGGGTTGGAATGATGTTCGAGTCAACCCTTTTCATAACCCGATGAACAGCGGTGACGCCCTGGTCAGACAGGTAGTGCTGAATTTCTTCGTCAGACAATCCATCGAGGGAGCGTGTATAAACGACTCCACGCGAGGAATTTAAGGTACGGTGCGGTTCCACCCGGACAAGGAAGGTGTGGAGCAGAGAAGTACGCAGCAATTTTTGAGCCTGGAGGGCACTGTGTGTTTCTAACAACAGGGTACCATTCCGTAATCTGGAACAAGACTTTACAGGACCCGCAATTGCGTCGACACCTTTCTGAATAATGAAAGGGTTGACCGTGGAAAAGTCGTGACCTTCGTCAGACTGAGAAACAACAAGGAACTGTGGCAACGATGGAAGAACCGTCTGTGGCTGAGACTCAGTAAACTTACGTTTGTGAGCAGACATAGTGGAAGGTGAGGAAACCATTGCGGAAGAATCCCCCATGATTACCGGCGTCTCCGATGGCGCGCTCCTCCCTTGTGGGGGCCCTCACCGAGGGCACACCCGCCTTAGGTGAATGTTCACACCTCAGGTCACACCTCCCGACATACGGACGGAGGGACCAATCGGCACTTTCGGAAGGTATCAGCTCGGGTAATCACCCCTCCCTGGGCCTGGCCTTTACCAGGGGGTACGTACGTGTCCTACCTGTCTACCCGGGGCGGGGAATTACGCGTTACCCCGTCACCGGCTACGCATGGAAGTGCGTGGGTCGGCCTTCAGACATGCACAGGGAGGAAGAAAGAGAAAGGGAAAGGAAAGAAGAGGGGGTCTCAAACGCCGCAGCGGAGAAAAGGGTAAAGAGAAGAGGTAAAGGGAAGAGGTAAGGAAAAGAGAAGGACGAAGAAAGATGAAGATATACAAGCAAGGAAAGCGAAGAGTGCGGTACATTTACAAGCGTCCGTCTCCGGACGTAGGCACAGACCATACTCCCAGAGGGGGAGAAAGTGAAGGAAAGAGCCAGAGGTGAGGGGGGGGGGTGAAGACAGGGGATGGGGAAGGATGCGGAAAGGGAAGGTATGCAGCCCGGAAAGGAAGGAAGGCCACATTAGCTCGGGGCCCCGTGCTCGCTACGCATTTATCCACAAAAGAGTTGTGGATCCCCTGGGGGGAAATTTGTCGTGGAGGCAGACAAAAATGTAGGGACCCCGGTGTTGAGGCAAACTAGATCCGCTTGGTGGAAGACGTCTAGCAATAGTGAGCCACGTGGACAAGAATGCAGAGATCCCCAAAGCGGGTGGTGGGCATTGAAGTCCCCAACCACCAAATAGGGGGGTGGTTGGTTGGTTGGTTGGTTGGTTGTTTGAGGTTAAAGGGACCAAACAGCAAGGTCATCAGTCCCTTGTTTCAAATAGACTCCATTCTACTAACAGGACATCTCAGTATAGTCAGAAAAATAAAACGGATAAAGGGGAAACGTAAAAGGGCAGTCACGTTGTCATTAGTAAAAACAAATGAGGGAAGTTGGCAAGAGAACGAACCCAACACTATGCTGAAACAGCATAGGCAAGACCACCTGTGACTTAAAAGGTACAACTGCTATAATGCAGAAAGTACGTATGGGAATAGAAAAACTAACAAGCCTTAAAAAGAAGGGGTAAAAACAGAGTAAAAGGGAAAGAAAAGAGGATTCCGGTCAGGGAGGTGAATCGGGAATCTCGGAACACTGCCTACAGTGGGAGACACCCGAACACTCACCGCCCTGCCCCAACACCAGAGGGAGATTAAAAACTTTAAAACTGAGAATAAAAACCACTCTCCCGGAGGAAACCTAGAACCAGAGAGACCATCCGGGAATCGTCAGCCAACATCAAAGGTAAAGTGTGGGGGAGTCTGTACTTAGCACGCAGAGCCAAAAGAAGGGGGCATTCAACCAAAATGTGGGCCACTGACTGGAAGGCTCCACAACCACATAGCGGGGGTGGCTCATCACGCAAAAGGAAACCATGGGTCAGCCTGGTATGGCCAATGCGGATACGACACAGTGTGGTCGAGTCCTTGCGGGAGAGGCTAAAGGAAGAACGCCATGGGCCTGTATTCACCTTAATGGCACGAAGTTTATTAGACAGTGCAGTAGCCTCCCAAGAATTGGCCCATGACTGTGCAAAGTGGGATTTGATGTGAAGCCGTAAATCCGCTGCAGGAGGGGTTACAGAAAACGGGGGGTAAGTAACTGCTCCCCCCAGCCAAACGATCAGCGAGCTCATTACCCGGGATACCCACATGGCCCGGGACCCATAGGACGTCAATGGAACAAGCAGCACGGTGAAGATCAGCGAGATGGTCATGGATGGCAGAGACCAAGGGATGGCGCGAAAAACACCGGTCAATAGCAAGAAGGCCACTCATCGAGTCCGTACATAACAAAACGCGGTTGTGTTGGGATTGTTTAATAAAGGTAAGGGCCCGGGAAATTGCCATCAATTCCGCAGTAAACACCCCACATGAGGGTGGCAGTAGATGATTTTCCGTTCCAACAAAGGACGTGAAGGCATACCCAACATGGTCAGCAGATTTAGAGCCATCAGTGTAAAAAACAACAGCATCCCGAAACTCCCATAAAATTTGGCGGAAAAAGGAACGGAACACCACCGGGGGGATGGAATCTTTCGGACCGCGGCGGAGATCCATCCGAATTCGAGGCCGAGGAACTAACCAAGGAGGGGTGGAGGGGAGGGAGCGAGGAAGACAGGACAAAGAAGGAAGCCGAAAATCACGGGTAAGAGACGCAAGGCGCAGCCCAACCGGTAAACCCGCCCGAGGGCGGGAGTCAGGCGGGCGACGCCCATGGTCTGGGAATAGGATAGAATAGGAAGGATGAGCGGGAGAAGAACGGATAGTAAGGGCATAAGACACCAGAAGCTGGGACCGCCGAACAGAAAGGGGGGTTATCCCAGCTTCAACCAGGAGACTATCAACAGGGCTAGTAGGGAAGGCACCGGTGGCCAAACGGATACCACGATGGACTGGATCCAGCACGTGCAGCGTGGAAGGAGCAGCTGAACCATAAACTTGACAACCATAGTCCAAACGTGACAGAACTAGAGCACGATAAAGACGGAGGAGGAGGGAACGGTCCGCACCCCAGAAGGAGTGGGCAAGGAAGCGAAGGACATTGAGTTTACGGAAACATCCTACCTTCAGGAGTCTGATATGGGGCAGCCAAGTGAGCTTGTTGTCGAAAAGAAGACCTAGGAAACGAAACTGTGGAACCACAGGCAATCTTTGTGCAGCGAGATAGAGCTCTGGATCAGGGTGGACCGTAGTACGGCGACAGAAGTGGACCACCCGCGATTTTAAAGGAGAGAGTTGAAACCCGTGGGAGAGGGTCCATGCAGAGGCACGCCGTATAGCCACCTGGAGCTGCCGTTCTGCAGATGGCATCGAGGAGGAACTAACCCAAATGCAGAAATCATCCACATACAGGGCAGGGGCGACCAAGGGACCGACAGAGGCCACAAGTCCATCGATAGCAATGAGGAAAAGAAGGACACTCAAGACAGAACCCTGTGGGATGCCCGTCTCCTGGGTCCGTGGAGAACTGAAAGCAGTACCAACTTGAACTCTGAATGACCGATGGATCAGGAACTGGCGGATAAAAATCGGGAGTGGGCCCCGAAGACCCCACTGATGAAGGGTTAGTAAGATGTGATGGCGCCAGGCCGTGTCATAGGCCTTGCGAAGGTCAAAAAACACTGCAACCAAATGGCGGCGCTGGGAAAAAGCCTGCCGAACTGCGGATTCCAAGCGAAGCAAATGATCGATTGGAGATCGTCCCTCTCGAAAGCCACACTGGTAAGGGGACAATAGATCCCGAGATTCGAGGACCCAAGTGAGCCGACGGGCGACCAGCCGTTCAAGGAACTTACAACCAACATTGGTCAAACTAATTGGCCGATAGCTGTCAACAGATAGGGGGTTCTGACCAGGCTTAAGGACAGGAACCACAATGCTATCCCTCCACTGAGAAGGGAAGTCACCCTGGAGCCAGATATGGTTAAACACCCAAAGAAGATGGTGCCGTTGTGGAGCACTGAGATGTTGAAGCAGCTGGTTATGAATGGAATCTGGGCCAGGAGCCGTATCATGAGAAGCAGATAGAGCAGAAAGAAATTCCCATTCAGTGAAAGGTTCGTTGTAAGATTCTGACTCACAAGTGGTGAAACATAAGGTGACAGCTTCAGCCTGCTGTTTTTGATGAAGGAAAGCAGCTGGATAGGAGGCCGACGCTGATGCCACTGCAAAATGGGTCGCAAGATGTTCTGCGAGAACTAATGGGTCCGTACAAATGCCATCTGGGAGGTGAAGGCCTGGGAGGGTGGACTGCCGATGGCAACCTTGGAGAGAGCGAAGTGTAGCCCATACCCGTGACAGAGGGACAGTGGAACCAAGGGAAGAAACGAATCGTTCCCAACATATCCGCTTGCTCTGTTTGATTAAATAACGGGCTTTAGCGCGAAGGCGCTTAAAGGTAGAAAGGCTGGCTACAGATGGGTGCCTCTTAAAGTGTTGCAAAGCTCGACGGCGATCACGGATGGCAATGTCAATGGCCGTACTCCACCACGGGACTTGCCGACGACGAAATTGTCCAGACGAGCGCGGGACAGCAAGGTTAGCAGCGCGAACAATCGCGTCAGACACGTCACGTAGGACGTCATCAATACAACCCGACAAAGAGGGAGAAAACTCGACCTGTGCGGTATATAGAGGCCAATCGGCGCGGTGGAAAGACCAACGAGGTAACCTCTCCATCGGGGAGCGGGAAGGGAGCGTGATAATCAACGGGAAATGGTCACTATCACAAAGGTCGTCGTGTGGCGACCAGTGTAATGAAGGGAGGAGAGAGGGAGAAGAAAGAGAAAGATCAATGGCAGAAAAGGTACCATGACCAGCACTGAAATGAGTAGGGGAGCCATCATTAAGAAGGCACAGGTCGTGGTCTGCAATAAATTGGTCGATAAGAAGACCTCGTCTAGATGGAAAGGCACTGCCCCACAAAGGATGATGAGCATTAAAATCCCCAAGGAGGAGGAAGGGAGGAGGAAGTTGCTGAAGAAGGGTGGTTAAGGCAGCAGGTGTAAGAGTCCTGTCAGGAGGGAGATAAAGATTGCATACTGTGACTGCAGAGTCTAAGTGGACCCTAACAGCAACTGCTTCCAATGTAGTTTGGAGAGGAATCCACGTGCTAGCAATGTCTGTACGGACCAACGTACAAACGCCACCAGAAGCCCGCAAGGGTCCGACCCGATTTCGACAGAAAACACGGAACCTACGGAGGGTCGGTGAGTGAGCATCAGTAAAATGAGATTCCTGGAGAACCACACAAGCTGCTGAGTAGGACGAAAGAAGGGATTTCAATTCCGGAAGGTGACGATAGTAGCCATTACAATTCCATTGGAGAACCACAGAACGATGGTTTAAATGAGGGCTGAACACGCTAAATCCAGTCATACCGCCGGGTCCCCACCCGTCACCGACAAGGAGGGGGCGACATCCATAAACGACAGGTCAGAATCCGGTTGTGAAGCCGGGGAAGGGACCTCCGGTGACACCAGAGGCTCTTTGTCCCGGGACTTATGTTTCTTCTTCTTTTCAGGCTGAGATCGAGGAGGGCTGTGTGGCATAATGGAGCCAGCTGCAGCAAGATCAGGAACAGAAAGAGACCGGGCGACCTGGGGGCCGATAGACCGCGGCTCTCGCGGTCGCCGCGCTGCAGCAGACCTTTGACCTGGAAGGTGCCGGGAAGGGGCATCCCGGGAGAGGCGCCCTTGACCGGCAGACGCCGAAGGAGTGGGACACTTCTCCGGCTGGGGAGGGGGAGCGGCGCCCAGAGGAGAAGGTGTGGGAGCCGCAGGGGAGGGGGGAAGGAGAGGGGTCCGGGACGGGGGTAAGGAAGGGGGAGGAAGGGATGAAGATGTAACCAAGGCGTAACTAGATGTCATGGACACAGGGTGCAATCGTGCATATTTCTTACGGGCCTCTGTGTAGCTTAAACGATCAAGAGACTTATACTCCTGTATCTTTTTTTCTTTCTTATAGACTGGGCAATCTGCTGAACGTGGAGAATGACTACCATGACAATTTACACATACAGGAGGGGGAACACAGGGACTCCCCTCATGGAGTGGACGTCCACAGTCACCACAGAGAGGGTCCTGGGTACAGCGAGAAGACATGTGGCCAAAACGCAAGCACTTAAAACACCGCATAGGAGGTGGGATGTACGGCTTCACATCACAGCGATAGACCATAATCTTAACTTTCTCAGGAAGGGTATCCCCTTCAAAGGCCAGGATAAAGGCACCAGTATCAATACGATTATCTTTAGGACCCTTCTGAACACGCCGAACAAAGTGAACACCCCGCCGTCCGAGATTGTCCCGAAGTTCCTCATCAGTTTGAAGGATGAGGTCTCTGTGAAAAATTACACCTTGTACCATATTTAGAGACTGGTGAGGGGTAATGGACACGGGAATTGTGCCAAGATGGGTACAGGCACGAAGGGCCGCAGATTGGGCAGCCGAAGCAGTTTTTATCAGTAACGAACCCGACCGCATCTTGCTCAGGGAGTCCACTTCGCCGAACTTGTCTTCAATGTGTTCCACAAAGAATAAAGGTTTGACACCGGTGAAAGTATCTCCATCAGTCCTGGTGCAAACTAGATAACGGGGGAAAGGTTTTGCCCCTAGACGACTGGCCTGACCCTCCTCCCAGGGGGTAGCCACGGAAGGGAAGGCCGAAGGGGCAAGAGAAGCAGCACTTGAGGAATCAGTACCACGCAGAGAGACGGCCGCAGAAGAGCGGCCAGAGGTTTGGACCCTTATGCGTTTCATCTGCATAGCGTCCGCCCTGATACCACCCACTCCGATCAGGGGCTCTCCTCACGGGCGCCACCCAGCCACAGCAAGGGCCGTCTGGCACGGCGGCCATTGCCGGGAGTTCCGATGCTCCAGGATGACGAGCAACCACTCCAAGGCATGCATGAGGAGGTCACAGCTCAGGTATCAGAAGTGTGATCCCTGTGTGTTCAGGGGGCTCAACCAAAAGGGTACATAGCGACCCCACCACACGGGCTGGCTACCGTGCTGGCTATGCACCCTAGCATCAGACAACGACGTAGAAGAAAAGGTGGAATATACTAGGAGGGCACACGTCGGAGACACTAGGTAAGGTGCTCTTCCCCAAATGGCTCACACTACGGAAGAGGAATTTTGGAATGGAGGTCAAACCCCAGAGGGGGACCAAGGAATGCCAAAAGGAGGAGATGATTACGCAACAAAGCCAGAGTGTAAAACCAACAGAACCAGGAGGATAGCGGGGGCCAACATAAGCAAGGACACCAATAGAGGGAGAGGAGAGGGCGAGGGGAAAGGGGTATGGAGGGGAAGGGAAAGGAAATGCAGCCCGGGACAGAAAGAAGGCTGCAATGGCTCGGGGCCCCGTGCTCGCCACGCACGTATCCACGAAAGAGTTGTGGACCCCCTGGGGGGATAGGGGGGGTGGAAGATGACCAAGAAGATGGAGATCAGCTCGTGCCATTGGTGTGGACGATGGAATGTATACAGTACAAAGAGAGAACGTGTATCCGGAAAGGGAAACACGGACGGCGACAGCTTGGAAGGAAGTGTTTAAGTGGATTGGGTGATAATGGAGAGTATCATGGAGAAGAATCATGAGTCCATGTGCTGGAGTGCCTTCAACAGAGGGGAGATCATATCGGACGGACTGAAAATGAGGGAGAACAAAGGGGTCATGGGGACGCAGCTTTGTTTCCTGAAGACAGAAGATGACCGGCGAGTAGGATCGTAAGAGGATCGACAATTCATCCCGATTGGCTCGAATACCGCGGATATTCCAGTGGATAATGGACATAGGGTGAACAGAAAATGGAGGAATGTGACCAAAGTCGCTGTCGACTCATCGACTGCTCAGAGCTTGCGACCGACAGCATGGAATGGCATTCAGCTGAAGGCAGAAGATCCCGATCCATAGGTTGTTCTGGAGCAGCTCCTGCCACCAGCGATCGGCCGGTTGATCGGCCACCAGCAGTGCGCCTCGGCGACACAGAAGACGGCCGAGGGCGATTTCCGCCAGGTGGTGCTGTAGATGGGACACGCCTTGGCGGAGGAGGAGAGGAACTGGGTTTCTTTGTAGCCTTCTTGGAAGTACAATGTTTAGAGGAAGGAGGAACCGATGGTTGTGAAGTTGCGGTACGTAAAACCTCTTCACGATTATGCTCTTTTTTCGAAGTCGTGGTGTCTGACTTTTGGGCTCGAGATTTAGCAGAACCCGATGAAGGGTGAGCCAGAGAGTGGGCAGGCGAAAGTGGTGAGGTTGAACGGGCGATCTTTGCGCTGGCCGATCTGACGACCGTGGCACTAAAGGTGAGGTCGCAAGTCTGCGTGGCCGCCTCCATTGTTGGCCAAGGAGAAGCAAGGACAGTGCTGAATTTTCCTGTCTGAGGCACGGTGGGCGAATAATTTTCGAGCAGCAAAGGTCGACACCTTTTCCTTCACTTTCATTTCCTGGATGAGCTTTTCGTCCTTAAAAACGGGGCAATCTCGAGAGGAAGCAGCGTGGTCACCCATACAGTTGATCCAGCGAGGGGATGGAGGTGGACAAGCACCCTCATGGGCATCCTTGCCACACGTAACATATTTGGCCGGATTGGAACAGGACTGGCTGGTGTGATTGAACCGCTGACACCGATAGCAACGCGTAGGGTTTGGGACGTAAGGGCGAACGGAAATTATCTCATAGCCTGCTTTGATTTTGGATGGGAGTTGAACTTTGTCAAATGTCAAGAAGACAGTGCGGGTTGGAATGATGTTCGTGTCAACCCTTTTCATAACCCTATGAGCAGCCGTTACGCCCTGGTCAGACAGGTAGTGCTGAATTTCGTCAGACAAACCATCGAGGGAGCGTGTATAAACGACTCCACGCGAGGAATTTAAAGTACGGTGCGGTTCCACCCGGACAGGGAAAGTGTGTAGTAGTGAGGTACGCAGCAATTTTTGTGCCTGGAGGGCACTGTTTCGAACAACAGGGTGCCTTTCCGTAATCTGGAACAAGACACTACAGGACCTGCAATTGCGTCGACACCTTTCTGAATAATGAAAGGGTTGACTGTGGAGAAGTCGTGACCTTCGTCAGAGCGAGAAACAACAAGGAACTGTGGCAACGATGGAAGAACCGTCTGTGGCTGAGACTCAGTAAACTTACGTTTGTGAGCAGACATAGTGGAAGGTGAGGAAACCATTGCGGAAGAATCCCCCATGATTACCGGCGTCTCCGATGGCGCGCTCCTCCCTTGTGGGGGCCCTCACCGAGGGCACACCCGCCTTAGGTGAATGTTCACACCTCAGGTCACACCTCCCGACATACGGACGGAGGGACCAATCGGCACTTTCGGAAGGTATCAGCTCGGGTAATCACCCCTCCCTGGGCCTGGCCTTTACCAGGGGGTACGTACGTGTCCTACCTGTCTACCCGGGGCGGGGAATTACGCGTTACCCCGTCACCGGCTACGCATGGAAGTGCGTGGGTCGGCCTTCAGACATGCACAGGGAGGAAGAAAGAGAAAGGGAAAGGAAAGAAGAGGGGGTCTCAAACGCCGCAGCGGAGAAAAGGGTAAAGAGAAGAGGTAAAGGGAAGAGGTAAGGAAAAGAGAAGGACGAAGAAAGATGAAGATATACAAGCAAGGAAAGCGAAGAGTGCGGTACATTTACAAGCGTCCGTCTCCGGACGTAGGCACAGACCATACTCCCAGAGGGGGAGAAAGTGAAGGAAAGAGCCAGAGGTGAGGGGGGGGGTGAAGACAGGGGATGGGGAAGGATGCGGAAAGGGAAGGTATGCAGCCCGGAAAGGAAGGAAGGCCACATTAGCTCGGGGCCCCGTGCTCGCTACGCATTTATCCACAAAAGAGTTGTGGATCCCCTGGGGGGAAATTTGTCGTGGAGGCAGACAAAAATGTAGGGACCCCGGTGTTGAGGCAAACTAGATCCGCTTGGTGGAAGACGTCTAGCAATAGTGAGCCACGTGGACAAGAATGCAGAGATCCCCAAAGCGGGTGGTGGGCATTGAAGTCCCCAACCACCAAATAGGGGGGTGGTTGGTTGGTTGGTTGGTTGGTTGTTTGAGGTTAAAGGGACCAAACAGCAAGGTCATCAGTCCCTTGTTTCAAATAGACTCCATTCTACTAACAGGACATCTCAGTATAGTCAGAAAAATAAAACGGATAAAGGGGAAACGTAAAAGGGCAGTCACGTTGTCATTAGTAAAAACAAATGAGGGAAGTTGGCAAGAGAACGAACCCAACACTATGCTGAAACAGCATAGGCAAGACCACCTGTGACTTAAAAGGTACAACTGCTATAATGCAGAAAGTACGTATGGGAATAGAAAAACTAACAAGCCTTAAAAAGAAGGGGTAAAAACAGAGTAAAAGGGAAAGAAAAGAGGATTCCGGTCAGGGAGGTGAATCGGGAATCTCGGAACACTGCCTACAGTGGGAGACACCCGAACACTCACCGCCCTGCCCCAACACCAGAGGGAGATTAAAAACTTTAAAACTGAGAATAAAAACCACTCTCCCGGAGGAAACCTAGAACCAGAGAGACCATCCGGGAATCGTCAGCCAACATCAAAGGTAAAGTGTGGGGGAGTCTGTACTTAGCACGCAGAGCCAAAAGAAGGGGGCATTCAACCAAAATGTGGGCCACTGACTGGAAGGCTCCACAACCACATAGCGGGGGTGGCTCATCACGCAAAAGGAAACCATGGGTCAGCCTGGTATGGCCAATGCGGATACGACACAGTGTGGTCGAGTCCTTGCGGGAGAGGCTAAAGGAAGAACGCCATGGGCCTGTATTCACCTTAATGGCACGAAGTTTATTAGACAGTGCAGTAGCCTCCCAAGAATTGGCCCATGACTGTGCAAAGTGGGATTTGATGTGAAGCCGTAAATCCGCTGCAGGAGGGGTTACAGAAAACGGGGGGTAAGTAACTGCTCCCCCCAGCCAAACGATCAGCGAGCTCATTACCCGGGATACCCACATGGCCCGGGACCCATAGGACGTCAATGGAACAAGCAGCACGGTGAAGATCAGCGAGATGGTCATGGATGGCAGAGACCAAGGGATGGCGCGAAAAACACCGGTCAATAGCAAGAAGGCCACTCATCGAGTCCGTACATAACAAAACGCGGTTGTGTTGGGATTGTTTAATAAAGGTAAGGGCCCGGGAAATTGCCATCAATTCCGCAGTAAACACCCCACATGAGGGTGGCAGTAGATGATTTTCCGTTCCAACAAAGGACGTGAAGGCATACCCAACATGGTCAGCAGATTTAGAGCCATCAGTGTAAAAAACAACAGCATCCCGAAACTCCCATAAAATTTGGCGGAAAAAGGAACGGAACACCACCGGGGGGATGGAATCTTTCGGACCGCGGCGGAGATCCATCCGAATTCGAGGCCGAGGAACTAACCAAGGAGGGGTGGAGGGGAGGGAGCGAGGAAGACAGGACAAAGAAGGAAGCCGAAAATCACGGGTAAGAGACGCAAGGCGCAGCCCAACCGGTAAACCCGCCCGAGGGCGGGAGTCAGGCGGGCGACGCCCATGGTCTGGGAATAGGATAGAATAGGAAGGATGAGCGGGAGAAGAACGGATAGTAAGGGCATAAGACACCAGAAGCTGGGACCGCCGAACAGAAAGGGGGGTTATCCCAGCTTCAACCAGGAGACTATCAACAGGGCTAGTAGGGAAGGCACCGGTGGCCAAACGGATACCACGATGGTGGACTGGATCCAGCACGTGCAGCGTGGAAGGAGCAGCTGAACCATAAACTTGACAACCATAGTCCAAACGTGACAGAACTAGAGCACGATAAAGACGGAGGAGGAGGGAACGGTCCGCACCCCAGAAGGAGTGGGCAAGGAAGCGAAGGACATTGAGTTTACGGAAACATCCTACCTTCAGGAGTCTGATATGGGGCAGCCAAGTGAGCTTGTTGTCGAAAAGAAGACCTAGGAAACGAAACTGTGGAACCACAGGCAATCTTTGTGCAGCGAGATAGAGCTCTGGATCAGGGTGGACCGTAGTACGGCGACAGAAGTGGACCACCCGCGATTTTAAAGGAGAGAGTGGAAACCCGTGGGAGAGGGTCCATGCAGAGGCACGCCGTATAGCCACCTGGAGCTGCCGTTCTGCAGATGGCATCGAGGAGGAACTAACCCAAATGCAGAAATCATCCACATACAGGGCAGGGGCGACCAAGGGACCGACAGAGGCCACAAGTCCATCGATAGCAATGAGGAAAAGAAGGACACTCAAGACAGAACCCTGTGGGATGCCCGTCTCCTGGGTCCGTGGAGAACTGAAAGCAGTACCAACTTGAACTCTGAATGACCGATGGATCAGGAACTGGCGGATAAAAATCGGGAGTGGGCCCCGAAGACCCCACTGATGAAGGGTTAGTAAGATGTGATGGCGCCAGGCCGTGTCATAGGCCTTGCGAAGGTCAAAAAACACTGCAACCAAATGGCGGCGCTGGGAAAAAGCCTGCCGAACTGCGGATTCCAAGCGAAGCAAATGATCGATTGGAGATCGTCCCTCTCGAAAGCCACACTGGTAAGGGGACAATAGATCCCGAGATTCGAGGACCCAAGTGAGCCGACGGGCGACCAGCCGTTCAAGGAACTTACAACCAACATTGGTCAAACTAATTGGCCGATAGCTGTCAACAGATAGGGGGTTCTGACCAGGCTTAAGGACAGGAACCACAATGCTATCCCTCCACTGAGAAGGGAAGTCACCCTGGAGCCAGATATGGTTAAACACCCAAAGAAGATGGTGCCGTTGTGGAGCACTGAGATGTTGAAGCAGCTGGTTATGAATGGAATCTGGGCCAGGAGCCGTATCATGAGAAGCAGATAGAGCAGAAAGAAATTCCCATTCAGTGAAAGGTTCGTTGTAAGATTCTGACTCACAAGTGGTGAAACATAAGGTGACAGCTTCAGCCTGCTGTTTTTGATGAAGGAAAGCAGCTGGATAGGAGGCCGACGCTGATGCCACTGCAAAATGGGTCGCAAGATGTTCTGCGAGAACTAATGGGTCCGTACAAATGCCATCTGGGAGGTGAAGGCCTGGGAGGGTGGACTGCCGATGGCAACCTTGGAGAGAGCGAAGTGTAGCCCATACCCGTGACAGAGGGACAGTGGAACCAAGGGAAGAAACGAATCGTTCCCAACATATCCGCTTGCTCTGTTTGATTAAATAACGGGCTTTAGCGCGAAGGCGCTTAAAGGTAGAAAGGCTGGCTACAGATGGGTGCCTCTTAAAGTGTTGCAAAGCTCGACGGCGATCACGGATGGCAATGTCAATGGCCGTACTCCACCACGGGACTTGCCGACGACGAAATTGTCCAGACGAGCGCGGGACAGCAAGGTTAGCAGCGCGAACAATCGCGTCAGACACGTCACGTAGGACGTCATCAATACAACCCGACAAAGAGGGAGAAAACTCGACCTGTGCGGTATATAGAGGCCAATCGGCGCGGTGGAAAGACCAACGAGGTAACCTCTCCATCGGGGAGCGGGAAGGGAGCGTGATAATCAACGGGAAATGGTCACTATCACAAAGGTCGTCGTGTGGCGACCAGTGTAATGAAGGGAGGAGAGAGGGAGAAGAAAGAGAAAGATCAATGGCAGAAAAGGTACCATGACCAGCACTGAAATGAGTAGGGGAGCCATCATTAAGAAGGCACAGGTCGTGGTCTGCAATAAATTGGTCGATAAGAAGACCTCGTCTAGATGGAAAGGCACTGCCCCACAAAGGATGATGAGCATTAAAATCCCCAAGGAGGAGGAAGGGAGGAGGAAGTTGCTGAAGAAGGGTGGTTAAGGCAGCAGGTGTAAGAGTCCTGTCAGGAGGGAGATAAAGATTGCATACTGTGACTGCAGAGTCTAAGTGGACCCTAACAGCAACTGCTTCCAATGTAGTTTGGAGAGGAATCCACGTGCTAGCAATGTCTGTACGGACCAACGTACAAACGCCACCAGAAGCCCGCAAGGGTCCGACCCGATTTCGACAGAAAACACGGAACCTACGGAGGGTCGGTGAGTGAGCATCAGTAAAATGAGATTCCTGGAGAACCACACAAGCTGCTGAGTAGGACGAAAGAAGGGATTTCAATTCCGGAAGGTGACGATAGTAGCCATTACAATTCCATTGGAGAACCACAGAACGATGGTTTAAATGAGGGCTGAACACGCTAAATCCAGTCATACCGCCGGGTCCCCACCCGTCACCGACAAGGAGGGGGCGACATCCATAAACGACAGGTCAGAATCCGGTTGTGAAGCCGGGGAAGGGACCTCCGGTGACACCAGAGGCTCTTTGTCCCGGGACTTATGTTTCTTCTTCTTTTCAGGCTGAGATCGAGGAGGGCTGTGTGGCATAATGGAGCCAGCTGCAGCAAGATCAGGAACAGAAAGAGACCGGGCGACCTGGGGGCCGATAGACCGCGGCTCTCGCGGTCGCCGCGCTGCAGCAGACCTTTGACCTGGAAGGTGCCGGGAAGGGGCATCCCGGGAGAGGCGCCCTTGACCGGCAGACGCCGAAGGAGTGGGACACTTCTCCGGCTGGGGAGGGGGAGCGGCGCCCAGAGGAGAAGGTGTGGGAGCCGCAGGGGAGGGGGGAAGGAGAGGGGTCCGGGACGGGGGTAAGGAAGGGGGAGGAAGGGATGAAGATGTAACCAAGGCGTAACTAGATGTCATGGACACAGGGTGCAATCGTGCATATTTCTTACGGGCCTCTGTGTAGCTTAAACGATCAAGAGACTTATACTCCTGTATCTTTTTTTCTTTCTTATAGACTGGGCAATCTGCTGAACGTGGAGAATGACTACCATGACAATTTACACATACAGGAGGGGGAACACAGGGACTCCCCTCATGGAGTGGACGTCCACAGTCACCACAGAGAGGGTCCTGGGTACAGCGAGAAGACATGTGGCCAAAACGCAAGCACTTAAAACACCGCATAGGAGGTGGGATGTACGGCTTCACATCACAGCGATAGACCATAATCTTAACTTTCTCAGGAAGGGTATCCCCTTCAAAGGCCAGGATAAAGGCACCAGTATCAATACGATTATCTTTAGGACCCTTCTGAACACGCCGAACAAAGTGAACACCCCGCCGTCCGAGATTGTCCCGAAGTTCCTCATCAGTTTGAAGGATGAGGTCTCTGTGAAAAATTACACCTTGTACCATATTTAGAGACTGGTGAGGGGTAATGGACACGGGAATTGTGCCAAGATGGGTACAGGCACGAAGGGCCGCAGATTGGGCAGCCGAAGCAGTTTTTATCAGTAACGAACCCGACCGCATCTTGCTCAGGGAGTCCACTTCGCCGAACTTGTCTTCAATGTGTTCCACAAAGAATAAAGGTTTGACACCGGTGAAAGTATCTCCATCAGTCCTGGTGCAAACTAGATAACGGGGGAAAGGTTTTGCCCCTAGACGACTGGCCTGACCCTCCTCCCAGGGGGTAGCCACGGAAGGGAAGGCCGAAGGGGCAAGAGAAGCAGCACTTGAGGAATCAGTACCACGCAGAGAGACGGCCGCAGAAGAGCGGCCAGAGGTTTGGACCCTTATGCGTTTCATCTGCATAGCGTCCGCCCTGATACCACCCACTCCGATCAGGGGCTCTCCTCACGGGCGCCACCCAGCCACAGCAAGGGCCGTCTGGCACGGCGGCCATTGCCGGGAGTTCCGATGCTCCAGGATGACGAGCAACCACTCCAAGGCATGCATGAGGAGGTCACAGCTCAGGTATCAGAAGTGTGATCCCTGTGTGTTCAGGGGGCTCAACCAAAAGGGTACATAGCGACCCCACCACACGGGCTGGCTACCGTGCTGGCTATGCACCCTAGCATCAGACAACGACGTAGAAGAAAAGGTGGAATATACTAGGAGGGCACACGTCGGAGACACTAGGTAAGGTGCTCTTCCCCAAATGGCTCACACTACGGAAGAGGAATTTTGGAATGGAGGTCAAACCCCAGAGGGGGACCAAGGAATGCCAAAAGGAGGAGATGATTACGCAACAAAGCCAGAGTGTAAAACCAACAGAACCAGGAGGATAGCGGGGGCCAACATAAGCAAGGACACCAATAGAGGGAGAGGAGAGGGCGAGGGGAAAGGGGTATGGAGGGGAAGGGAAAGGAAATGCAGCCCGGGACAGAAAGAAGGCTGCAATGGCTCGGGGCCCCGTGCTCGCCACGCACGTATCCACGAAAGAGTTGTGGACCCCCTGGGGGGATAGGGGGGGTGGAAGATGACCAAGAAGATGGAGATCAGCTCGTGCCATTGGTGTGGACGATGGAATGTATACAGTACAAAGAGAGAACGTGTATCCGGAAAGGGAAACACGGACGGCGACAGCTTGGAAGGAAGTGTTTAAGTGGATTGGGTGATAATGGAGAGTATCATGGAGAAGAATCATGAGTCCATGTGCTGGAGTGCCTTCAACAGAGGGGAGATCATATCGGACGGACTGAAAATGAGGGAGAACAAAGGGGTCATGGGGACGCAGCTTTGTTTCCTGAAGACAGAAGATGACCGGCGAGTAGGATCGTAAGAGGATCGACAATTCATCCCGATTGGCTCGAATACCGCGGATATTCCAGTGGATAATGGACATAGGGTGAACAGAAAATGGAGGAATGTGACCAAAGTCGCTGTCGACTCATCGACTGCTCAGAGCTTGCGACCGACAGCATGGAATGGCATTCAGCTGAAGGCAGAAGATCCCGATCCATAGGTTGTTCTGGAGCAGCTCCTGCCACCAGCGATCGGCCGGTTGATCGGCCACCAGCAGTGCGCCTCGGCGACACAGAAGACGGCCGAGGGCGATTTCCGCCAGGTGGTGCTGTAGATGGGACACGCCTTGGCGGAGGAGGAGAGGAACTGGGTTTCTTTGTAGCCTTCTTGGAAGTACAATGTTTAGAGGAAGGAGGAACCGATGGTTGTGAAGTTGCGGTACGTAAAACCTCTTCACGATTATGCTCTTTTTTCGAAGTCGTGGTGTCTGACTTTTGGGCTCGAGATTTAGCAGAACCCGATGAAGGGTGAGCCAGAGAGTGGGCAGGCGAAAGTGGTGAGGTTGAACGGGCGATCTTTGCGCTGGCCGATCTGACGACCGTGGCACTAAAGGTGAGGTCGCAAGTCTGCGTGGCCGCCTCCATTGTTGGCCAAGGAGAAGCAAGGACAGTGCTGAATTTTCCTGTCTGAGGCACGGTGGGCGAATAATTTTCGAGCAGCAAAGGTCGACACCTTTTCCTTCACTTTCATTTCCTGGATGAGCTTTTCGTCCTTAAAAACGGGGCAATCTCGAGAGGAAGCAGCGTGGTCACCCATACAGTTGATCCAGCGAGGGGATGGAGGTGGACAAGCACCCTCATGGGCATCCTTGCCACACGTAACATATTTGGCCGGATTGGAACAGGACTGGCTGGTGTGATTGAACCGCTGACACCGATAGCAACGCGTAGGGTTTGGGACGTAAGGGCGAACGGAAATTATCTCATAGCCTGCTTTGATTTTGGATGGGAGTTGAACTTTGTCAAATGTCAAGAAGACAGTGCGGGTTGGAATGATGTTCGTGTCAACCCTTTTCATAACCCTATGAGCAGCCGTTACGCCCTGGTCAGACAGGTAGTGCTGAATTTCGTCAGACAAACCATCGAGGGAGCGTGTATAAACGACTCCACGCGAGGAATTTAAAGTACGGTGCGGTTCCACCCGGACAGGGAAAGTGTGTAGTAGTGAGGTACGCAGCAATTTTTGTGCCTGGAGGGCACTGTTTCGAACAACAGGGTGCCTTTCCGTAATCTGGAACAAGACACTACAGGACCTGCAATTGCGTCGACACCTTTCTGAATAATGAAAGGGTTGACTGTGGAGAAGTCGTGACCTTCGTCAGAGCGAGAAACAACAAGGAACTGTGGCAACGATGGAAGAACCGTCTGTGGCTGAGACTCAGTGAACTTACGTTTGTGAGCAGACATAGTGGAAGGTGAGGAAACCATTGCGGAAGAATCCCCCATGATTACCGGCGTCTCCGATGGCGCGCTCCTCCCTTGTGGGGGCCCTCACCGAGGGCACACCCGCCTTAGGTGATTGTTCACACCTCAGGTCACACCTCCCGACAAACGGACGGAGGGAGCAATCGGCACTTTCGGAAGGTATCAGCTCGGGTAATCACCCCTCCCTGGGCCTGGCCGTTACCAGCGGGTACGTACGTGTCCTACCTGTCTACCCGGGGTGGGGAATTACGCGTTACCCCGTCACCGGCTACGCATGGAAGTGCGTGGGTCGGCCTTCAGACACGCACAGGGAGGAAAAAAGAGAAAGGGAAAGGAAGGAAGAGGGGTCTCAAACGCCGAAGCGGAGGAAAGGGCAAAGAGAAGAGGGAAGGAAAAGAGAAGGACAGAGGAAGGACGAAGACTGGCAAGTATAGAAAGCAAGGAATTTGTAACAGTTTCGAGCGTCTGTCTCCGGATGTAGGCACAAACCATACTCCCACAGGGGGAGAAAGGGAAGGAAAGAGCTAGAGGTGAGGGGGGGCGAAGATGGGGGATGTGGAAGGATGCGGAAAGGGAGGGTATACAGCCCAGAAAGGAAGGAGGGCCACATTAGCTCGGGGTCCCGTGCTCGCTACGCACGTATCCACAAAAGAGTTGTGGACCCCCTGGGGGGAGTCATATGAAGACACGGCCTTAGGATTTGTCGACTCAGATATGTTCGAAATTCTAAGAAAAATTGGAATGAACTGTAGGGGAAGATGGGCAACATGCAACATGGTGAAGTGAGGGAACAATTGAGAATTTAATATCATGAAGGGAAAGGTCATACTGAAAAATTTAAGACAGGGCTGAATTTTTTCGTCCCCTACCATTGAATCTACAAATCGGTAAAGGAATGACGGAAATGGAAGGTTCCAGAGTGGGATTAAAAGTCAGCGTGGAAGGATATCAGTGAGAAGATGGTCAGAAAAAATTTAAGAAATACAAGACTGCTGCTTGGAATTGATGGTCTGAGTACAGAATACGGATTGAAGGAATAAAAGAAAGAAGGTTGAGTAACAAATGAGTTTACTGAGAAACTTATCAAAATTCGTGACAAAATGAAAGATTATTCTATTACTTTGTAAGTAAAACATGATTTGAGGAGGAGGAACAGGAAATAAAAAGTGAACTGACAGAGGCAACGAGGGCATTCTGTGCAAGGAAAGTTTAATACCATAGAACACAGGCTATAATTTGAGGAAAAAATGTGGAAATTGTGAGAAAAACCAGAAAAGAGAAGAAATGTGGTGCGCTAGAAGGAAGTTTAAATTAGATTTACTCATTAAGGTAAGAAATGAAGACGCTCTCCGCAGATTTAACAATGAGTCAAGCGTATGGAAAGCACTGGCAAGAGTGGAAAACAGGCAAAAGCTCCTATGGCATGAGATGTAGCTGTAGATGGTGTAAACTGTTCGGGATAGAATGTAGGCCTATCTGACGAAGTTCAGGTGAAGAGGCTGCACAAGAGAAATTCGTGGCAGACCACATCGAACCAGAGGACGACGATGAAGTAATAATAATAAGTGTGCACGAAGTGCGAAGCCGTTTCCATGTATGCAACCATTTACAGCCCAGCAGAACAGGCATGCTTGGGTCAGAGCGCTAAGACTCTTAAACCACACCAGCAATGCTGTAATTATCTTAGATTACTTCCCTTACGATAGTTCAGAGACAGCCTAAGTGCTAGAATGTTCATACACTCCAGGAAATTTAAATAAGAACACCGTGAATTCATTGTCCCAGGAAGGGGAAACTTTGACACATTCCTGGGGTCAGATACATCACATGATCACACTGACAGAACCACAGGCACATAGACACAGGCAACAGAGCATGCACAATGTCGGCACTAGTACAGTGTATATCCACCTTTCGCAGCAATGCAGGCTGCTATTCTCCCATGGAGACGATCGTAGAGATGCTGGATGTAGTCCTGTGGAACGGCTTGCCATGCCATTTCCACCTGGCGCCTCAGTTGGACCAGCGTTCGTGCTGGACGTGCAGACCGCGTGAGACGACGCTTCATCAAGTCCCAAACATGCTCAATGGGGGGACAGATCCGGAGATCTTGCTGGCCAGGGTAGTTGACTTACACCTTCTAGAGCACGTTGGGTGGCACGGGATACATGCGGACGTCCATTGTCCTGTTGGAACAGCAAGTTCCCTTGCCGGTCTAGGAATGGTAGAACGATGGGTTCGATGACGGTTTGGATGTACCGTGCACTATTCAGTGTCCCCTCGACGATCACCAGTGATGTACGGCCAGTGTAGGAGATCGCTCCCCACACCATAAAAATGGCTCTAAGCACTATGGGACTCAACTGCTGTGGTCATAAGTCCCCTAGAACTAAGAACTA
This sequence comes from Schistocerca serialis cubense, assembly GCF_023864345.2. Classification (NCBI taxonomy): domain Eukaryota; kingdom Metazoa; phylum Arthropoda; class Insecta; order Orthoptera; family Acrididae; genus Schistocerca; species Schistocerca serialis. Next base: position 1,125,428,876 of record NC_064638.1, on the reverse strand, counting down.
CTTAAACCTAACTAACCTAAGGACATCACACACATCCATGCCCGAGGCAGGATTCGAACCTGCGACCGTAGCGGTCGTGCGGTTCCAGTCTGTAGCGCCTTTAACCGCTCGGCCACTCCGCTCCCCACACCATGATGCCGGGTGTTGGCCCTGTGTGCCTCGGTCGTATGCAGTTCTGATTGTGGCGCTCACCTGCACGGCGCCAAACACGCATACGACCATCACTGGCACCAAGGCAGAAGCGACTCATCGCTGAAGACGACACGTCTCCATTCGTCCCTCCATTCACGCCTGTCGCGACACCACTGGAGGCGGGCTGCACGATGTTGGGGCGTGAGCGGAAGACGGCCTAACGGTGTGCGGGACCGTAGCCCAGCTTCATGGAGACGGTTGCGAATGGTCCTCGCCGATACCCCAGGAGCAACAGTGTCCCTAATTTGCTGGGAAGTGGTGGTGCGGTCCCCTACGGCACTGCGTAGGATCCTACGGTCTTGGCGTGCATCCGTGCGTCGCTGCGGTCCGGTCCCAGGTCGACGGGCACGTGCACCTTCCGCCGACCACTGGCGACAACATCGATGTACTGTGGAGACCTCACGCCCCACGTGTTGAGCAATTCGGCGGTACGTCCACCCGGCCTCCCGCATGCCCACTATACGCCCTCGCTCAAAGTCCGTCAACTGCACATACGGTTCACGTCCACGCTTTTGCGGCATGCTACCAGTGTTAAAGACTGCGATGGAGCTCCGTATGCCACGGCAAACTGGCTGACACTGACGGCGGCGGTGCACAAATGCTGCGCAGCTAGCGCCATTCGACGGCCAACACCGCGGTTCCTGGTGTGTCCGCTGTGCCGTGCGTGTGATCATTGCTTGTACAGCCCTCTCGCAGTGTCCGGAGCAAGTATGGTGGGTCTGACACACCGTTGTCAATGTGTTCTTTTTTCCATTTCCAGGAGTGTAGAATTTGTGGCGACCATACGCTGCCGCAGGTAGATCAGGCGACAGCTACTTCAGCAGTTACGATTTATGAAGCCCAATTTTGCCATCTAGCGGTAGTATGTATCGTGTCGGTAACACTGCTGTGAATTATTGGTCCAATTTGAAGCAGTTGGTAAGTGTGTTTTGCAGGCGCGCACCACAACGCTTCGCTCTAGGCGATTGAAAATCACTTTACACTCTGAAGATCCTACGGAGTCCACGTAAGAATTCAAATTCTCGTGTGATGGACAAGGTGGTCAGAAAGTCTGAAAAGACTTTAAGGGTGCTGGATATAGGTGGTGCTGAGAAATAATTTTTAAAAAATTTAACACGTTGTGTTTCGGAGGTAATTGCCAGAGAAATTAGCCGATCAGGCCACTCCACGCAAAAATTCCAGTTGCCCGCTCGAGACTGTTGCCGAACGTGTTCTTCGTTTAGTTCCCTAAAACCTAACAAGAGAGCGACACAAAAATTGGACATGACACGTTACGATCGACACCGAACCAGAGGCTGAGCAGTGTCTTGCGCTGTCATCACGCTATCAAAGAAATTGCAACTAAATGTATTGGGCGAGCCGCTTGAATTTTCGTGCGCGACGACCTGGTTTGTTAACTTTAGTGCTAATTAACTCAAATTGAGCGAAGTATCGAATTTCTCTTATCACACCCCACCCTGAAGCACCGTTGCAAGCTTTTCGGACTGTCTCCAGCCACACAGCGCATCTCTACAGCGTCTCCCAGATGCTAATCTCCTCTCTGGACTGTTGGCATCGCACGTCTTGAGACACGAGAAACAAATCGTTATAATACATGTATCTTTTAAAGTAGCGCCTGACGGATCTGACGGGCACCAAGCTTTTGTAACACAGGAAGAGAAGGTAATTCACCTCTCACTGGTGTATAGGGGATGTGCACAGTTCAGGCTGCTCGCTATCAAATGCTACTTTAAATCTCATTACAGATAGCTAGAAAAGGCTTTCACGAAGAGATAGACTGCTACGTTTCATTAACAGTGCTTGTGTATGACCGACTTTACCAAAGCAGTATCCCTCGATACCTGCGAGGTTGAAACGAACTTGTCGGCAGGTGAAGCGCAAACTCTTCTTGTGTTTTATTTCCAATCCAAAAGTCGGGTCAGTCATCATCCTCGTGTGCACGTGCGATGGCTACATGATTGGTAGCAGTGGTCGTAATTATTTTAATCTATCATCCTGGGACAAACCTTGGCCGACGAAATCTTTCAAAGTATTTTTACCACTAAGCAATTAACCCCGACTCCGTAAAATGAATCTTTTTTTACGTATGTGATAATTATGAGCATGAAGAGCTGGACGTATAGGTGAGCTGCTGGAAGATGCCAGCTGGTGCTGCCCCTGCCGGTAGGGACTGATGCACACCACCGAGGCGCCAGCGCCACGGAGCTGGCGCCTGGGAAGTAGTGTGGGCGCCCTCAAGGCCGGCACGACACGCCCGCCTGTGCACGCACCCACGCGCCGACACGCACGCTAATAGGCCACACGCCGCGCACACAATTGGTCGCGCCTAGCGGTACGGCTCTGGAGCTGGAACTGGACCAGACGAGCTCAGCTCAGCTGACAGACCCCGTGCGCCTTGTCTTCCAGCTATGCATACACGTGCCGCTCACGTGTTTCGCCGGATTTCAAGTCCCACCATCGATTGTTCGGTCCCTTAGTTTACGAAGTGCCTACTTCGTTGTTGAAACATTGACTTATGTGGCCGATATGGTTGTGTGTCTGGTAAGGAGTAATGCCGTTCTGAAGTAGCACGAGTTAGATAACGTAGACGCCCAAATGTACGAGTTGTGACTTCCTGTAATTTCACATTGAAGAATCGCTGCCTCACGTGAAACCGTATGTTCTGTGACATTTCAGCAACGTGTAACGAGAAGTTGAACCAATAGAAAAGAACACTTCGCAAACGTAACTTGAGACGATTTTTTATCTGTTTTTAGCTAAACCCCTCATTTCGTGGATTTTAGATTACGGACACCCGATCAATGTATGTTGCGTCTGCGCACTGGCACACTGATAGACTGAGTTGGCTTCCCCCTTCGCTAACTCTTAATATTTCACTATATTTTTACTAGAATGAAGACTGTTGGGAGCTACGCAGTAGTGCATGTGGACCGATCGGACTTTTCTAAAATCTACTCTGCGTATTGCGATTTGGTAATCGGGCACATAATACGTAGGAGTGAACATTGCAGATTAGTAATGATATCACGCCAATAGCGGCTCGATGCTATATCGAACTGTTGCGTATCCCTTGTTACAAACTCTGAAAAATACGATTCGAAGTACAAGGAATGTTCATAGAAACCTGTGATCTGATCGGTTACCGGAAGGAAATGAGAAAATAAAACCTGCATGTTATGGAATCATTGACAGCCACAGCCCACGATGCTTATATTGCGATAGATGAAAGCAGGAAGCAAAGCGTGAACAGTAAGGTTTCTCCTAACTGCTCTCTGAAGAAATTTTTAGGCTACGTCTTTTATCACTCATGCATTTGCACAGAAAGCCTGTCATTTACATCGACACAAACATTGGTGTAAACATACAAATAAGCTTTTAGAAAGGGTTATTACGAGATCCTCAAAAACGCGTAGTTACTGGTACTAATAGTAATAATATGGCAGGATACATCGATTGTTAACGAATTTTCGTATTTTGTTTTTCGAGTTAACTTGCGTATTGTGTAAGTACGCTGTTTTAAGGAAATGGTACATAGAATATTCATGAAAAGCTCGTTTATCTTTGTAGGATTTCTTACATCTCTTAGTAAAATATCGTCGTTTAAAGGTTTCACAAGGCAGTAACAAAATGAAAGGTCGTTTGTTGTAGATTCAACGTAGCTCAGTTGTTGGAGACTTAGTATGAGGCAGAGTGTCAGGTTCGCGTCGTGTTGTATCCAACTATTTTCCCACCGTGTTTTCTGAAAGGTCATTACGAAGAAGAAATACTCCAACATTCTATATTATTTAAGTAACAGGGCTCTCTCAGTAGTAAGTTTGTTCGATTTAGTGGAGTTTTATAAGCTGATGCCTTTACTGACTTTACACGAAAGTTGTCTTTGCCTTTTGACATGATCACGGGCGCCGCGACGGATGTGAAAGCTGCACAGTGTTTCAACGAGACAGCTGCTCGTCACCTTCAGGTGCTTACTGATTTGATGCTAGTCCCACCCACCCCTTGGCGCCTGCGATTTATAGCGTGCCAGCTCATTGGCGAGCGACTGCAGCAACTTGTCAGAAAATGCTTCTGAAGACTGCGAGTAGACATTGTGCAGCGTTCGTATTATCCGACGCGATGCCCGTGAGCCACTGACGCAGTTATTACATGACTGAAATCGAACAACACATGCTCATTGAGACTGACGTTTTTATTTGCGTGTGCTACAGGCAGAACACGGCTATTATTTTTTGCAAGGAAGGAGATGCGTTTTTTAAGAGTTAACGTATGAATTTTACATGCGTCCGTGTCTCGTTTGCGAGCCAGATCCAACAAAGCTGCCGCTGAAGGACGCTGCTGTCTCAGATCACGTTAACGAGGGCGTTCTATGTCACGCGGGAGCGCTGCGTCTGGCGAGGTGTATACGCGGACAACAGTTCCCGGGTTTTACCAGGATTTCCCCGTTAAAACAATTTTCAAGCGTGAAAATACACTATGCCCCTGATGGGAGTACATTTTTTCTGTAATAAGTGGCAATATACTCTCCCTTCCACATGTAAAACTTATCATTTTAATAGCGAAAGTTTTATACACCGGCATGAAACTACCCGGCACTGAAACGAAAGCCAGCAAAAACATCTTTGGCGTGCGGTGACATTGACACCGCGTGTTTTCGAATTACTGAAGTATTAACTTGAAATGCAGACATAGCAATAGCGATTCCACCAAATAAACCACGGCAGCTTCCCAAGTACCGAAATATAGATTGCGCTGCGCTTTTGTCAGCCAATCAGCTCTTGACGCCAGCCGACGACAGCTGATATTCTGAGCGCAGGACACGTGGTAGTCAGCCAATAGCCAACATCATCGTTAAGTAGCGAGAACGCACTGAAGGAGGTAATGGTTTACATTACTATACATACAGCATGGTAAGCTTTCACATACAATACTAATCGTCAATAAATGTTTGCCGATTTTTTGTCAGAGGTATGATTAGGCAGGGTCCTAGGGACAGAGCTTAAATTGCACCATCTAAATATGTCTGACGACCACGATTGTAAGATTCAGTGCTGTGCACCAAACATTTCGTGGGTTACCTGGCTGAATATGTTACGTTGAGCACTTCAACTTTTTCACAGAGAAGCCAATTACACGTACAATTTCTCAGTAACTCACTTCGCACTTTTTCTGGACGTTAATTCTACTTTTTGCCATAGTTCCTGCATAATTTGCCATCTGTGAGAACTAAAATTATGAAAAATCTAGAATTTTGTCTATTTTAGCATGTGTTACCATATAAGATATCAAACGCAAATATGCCAGTGAACTATTAAATAACGGCATAAATTACTGGTCTTCCGGGCCGGAAATTTTTCTGTGTGGGGGGTCCTCAGCAAAGTTTTGAATGAGGGTCAAATGCTCCGTGATTTAAATTCATCATTCTCACAGGTAGGAATTCATCTTGCGCAGAAGGAAATTTACTTTTGAAGTAACGCTTCTCTAACCACCAACAGCAATATTTTCGCGCGACCTGTTTCAAATGTGAAACAGTTTGACATCACGCTCATCAAAACGAGACCCACAAGAAAGACTCATTGAAAGGAGTTTTTGTTAGCAAGCATAGCATAGCGTAGTCTTCGACATTTTGCTTGTGCCAGGCACTTATGTGTGCACTGTGTTTTAAATGGCGCATTCTCTTTGCAACTGAAGTTTTAATTTGGTGTTTTACTCTCGTTTGTGTTTTATTGCTGTAGTATTATTCTGTAGTAGCGGGCTGAAGTAAAATTCTTTGTTGCAGTTCTGTTCTTACCTGTCAAAATTACAAAAAATTTAGTTGCAAACTAGAATGAAAAATTCCAGTAAGTCTCAAAAATTCGGGTTTTCGCAGATTTCCTGTTCGTCCCGGGACGTATATAACCTCCCCTGATATTGTTTCTCGTCCGCGTCAACGTTAGCTGCGTCGTCCCGTATGAGGTTGAATGATAGACTCACGAGAAGTAAATAAAATTAGTAAATTTAGCAATGCACACTGTACGTTTATTGGATGGACGTAGTTTTCAATTAGAGGAATGGTTTGACGAACCAGCTACACTAGTCGTCCCTCGTAAGACTCACTCTGCCTAACTACTCGAACCTACTTTCTGTGACCAAAAGCCTTTGTCTCTGCAATGTTTACCTCCACAATGAACTGTTCCTTAACGTCTCCGAGTTCTGCAAATCAGGCATATTGCATTACTACAACTATCAATTCACGTATGCCTGACAATATTTTAAGTACTTGGTAGAGAAACTAAGTGTCCACACCCTTACGTTATATTCTACGTATGCAAGCAGCAGGGCTCCCTTAAGTAATAAACCGAAATTGGAGACTTGAGACTGAACGAAGCCAAGGAAACTCACGTGGTCGAAATAAAGTCACCGACTCGTCCCATTGGTTGCAGCTGACGTTTCATTACCTGATTCCTGGAACAAAAAGAGAAAATATTAAATACTGTAACATACAGCAAATGCAGGACATATTTACCCATTGGCCAATATTTTATGGGCTGTCCTACCCAAAGAGCAAATTATAATTTCTCTTGTTAACCACTTTCTTCATTCTAAGCAATTCTGTGTCCTGGTACTCTGTCCCGAAATTGAATACCTTTGAAGCATATGTGATAACTTGGGTAAAGAATATAGACTAATACAGAAACACTGCAGCTTTTCACCATCTTATTTTTATGCCGCCCAACCTTAACGCGAATTACGAAACGAAATTTTAGTTGTTTTACTGAACTACCTGATCTGCAGAAAAATTAACACTGACAACGCAATGGTCAGGAACGACAAATGACTGTACGCCGCGTAAGAAAGATACGCCGTCTTACGCAGAACGTGCGAGACTTTAGTCTGTTCTTACCGTCTTATCGACTGCAGAGTACCAAAACACTATTTTTGCTGTATAGATTATAGCAAACAATCTTTATCACTGAATTTAAGTACAAAATACAACGAAATCTGAATGTATGACGTTGAATACCGAAGGAATTGCAGCAAACAGGCGTCACAGGTGTAATAAGTTTTAGATTCACCTCCAAACGCAAGAACAGCTTCAATTTAAGAATTTGAACGAAACTGATGTAAGACAAACACAGCTTCCTTTTTACAGGAAGTAAGAAAATTCATTTTGTTATCAGTAGACAATTCTTCCAACTTTCCTGAAGCGCCTAAGATCTTTACGCCCCTACAGAACACATTCAATCCTTCATTCTGTTATTCTTTCAGATGAATGTAATATTTCATAATTTAAACTGCACTGTGAACATACGTGAATTCAAGAGGAAATTACTATGGGTATGCAGTACTGAAGGAGTAGGTCTGAAGTACATTTCAATGGAACAAGCGTCCAAAACTAAGTTACACGATCGTTGGAGGATCCTTAACTGAGAAGGGGTGGCCAGTATCATCTCTTCATTGTGTGTGTGAGAGACTCACCACATTCGCATGAAATTTAAATACGCAATACTTATCAAAAATTAACTACTGCAGTTTTTATCTATGCTATGGAAATCTTAGTTTAATTTAATGTATTTTTCTCTATGTAACTTCTTTTAGTTATAACACTTGCTAAGGAAACTAACACAGAAGACAAATCTTGCTATTCTTTTAAACGTGAAGATTGTTACTACTTCCGAACAGCGATTGCACTGTTTGTGAAACCTATCAAGTTGGTCCAAAATAATCTTCCCTTATAATATTTTTAGTCAAGTTACGCTGCGACAGTCTAGGCCTAAATTTCTTAACATTTTTCCTTTGGCGTACACCAAAGCACGTTTCAAACGTCTGCAACACCCCTACGTATCTTTGTGGATACAAAAACTAAGTACACACTTTATTATTATAGGCATAATTGCAAACGAAGGGGGTCCATTTCTTATAAGTAGGGTTACTCCGAGGAACTATCTGGCGACAATATGTTCTAGATATGTGAAACACGCACGATTGGAGGACAAAAATGTCTGCGACACCAACGCAGACATTTGGGAAATGCTGCGCTGGGCAACCAATTTTTAGCACAAAGCTGAGTAAGCGCACTATCATGCTGAAGGAGTCCGACTCGTCTTTTCCCACCTGTGGTGTCTGCTTCCGAATTTTCTCGCACAACCTTTTCAAAATATAGCAATGACATGATAAACCTTTACGCCAAAAAATTATATTTACGTCAAAACTTCAGACATACGATGGACAACTTCGAGTTTTTGCGGTGTGGATAATTTTGCTGGCTCTGTAAGTTGGCTGATTCACAGTTATAAAAACACCACACTTCAATGATTATACTTAACTTTCATAATCAGTTCGCTGAACGAGTTAATTGCTCATTAAACTAGGTAAAATTTCGAATCCTATACAAGTTGGACTTTTCATTTTCTACCTTATGAAATACCCTGAATATGGCTCTTCTGCACTTGTGTGGTACGGACATTTTCTACTTGGTCTTACGCCCTTTCATTTTAGAACAAACACTTACACAATTAGAACACTTCAGTTATCAGCCCTTTTTCAACCGCCTGCATTGCGTAAAGTATTACACTGTGGTCATCGTAAGAATAAACCTGATGTAAACATTACACCACGTGTGCTTCAACGTTTGCTTGGGTCTCATTAGATTTCGTTTCACGTGGAGCAGAAGCCACGTTTTGTACAGTACAGTACAGTCAAATAAGAACATACGGATACGTTTTATGCTGTGTTACACGCACACAGCCTGAGCGACAGTGCGGGACAACAGCTTTACAGGAACATTTTAACTTTGACAGCACTGACCTGCCAGCTGGTCCAACTAACCTGCAATGATATGAGCCACTTGCAGTTCAGATGTTAAAAGGTTCGAGCGGGGAAACAGTATAGCTTTGAATGTCATTTATTTTGGAAGAGAACGAAATAACATTCGGCAAAATTCTAGCAAGACGAAAAGCAAAAAATGCTCTCGTTTTCACGTAACATGGTATTCTAATTGCAAGCAAGAGATGAAAATTCGTAACTGAAACACAGGTAATTTTTCTGAGCGAGCTGTGTGATGAAAAAGCATGCTGCTGGGATTTCACATTTAATACTGAAGCCAATGAAGGCATCAAATACAGTCAGTCATCTAGTAGTCTCAGCTCCTTTATCTGAAAAAAAAACGCTTCAGTTCTGGAACTATTATTTCCAACTACAGCTACGTTGATAACGAGTCAATCAGCAGAATCCACGAAAATCACCCAGGCGCCGCATTTTCTTCTCTTATGACGTGCCGTTCAATATCTCGCCAGCGTTCAGTGTGAAATGTGAAAAAGCTGCGTGCGTTAATTACTGCACGTCTGGAAGCTTAACGGTCTTGTTTTTCAGGACAAATCCCTTAACTTTGCTCCAGATCCGTTCTGTTTGGTTCATATTGTAATGGTACAGTGGCACATGTAAAAATGCAGCACTTATATGGTGTGCTCGATGCTGTGAAAAATTTTTTTTCGTGTTTCTACGACACTTATCACTATGAGACTACATCGTTGGTGTAAAACAATGTGCACAATCCGAAAAGAGATTAGTTTTTCAATTTGTTATAAAATTGTTTTCTTAATTTAAGCACACTACATAAACTATCTTTCATAAAATATCGATTAATAAATTATATTTTAAATGGGAACGAATTTCGCGTGCAGTGTGTAACTAGAAATAAGATTAGCATTATTCATGAAAATAAGTAATTTTACAATTACGAGACGTAGATGCTTCAAATTGAAGGAAAAAAAGGATGAAAAAGGCGAGACTGACCGGTGATCCATGAACTGGCCCAGATTATCTTCTACGCTACCCATTCTGTACACGTTCAGTGTGTATTTGTGTTTAAACTGTATTTGTGCAAGTTTTATTTGGGTATTACGTCAGCAGAGACAGCTGAGACACAAGCTGTTTAAGATCAAAGTTTACATCACGGCAAGGTCGAAGTACTTTATAAAGCAATGAAGTAACATTAAAATAAAGCTAAACCAAGTCTTATTGCGTTGTACTTTACACTGATTTACAGCAAGTGCTTTTCCGTCCTGTACTGTGCCACTCCTGAGTATTCCATCAACGGCAGTATTGACGTTATAATCAAACCATACATAATGCTGGCCTAATGATGCAACAATGTGCTTGTGCCCTTAAAGTGAGGCCAGGCGAGGATCAGACGAAATTTCTTCACCTCCAGTTATCAGCCTCTTGCTCGGCGAGAGGCCACACTAGTTATTTGTGTCCGACAAATGCATAGTGCAAAACAATTTTTGTATGTTGCCACTTTGGCAAAACTTAGTCTGGCATGCTTTACGACAGTCAGTCAAAGGTTCTTGGTATCAGGTCAGTTTTCTGCAGTGGGACCGAGACTTTGCCCTGATAGTCAAAAGAATCATCGTACTGTGCATGTTCCTGAACACTGGATAGAAGTTATCGCTCCAGCAAAGCCAGCCTGAGAACTGCCAACATTTGAGTCATTTGAAACATTCGTTGAGAAGGGATCCGAAATTCAAAATGTCACATTGGATGCAGGTATCAGCAGATCTAGGAACTGTTCGTTTGAGTATCAACCACAACGTGTTACAATTCTGGAATGTATATTCCATCTCAAACCGTGAGGGCTTCGCAATATATATTTTAAGCATTACAGTGTGGCGCTAACAAATTCCTGTTCTTATTCTCAGCTGTTGCCGATAAAAGCAGAAAAGTTTTTAGACTTTATGGGCATTTGCAAGTATATTCCAGAGAAATTCGAACAATTTTATGAAGAACTGAAGGCTGAGTAACATTTTAATGTTATTTCTTTGCAACTTTTGTCAGCATAATGGTTACTACAAGAAATAGCTTTAGTGACATTTCCTCTGCATTGCACATAGGTTGTCAGGTCTATAGAGATTTAGTATTAATGTTTCATACGAATATTTTGGTGAATACTGTGGTTAAATACAAATCGTGTATTATTGTTGGTTACAAACTTTTACTTCTGTGTAAGGTTACAACCTTCTGAGTCAAGGTATTTTTTCCATTTCTTTTTCTAATTTACGTGTGACCCTTACAAGTGCTTGTTAGTCAAATGAGGTATCAGTACACTCGTTTCATTGTTCTTTGGCTTTCGAAATATAAGCGTTTATGAAATGAGTTTTCCTTCTGTCTGAAGTTTCGTTTCATTAAAAAATCTGGGAATGTATGTAATGCTGGACTATGCAATAAATGTATCAAAATACGAGGCTCGAGTTCGGCTAGAGATAGTAACGTGACTTGTCAGTTGTGTAGTGGGCTTCTATTAACAACGGAAACTGTCTTGTTTTACGGTGTAGCTTGCATATTGCTTACTGAAATCTACGCATTATTTGTCTCTTTTGTCCGGTGTGTACTAGTGAATTTGGTTTTTCTGTGTAAAGAAAAAGTATGCATTTAGATTAATTTTATTTTCTTGCCTACCGTTTTGAAGACGGTTAGAACAAACAAACCATGTATGGAATCTACACGGACAAAATTTGTTTTACAGTCAGTTGCATATTTTATGTAATGAAGATCATGTGACTTTTGAAAAGTCAACAGTTCACATAAAGGCCTCTGGTCAATCGTCAAACAGGTAAATTAATTCTGTTGGATTCGGAGACCAATACGTTACACTTCAACCTAGACCATCGTCCTCCGAACAGCTCGGGGACTAAACGAGATGTCAGGAATTTTAAAAACATTGTTGGCCTGGAGGTTGAGACTTGTCTACTGTCAGTGGCGTATAGTTTGTACACTTCAGTTCCGAGTAAAATAAGAATTTTGTTTTTAGAGTTTACCTGGAAGCTTACTCCAGCACGCGCCGCGACAGGCTGTCCTTTGACCGTTTCCAGGTTCTACATGATCCTGGTATGGAAACTCAGGGTTGGCACTGCTTGGGACGCCAATAAATCCTGCTGACGGAGAACCGCAAGCTAAGAGGTCTCTATATTCTACACAGGTTCGTGGCAGCGATCCGACACGCGTCACAGGTATTATTAGCAGGCCTGCCTTCCCCCAAAGGCAGGGCAGGTAGCGGAGTGTATTGAATTATGTCCAGCTGCCAAACCGCGTAGGTGGACAGCCTGCTCGGGGGTCTTAATTCCTCGTGATGCATTTCTGCTTGTTGCGCTGAGCGATGAGCGCGCCAAGGCCGCTCTGTTTCTCTCCACAGCTGACAAGTGAGACAGGTTCCCGACGCCATTTACGCACTCATTACACGTTCCAGTTGCTCTAAAAACCTGATTAGCTCGAAAGTTAACTGCTGTCAACAGGCTTCCGATGATCTAACGTAGGACGGAGTTTATGAGCAATGTGACGCCCTGGCAAAAAATGTTCTCATTCTGGAGGTTTGAAATTTAATCACTGTCCATCCATCCAATTTTACTTAACCCTGGAAAGGAGGAACTACTGAGAGAGCAAAAAATCTATGCAAAAAGGGCAGTAACATGGTAAGAAATACTGACTGGGAATCTTATTCGGGAGTCACATCTTAAATGTTTTCTTCAAAGTGAAATGGGAGGTGTACGCTCAGGAAAATTAACACTGGCTAGTGGTCTGCGGATGTAGCATAGTAACAGCCACCACATAGTAGACAAGGAGAAAAGAGCGGATACGTGAACTTAAATTGTCTTTCGTCAATGTTTTGGCTAACCCCGCCTCTACTCTCTAACAAGAAAAGAAATGTGAGTTCAGGCTGACATCGTTACCTAAAGCACTATTTCATCCAACTGAAATATTTACCTTACTGAATTATTCCAGTAACAACAGGCACGCTGACTTATACCATTCCACTATATTCAGATGGATTATTAATATGTGAAGCTCTGTTTACAAAAAAATTGACAATGAACATACAAAACTAGTGTCATATTTTGCCTACATTGCGGTTCATTATTTATACGAAGCTCTTAATGGGAAGAAATATGCCATTTTATTTCTATAGTCGCTGTGATATATAAAAGTGGAAGTGATATTGTTTCCTTTCAATGTCGTGTCATTTGTGAAAAGCATATGTAACGTCTCCTGGCGAAACATGTGGTAAAAAAGGAGTAAAGAATAATTGAACTGGATGATTGTAATTGCGTGGACAATGATTGTGTGAACTTTATGTAATAAAGAGAAACCATTGTGTCATGTTTTATACTTGTATAGAATTATGTACCGATTTTATTAAAGATATGAGTCGGCGAGTACTGAAACCGCCACAGACGATACTTATTGAATATCAAACGAAGATGAGAATGTGAACGAGAGTAAATAGTAGTGACCGAGCATTAATTTCTGTCGTCTTGGAGTTACATGAGTATTCCTACTGTGACGCTGTATTGTATGCTTGTGTAGCATTCTTTTGTCGAGATTGAGAGAAGGACGCCATTAGGTACGGATTTGTGAAGGTGTGTAATAATTTAATCTGTCTAAATGTTTTGAATAGAGTTACTTAGTGAGAACTTGCATTATGATTTGTAATAAGCTTGCCTGGTATTTTATCCCATCCTTTCAACACATTTTAAACTATTTAAATATTATTCGTGGTGCAGAGATACACTACGAAAGAACGAGCCGCTGGTGCGGCGCATTCAAACTGCATTAAATGAAACCAATCATACCGCAAAGAAGCGGACAGGTAACAGTGAACTAGAATTATTTCTTTCAGCTCTCTGAACTGCAGGAGAGCAGATTTTATGATTTGATTTACAGGTGGACGCGGGCTGCGCATGATATCTTAGTTCTGGTCTGGCAAACATAGTAAAAACATTTTTCTCTGATAATAGTATCATGTTCTTGCGTGTTAGCCGGGGTACTTATTGGTGTTTTATTGTTAGCAAAAATCCACGGCAAAATTTTGATGTTGAACAAACATTGCGTACTGCAACATCAGTATTGATAACGAAATAACTTTAAGTAACCCTTTCAGTAACTGTAAAGTAAGGAATATATGTTGAACTTCCTAGATACTGTAACGAAACAATGCTCCCTTAACAGAAAGCCAGATCCATGGGCTACGGCAGCAAACGACCGACGCGAGTGGCTTTGCTAACAGCATGACCGCAAGCAGAGGCCCTCCTGAGCTCGTGACCATATAGACTGGATCTTCAGCGCCTGGTAAACCGTGGCATGGTCAGATGGGTCACTATTTCAGTTGGTGAGAGCTAATGGGACCTCTGGTCAAAATGAACCGATCGTTGACTGGAAATGGTTATATTCGGCTACTTCGAGGCCATTCATGGAGTCCATGTTCCCAATCAAAGATGGAACTTCTGTGGACAACACGCCGTGTCATCGGGCCACCATTGTTCGCTATTTGTCTGTAGAACCACGAAATGAATCCAATGTAACGTTATGGGCCATAATGGAGGTCATTTCGTGCAAAAAATCGTGCACCAACAACACTTTCGCAATTATGGACAGCTATAAGAGGACTTCCAACAACTTTAGTCCACGCCATGTCGAGTAGTTGCACTACGCTGACACGGTATTACGGTGTATCCTTGACGTCTCACCTCAGTGTATGCTAAAAAAAGAAAAACGGCGGAAAGTAAATCTGGCGTGCGGGTGTGCTCTAATTAGGAAGCTCAGATCCATCTTCGTGGCCCGTTGCCTTGAATAACGGCTTCCCAAGATAAATTTCCATCTATCACTCCTGCGCTCGCGCTTTGCGGAGGCGTGGACACATTACGGATCACATGAATCTCTTAACAGTCTGAATTAAGTTATGTCCCTGTATCTGTCATTAAATTTTGTGTAACCTTTCACAACACTAGTCAAATGCTGTACTAATTTCAACTATACTTTCATTAATTTCAAAAATATTCAGAATTGCCTACAACTTAGATTGTCACAAACCATTAAAAGACTTCTAGCATTGTATTTTAAGTAATTCGTCATGGAATGGCTTTAACACTTTGTTCCAAAAGAATTTTACTATTGCGAATAAAATACGTAACGTTTAAGCCTCTAGTTTTACCCAAAAAATTAGCCGAATTGTTGTGAGGAAGGAAAACTCAGACGCGTGTTGTGATTTCAACGAATTGTGAATCGGATTAGTGACGAAAGTAACAAGATGGTGTACTGGATTTGCGGCGTATCTTACGTTGGTCAGACCACCAGCACAGAGGAAGACCTGTGTTGAGGATAATTTCCTGGCTCGCCGACCTCTCGTTGCATTTGTGCCTTGAAAATGACAGCGTATGCACCAGTCGAAATATTGGCGGTTGTCTACGGCGTCACCAGAATGCTTTCCCTCGAGTTACTCCAACAAGCCACTAGTATTTTAGTCCTGAAAAGCAATGATTTCCGTTGTTGGGAATTGATATTTTGCCGGCCGAGCGGTTCTAGGCGCTACCGTCGAACCGCGCGACCGCTACGGTCGCAGGTTCGAATCCTGCCTCGGGCATGCATGTGTGTGATGTCCTTAAGTTAGGTTTAAGTAGTTCTAAGTTCTAAGGGACTGATGACCACAGAAGTTAAGTCCCAAAGTGCTCAGAGCCATTTGAACCATTTTGAGTTGCCATTTTCATTTATTCGCCAAAAGAACAACAACCACGTAAATCGTCCAGTGAGTCGCATACGATCGGTATCAGGAAAATTTGCTGTGATTATTCTCTTTTACTCTTACGTTACTATTTCTTTGATTCCTTCGTGTACCGAAATTTTTGTTGTTTGCATCCGGTACTCTAGAACTTCTCATTTTACAACACAGATTTTGTTCATAGGCTATCTCAAGCCTTCACAAAAACCTATTTCTTGTAAATTGAGGGCAGTGCAAATATCCTGAAAACAGGAGGAGTGTTCGAGGCCGACAGATTGGTTCACTTGTATGCAGGAAAATAATGCTGGGAGGCAGTCAGCAGTTAGAACCAGACAGGCAATGACTGAGTAAGGTATGTTGGCTTCCTGCAAAGATATTGTGAAGGTGACTGACGCTCTAACATTTAGATTGAAAAAGAAATTAGAAGATCTTTATGTTATATTGTTTTAAAATAAACCAACTGGTCACTTATTTTGAACATGTTTTCGAGCTTGTTCACGCTAATCAGTAGATGAAGCAGGCAAGAATTTCATATTCGTGTTTGTAACGTGATTGTTTCTGGTGGCAGTATCAGTTTCCACATCCACTTCCCAACTTGATATTTACTGTTTTTTATCGGGCAGAGTATTAAGCCTCTCTCACTACAAACGCTTATCAACAATCCAGAACTGAATAATATGCCTGCCACGTCACAGTTCGCCGTTATCTCTGTATTCTATTTAGTGGATACGTTTGAATTTATGTTTTAATGCTTAGGAGTGAGTATAATTCTGAGACAGCAGGACCACGCATCCCTATCTGTTAGTCTTCTGGAGTGGCCAACACGTAAGACCAACACCCATCGTAGGTCCAACAAAATGGACCTTGCGCTAGGTGCCTTGTTGGCTAGAATGTTATACTGAGACCAAATCACAACACCATAAAATAATTTATACTAATGAAATTTCGCGAATATATTTGTCTATGTGACACATTTAAGCAACTAACACTTCTAGATCACGGGTTAATGTAAACGCGAGATAAACCATAGGAAGTGTGAAATGCTGGGACATTGATAACCGGTGTAATCACCAGCATATTGAATCCAAGCTTGTAAACGTGCTTTCTTAGTTTTTTACAGGTGCCAAATCTCAGTTTGTAGGAGGGAATTCCACGTCTGTTGCTCTTTGTGAATACAAGAACGATTTATGCTGTTTGTGAATGACGCTGGAGTTTACTCGATTATGTCCCATGTATGCTCGATTGGAGACAACCGTTGATCAAGCAGGCCCCGACAACATGCCTACAATCTGCAGAGCTGCTTGTTTACAACAGCAGTACGTGGGTGAGCGTTGTCCTGTTGGAGAAGACCCCTGGAATGCTGTTCATGAATGGCATCACGAGAGATCGGATCACCAGACTGAGGTACAAGAGTGCAGTCAGGGTGCGTGGGATACCCAAGAGAGTGCTCCTGCTGTTACGCGAAATGGCACCTCAGATCGTAACTCCAGGTGTAAGTCCAGCGTGTGTATCACGCAAACGGTTTGGTTGCAGGCCCTCAGCTGGTCTCCTCCTAACCAACACTGTGACACGCGGTAGGAAGAGCTTTCATCACAGAACAGACCTCCACCCTGCCCTCCACTGAAATCGTAAACGGTGTGGTCCGGTGGTCAGTGGAATGCACCTCACAGACCGTTTTGCTCGTAGCTGTCCTTTATGTAACCGATTTGTAGCAGTTCTGTGTGTCACTGTGATGCAAACAGTTTTCAAATTGTTGCTGCAGGTGCAGTACGATGCCTCAGAGCCATATGCCGTGAACACGATGGTCTTCCCTCTCGGTATTGCCACGCGATCGTCCGAAGCCGGGTCGTCTTGCGAACGTACGTCCTCGGGATCGCAGCAGCAATCAATCATATACAGTGACTAAATTCCTATGAAGCTTTTTGCATCATCGCAAAAGGAACATCCAGTGCCTCGTAGCCCTATTACATGACCTCGTTTAGACTCAGTGAGGTGTTCATAATGCCTTCTTTGTCTCCTTACAGGCATTCTTCACTGATCAACCAACCATATCCAACGTAAAGATAACCAACAGCCGGCCGGAGTGGCCGAGCGGTTAAAGGCGCTACAGTCTGGAACCGCACGACCGCTACGGTCGCAGGCTCGAATCCTGCCTCGGGCATGGATGTGTGCGATGTCCTTAGGTTAGTTAGGTTTAAGTAGTTCTAAGTTCTAGGGGACTGATGACCACAGCAGTTTAGTCCCATAGTACTCAGAGCCATTTGAACCATTTGATAACCAACGCTGAAGACCGTTACAGCGTGTATTGAAAGCGAATTTGATCTGCATCCTCAGTGGCGGTACTAGCGCCTCTCTTATCCAACGGGGGCGAAGTTCAAAGAAACACCTTCCAGGAGCAGAAACATACCAACTTTCGTTAATGTCTCAACTCCTGCATGGTGTTTTGATTTTTTTTTTCCGACAGTGTAGATTATTATGTTTAGAGTTTGCCAGATTCGAGTTACCTCTGATTTACGCGATCGTGTGATTAGCCCCTGGCCCGCAGTTTGAAGATCACGTCTAGATGCTGCCACGAACATGGAAGCTAATAAGCAGCCGTCTTGCACTGTCTTCTCATTGCCGGCAGTTCTCACTTCTCAGCACTATATAGCCTTTTGCTAACACCAGCTAATGATTGCAAATACGCTTCTGGGCAGCTTTAGCAGTACTTTTACGTATTTTCTCCGTCATCCTTTCGTAACATGTCTACCCGCTGACTGCTTGATTCGCCCCTGTCACTGGAGTCGACTATGATTTCCGAGGCTACACGGAACGTATTCTCTACCCCCTTGGGTTTCACTCTGTAGTGGGACGGGGGGAGGGGGGACGGGGGCAGCGGAGCATATATACCACACTAAGTGCGTCAACGTAAAATTGCTCTTTTCCCGGAGCTCCTTTTACTGGTTGTGCCTGTAGCTTTTTGTGTAATCTTGTTTAGATTCGTATTATTTTCACAGCGAAGCTGAATTTTTATCACAGTTATAACACTTTTTATTTATGTAAAGAATGGGGCGCTACAAAAGCTGAACGCGAGCTAAATTCGAGTGCGCGATTGCGGAAAAACTGCCGGTTTTCTGTAACGCAAAGTTATCTGGAAGGGCTGGAGTGTGGGCCACGGAGAGCCGCGGGCAGCCAAAAAATACCCTCCCCGGCTCTCTCTCTCTCTCTCTCTCTCTCTCTCTCTCTCTCTCTCTCTCTCTCTCTCTAACCAGCGGTCCGTCGAGGATTATCTCGCTCCGTGATCACACGTGGAGCCGCGGAAGCAGCACAACGCAGCACAACGCTTACACGTCACGAAACAACGGTTCGGAGATTTAATGCAAGCCAACAATGACGACTTACTTATTGGCCAAACAGAACACGTCTTATACTTTGTGGTAGGCCTACAATAGTTCACCCGCTAGAGCGTTTAGCTGCCTTGTATGAAGGCCATGACAGCCACTAACAAATGCTTAGTTGTAACAGTTTTAATTCCAGTTTCAAATCACAAAGTAATGTTTACAATTGTGCTCGCTGAGTCATTTCCGCCATCACATAATCAAAACTTACGAATATCAGGAAGGTTCTCCTAAACTTTGCAACTGTATTCTAAGCCGAACTGTATTCTAAGCCAAAATTTCGAAGTACATTCACGAATTGGATCTATGGAGAAGCTGGAACGAAGTGACACCTGAGTATTTCATTCCACTCCAAAAGAAAAAACCTAATACAAATAACACGTTCGCTACGGCATAATTCACACAGTCATCGTTAAATTCAGTTTTTAACTGTTAGCACGAAACAAATTCATACGTTGTGCTGCGGCTTGACAATTATTGAAAATTTAACTATTTCTGCATTTCATTCTATGATTTAATACGAATTGTTTGCCCTCTTTTTCTGAACCGGTACATCTGACCTAATTAATGAATCATTCTATGTTTGCTGTACATACCAAACTATCACTGCTACATTACGGGAGTCTTACACCTGGTGATTTAAACAACTGTAGTCACAGGGCCGCGATGCGCTCATAACCAACAAACCATGCCATTCTTTAGGACGCTGGCAAGAATTTTAAAAACTTTTCCCGGTTTGATTTTGCGACGTTTTTATTATACGATAACTTCCGCGGCAGACACCATCAGCTGAGGCATTCAGGGGTTTGGTACGGAGGCTTCATGGGCCAGCATGTGCGTACCACAAGGACGCTTCAAGCGGGGAAGTTCTTTAAGTTTTCTTGGCACATCTAATCTGGGTAAAATCTTACCCATTAATTCTTGTGTCTATAGTCTCAGCGTATCTAAAATTAACTGCAACATTGTCAAATAATCCACGGAAGCACAGAATTGTGCGGGGTCCCCCATAGTAGTTGGGAGTACATCTAAAGGTGTAGTTACTATTAACAAATTGAGTTATAGCATTTGCGCGCGTAAGAGCGTAATCACCACCGTGGACAATCAGAGCAAGCAGTTTGTTTGCGGCGTTTCTGAAGATTGCTCCATAATGCTATGTAGAGGGTGATTCGAAAGAAACTGTAAACACTGTGTGTGTACAATTTATGCAGCAGGAGACTGGAATGTTTTGTGAAACTTGTGTATTTTCGAGCTACAATGCAGAATGTCATTTGTGGTAGGCGTATCATGGGTGTTGATAACATCCTCGAAATGGTAGATGAAGTTCCGACCGTAAATACCCGCCTTACGAGTGCCGCGGTAGGGCTTCCTCAACCAACTGTATGGCACTTGCTACGGAAACATCAATTCCACTAATTTCACCTGCAGACGATACCTGAACTAACACCTGCAAACTACCCTAGATGTCAGAATTTCTGTTAGTGGTTACTCGAGCGCCATGATGCTGATCCACTGTTCGGTCGTCTGGTACTGTTTACGAGTGAGAGCATCTTTACCCTGGTGGTTATCGCGAACGCTTATTACATGCACGTGTAGGGGTAACGATAATTCTCGCGTAACTACAGCAAGAGGATATAAATACCGTTTTGAGGTGAACATTTGGTGTCTTATTGTTGACAGTCAGTTACTCGGGTCGCATGTTATTTCTCAGCGCCAGACAGAGTATCAACAGCTTTTGGAACATCTATTTGGTGTTCTGCTTCATGATATCCCACTTGCTACAAGCACCAACTTTAATGCAAGACGGTGCCCCGGCAGATTTCTGTCGGGAGGCAGGGGAGTATAGTTTGCTTGCACCGATTAATGGACGGGTCGTGCAGGACCAGGCCCGCCAGATCTCCGGATCTTAAACCTGAACTGTCTTTGGGGCCGTGTCAAGGAGTTCGTGTATGGCGTTGCGAATGGGAATTTGGCACAGCTACAGCACTGTGTGGGAAGATGTCGAGCACTTCACTGTTCGTCTACATGGACATTATTCTGAACATGTTAGGGGGTATGGTACAGTACATAGTTGTATTGAAATTCGGGTCCTTTTGCGTCACTGGTTTCTGAGATAAATTGATTTTGTGTTTTTTCTGGTGCCCTCGTGATCCGTACTCTAAGAGTATCTCGGAAATAAAGCAATTTCAGACATTTAACTTTTATTTTTATGCTTACATTACACCCACGACGTGGGTACAGTTACTTCAGAATCATCCTGTGTAGCAGGGTGTGTCGTCGCCTCTCCTACCTTGTGGCGTTATACGTCTGCTGTTTTACCCCCACTGAACGCTGATATAATCTGCAGGAGTATGTGAAACAAAAATGCTCCTTTGTCCGAAGCAGTTTGATCAGTTCTGTAATTTACAGTGTTACCATAGCTCACGTAAATGACGAAGGTATAGCAGACACAGGCCGAAGTGTAGAGAAAATGATGTACTCTTCTAATGTAAATGCGAACGTTTCAGTTGTAAGAGGTCCATGACTAAGAAATTTATTGCTAGCGCTCTCGAGCAGATGTAATTTCTATTGATTGCTCACGCGCTGCCCGCGATATGTAAGCTATAAGAGAATCTCAGACCAGAGAGCAGTGTTGGCTGCAGTAAGAGCAGTGTCAGTAGGAATAAGTAGTAGCTAACTGTCGTGTGTATCGAGTTGGGTGGGCCGGTCGTGGGGAGCGATGGCGGTGCCTGGGCGATGTAGTACAAGGTTAAAAACAGCCGCGCGCATATGTAGTTTGTTAAACTAAATTTGTACTATTGTTATATCAAGTCCCACGTAAATGTTTCGAAAAATCTTAATAAAAATCCTTTTTATATAATTAAATTTTTAGAATCATTCATCTGAATTTAAAGATTTTACTAACTTCTGCAATCCAAGGTCATCCCGATTATCGTAAAGAAAAATCAGTTGTTTGTTTCTAGACATGACAAATCTAGCAGCCAGCATTGCACTGGGCTGTGCCAGAAAATTTTCTTACAGGAGCAGATATATACGCGTTATCCGGCGACTTCATTGAGGTAAGAATTTTCGATTTATTCAGTATGATCTTTCAGGGCCATGGCGCAGCACTACTGTCATCCAGATTTACCAGTTTAGATTCACAGTCAATTATTGAAAGGTTACATATGAGTTTATTGGGAGGTTAGTCATGTGATTACTGCGAGGTTACGGAATAATAAACTGTTGGGAGGTTACACTGGATGTGAATGTAGTACATATTTTTACTGTTGGGAGGTTACAGTGTTTGTTAATAGGTAAGTGGACTAAAGGAAGAAACCGCCTATTAACAGGCACTTATGGAGTTCGTAATGGCAATACAGCTTTTATGAAACGCACTGAACAGTTTTACAAACTGCACATTGCAGTTTCTCGGCGAAGTGAGTGGTGTTAAGAAATACCAATGACGTCAACTATAACTAATTTTTATTCTTTCCACTGTATGTAAAAGGTTCATTAATAAAGGCCCTAGTCCAAAAATCCCATCTGATAACCCGAACGGTAGCAGAAACACCCCCTCTCACGATCCGAAAGGTGTCGTGAGGAATACAGACCCAGATGTAGCAGCCGCCACCGTCCCCCCTCCCTCCCTCCACGACCTTGCTGACGCACTGTGTGCTGTTGTAGCAGCCACTGCATATAGCTACCAGTGTTCCACGCGTCCCACTGCTGCTGAGTCAGCAGGCACGTGGAGGTCGTTCCGCGGCGGCCACAGAAACGGCTGCTCTAACAATACGAGCCGTTACCGCGCACCATCTTACGTCATCCTGTGGTAATATTCAGGATAGGGCGACCTGGACCCCAAGGCTGGAGATACCAGCAGCGGCCGCCTGCGCAGACCGCAGCGTCTTCCACAACTTTCCGCCAAGGTGGTTCTGGCTGCGTTCCGCAGCGCATTTGGTCGATATGTCACCGATTCAACATGGAATAAGCTCAGCACTGATACTATGAAGGGGGAACCTCGTGGAAGCTAACGTCGACGAAGATCAATTTTGTTTCTTGAGAAATGTAGGAACAAGGGCGTAAGTAATGTAAGTAAAGGCAAATCCACGCGGACTTAAACCTTGTGACGAAGTTAATTGGGGTACTCAATGATGTTTAAGGTAGCAGGGGAAGTACAGGTAGCGAACGGTTATTTACAACTTTTACACAAACCGGACGAAAGTTGGAGTCGCGGGGCATGGAAATGAAGCAGTGGTTAAGAAGGGAGACAGGGTTGTAGCCCGTTCCCGATGTTTATCTGTCATTGACCAAGCATTAAAGTAAACCGAAAGAAGTTTGAGTAGGAATTAAAGTCCAGGGAAAATAAATGAAAACTGAGTTTTGCGATGACATTGTTCTATCAGATACAGCAAAGGACTTAAGAGCTGTTGAATGGAATGGACAGTGTCTTAAGAGGATACAAGTTGCTGAAAGAAGCAAAAACGAGGATAATGGGGTTTACTCTAATTACATCAGGCAGTGCTGAGAAAATGAGAAAGAGATAATGAAAGCAGTGGATGTGTTTTTCTATTTGGGTGCAAAATAACTGATGATGGCCGAAATAGATGATATATAATGTTTACTGCCAATGACAGTCGAGTACAGATGTAAGTGTCGGGATGTCTCTTCCAGGAGTATTGGTACGGGTGCAGCCATGTATGTAAGTGAGTCTTCAGACTACAGACCACAACGATTTATACTGTAGCATATTTAAGTGTAGGATACATTTTCGTAACATGAACCGTGTCTGAGTTTTCCTATTTTGGTTTGCTAGTTACTCGAAATTAACTGGAAACTCCTAAACGTAATTGTGCAAGTGAGGTTCGATACCAATGCAGGTATCTTTCATTGTTTCATGCAATGAGGAACTATAATTTTTTTATATAAATGTTGGAAAAATCTCACACGATTTTATTTTAACTAGACACTTAATGTCTATTCAATCGTAAATGAGCAATACAGGTATATAATTTTTGCCTGAGGAACGAAGCCCAAAAGAACAGAAGATGAGTCTACAGCCCCGAGAAGATATCGTATTTCGCCACAGACATAAGAAAAAAGATCGATATTTTGTGGGCATATACACACTCTCCTAACAAGACTCAAAATTGTGTCTTACATAGAATTCAAAATCAGATCCTGGATCCAGTTGCTCAAAAAGGATTTAGGAATGTCACTTGTTCATCTGATAGTTTTAACCAACATGGACAAAAAAATTCAGCAGATGGGAAGTACTGCTCGACAATTAATCCATCACTAGCCCGTACACAAAACAGAAGAATCAAGGGAGAAAAGGGAGAGCTGCTTCGAAACTTCGAAGATTGCAATAATAGCTCTGTATGATCCAAGAACGCACAATAGCACCTAATCACAATTAAGTAACAATGGTAATGAAATAGAACAGCACAATAGTACTGTATTAGCATCAATATTACTTTGCGTACTTTGTGAAAGCTGAACACAGGCCTCTAATTCCGATGTTTCCAGAGTCCATCATCTTTTAGGTTGCCTTCCGTGATCTTAAGACGATTCTGGTTTGCTACCGCAATTTTTGAAAAGCGCTGGCATTAAGTTTTTGCTCACTGTACTTTAGACCGACGTCTTGGATCGAATTCCAACCTCCTTTGCAATGCTTCATTGTGTAAGTCGCTCTTTATGGCAATGCGCCCGTCGGCTGGAGTCCGCACCGGCTTTTTTTCCGCTCAGAATCAGCACGGAGTTAGGAAAACAACCACTTCGTGAAGCATTGCTAGCTTTCTTTACACGGACACTGTGTCAACTTTCGACAGAAAAAACAATATCGAGTAAGCTACAGCGAAGCGTATAGAATGTATGTTAATATAACTGTTTATCAAGTAGTGTCATCAACAGGAGGTAAGTTGGCTATTATGTTTTCCGCACGAAAGAACCTATGTTGGACGGTCTTAACGAAATTTTGCAACAACATTGACAGTGTGTTAATCACAGATGTCCATAAACGAAAATCTGATGTATCTTATTACTAGACCATTGCTACATGTCTGACGCCTTTATCATCGTTTGAATTTTGGAAGGTGTATTCATCGAAGTGCTGTTTATAGGTAGGTCGTAACGGCAGCAGGCCAAAGCGAAAAGCAGGAACCCCCTGCAAATGACCAATGATCGTTGCAGGGACAGGCAGTTGATCCTGAACGTACATAATGCAACTCATTATGCACAAACGGGTTAAGAGAGCCACTATTGGAATATTACACTAGGCACTGACAGCAAGTCCATGTGAACAGTACCTACCGCGAAACACTTCGCAGTAACCATCCGGAGCTACCTAAACGGGACTGCGCATTCCTTTTGAGGGAGGCTACAATGAAAATTTGCGTTCTTCGCCATGGGATCGGCCAGCAGCTGCGAGAACGTTATGGAGATGTTCAACAAATTCCAGTGGCAGACTAAATAAGTGAGACGCTGGGCGTAACGGAGAGTTTAAATTCCTATTAAGTACCTTCCATCAAGAATGGATGAACATTACTTTTACGGTCACCTCGAGAAATAATCGCGACGAGAAAAATTACACATCAAGATCTCATACGAAGCTTTACCGACGACCTACCTACATACATACATACATACATACATACATACATACATATATATATATATACTCTGCAAGGCACCGTATGGTGTGTGGCGGAGGTTATCCTGTACCACTACTTATTTCTTGACTCGCAAACAGCCAGGCAAAAAACGACTGTCTGCAAGCTTCCGTAGAAGCCCTAATCTCTCCAATGTTATCTCCGTGGTCCTCACGCGACTTTGACGTTGGCGCCAATGAAATCGTTCTGTAGTCTGCCTAAATTGCAGGATCTTTACATTTTCTCATTAGTGCCCCTCGAACAGAACATCGCCTTCGCTCTTGTGATTCCCTTTTGAGTTCCCGAAACTTCTCCGTAATACTTGCGTGTTCTACGAACCTATACGTACCAAGTTTAGCAGCCAGCCTCCAAATTTCTTCGACGTCTCCTTTTAAGCCAATCTGGTGTGGATCGGAAACATTAACAGTATTGAAGAACGCGTTGCACTAGTATCAAATGTGTTCTTTGCAGACAAAGCACGCTTTCCTGAAATTCTCCCAATAAACCTTACTCGACCATTCGCCTTCCCTACCACAATCCATATGTGATCATTATCTCTTTGCAGCGTTACTTCCAGATATTCAGTCAACGTGGCTTTCAAGTAGCACACCACTAATGCTGCATTAACTTACATTTTCCTATATTTAGAGCTAGCTGCTGTTTATAACATCCGACAGCCACTCAAAGACTGTTCTCTCGTGCACCACAGCATTATCAGAAAACAGTCGCAGACTCTTGCTTACCCTGTCTGCCCCATCATTTACGTATGTATATACGAGGGTAAGTAACATCCGCAATTTAGTTTTGTTCTTGTTTGTTTTGGTGTACTATCGTTTTACTTTTATGACGCATGCTTTGTTATATCTTTGCAATTTTCAAGCTGCTACGTTAGTTTCGTTATCGCTGCCGTGCTGTTAATCATGGCTGCTCCGCTGTCTATTTGCTCCTAAGAAGAGCAACGTTCAGTGATCCGTTTCTTGTGGTTGGAGGCCGTATTAGGGGCCGAAATTCATGGAAGACTTTTAGTACAGTACAGGAACAGTGTTTTGCCACAACAGAGTGTCTACGAATGGATTGAAAAATTCCAATTGGTCGCACAAGTGTTACGCACGATGAAGGAAACGGACAACAGTTTAGCGCCACAAATGAAGGAACCATTGAGCATTCACGTGAAATGATTCTCTTAGACGATTAACTATTGACCAAGTGGCACATTGTCTGCAAATTAGCCACGGTTCTGCGTACGAAATCATCCCTAACAGATTTGGGTTTCATCAAGTTTGTGCATGCTGCTTGAAAAACGGACATCTGCAAGAAACATTTGGATCGCTATGGTAACGAAGGGGTAACTTCTTAGACAGGATCATTACTGGTGACGAAACATGAATCCATTATTACAAGCCGGAGAGTAAACGGCAGAGTATGGGATGGAAACACTCCAATTCGCCGTATAAGAGAAAGTTCAAGACCCAGCCGTCTGCAGGGAAACTGATGCTTACGGTTTTTTGGGACGCACAGGGTCCAGTACTGGAACATTATGGGGAAAGGGGCACAACAATAAACAGTGTACGTTACAATGAGATGCTTACTGCCAGGCTAAAGCCTACAATTCGAAGCAAACGCCGAGGATTGCTGTCAAAAGGTGTGTTGTTGCACGACAATGCCCGTCCGCATACTGCTGCCCACACTGCTGAAATGCTCCAGAAACTCAAATTTGAAGTACTGGATCATCCTCCATATAGTCCCGATCTCGACCCCCTTAGACATTAACGGGCCGTATATCTGCCTCGGACGAAACAGTGAAAGAAGCGGTGCATTCCTAGCTCGCAGCTTAACCAAGAACCTTTTATGAGGGAATCAGGAAGCTTTTATAACGATGGACCAAGTGCGTTGAAACGCAAGGAGACTACGTCGAAAAACAATGTTCCTGTAAGTTTCCTATTTGATTACAATAAAATTTTGTAACTAGTTTGCGGATAATAACTGACTTACCCTCGTGGGAAGTTCATACTTCCCTGGGGCACTCTTGCCGATACCCTTGTCTGATGGACACTCACCGTCGAGGAATGGTTTTTGTTACTTAAGAAGTCTTCGAGCCACTCACCTGTGAACCTATTCCGTATGCTACTACCTTAGTCAACAATCGGCAATGTGGCACCGTGTCAACCTTTCTTGCTACACATCTGCAAATTGACACAGATGGAGGCTGAGAATGGTACCAACGTACCCTCAGCCATACGCCTTAAGCTGGCTTCAGAAACAAGGGTGAAGATACAACTAATATCGTGTTTTAAATGTTACAAGCTAAATTAATGGGGAATCTAACAAAAGCTTAGAACATCTGCAAATTTAATTGCCTACTACATTTTAGTATTTTATGTACACTTAAGCATTAGTTCTACGAAATAATTAGATGTAGTATTCCACTTTTAGAGCAGTACTTACGCAAGTGTATTAGGGTCCCAACTGAACTTGGCATTTCAGTCGATAAGCCACAAGGAGACCTTTCAATTGAATTGTTGGCGCAGTTGGGTTGGGGGGGGGGGTTCGTGATGCAACCCACTGGGGAGGGAAGACAGGACACAGCGACCCTTGGGAGTTTTACGTAAGGTGCGACCGCACGCGAACCTCTGCTCGCCGCCGAGTATCGATCCCGGGGCTGCTGATTGCCGGCCAGCGGCACAAACACCGGCAAACACGTAACTAACCACCTCACCTCACTTGAGGTCTGGGCGTTGTTAGCCCGCGTTAACGACGTTGCAAGGGATTCTCATGTACATCCACGGATGGAGCGATCAACAGGCTGAACCGTAACTAACGAATTTTTGGGTGTTTCCCAGCGGTATTTTCTGAGTATTTTGGTATAAGCTATCCGTAGTCATTAGCTTCATGAAAGGCAATTATTTGATTTGTTCGATTTGGTACCCCAGTCACCTTTGTTATTCTGAAAATATTTTCACCAGAACGTCCAAAACAATTTAACATCCCTCAGAGGCAGAAGTACAGTGATGTGGTTGCCTTCAGTGAAGCCATACATGAGGTATATCTCGGCATAATCATCACTTGACCTATCCATACTGCTGTGTACGACTATGTACAACACTGTCGGAGAAAAACCAAAGACAATACTGAGTCGCACTGAATGCGAACTTTAGGACGTCGGGTTAAGTGACGTCACTTGAGCTCAAGTACCGTGAGTGAATGTAGCAAATTTGTTACGCTACAACGGCGCACACTGGATATTTGCACAGTTGTGCAGGTAAGAGGTGCGGCAGTGAAACGGGCGATTTTGTAACCAGCCAGAGATACGAATTTATTCACAGCGATGTATAGAACGGCAACATGAATTTACAATGCTTGCAATTTAAAATGCTAATCACTTGAAAATGGCATCACCTAAGTGGCTGTCAATTTCCTTCACACACGTCTGACTTACGTGAGAGACTAATCACATTTTGCATGACTCGCACTGGAATTCTATTAACTTCCTCCCGACTTTGACTCTTCAGTTCCTGGACGGTGCGTGGTGGGTCACACGGGAATATTTGAGATTTCCCCGAAGAAAGGAATCACGCAGAAGAGGCCAGGAAATGTCCCCGTACTTTGAGATGAGATTATCAGGTAAGATTTTCTGTAGCGCCTGGTATGGCATGAGGCCATGTCATATTGGAAGGATGCGTTTGCTCTTTAGAGAAGATCAAGCTGTCTCAGTAAGAAATGGTTCAACATGCGAACGTAACGTTCTGTAGTCACAGTAAAAGCATTGTCGCGACCGTATTAAAAGGAATAGGGCCTTGTGATTCCCAACGATGATACGCCAGACCGCTACAACTTTGAAGTTGTTTCATTAAAATTTCTGGCTTTTCACGTCACCAATTTAGAGTTCTGGTTGTTAAAAAACCTGACAAAAATTTACCTCATCGCTCGTGATCGTACCGTCGCGAAGGCGTGGGTTGTTTGCGAGTTATAAGAATTCCCGGCAAACGTTTAGTCTCTCAGAGGTCGTCCACATTAAGTGTTTGCTCTAAATGTTTTATATATGTCTGGTATTGTCGTTTCTTGAGCAATATTCGCCGTACACTGCGATCCAGTGTGTCAAGTTACAGCGCATACTTGTGTGCAGAATGCGCAGGACTTCGGTTGAAGTGTTCTTCCATTCTTGGAACATTCTCTGGTGTGCACTTCCTCCACTCCTTCGCACCGTACCACCCGTTTTCTCGTAGTTCTCTACCTACACACACTGACGTGGTGACAGTACTGGGTCGAGCTTCGACGCATCTATAAACGCCTTTAAGGGAACATCGCGTTGTTCGCCCTTCGACGACGCCTCCTCGTCTGAACATGCACTGACAAACGATCTCAGTATCAAGGAGTTGGTAGTCTTGTTCCTATACCTGAAAGATTTGTTCAAATTTCACTCCAGTCGCATAGGAGTGGTCTTAGTGTCGCCACGATGAGGATGCAAATCACGTTTGCTGTAATTACACGTTTGCTGTAATTACACGTTTGCTGTAATTACACGTTTGCTGTAATTACACGTTTGCTGTAATTACACGTTTGCTGTAATTACACGTTTGCTGTAATTACACGTTTAAAAGTCATGAGCATTAATTACCTTTGAGATTAGACGTGGTGAGCTGATACAGTCAAGAATGCCTTTAAAGCGATAAAGTCGCCATTATTAACACCTCACCGAGTTTCAACGAGGTCATGTAACAGGGCTACTCGTAGCTGGATATCTTTCTGCGGTATGAGAAGTGAACATTGGTGGGATGTAGCTTCTGCATACAATTGCTGACAGTACATACCTCTACCGAGGCAAGGCTGTGTTCGGAGAATGGTTCTGGCGTATCTTAATCTGCAGCAGCAATTTTAGCAGGAGACGATACCACAGTGACAACGAACTGTTACAAATGTTACTTTAAGGACGGCTCCGAGCTAGATTCCCTGAGTTTGCATTCCATGGCCACCAAACCACGGCCATTTGAGGCTTCAGTGGTGTCAAAAAGGAGCTCACTGGGGAGCATGGTTTCTGATGAAAGATGTTTCTGCCTGTGCTGGTGGTGGTCATTTATTAGGAGGCCAGCTGAGGTCCTGCAACCAACCTGTCTGCGTGTTACACACACTGGCCTACAGGTGGAGTGGCGGTCTGGGTGCAACTTTGAATGACAGCAGGAATACACTCTTAGTTACCGCACGTACACGACGTTTTATTTGGTAATTATGGGCAGGAATTAGGAGCGTCACTGGTGTTAGTATCTTAACTGAGAGTAGCAGTAACTTTTTAAATTACTAAGTAAGATCTTTGCAATGCTGTCCGAACAAGATAGTTGTGTACCAGGAGTAAACCGAACGATATTGCGCTGTTAACGTACGCGCCTTTAACTGGAAATTTAGTGGTTTTAGTTCCTCCTGGATATCCCGACAATTTGTTTCCCTAAATTACTGCAATCCATAATTTTGCAAACATCTCCTGGCATCAGACTACTTGTCCTATCTACAAAATAGCAGGAGATTCAAAACAGCTAAATTGTTCTATTGAGCTTCCCCCCCTCACTCCTATGAAGACACAGTTGAAGGTCCAATTGCCCTAAGTGTGAAATAGTGGGAAATCCAACGAGGTCACTTGTCATATCTATAGAATCCAAGTCAGTTGACTCTAGGACGCTAACCTAGCCTGCATGGTTGTCAGATTTCTTTAGTTTTTCCCAGCGTAATGGCATCAGTAACTAAAATGGTGGAATTTGTGGGTATAGGCCCAGCCTGAATGGTTGCCGAGTTAGCTTTTCTGTTTTTGCTGTTAAATTTGAGAGTGGTAGTTTGGTTTCTACGTAGGTAGAAGTTAAAAAACGAAACATTTTGTTTCGACGAATGTCGGGAACTATGAGACCGGAAGATACTTCTGGGCACAGACTGGAGTGCAAGACTCAATAACGACTAATGAAGGCAGTATCATGCTTTAAGTAGTCACCGACACTCCATACAGGAACGCTAACAGTGATTCAGATCAGATTGCGTTAACATGCATTGAGCATGAACGAAAAATAGGTGGTGCGAATCGTCACATGCTTGCTTAATTACTTTAATTGCAACTGAGTACCTTGCTCCCAAGAGTTTTCCTCGCTCGTGGTTACTAGCTACCACTACTACTTTGCCTTATACTAATATTCAACGTAAGCCTACTCTCCCAAATTACGGTTTTGTTTTATCACTTCTGACATGGACGTCTCTCTGCTGTACCTATGAACAACTGCATAACCTCCATCAGTTGCAACCCCGAGTCGGTCATATATTGACCATCTTGTTCCGGCACCTGTCATTGGCAAGTTTCAGTCCCCATCTCCTGCTACTATCAACACACTTCCACAGACTTTGTAATTGCCACCAACTTCACTGGATAGGTGCGCACCTAATAACATTTGAATAACGCATGCCTGCTCGCTATCAGTATCTTACTGGTATGCATTATCCGTCGTACATTCACTGTTCTTTACCACCGGTTCTGCGGCTAACTAATTCTGGAACTAATTCCCCTAGTAGCAACTTTCTTTTTGTCATCAGTATTCGGAATGGTTTGATGCGGACCGCCACGAGTTCCTTTCCTGTGCTAACCACTTCATCTCAGAGTAGCACTTGGAACCTACGTCCTAAATTATTTGCTGGATGTATTCCAATCTGTCTTCCTCTTAGAGTTTTTGCCGTCTACAGCTCCTCTAGTACCATGGAAGTCATTCCCTCATGTCGTAGCAGATGTCCTATCATCCTGGCCCTTTTCCTTATAAGTGTTTTCCACATACTCCTTTCCAATTCTGCACGGAACTTCATTCCTTACCTTGTGAGTCCACCTAAATTTCAAAATTCGTCTGTAGCACCACATCTCAAATGCCTCGATTCCCTTCTGTTCCGGTTTTCCGACAGTCCATGTTTCACTAGCATACAATGCTGTACTCCAGCTGTACATTTTCAGAAATTTCTTCCTCAATTTAAGGCCGATGTTTGATATTTGTAGACATCTCTCGGCCAGGAATGCCCTTTTTTGCCATTGGTAGTCTACTTTCGATGTCCTTTCTCCGTCTGTCATTGGTTATTTTACTGCCTAAGTAACTGAATTCTGTAACTTCATCTACTTCATGACCATCCATCCTTATTAGTTTCACCCTGTTATCTCTACTACTTCTCATTACCTGAGTGTCTTCGATTTACTCTCAATCCATACGCTGTACTCTTCAGATTCTTCATTCCATTCAGCAGATCATGTAACGTATCATTGATATCATTTCACCTTTAATTTTAATTCCACTCCTGAACCTTCCTTTTATTTCAATCATTGCTTCCTCCATATACAGATAATTGTAGGAGCGAAAGGCTACATCCTTTTCTTACACCCTTTTTAATACGAGCACTTCGTTGTTGGTCGGCCGCTCTTCTTATTCCCTCTTGGCTGTTCTACATACTGTATAAGACCCGTCTCTCCCTATAGCTCACCCCTAATTTTCTCTGAATTTTCAACATTTTGCACAATTTTACACTGTAACGCCTTTTTCAGGTCGACAAATCCTATGAACGTGTCTTGATTTTTCTTTAGTCTTGCTTCCATTAGCAATCGTAACTTTAGAAGTGCCTCTCTCGTGTCTTTACCTTTCCTGAAGCCGAACTGATCGTCATCTAACGCATTCCACAATGTTCTTTTCCATTATTCTGTAGAGTATTCTGGTAAGCAACTTGGATGCTTGAGCTGTTAAGATGATTTTGAATTCTCGCACTTGTCACCTCTTGCCGTCTTCGCAATTGTGTAGATTAAACTTTTCCGAATGTCAGGTGGCATGTCGCAAGACTCCTACATTCTACACACCATATCACTGTCGCTTTGTTGCTACTTCCCTCAACGATTTTAGAAATTCTGATAGCATGTTATCTATCCCTTCTGCCTTATTTGATCTTAAGTCTTCCAAATCTCAAATTCTGGTTCTAATACCAGGTCCCTAACTCTTCTATCACACCAGACAAATCTTCCACTACATTGAAGTTTTCGATGTATTCTTTCCACCTATCCGCTCTCTGCATTTAATAGTGGAATTCCCGTTGCACTCAATGTTATCACCCTTGCTTTTAATGTCACCGAAGGTTCTTTTGGCTCCCGTGAATGCTGAGTCAGTCCTACCGACAATAATTTGTTTTTCGAATTCTTCGCATTTTTCCTGCAGCCATATCGTCTTAGCTTCCCTCCATTTACTATTTATTTCATTCCTCAGTGACATTTCTCTATTCCTGAGTTTCCTGCAACATTGTACTTCCTTTCATCGATCAATTTAAGTATTCTGTTACCCACGGGTTTCTTCGCAGTTACCTTCTTTGTACCTACGTTTTCCTTCGCAACATCTATGATGGCCCTTTTTAGAAATGAATTCCTCTTCAACTGTACTGCCTACTGAGCTATTCCTTATTGCTGTATCTATAACCTTGGGTAACTTCAACGGTGTCTCGTCATTCCTTAATACTTCCGTATCCCACTTCCTTGTGTATTGATTCTTCCTGACTAATCAATAACTTCAGCCTACTCTTCATCACTACTGTATTGTGATCTGAGGTTATATATGCTCCTGGGTATGCCTTACAATCCTGTATCTGAATTCGGAATCTGTCTGACCACGATGTAATCGAACTGAATCTTGACGTATCACCTGGCCTTTTCGAAGTATTCCGCCGCCTCTTGTGATTCTCGAACAGAGCTTTCGTTATTACTAGCTGAAATTCATTACAGAACTCAGTCTTTCTCCTCCCTCATTGCTTGTCCCAACCCTATATTCTCCTCTAACCTTTTCTTCTACTCCTCCCCCTGCAACTGCATCCCAGTTCCCCACGACTATTCGATTTATATCTCGAAAGTTTGCTGTCAATTCTGACAAGAACAAACTTGTCACTAAACTTTTCCCCTTCACGTCACTGACTCGTACTATATCTACATTGAGCCTTTGCTTTTCCTTTTCAGATTTTTTAGTTTCCCCTACCACGTTCAAGCTTCAGATTCCAGGCGCCGACTCTTATAACATTATCCTTCAGTTGATTATTGCATCTTTTTCTCATGGTCACCTCCCCACTGGCAGTCCCTCCTGGAGATCCGAATGGGGGACTATTCCGGAATCTTTTGCCAATGGAGAGATCATGACACTTCTTCAGTTACAGGTCACATGTCCTGTGGATACACGTCACGTGTCTTTAATGCAGTAGTTTCCACTGCCTTCTGCATCCTATGCCGTTGATCATTGCTGATTCAGCCGCATTTAGGGGCAGTTTCCCACTCCTACGACAAGAAAGTGCCCTGAACCTCTGTCCGCTCCTCCGCCCTCTTTGGCAAGACCGTTGGTAGAATGAGGGGTGATTTCTTATGACTGAAGTCTTCGGCCACTAATGCTGACTTAATCTGAATTTAAGCAGCGGCAGGATTTGAACCTAGGACCTAAGACATTTTGAATGAAAGACGCTACCCCTAAACCACGGGTTCAACCTTCGTTCCCTCAAACACTACGCAGGTGAAAAGTGCATGCGACACGTCTGACAAATGGCTTCTTGCTAGTTCGTCAGTTCTACTCTTGCATCCCGAATGTTATCCCCTTGAGATTGCTGTAGTCTTGTTAGCGTTCTCCTCGCAGCCAATTCTTGCATCCGTGCTTTTACTGCTTCCAAATCTCAGTTGAGAGTACTAGCTGACGCCCTTCCTCCGTACAGCGAAGTGAGGGCAGGGACCATTATGACCTCTCCCCTCAGAAGTCCGCTGTCGCTGACCGCATGTCAAAATACCCTACAGATACATCCTATCATGAAGACATACTCAGCTCAAATGAAGTAAGCAACCTAGAATACAACAAAAATACCTAAAATCAATACATAATGCCCTGACCTCAACGCTCATCGAGAGTGAGGTACCTGGACCACCAGTTCATGCTCATCTCTACCTTTCTTCTTCTCTGGCTCCATTTTCAACCTACTAATCTGTGAAATCTCTGCAGGAGTACCCCTGAATGGCCATACACTACCAACATGCTGAACTGCTGGCCTTTGTGGCCATTACAGCTCTACATTCACTGGTGACCATCTCATCCACTTTGTACAGCCCCTGATACTGTTACATAAACTTCGTTTTCCCCTTTGCAGTCTATTGACTCAGTCACATCTCTCGTAGTCCTACTTTGTACCGCAGTCCTGTTCCCACTCGATTTATTTTATCTCCTTGCTTCTAGAACTCCACTGCATTCGTTCGCTGGACCTTTCCCACTTCTCCCACGTTCAGGCCAATTCACGGTTCCTGCCTCATTCTGTCCGTTAACATTTAATGGTGAAGTTATCTTTTTTCATATGCCACCTCAAACGTTGACTAAACGGGCTAGTGTATACTTTGGAGTTATACATATTCACTGCAGATGATAAATGTGTGTCATTGTCTGCATCGTGTGCATTTACGTAATAACCTAACATGTTTCCACCTATCTGATGAACACTATCCTTCCGCTAGCCTGAGGATGATGTGGACTCATTTTGTCCGTTATTAAGAGAAAATTTGAGTTT
Source organism: Schistocerca serialis cubense (assembly GCF_023864345.2). Classification (NCBI taxonomy): domain Eukaryota; kingdom Metazoa; phylum Arthropoda; class Insecta; order Orthoptera; family Acrididae; genus Schistocerca; species Schistocerca serialis. Next base: position 1,125,392,598 of record NC_064638.1, on the reverse strand, counting down.
ATGTCCATCCTTTTGACTGATGGTCTTTGCACGACGGCCGTTCACTATTTTAAGACAAACGCTTACAGCTGTCCTTACGATCTTATTTGTGTAACTACCAGTTTCGGCGCTTCAATGCGCTGTCTTTAGGCCGTAGTTGATGCTGACAGGGTTAACACGATCCATATGTACACCTCATCAGTGACCAACTTAACTACTTACGCAGACTACCTGTGAACTTTGATAACAGCACCCGAACCATCAACTGAGTTGGCATTTGATGTTTAGAGAGCTGACACCTTCGCTTACAGGTAGTCTGCGTAACCAGTTACGTTGGCCATTGATGCGGTTTATATATTGATCGTGTTAACCCCTTCAGCATGAACTACTGCCTGGAGACAGCGCACTGATCCGCCGGAACTGGTGCCTACACAGATAGTGAAGACGGCTGTAGGCGTTTCATTTTCTTACAACTCATGAGGTCACACGTCCCCTTTGGTAGTTGCAGGATCAGCGTGGCTGAATGCCAACAGACGAGGCCCAGGTTCGATTTCCGCCCAGGTCAGATTTACTATGCTTTGGGATTGGGTGTTGTGTTTGATCACCAACACTCAAGTCGCCTGAACTGCTCCACACACAAGACTTGTACCCGGCGGCGGAACCGCCACGTAATTGAATATATATTTATGAACTTCAGTAAACTATGTCTTTAAGAATAAGGCACAAAATGGATCTAGAAGAGTGGCAATGGCCCGACAAGTTTTCCGACATTTAGCAAGTCAGAACTCAAGTCCATGTTTCTGAAATAAACCGCTTTGAGCTTTATATGAACTTTTACAGCGACGCTAACAGTTCCATTATGTCAGTAAAACATTTAAGCCATGACACGGGAATGAGGGGTACTCAACCTCCTCAGGGCTTATAGGTTTTATTGACGTACACCTGATGTCGAACCACATCAAGAAGCTGTGTTCCTGTACATGGTCAGATACAGCTCAAGGCGGTTTATTTCAGAAACGTTGGTTACTTCAGCTGCAGCTGCCCTGAAAAGGAAACTATTTGTCAAGTCCAGCAAACAATGTTCCACATCTGTAAAATCTGAGATGTGACAGTAAATAAGCAAATTGCTGGCAATCTAGCCAACAAAACACCAAATGCTGTACATGGATGGGCACCTAAAGTAAATACATAGGATTAGTAACATAGGATAAGCAACATTATTTCTCTACTAATAACCGTGTGTGTGTGTGTGTGTGTGTGTGTGTGTGTGTGTGTGTGTGTGTGTGTGTGTGTGTGTCGGTCAACGGCTCTAAGAAACCATTCCGAGGTATTCACCGTCAGTCACACACTGATGGTACTAACAAATCCCATCTTTCTATATTCTTCTTAAAAACAAAATTTTATTTATATTTCAGCCTTAAATTGTTATTTTCAAATGTATCATTCTTTGTAAATGTTGTAGATAAAACAAAAGGAAAGAAAACTGTAAAAGATGAAAAACGAAAATTGTAAGATGTACGGCCTGTTTTAAACATCAGTTAACAGGTATATAATTTGGCAATAAATAAATAGATCTGTAACTCTTGACTGGGCAAAGAGCTAGGCGGTAATGGAAAATTTTCAGAACGAGGTTGCATTTTTATTACGTTAAGAAAATTCGCGTGTTTACCTCTACCCACTAAAAAACCACGAATCGACGCTACTCTAACTTTACCGATTCTCTGTATCCATAAACTTAAAACTACTACTACTGTTCGAAGTCGTGATTACGAACTCTGCTGACAACAGCGACTTCTCGCGGCGATCTGGAGAGTAAGATGAGGTAAGGATGTGTAGTGACTAATTTTTCGCAATATCAGCACACCAATGAAACAGGGCAAAATTCCCAATATTGGCAGGAAATACCCTCCGCCATGCACAATGTGCCGACATGACTCACATAGCACTCCAGTATTCGGATGGTTCAGATGGTAATTTTTGTGCGAATCTCAGACTGGCTCTGCTCAAAGACATTCTTTGTCGACAGCGCTGATGGTGTGATGTATTCGTCCCAAGTTCAGCTCAGTGCTTGTCCTTATTCGTGGAATTCATGTAATTCAAATCACTGCGGTCCTTAAATACAGTCGCATTCCGTGCACCTATTTGTCTTTTTCCTTACCCGAACCGGCGTGATTAGAGAGCGCCCGCGGCCATGAATAAAACACGGGCCTTCCTACCGTAAAGCACTGCTGCCGGAACAGCACGTACGATGTGTGAACACTGTGCTAGGCGAGGCAGCGCACCCCGCGCACGTCGTTACCACGTCACGCTCGTGTGCACTCCGCACTCGCCGGCAGCCGCATGGAGAACGAGTCCTGGCTCCAGGTGCGAGGCACCCGTATCTGCCTGCCTGCTTGACCAGCGACACGGCAGCACTTAATACCAGCTTGTATCGCGTGTGGACTTTTGAGAACCGAAAGCGCTGGTCATTTCTATTTGCGCGTCCATGTTGGCGCCACTACAGCCATACATCTGTGCACCTCTTTACTTCCTTATTGTTACTACACTCCATGTGAAAGCCTCGTGGGTAAGGTAACTTAACTATAATGGAAGTTTGCAGCAGTAACTGGATGCAGTAATTATTGTGCTATACTGTTTAATGGGTGCCATTCCAGTCATCGCTGTAAAGTTAGGCGTAGTCATTCCCGTTTCACAATTACTGCCAACAGAAGTCTAGTCTTCATATTGAGATGGTGACGTGTGAGACATGACCGCTGTGGTATTACTAAACCATGTTGCGTGGCCTTGTTGAGTCAAAACTCTTGGAAACGTATCCGCGTAATAGTGGAAGTACGATAAAGCTTAGAAATGTTTCTAGGTTTTATGAACTTAACCGCTGCATCGAGTACCCACTCTGTAAGATTAACAAGTGAAATTACCCACGGCATAAACTCCGATTTTGATTGACTTTTAATCAGTTTTAATGAGCGAAGGATTTTACGTGCCCTTAAGGCCGTTAAGGGGGTGAAATGTACGTTTATTAAAATTTCTGAACAATCTGTTCCATGTAACATGTAACACATAATTAAAAAACTTCGAATAAGAGTTATCTTTTATGGCTGTTACAACGGTACAGCCAGACTTGTCGAGAAAGTCTTGACATTCCTCTGCTTGGTGCGCAAAATCGAAGTGCATTCAACATTCACTTCACCCGGAGGACTCCAATTCCTGATTGTATAGATTTGTAGCAGTGGTACAACGATGTACAAACGATTTCAAATTTGAAACATACCAAAATAATACAATTTGAAAACCATAACATAAGAAAAATTGAACAGTAAACCGTATTAGAAGAAAACATACAGGATAACAATTACTGAACTATACGAAAAATTATAAACTATGGCGTGTATAGAGTAACATGTTTATGTCACTAGGATATTCGGATTTAGGTTATGTCGTGTTCGATATGCCTGCAGCGCAGAAGAATAGGGAAATTCTGCGTGAACCACTTGTGTCTGAACATCGATGCTGTCGATGACTTCCTGAATGGCTGTTTTCAGCTCAGCAATGGTTTTGGGGTAATTGCTGTACACCTTGTCTTTAATATAGCCCAAGAAAAAGGAGTCTTAACTGTTCAGATCCAGAGAACATGGCGGTCAATCTATGCCCATGCCAGCGGCCCCTAGGTACCCAGAGCCAGAATGCGGTCCCCAAAGTGCTCCTCCAGGACATCACTCTCCTGCTTCCGTGGGGTCGAGTTCCCAGTTTAATGAACCACATCTTGTCGAAAAGATGATCACTTTGGATAATGGGGATGAACTCTTCTTCCGAAACCTTCACGTAACGTTCGGTAGTCACCGTGCCATCAAGGAATATCGCACCGATTATTCTGTGATTGTACATTGCTCACCATAGTCACCTGTTGAGGGTGAAGATACTTCTCGATGGCGAAATGCTGATTCTCAGTCCTCCAAACGCGCCAGTTTCGCTTATTGACGAAGTGGGCTTCGTCGCTAAGCCAAACCCTACTAATTCCCATCACGGTCAACCGTGCTTGTAATGCAAAGCGTTCAGAAGTTATGACGATTTTATTTCCGAAGTTCAATAGTTTTAATTACGTGCATGTACAGAACAATATGTAGAATGCACATTTGTGATATATTTAGCTGGCAAATACTTAACAACCCGACGTGACAACTGGCATTGAAGCAGAGATTTATCAGGCTCCTACAGCGGTATGGAGATATTTCCAGTTTATTTCTGAAAAATGAGTCTTCGGAATACTGCATCACATGCGATTGAATTTGATATTAACGATGCTATAGAGTTTGCTATTCGTCAAGTGTCTAAATGAAAAACACTCTAGGGAGGGATTTCGAAAAAATTGCTCTATCGACAAATGTGGGTGCGCCGTTGTAACGTGCATGAAAAAATTGGAACTTTTATTGGTACTTGTTTTGTATCTCACCATTTCAACAGTGATCTCAATTTTTCAAGTGGATGTTTCACCCCCGTAACGGCCGCATGGGGTCGTATGAGATGTCTGTTTTGCTTTGCACTTCAACATATTGAAACCCAATCAAAATCTAAGGGTATCCTCTGGGTAGGTTTACTAGCGAGACCGTGTAGTAGTTCCAGTCTAGACCTGTTCTGCTGGTAGGGACCATCATGCCAAGGAAAAACTGTTTGGCGGTGTGGACATGGTTCCCAACGATGGATTCGTCCTTTTGTTTATTCACTGCGCATCCCAGAATGACAAGTTCCTCCAGAGATTGCCACGGAAACTTCCCACAGATCATAACGCTCCATCCTCCCGCGTGGGCCCTCCCGACGATTGTTGTAAGGTGTTTTCTTTCAGATGTTTCACGACGTGCGGAACGATTTGAAGTAGTTGTGGTCTTCAGTAGTGAGACTGGTTTGATGCAGCTCTCCATGCTAATCTATCCTGTGCAAGCTCCATCTCCCAGTACCTACTGCAACCTACATCCTTCTGAATCTGCTTATTGTATTCATCTCTTGGTCTCCCTCTACGATTTTTACACTCCACGCTGCCCCCAGATACTAAATTGGTGATCCCTTGATGCCTCAGGACATGTCCTACCAACCGCCAACCGATCCCTTCAAGTCAAGTTGTGCCACAAACGCCTCTTCTCCCCAATCCTATCCAATACCTCCATTAGTTACGTGATCTACCCATCTAATCTTCAACATTCTTCTGTAGCACCACATTTCGAAACCTATTCTCTTCTTGTCTACACTCCATACAAATACTTTCAGAAACGACTTCCTGACAAATCTATACTCGATGTTAACAAATTTCTCTTCTTCAGAAACGCTTTCCTTGCTATTGCCAGTCTACATTTTATATCCTCCACTTCGACCATCAGTTATTTTGCTCCCCAAATAGCAAAACTCATTTACTACTTTAAGTGCCATTTCCTGCTCTAATTCCCTCAGCATCATCCGATTTAACTCGACTACATTCCATTATCCTCGTTTTGTTTTTGTTGATGTTCATCTTATATCCTCCTTTCAGGACACTGTCCATTCCGTTCAACTGCTCTTCGAAGTCCTTTGCTGTCTGACAGAATTAGAATGTCATCGGCGAACCTCAAAGTTTTTGAAGTTTGAAGTGGAATGGTCATATAAAGTTGTTGGTAAGGAGGATGCCAAATTGAGATTCATTGGGAGAGTCCTTAGAAAATTTAGTCCATCAACAAAGGAGGTGGCTTACAAAACACTCGTTCGACCTGTACTCTTTAATATTGCTTATCAGTGTGGGATCCGTACCAGGACGGGTTGACAGAAGAGATAGAGAAGATCCAATGAAGAGCGGCACGTTTCATCAAAGGGTTATTTGGTAAGTGTGATAGCGTTACGGAGATGTTTAGCAAACATAAGTGGCAGACTCTGCGAGAGGCGCTATGCATCGCGGTGTGGCTTGGTGTCCAGGTTTCGAGAGGGTGCGTTTCTGGATGAGGTATCGAATATATTGCTTCCCCTTACTTATACCTCCCGAGGAGATCACGAATGTAAAATTAGATAGACTCTAGCACGGAGGCTTTCCGGCAATCTTTCTTCTCGCGAACCACACGCGACTGGAACAGGAAAGGGAGGTAATGACAGTGGCAGGTAAAGTGCCCTCCGCCACACACCGTTGGGTGGCTTGCGGAGTGTAAATGTAGATGTAGATGTACACGCCAACGGTTATCTGCCATCTAAAAAGGCCACCTGTCGCCACTCAGCGGACGTCCAGTTGCGGTACTAGCGTGCAAATTCCAGCCTCCTTTGCCAATGAGTGTGGATGCATGAACCGGGCGCCGGCTGCGGAGGACCACATGCAACATCGCTCACTGAACGGTCTTTGTGGAGACCCGCTGCGACACCCGAAGGTTCATCTGAGCAGTCACTTGCTCAACAGTTCGAGGTCTACTCTCCCATACACTTCTCTGTAGCCCTCTTCCATCCCTATCACCTAAGGCACGTGGTGAACCACAGTTGCCTTGCACACGAAATACTTTAACCATGGCGGCACGGGAACAGTTTACGAACTTTGCCTTTGCTTCACCCTTGGCCCGAAAGCCGATGAAGTTCCTTCGGAAATCAGATAAATCGTTTCGTTTCGGCATTACGACAAGTACCGTACCGTTCTCGCATAATGCCAGTTCGATTTATGTACCCTTCACTGCTAGCGCTGTAACCTGTCTTGTGTGATTATTGCACGTTGACGTAACAGGCAGTGGTCACAATGACTGGACTGTGCAGCTGCCGTTTCGTTAGCTAATGCTGAACTGGGTTTGGTACAGTTTCTGTACGTGTTCGTACTGGGAGTTTCAGCATTTACTTAATTCGCTTTCAGTGGCTGCTCCAAGGGTGTCCCTTACGTACTTTACTCCTTAGGAAACTTTTCTTCTCTGTAATTTCGTTTACGCGCTCCATGTTTCTTTTTGTAGATTAACTTCAGAATGACAAAATTTCGTATGAGTGGATGATCTACATTATCTGATTAACGCAGTCTATGTAATGAATTTTATCATTCTTTTCTTGCAACTGAGTAGTCATGTTCCTCCAACCACTTCCCGTCTGTGCGGAATTCTGGCGTCAGCGCTAACAGAGGGCGCTGATTATATGCAGAACTGTATTTTCTTTAATTTGTGGCTCCTTTAGCGATTTGTTTTATGTTTAATATTACCCGGTTCAATATCAACGGTGTTGAATATTTATGTCATTGTCTAGAATATTGGCACTAGAGCATATTTCAACTCTTCGTCTTTTTAACAATATTACTTTTGTGGTGCTCTTATCGCTTTTCATTACTTTAACACCTTTTATACTTTATAAGCTTATTGCAGACTATTGTATCCCCCATTTATTTTCACTGTTTCAATTATTGAAAACTAATATATGTCGACATTAGCGACATGTGGTCAACTTACAACACAAACATCTTGTGGCTACTGTACGGCAGCTTGTTTTAAACAGTAGTTTTACTGACAACATGACTCGTGCAAGTGATGTGACACGTATTTGACGATGCTGGTGCTGATTCCGCATTTAACATTTGACGATGCCACTATGGCTGCAGTACATTAGGACTGTTTTTATGAAATAGATATGCCTCTTCATATTTAAAGCGCAAAAATGTTAAATTTTGTCAGTACTACTATTCAATATGCTCTATGTATTGTTCTTAAGCTGCATACAGTTTGCGAGTGTGTTTATAGTTTTCCCATTTCTGCTACCGATCTGATGGTCATTAAAGACCGAAACCGGTAATCTGTTTAACAAAAAAGTGTGACCATAGACGTAAATTAAAGGAAACTTCTTACATATACGGGTCACTTTTTTCGCGACGATGTCGCAGCTTGTGAAACCAGTTCTGTTCATTTAATATCGATACCGGCTGAAGTGTTACGCACTATGAGACTGGATCGAACAACAATGAAGTATTAAGGATTTAGTCAATCACATTCTCTCACGACAAAATGTTACTGTCCACAAACGTTACAAAAAGGGACAAACCACAGTCTTAGTGTTTCACGGAAGCAAGGACCACATCTTTAGAAATGTCGAAAGTTACTCGAGCACATGGAATATTTTATTAAATGTTACACTAAAGTTGCCTGACAAAGCCCTTGCAGTTTGATGTTTACGTTAGCAGTGTATTCCCTCCGTCTGCATACAGCTTAACGAAACGCTCGCGTGACTGACAATGTCGGCCTGAGCCAGAGCCCGGTTCGAACTGGCCAATAGCGAGCCGAGCCGCAACTGCGCGCGCCAACTCGCGGCACGCAGCGCAGCAGGTGCGTCCCACGCACCGCCACCCACTAAACAAGGGGTGCGGGAGGCCAGGTGGCGGCCGACGTCACGCATACGTTACGACACGACCGCCGCCTGCTGCTGGTCATACGTAGCGGCTACCTCAACATCGTGCCAGGGCACTCCACAAGCCGATCTCACTGGAACTCATTCACAAGGAAGATATGGAACATAGCAGCAAGTGCTATAATCAGCCGAAGCCAGGAAAACAATTCAGTCATTATGCCTACCGGGCTCTATTCTGTAAGGAATAGTTAGGCTGCGCGCAAGTGTCGACTACATTATGGCCAATGTCTCTCGTACTTTTATTACATTATTAAGTCAAACATTACATTCGACTAGAGCAAGTCGGCACATAATTTCAAAATTATGTTTTACCGCAAAAAGTTTGTATATTACTGGAAACACCACCACCACCACCACCACCACCAACAACAAGAACAAACTCCGGTCTTAATTGCAGTTTACCACTGGGCAAATGAAGTTCACCACTGTGCCATATCGTTTAAGACATAATGACACCTTTACATGGGCACATCGGAAAGCCGTTACTTAGAGACTTTTGAACAGATGAAACCAACAGCTGTGCCATATATACTTCAAGTTGTAGAAGGCTGAGAAGCTAACACTTGTCTCATGGCCATCCGATCCTGCTGCCGAGTCATGGAGGAGAGTCGCAAATACATGGCAAGAAGATTGATCTGGATGCACGGGATTAACTACGAACGCGACCGATCTAATTAAGTTACTGAACAGCTATTTCTAATGTACTTGCGGCAGGTAAAAGTACGAGGCCCCTCCTTTATTAGTAGTATCAAATGACAATGTAGTAATAGCAAACAATTTAGTAAAACGCATTAAAAATTTATCAGTTGTATTAGGAGAAGGGGGAATGTTAAAGTCCCCGTGGGTATAAAAACTTATCCAGGTACGTTTGTGAACTACGTATGGTGGTAATTCAGCAATAATGTTAAGGGAAAACAAACTGGAAACACTACTACGAGTAGATCCCTACGGTCTAACAACAGATTACACATTTGCACTACAAACTGAAAATCATTTGTTAACTGATTCCATTGCATCGAAGCTCATTGCTGGCGTAATATCCCATTTCTAGTAGCTTATGGAAGGAGTACAGTATGGTAAGGTATAACCAACATCCACCAGCACATATGGAATGATTGGAAGATTTCTTGAACGGTAAGGAAGACATACTTCAACGATATTACGTAAATGAATATTTTCTAAGCCGTACGAACTAAATTATTAGGACTGAAGATAAATGGAAAGCTCTTTTTTAAGCATCACGTTCAGGGCACTGTGCATAAACAGTGTAACGTTCCCTAGAAGGGAGATTCACTGTAACCCGAAAGCTTATTTACTTTGCTTATTTTATGTTTTATGGTATTTTTGATACCTATTCACATTCACTCAGATCGGGGAAAGATGGTCAGAAAGATCTGCAGTGAGAATTTTCAAATTTCGTGCACGTCATCGCTCTTACCTCTGAACAATTGCTGTCTCACTACACGTACTACATAGCAAGACTTTCAGTTCATTTCATTCACTCAGACCACACAAAGGCGAAAGATTTGAATTATCCTGCAGATTTAATTTACAGATGTAATTTTGAAGGGTTCATTGTGGTACACACTGTATATGAGTTACATGGAATAGTTTAAGAGCTTTCACTGCACAGTTAGATGCCTTCGTATTTATAATATTTACCTCATAAAACGCCTCTTCTTTCGGCCCTATATTCCAGAACACTGCCTTCCCGAAGTTGGCTTCCCTTTATCAGTCTATCTTGTTACCTATTTTTGTCCTTAAAGACTAAATTTTGTCTTTTGTTAGTACAATGGTTTTATTCCTTGATATTGTTCTAGTTTATGTATTACCATCTTTAATTTTTTACAAAAATACACGAACATGCTTTGTTCGCCTGTTATTTATTCGGTAGGGGTATCCGCGGACTGACGTTTGTTATTGCTTTTGTTAGATAACCACTTTTTATCCAACGCTGTCGATTTATTGAAGCCATTTTTGTAATAAGTTTGCATGTATATCTTGTCCAGCTGTAGTTCATTGTTCAACATTCACGTGCATATAAGTTTTCGTATTATTGCAGAGTGTTTTAGTTTTGTATCGAAGGTACACATTTATGTCGATATCTTTAGTTAAATTATGTTTTTTCCGTTCTCATTTCATGCATCTATTCGAAAATTTTGGACACCTTTCCACCACATGGTTTCTCCAAGGTATCAACGATCGCTTTCAGTTTTTCCTATTGCTGACAATATATTTGGTTTATTTTTATTTGTAATGAAATTTTCTCCTTCAGCTGAAATTTAATTCCACTCACTAAACTTTTCAAGAGATTTAAGTATTTGCTCACTTTTCCGAAACTATTGCGAAGCTTCTGCGCGAAATAGTAATTGTACCTTAATTACACCCAATTTTCTTCCAGTAATCATTGGTTCAAATGTGTGATTTTTTAAACTACGAATTCCGTATCAGTCTTCAAAACCGCTAAACGTTATCGTGATTGCATGTTCTACTACACCCTGATGCGTCGAGGAGTAGTGGATTTGTTAATGGAGGGAAATGTAGAGGATAAAAATTGCAGAGGGAGACCAAGCCTTTACTACAGCAAGCAACTTCCAACAGACGAAGGTTCCAGTAGTTAACGCACACATGAAGAGGCTGACAGGATAGGCTACCCTGGTGAGCTCCATTAAACCGGTCTTCGGAGTGAAGACCACTTCAAATATTGCAATAATTTTTAGGGTCTTGTGTTTAAATTTTACTGATTTTCTGTTATGTATGTAGTCACTTATCAGGAGGTTAGGTTCTTATTGTCTCGCTGGGACGAAGTCAACAGAAAACGTGAATATTAACATTTGGAGAACAAAAAATTAATACACATCTACTGTACCTGTACAACTAATGGACCAAAATGAGCAAGCATTTTCAGTTTATATGGAGTTCTCCAAACTTTGAACTGCAGGTCAACTTAGGCGATCAGATTTCTATACCTAAGACGGAAGAAAAATGAGGTTCAACTTTCCGTCGATGACATTAGAAAGGACCTGCCGTGGATTTGACTCTTCGACTGCACTGATAGTCCAGCGCCTAAACCGCTGCATCTTCTGATGCAAACAAAGCGGTAACTGTTGTGGCCTGTCATCGCGATCAACAATGGATTTACCTTGCTCGAAGAACAAAGATTATTGTTACGGAATTCTGGAGACTAAGGCAATAGTGCTGCACTGAATTGCATTTGGAGAGGACTTTCATGGAGCATGTGTATATGGCCAGTGTCGTGTATAGGTAGTACCTGTTAATTTTCTGAAGTATCACTTACGTACAGACGCTCCGTGATTGTACTCTGTGGACCATATCATTACTGCCACTCCGTGTCCATACTGGTCCGGAGGAGCAGACTACGTTTTTTTCTGCTGGTTTGTTAAACAAGGTATGTTCGTGGTTCTATCAACAGATTAATGACTACAGTGTGGGCAAGTTTCAGCGAAAGATAATTTCAGTCTGTTGCGCCGGTCGCCACAATGTAAATACAGCTTGGCTTCGCTGCTCAAACAGCAGTATCTGCAGAGAGGTGAAGATAGCGCAGCAACGGGACCGTGCCAACTGCAGCCACCAGGGTCGTCATGCACGGAGAATTACGCACGGCCCTAACACCCAACATGGCAAAACAAGTCTTACTTTGCCTCCAATGCCTTACGTGCATCGCATGGCGGTCGCTCGCCCTCCTCCCTTACTTCGTACAAAACCCCAATCATCACGCTTTTTCGTGTGTGATAAGGGGGGGAGGAGGAGGTTGTGTGTGTGTGTGTGTGTGTGTGTGTGTGTGTGTGTGTGTGTGTCACACACACATACAGAGACATATATATACATATTTTACTTAAGGACGAAAGTAAGATAGTAGTTTAAAGAAATGTTAGACTACATACTAGAATTCAGTTAAAAATTACTCTACCTTGTAAACGTGTCAGTTTGCCAAAAACTATACTGCGACTATTGTCACAGTGTACCCGCAGATAGGTAAGCCAATAATACTACAAAACTTCAGGTGAAGATACTAGGTATCATTCTCTTCACACGATTTACGGGCAAATACTAGACCCCAAGTATATGGCTGTACTTTACGTAATCTTTACGTATTGATATCGAGTGAATGACATGTAATTGATTATTTTCACTATATTTTATAGGCAATGTAGTTAACTTGTTTGAAGTGTCACAAATTTCTTTCATGAACATCCAATTTAACGAAAAACCCACTTTACACAGGAGGGCAGTAGTTCCGTTCTTGTCTGCACACGTTTGTCTGCTACTGCTATATGATTTTTGAAAATAATTTAAAATTGGTGACATCTGCCATGTTGGCTTCTACTGAAAGTTTGGTGTTTATTATACTAAATAAAAAATTGGCCGGACAATATCACTAACGAGTTAACATAAAACACTCGTAACTCTGAGCAAGTGAACCTGTGGTATTTCAGCCTGGGCGAGGGATTAGGCGTGTAGGTACCCATTTTCACATTTTTAAATAGATGGGCATTGCTGCACTTGCTGCAGTAGGAAGTATTTCGACCCCTTTTGATACACAGCTTCAGATTTTCGTGCAGATGAGACCAATATTAGCCAGCGAAACATGGCATAGGGAAGAATAACATTTGAGTTACAGTTTCCCCTGGCACCTTACTGAACAGCGTATTCATCAGCATTTTACGGCTAATTTCCGTGTTCCTGTACCTGAATCTTACAGCTATAGATTTGTGACTGGATTGTTTTACATTTTGCTATAGGGGTCCGTAAATTGCGAGTATCTTTCACTAAGTCTTGGCAACTTTGTTGGGACTGTATTTACATCGTGCAGCAATACAAATAAAACTGAAGTGAATTAAAATCAACTGTCTTATTTCAAAATAGTCCCCCACTGCACGCACAGTGTTGCCAACGGTTGGAAATGTGTTGAATTACATTGGATCGCCGTCGGTGTGTTGCACCCGCCACCGAAATGCTGTGATGGCATTCACACTGCAAAGCGCCTCCCACGCAATAGTTTCCTCAGTTGTGGAATCTAAGTCACATGAACTGTGGTCTGGTGAGTGGGGTGAGGGAGGATACGTCTTATCACTACCACCCTCACAATGAATTTACAGGCACTCTTACCGAGCAATTCCTGGAGTACCCTTCGGTGTCTCCAGCCGAACTGTACCCTTCTGTGTATCGGCAGGAACTGCCGCCCGCCCGTCTCCGACCGCGTTTCCTGCGCGCCAAACATCTCTCAACTGACTAGGACAGTTCCCTTTCCTGAAGCCGTCCCTCTGATTGGCTACAGCTTATTCTACATTACAGTTTAACGTATTTAAATAAAGCTTGACCGCTTTCACGTTGTAAATGAAGTAACATACATTACATAATAAACGTTAAATTCTTTCACATAAAAATACCATTTCCTTCTTAGCTTTAAATGAGACAGCCAGTAGCCTTGCACCAATGTGCATTCTGATAAATAAATGAACGAAAGTAACTTATGCAATAAACTTTACAACAAATATTCTATTACCTAATGATTCAATAAGGTGTCACGCTGTCACCGTTCAGTGTTGTGTGGAGGAAATGATCTGATGCTTAATTGTAAATACGGGTAATTTACATGTATCTTTTAAACGAAGTTACAGAGTTGCTATTTACAACGTTTGTCATTTTAATGATGCGCTTCTACATGAAATGTCGATCGTTAAGATCGAACAAAGTTTGCAGATTGTAGCATTCAGGTCTTTGTTACAAAACTTGTAAATTTCACTGACAGTAAATCTTAAACTATTATAAATATGATCAATATTCAAGTTTTATGGAGATCACCATAAGAATTTATGGATGGCAGCTTGGAATTATTGTGGCTTGATTCCATGCACTTCTATAGAATTAATAGTTTTCATACGCGTTTCCCTTTATGGTCTATCTTAGGTCCGCCTTATTTAACAATGCTACTAGGTTTCCCTATGACTTAGGTTCTGGTCTGTCTCACTCGCACACTACAGCGCTTAGGCCTCAAAAGATAGACGCCTATGAGTTTACCCATCTTATGATGAACCTACGCCCTTTGTGGCACACAGTCCTGTAGGATGACTCTTTCGGCCATATATTCAAATTAGAGCGCAATACTCGTTAACTCACAATGACAGGACTAGGTTAATTGTCGTGCGCAAGGAGGCGGTTAAACATACGCGAATGGTAAGGGAAGAAACACTAACACGCGGTACGCAGTGGCTTGCAGGCTATGAAAGTAAATGGGATTCATTACCGTCGAGTACCCCCGCTGCCGCTACCTCCTCCTCTTTCACCTGTCATGCGTACAATCATCGGGCGGAGGAGAGAGATTCAGTAGAGTAACTTGTCGCTCAAACACTGCAGTCATGCCAGCAGACGCCGACAGTTGAACTAACTTAGTGTAACGAAATGTTGTGAATCGTCACGCTACAGGAGCGCCGTCAGCGCACGCTTTGTTTCTGGAGCAGCCGCAGCCGCCCACACAGGCGTCACGTCACACACTGCTCTACTGTACCGTACTCGCAGCCGCCTTTGTCTGCGCGGGCAGCAAGTCCGCCGTCCCGTCACCGGGCAATACAGCGCGATACTCCCACGCAAGGATTCTTACTTACCGCACGCCGCTGAATGGAGTCATTCCTGGAATCTGGGTAAACTGTTCTCTATAATACTATTTAATTCGATTGTGTAACGACACTCGCTGAACTTTTCCAAAGAAGTATACGTAACGTAAAATGGAAGCTACGCGCTGCAGCAGAGACGCTATTAGATTAGAGGTAATTCATTTTTTACATCGGCAGAAAGAGGTGTGTGGCGTCTCTTCCCATTGTGACAGCTTTGTAAAGAAGATGGTATTTTGGTTTAATATAAATAGTGAAAGTGCCTGTGTATTTGGCAAACGGTTCGTCTGACCATATCAAACAAGTTTCTTTCATTAGGCGGTACTGTCAATGATTAGCAACTTCTACGGCGGCTGTATTCGAAAAGACCACCACAGCAGAAAGAACAAAGTTTCCCAGTAAGAAGAAAATACACCTAAGAACATTTACTATTAAACTTTCTAGAAAGTTTACTTCAGACTTGTTTGATTGAGTCTGTCTGGCAGCCGGCTGTAAAAGCATTTCATTGACTTCCATTTATGACTTCACAGTTAATGAGTCTTAAAACATTTCAAATTCAGAATTTGTAGTTCATTACGCAGCCAGCAAGTAGTAAAAGAAGAGAATAGAGTTTGCATCTGACAGCTATAGGGCTGGACTGATCCATTCAGAGATACAGCAATAAAATCTCTTTACTGTCGGTTCCGCCGTTGCCACTTCCGCTGCAATGCGCTGGCCAGATCTTCCGTAGGGGAAACTACTGGACGCTAAAATTTCGCTTATACAGAAGAACTCCGATGGTATACAGAATTAGAGACATAGTTAACAGTGTCTACATTATAAACTAACTGAATTTCAGATTAGGTACACTTTTGTAGGGCGGAGGCTAACGGTAATTATCTCCGAAGAGACCGGATCACTACGGTGAGTGACTGCAGACATTCCATGTTGCGGAACTTCCGATCTCAAACATATGTGAACCGATTTGAATGTCGCTGTAGACACATGCAGCCAGAAGAAGAGAACACTTTAGACAAGCCTGACAGCAACTATATTTTTATTAGGGTTCCGTCTTTTCTCTAAACCCTTTTAAAGTCGAATAGTGGGATGTTTCGTTTAAGATAGCCACAACACATTGCATGGGGGCTTAATTAAATATGATTGAAAATACTTTTAGTTTTTAGTAGCTGTATGTCCGATTACGCTGTGTCTCGTAATCGGTTGGCCCTGACTAGTATTATTACGCTATCTGACTGCAAAGAACAACAACAAGAATGAAATGAAATTTTTCGTTAACACAATTAATTAATTAAGTCCCCAGCAACTATGAAACCTACGAAACCAAAGCGTAAGTAAAACTGTTCTGTATGTGGAAGTATGACTCAACGCACATCTGGCACGGTTCTTCAACAAGACAAGAATTTTTAAATACCAATTTTACTGACGTGATAAAAGAAAATTACAAATACTATAATTGCGTAAGGAAAGCAGAATTACACTAATACAAGAACACACGCCAGATGCTTTGTTGACTGAACCTGTAATGACGCATTATTTAGGATACTGAAATTAAAAACAGAGTTAGTTACCTCATTTATATTGATGAAAATCATTCTAATCCTTACATTATATCTCAACCAGAACTCTCCAATATCACATCTCAGCAAGCACTGCCTAATAGCACATCTCAACAAACACTCTCTGCTACGAGTTCTTAACAGGCACTGGCTACTACGAGCTCTCTCCAAGCACTCACTACGAGCTCTCGACAAGCACCGTGGAGGCGGCTTAATAGTACTCTTTGGCGCAATCTCTGGCGCAGTGGCTCAGTGTAGCCACCTTTCAACATTTCACCTCAAATTGAAGCCTTTATTTCTTTGCTGACCTTTCTCATGCCGGTGTGATTCTACATTACTTCTGTATGGAAAACCTTTCAGGGTGTATTAAGATCGGAAGGAGGGTTATTGCAAATTTTGGTGATAAACGTGTCAGTAAATTAGCCTACTATGCCTATTTTAATTCACTGCTTTCATATGGCATATTTTGGGGCAATTCGTCATTAAGAGAGAAAGTATTCACAGCACAAAAGCGTGTGATCAGAATAATAGCTGGAGCCCACCCAAGACCACCTTGCAGACATTTACTTAAGGAACTCTGGATATTCAAAGTACCTTCGTAATACGTATATTCACTTATGAAATTTATTAATAACTCATACCAATTCAAAAATAACAGCGAAGTGCATAGCTACAACACTAGAAGAAAGGATGATATCCACTTTTCTGGATTAAATCGCACTTTAGCACAGAAAGGGGTGAATTATGCTACCATAAAAATCTTTGGTCATTTGCCACGAAGTACTAAAAATGACAGCCAACCAACATTTAAAAGCAAACTAAAAGAATTTCTGAATGACGATTCTTAATAGATGTAGTAACTATAGAAGTAGTAACTATAAACAAAATTAATTATTTTGTGTAAAGAAAACTTTTTGAAGTGACACGATCTACATCATTATGAAATGTATTTATGATCTATGGAACAAGGATGTATATATGTACGGGAAGGCTTCCAATAAATTGAACTGTTTCCATGGACGTTGGGTACATGAGCACAAGGCAACGAAAGCGCTGACCAGATTACCAAAAACTTATTTTGTACCCACTCCAGTATACCTTCCGCATTGAATCTCCATTGCTTGCAACTGACATTAAGGCACAATATCAACTCTACATACATTTAATCGGGAGGTGATTATTTCCATTAATGAATTAAGGAGCAGAGTACATGGCTACTAACAAAGAGAAGGAGATCAAGGGGACAGTGTATTTTTAATGTAGTAAGCTTACAAGTTCTCAAAATTTATTACTCTCAGCTCCGATTACTTCTCAACCTGTTTCTCCATCCCATCCATTAAAAATTTAACACCTCTGTATTAAACTTTTTGTAACGTCTAATATCCGATTGAGTTACTGTATTAAATATTTGACTTTGCTCGATTAAAATCTTTGTAGTCTAATGCGCAGAAGCCTAATTATGTTTTATTAGTCTTCCTCAGTAATTATATGACACTGAAAGTCAGATTTTTGTCTTACTTTGAAGCCATTACGTACCTGCAATAGTGATCTGTTTACCATTTTAGCCGTTTAGTAATATGCTTTGATCAATGAAGCTTATAAATTTTTAAGTTCGCTGAACGCTGTAAAAGGTTTTCACTGCAATTTGAAGTTTTTCCTGCTAAACTGCTTGGCTCTACTCTGATTAGTTTATGGTGAAAGCTTAATTTTTAATGAACGTTCGATTTACGCTCACGATGAAGTGGAAATCCGATGAAATAGATATGCACTGTCAGGCTTTTACAGGAAGAACTGTAACGCAACAGCATTTAATCTGCTCGGTGTGTTTTATTTCGGGGCTTAATTTTTTCCAAGTGATATTGGAAGATACTATTCTGTTTTATCCACGGCAACTCTGGATGAGGAATAAGTTAAATCAGGAGAATAAAGTGGTGGCATGGTGCGAGTCAGTAGTCAAGTTCCTAGGAATCAAATTTTACTTTATCGCTGTTAATGACAAATACGTGCAAGGTGGCTAAAGGATCTGCCGCCGTGGGTATCTGGACAGCCAAGCAAAAGATTTGTTGACGCAAGTACACCTCAAACAGATTTTAGTCAACCTTAGCTTTTATCTGCTAATGCTCTTGTTCATAGATTCAGGTTTTGCTTCGACAGCTTGCTGAAGGACCTCTCACCGATTTGCCAGCATGATCGTTCAATTTATTCTGCAACATGATGGCTACTGAAACTTTAAAAAGAAATTCCGTGAGATTTCCAGGTATGGGAAGCGCGATGGCTTGTAAGGACTGAAATTAAATGAGCGGGGGAGAGAAGTGAGCATCTCGCAGTAAGAAGTTTTCTTTCCTCCTGGCCGAGATATACTATCCATAAGCAGTAGTTTGCCCGCAGTCATTAAACATCGATAATTTAAATGGAATACTACTCGCGTAATTAATATACTTCAAAATACCAAGTATATCAAAAATTTTGATTTATAAAACTAAACTGAATTCCAATTCTATGTTAAAAACAGTACCTGAGATTATGAAAGCCCTACAGCTTCCTAAGCTTTTCCGGATTTTTTCAGGTACAACTTAATGCTGAGAATTCTAGGTTTTCCATGTTTACCCAGAAGAATCGGTATCCCATTTGTCGATCTCTACCAAAATTCAGCAGTGTGTCTTAATGGCCAAAACCTTTTCCAGACGTTTTATCGCGACGAGTTTAATGTCCTTATTTGGGTCCCTTCAAGTATCACCTCACGCTTTAGGTTTCTTATATAGCTCAATGCTGATGGCTCGTGTTTGTTAATAAGGGAAACAGGTATGTGTGCGCCCATTTATTTAGTTTGTCTATACTGCTTATCGATATTTCATTCAGTTTTCAGTCCGAAAACTGATTTAATGCAGCTCAACGCTAATTATCTGCAATCCTGCAATCTACATCCATTTCAACTTGCGTGTCCTGACCCCCCCCCCCCCCCAAAAAAAAAAAAACTTACCAAATTGACAATTCCTTGTTACCTCAGGTTGTGGCCTAACAACCGATCCCTTTTTTGATCAAGTTGCGGCAAATTTATTCTCTCTAACTCGATTCAGTGTCTCAGTTGCTGGACCTGTCCTGATCTTCAGGGTTCTTCTACAGCATCACATTCCAGAAGCCACCTTGTCAGAATTGCCTTTCGGCGACGTTTCACTTCCGTAACAGGCTACACTCAAAAGCCTTCAGAGATGACTTCGTTATATTCGACATATAAAGCTACTTACTACAGGTCTGTGTAAACAAAATGCAATACAATTAAATGTAGTACATGCAGTACCTACAGAGAATTTGGTTTCCCCCACGATAACAGTTCTATAAAGAAACTCCCACGTCAAAAAGACCGTGTATTCATAAAATGCGAATATCATTACTGCGTTATGGTTTCTCACACAGTAATTCTTGTTTACAAGGGTTAGGCGCTCGTAGCATATGCTAATTTTAACGGGAGGATTAATAAAGCATTGGACTATCAATGTTTAAAAAGTTTGTAACTGATATCCGATTTAGTTTTCAAAGATTTCCATAAACTTCACCGTGATTCGGGCGAACATTTTTCATAGGCCTTTTACAAACTTCCACATGGTTATCGCTACCCACGTACGAACTACGAAACCGTCTATTTAGAACTACTTTACCAAAGTTAAGTACAAAATTCAGCAGGTTTTCGAATTGTGTGACCCTCTAAATATAGTGATTTGTATCAGATGTATTTCAGTACACTGGTAAGCCGTGGCGAGGAGAACTTTTGTAATAGGTAATGCAGATCAATTTTATTGTTTTGAAGTATAGACTGAAATCGACGTTCAACAGAACTACATCTGAAGATTTTTCCGAAGGGCTGGACGGCACATGTACAGTCGTGAGATGTACGGTCAACAGCGACAATTTGAAATGTTCCTGAATTTTGTTTTATAGTATGTTCTCTGTATATCACGTGAAGAAATTTCGTTCATTTTATGTGCATAGTGTAAGAAAACTATGTTTTAATAATTTGTTAGTTATGGTATAGATTTTTTATTAAAATTGTGAGATTTCCAATCAAAAAATCCATGTTTATGGAACTAAAAACAAAAAAAATTATGTAGAGGGTAAAGTAATTCAAAACGAATCAGTAAACTATTGAGAAATATTTTTATTTATCATCCTTTTGGATATACTCCCTCCAAACCTAATATGCCAAATTACTTTCGGGGTGTGTTCAGTTCGTAGTATATAACCTAACTTCTACTTTCATACTTTCGGCTACGAAGAGCTATCGTACGAACGGTGACAATGCGGTTTTTGTGAAACCAAGAAAAGGCGGTAATCTGTACGCGAGGAACCCAGGGCAGCCTATCTCAGTCTCACCTTAATTGCCTCGTAAGTAACATAACGAGGGCGAAATTGCGCTGTGTCTCGACATTTCTGTCTGGCACGCAAGTCTACTTCAGTATCACTCTCGTGAAATTTTTCACTGAACATTATGAAGTGTTATCTAACGTCATAAAAATTATAGTGTTCGCTTTTAGCAACAGACGTTATCCTATCTGTATATGAAGTTAGGAGTGTTAAAACTGTAGCTTAACCTTACTTTATATTTTGGTATTGTATACGGCTTTTTTCTATTTTAGCCCTTGTTTCCGCCATTTTTATTTGCTCGAGAAGCGATCGCCGAATCTGACGATATGGAAATTTTCTCTGCAAGAAAGATGCGGCAACACACGGTTTCAAATTTCCGAACTTCATCTCAGTACACTGTCCCGCGTGACTTACGATGGTAGCTTTATTCCCAAGGCCGCAGTACAATTTTATCTGACAAGTTGGTGTTGGAGGAGCTAATACCACTATCAGCTGCTTGAAGGAAACGGCTGCTTTTGCTGATGTTTCCTGGAAAGTGTGATTTGGGTGTAACTTCCTAATCATACATTTTAACTGTTCTCTGGATACTTCGTTCAGATTGCTAAGGACGTTAAGAGGAGCCAGTCTGAAGAGACGTTCTCGTGTTCTATACGTTGATTCTAATATTCGGATCTTCGCTCCGAGTACACATGGAAAGCTAGAGGGTGATGATTACTATGGTAGTAGATTTACTATACTTTTATGTTTAAGCTGGCAATCATCAAAAATCACTTTACAGCAGTCGAGAATATATCTGAGTCCGCTGAATAGATCGTTCGCCGACAATGTGTGCATGGGGGGGGGGGGGGAGGCGGGGGCATTGTTGGGATACACGTCCAGGTTACGACGCGCCCGTATTCTACATCTACATTTATACTCCGCAAGCCACCCAACGGTGTGTGGCGGAGGGCACTTTACGTGCCACTGTCATTACCTCCTTTTCCTGTTTCAGTCGCGTATGGTTCGCGGGAAGAAAGACTGCCGGAAAGCCTCCGTGCGCGCTCGAATCTATAATTTTACATTCGTGATCTCCTCTGGAGGTATAAGTAGGGGGGAAGTAATATATTCGATACCTCATGCAGAAACACACCCTCTAGAAACCTGGACAGCAAGCTACACCACGATGCAAAGCTCCTCTCTTGCCACTTGAGTTTGCTAAACATCTCCATAACGCTATCCCGCTTACCAAATAACCCTGTGACGAAACGCGCCGCTGTTCTTTGGACCTCCTCGATCTCCTCTGTCAACCCGACCTGGTACGGATCCCACACTGATGAACATTCGTGAAGTATGTCCAACCAGTGTTTTGTGAGCCAACTCCTTTGTTGATCGACTACATTTTCTAAGGACTCCCAATGTATCTCAACCTGGCACCGGCCTCGCCAACAATTAATTGGGACAACAAAATATGCTAGACGTCTTCCTTCGATAGTGTTTACTGTGACAATCTGAATGCTTAGGCAGCACGCTTTCAAAACAAAAGCAAATAAGAGTGCTTCAAGATGCGCCATCAGAGTCAGAAACGTTCAGAAATACGTCAACAGTAATGAAATCATTCACGAACAATTTATTGAATATTATTAACAACTGTGGCCGTTATCTTAAAATCTGAATTTTTGCGTAATTAAGGTATGATGAACTTCTCGTGTTAATTTTAACTTAGTAGTTATTTTAATTTTTCTACTTAACTGTGTGCCACTGTCTTTAACTACTTCATTTCAACTTTGGCGTTCAAGATCCTCGTGTTTTCCTGATCCCAGAACAATTATCTTTCAATTGCGGCTACACTGCAGCCACTAAACGTGCGTCGCGCTGTTCCACCGTTAACCAAAGTGCCTGCCGCCACTATTTCAGCGGTTCAGCTTCAGCTCGCACGTCACCGCTAGGCTCGAGGATTTACACGGCGCGCAGCGAATCCTGTCTTAAAGCGTCTGCCAGCTCAGTTATTTCAGCACTGCCATGACACTCTTCCGAAGCTCAAACAAGCCCACGGTGATTCGTGCTGCACTTTCTCGTGTACGTTCTGTCTCTCCATTGTACTATTTGGTACAGGTGGCACGCGAGCCGTTTTCTCGGATAGGTCGAACGAATGTAAGCAATTTCTCATCCAGTTTAACATTCTGAATAGCCTACCAATGCACTTCAGTCTACCTGCTTTGCTTACTGCTGAACCACCGCGGTCTTTTCGTATAAGCAGGTATTTTGTTTGAGCTGACTCCGTAATTCCAGTCGTTACTACTGTTGTGGTATATTAAGTTTCTTCGTATTGTGGAGCGCACAATTTCTTAACATCTAAACCAAATTGCCGATCATTGCACCACTTCGAACATCTACATCGCATGCTCTTTTATAGATAAAAATATCACTTGCAGATAGTCTAAGGTAACTTAGTAATGTGCCATGTCATTTATACACAACATGACCACGATTTCCGACACTTGCCTGCAGCTTGCTTGACGTTAGCTCTACATCTGACTACATCTAAGATGCCATGTTGCATCCTACCTGCAATGAAATCTCCAGTCTAATCACAGATGTCTGAATACACCATATGATCGTAGATATATGACGAAGCGTTGGGGTTTTACCGAGTCAAATGCTCATAAGTCAAGAAAAAATTGCATCCACTCGATCGCCTTGGTCCACGACACGATTTGAGATGAGAAAACCTCGAGTTGGGCTTTGTACGACATTTTCTGAATCAATGCTGTTACCGTTTCAGCAGAATAACGTTTTACAGTTTATTACATTTGAAGTGAGAATATGCTATAGTGAAACAATGACCCAAGTGTTGTGCGCAGAAATATTGCCTGCTATTCCCATTTTTTCTTCCTAAAACCTCGTATAGGCCTAGGTGTTACACGTTCGGAGACACGTCGACACTGCTTCGTTCAATTTCTACCCATGATCTGCCTATCGCTTCAGAAACGAAGAAGCCTTTTGTACCAAAGTTCACAAGGTCTACGCAGCTCCAGACCTGCCATCAAGCTCTCATTTTGGTCACTTAGGGTGTAGAAGGTTTTACTTGAACGTACCGTTAAGCGAATTACGAAAATTTTGAATTGACCAGCTAGTTTTATGAATATTTCTTCTCCAGGCAGACTACTTCTAGCTTCCACTCGCTGAGGAAATACCACGTGGTTTTACACATGAAACAATGAGGAAGATCTGTCAAGTTTGGAATGTGGGGGACGAGGTACCGGCTGCAGTAAAGCTGTGAGAGCAAGTCCCGAGTCGTACTTGGTTAGTTCAATTGGTAGGGCACTTGCCCGCGGGGTCTGACAAAGTTTTAATCAGTCAAAGTTTTAAAAATGAACTTTGGCGACCAAAAATGGTCTGTAAGGGCATTTCTTAAGATTATGCCACCCAAATCGAGTTTAATTTGCTGCCATCGTCTGCATCTGATAAAAATACTTTGAGCGGGACTATCTGCGCCCCCTCACTCCCTTTATTTGTGGCATACTCCACACGACTGCGAGCGAAGAGTTCCTGGGACAACGTTCTGCTACGTTATTATAAATGAAATAAGTACTTTTACATTTAACCCTGCCTAGCCCGTAGCAATGTTGTTTACTGCTGGCTTAGTGACTAATCCCATTCGAGCTCTTCCTGAGTAAAGGTATTGTTGGGTAGTGAAATTGTATACGTTATACGTTTCCGGAGTACATAATTTACGGACAGCAATCCCAACGCTAATGTACTGTGACAAGCTGTGAGGTTTTATGGTCTGAGTCACTATTCACGAAGAGCTTTCAACGTCGTGCTGTACAGAAATCTACCAGGTTTACTGCACTGCGGCTATTAGCGCTTAACAGACTCGTCTCAGACTCTCAGGGCTCATTAACCGCGAGTAATCTCCAGTGATGAGTAATAACGGAAATGGATACACCTCGCCATTACACTTCCACCGCGACTGTCTTGTGTTAGAATTCGTAGGCGACTGTTTGAAAGCATCTATCACCGAAGTATTTGCAATCTGTAGACATTCGACAATGTCAGGATGAAACTTCTATGGCGCTCCAAATTTAGTCTCAAGAATTAAACCAAATGAAACGACTATGACTTTCCCGAAGTCGTTACCCTCGAAGTGAAGAGTAACGGTTTCACTAAAGCGAGCACCAAGCTAACCCTTTCATTTTATATTAAGACAGCCTTTCCTTTGTACGAGTGCATTGCTGTATGTTCCTTTTAGTAGTCGTTGTTGATAGGAACCTTACAGTTCCCTAATGAATTCGAGCTCTTCTCGTAGCAAAACAGTCGCTCTGTAAGATCCACCCATAGCCGCTCCACTTTCAGAGTCCGTACAATACAGACTTCCCCTATGTAACAGTCGAAGGAAGATTGACTGGCAGAATTATACAACAGGACTACTATAGACATTAAGTCACGGCTTGGTAAAACCACTGCACAACATGAGCGGCGAAATGTCGCAAGAGTTCGTGTTCAGTATTTCCTATAAATACAGTGCTCCTGTGGTACAGGTAGCACACGCATCGCAGCGTGCGATTCAAATTGCGCGGTAACTTTAAACTTACTCCAAGGCTGAAGCACGATAAACGATTCTTATGGGCAAAACGCCTGAACTGATCAGATTCACCGCGAAATTCTAGCGTTATATGGACCAAATGCACTGTCACATCCAGCCAACAATCTGACGGAGGCCGTGCAGACTTATGGTGCAGATCGGAAGGAAAGGACGTTCTGTCGGAAGCGCCGTCGTCAAGGATGGAAGTTGATCGGGAACGAAAGCATCGACAAGATCGACCACAGGCGAAAACGTCCAGGTAACATGTAACACCACAACTCTGATCATACTTTTTCTGTGTGTTTTATGAATTTTATTTTATTAGCTGTGATGAATATTATCCTTGCAGTTATGTTGTCAAGTTGCAAATGCTATTATTTAAGAAAGAATACGCATGGAATGTTAACATTTTGTAAATAGACACGCTGGCCTAGTCAGGGAAAAGCTATTGTGAAAGGGTGTAATAAACTGTAAATGTGATCACTGGGCGTGCGAGCGCCCCAAAAAGCAGTAGTTCGGAGTCGCGAGGAGACTATTGATGTCCCTATTTGTATGCATTCGCCGGTGTGGCTATGCAAAAGTGCGGAGGTAAGTGTTTCCCAAGTGCAGAACAGTGAAAACAAATGGTTGGTTTGGCGGATGTTTAATACGGGCATAGCATTTATTGGGCACAGTACAAATGCAGTAAGAGTAATTCACGTATCAAGAGTATTGTAGGCACTTGTTATTAACTATGATATGGCAAGAAGGTATCAACCTGTACCCTAATTTACCGCTAAATGAAGCCACTCGGCAAACCGACGGCATCATTAAGTGAAGTAAGATCTAGACTTTTTATAACTAGAAATGTAATAAGGTGAAAGGCTTGGTTGGAATTTTATTCCTTAAATGTTTTCGTGCCTATTGTCACGAAAATTATTTTCTCAAGTCGTTATCCAAGAAGTACCCATCCTATCCCTTTGTACAAACTGAGATAATCAGAAAAACTGAAAATGAACATTGATTTATTAGGTGATCAAAACAAATTTTCCAACTTTTGGACAATTAAGTAATAACGAAATCTTTGGCTGCAGTATTACTATCAGAAATAGAATGATGCCAAAGTCAGTATTAATTCATTTGCTAAAAATAAAGTAACTTTCATAATAAAAGGTCTGTAGTAAAATTTTACGTAACTGACACGCAATTTCCCAGTCTAACCAGAGTTCTAATTTATAGCTTGTGGCATAATTTATAACTTTTATTACAAAGAAATACCAGAGTAACTGCTAGATATGACAGTCTTTACCAATGAGTAAATTCAGACATTCTTTCTGCTTTCTAAAATTACAGCAGTCAGTATTACAGTCACTAACTTGAAAAGTTAGTGTCCACAGCCAGCAAATAATCTTACTTTCATTGATCTTTGAAAATATAATATATTGTACGTGTTTGCTGTTTGATTTTTTTGACTGTGACATGTTTAGTATGAAGTACTTTAAAGTGTGTGTTAGGTACTGTGCCTACGTTATGACGCCAAACTGCAGTATGCAGTTCAGTTTAAATTTAATTATTCTTGTTCTGGTAAGGAACTGGCGTCCGTTGGTTATTGTCATTGGTGACATACTTTGAAAAATTATTCCAAACTTTCCACAAACTTAATTTAAATTAGTTTACCTAACAAAAAACATATGAAGTTAACCGTACTTTGTTTCTAATCGTCATTGCTGAAGTACTGAGCGGTGGCGATTCGGTTCTAACTTCGTCTACTTCTCTCGGTTTTGCGTTATTCTTTGGAGAAGATGCCTTTTCCCCACAGACTAGAAACTTTAGGTACACAATCAGATAGAAAAGCCTAGTTAGCCGGAGAGGTAGGAGGGTTATAAACTGAGTTTCTGATTCGCAGCAATTTCAGATTTTCCGACAATGAGGACGTTGACAACGGTTCCCTAATGGCTCCGTGATCAAGGAGCGTGTTTCCATCGTCGAGGAACTGAACGACTGATAGAACGCTCCAACCGTTGGTTACTTGTATAGCCCAGTGTATCTGTGCCACTCCGCAGCGCAGCCTTCAAGGAAATTACTTGGCCCTGTACAGTACTTAAATTACTTTTTGAAGTCCCTTCATATAATTCAAGAATTCGTAGAGCTGCTGCAAGCCATATGAATGAATCTAATACGAAGTAGATCAGTACTTCGTAAAGGGCAACATGTTCCCTGCTTGTCATTACAGTACTACCCAACGCCACACACGTCCATTGTTTTACTATTGCTTATCGCAGTCATTTACCGACGCAGTCCAAATGGGCCTGTAATGCTTTTTGCGATTATACAAGGTAGCGCAGTTGAAAGTAGCCCGTCTCACCTTTTAATGCGAATGCGAATTTTCGACTTCTGAAAGTCAACAGCTACAACAATGGGCAGTTTTATTGAATAATCTATTGTTAGCCTTCTGTCGGCATTCAGTTTATTTCCTCAGAGCAGTTAGACGTTTCTCTTTGCGGCCAGAAAACTAACTTTCTCAATGGAAGAAATAAATGAAATTGTGGTAGCATATGTGGAAACAGGTTCGATTAAGAAAACACGCGAAATTTTCGGGGCCAAGTATTCGGATAAAGGACTACCAGCAAAAGAGCAATACTGAGAGTAAACGAAGTGGACCTTTGGAGAAAAGAACAGCCTGTATGAATATCAAGAGCTCATGTGGAAACCAGATTCTAAGCAAAGAAGGGAAAGCAGGAAGGTGGAAGGAGTATGTAGATGGACTATACAACGGTGATTTACTTGAGGGTAATATTATGGAAATGGAAGGGGACATAGATGAAGACGAAATGGGAGATACGATACTGCGTGAAGAATCTGACAGAGCACTGAAAGATCTAAGCCGAAACAAGGCCCCAGGAGTAAACAACATTCAATTAGAACTACTTACAGTTTTTTGGGAGAGCCAATCATGACAGAACTATCATCTGGTGATTTTTTTATTGTGAATTGCAGAGTAACCACGTAGATTCAGGAAGACGTATGGGACATGTAAATACCCGAAGACTTCAACAAGAATATAACTCCAATCCCAAAGAAAGATGTTGACAGGTGTGAAAATTACCGCACTATCAGTTTAATAAGTCACGGCTGCAAAAATACTGACGAGTTCTGTACAGACGAATGCAAAAACTGGTAGAAGCCGACCTCAGGGAAGATCAGTTTGGATTCCGTAAAAATATTGGAACACGTGAGGCAATACTGACCCTACGACTTATCTTAAATAGATTAAGGAAAGGGAAATCTACTTTTCTAGTATTTGCAGACTTAAGACAAAGCTTTTGACAATGTTGACTATAATCTTCTCAAATTCTGAAGGTGGCAGGGGTGAAATACAGGGAGCGAAAGGCTATTTGCAATTTGTACAGAAACTAGATGACTGTTATAAGAGTCGAGGAGCATGAAAGGGAAGCAGTGGTTGGGAAGGGAGTGAGACAAGGTTGTGGCCCATCCCAACGTTATTCAATCCGTATATTGAGCAAGCAGTGAAGGAACCCAGAAAAATTCGGTGTAGGAACTAAAATCCACGGAGAAGAAATAAAAACTGATGTTTGCCGATGACATTGTAATTCTGTCAGACAGCAAAGGGCCTGGAAGAGCAGTTTAACTGAATGAACAGTGTCTTGGATGAGGATATATGAACAACGAAAACAAAACGGGGATAATGGAACGTAGCCGCATTGAATCAGGTGATGCTGAGGGAATTAGGGAAATGAGACACGAAGTAGGTGAGTTTTGCTATTTGGGGAGCAAAACCGATGGTCGAAGTACAGAGGATATAAAATGTAGACTGGCAATGGCAAGGAAAGCGTTTCTGAAGAAGAGTAATTTGTTAATACCCAGTATAGTTTTAAGTGGCAGGAAGTCCATTCTGAAAGTATGTGAGGAGTGTAGCCGTGTATGGAAGTGAAACATGGACGATAAATAGTTTGGACAAGAAGAGAATAGAAGCTTTCGAAATGTGGTGCTACAGAAGAATGCTGACGATCAGATGGGCAAATCACGTAATTAATGAGGTACTGAATAGAATTGGGGAGAGGAATGTAGCACAACTTGAATAGAAGGCATCGGTTGGTAGGACACGGTCTGAGGCATCAAGGTATCAGCAATTTAGTATTGAGGGAAGCGTGGAGGGTAAAAATCAGAGGGAGACCAAGGGATGAATACACAGGTTGAAAAGAATGTCGGCTGCAGTAGTTACTTAGAGGTGAAGAACCTTGCACAGTATGGGGTAGCATGGAGAGCTGCATCAAACCAGTCTCGTAAGACCGTAACGAACGAAGTGGCGCACCTAGAGATCTGTGCAAAGTGTAGAACGACGAAAGATTCCTTCAGTTCGCACACCGGAAGTTATTGCATACATTCTCCGACTAATTATTCAGGGCCCAACGAAGTCTAGAAGTAAATTGGCCGAACAGGCGCATGGAAGTAGGAGTTGGCAGCGGATCTTGGAAAGTCAATTTGAAGCCATGTCTTGCGACAACTGTGTAGCAATTGCGGGGCGATGACGATCTTGTATACTACTGCATGTGGCTTCTGAACAACATTAAAGGTTGTTACACCCTTTCCATTACATTATGAGTGATTAAGTATGGTTTCATCTTTCTGGTCATGTTAATTCACAAAACAAGGCACTGGGCAACTGAGAACCCGAAGATCGTGTCGGCAACCACTCCACGAAGAAAAACTGCGTTTGGTGCGGTGTAACAGGAAATCAAATCACTGGACCGAGATTTTGACACTCATGTGATTTTTCCTGTGGGGACTAAGATCGACATGCGTGAAACAAGTCCACACACACCGCAGGAACTTAAAGACACCATCAACCGTAAAGTTTCCGCCATAGATATTCAATCTTTACATTGGCTGTATCTATATGCTTAGACGTGCACTAGTGTATGTTGCAGGTAACTTTCAGCATCTTGTTTAATTCACAATAAATAAATGCTAGGTCCTTTTCAGTTGATTTGTGTCAACTGCGTTTTCACTTTCAGTGGGAACTATGGTCACACCTAAAAGTAACAGTTGCTATCATTTATGAGGCTGTCTGAAGTAGGCACGTCTACCGACTTTGTTATTAACGACTATGGTTTAATATAGTAAGACAAGGATTACAGAGCTCTGTAAACGTCTTGATACAGCGGAATTCACGACGCGCAGGGTATCCACACCAGTAGTTGAGAATGATGACACTTAACTTCCTACGAAATTTAAACAGTTTCGAACCTTTTCAAACTTTCTCGCTTACATGCTTAACGAAATATTTAACACATTAACTGTAAAATAATCAGGTGTTTGAAGCTGCTTTTTAATAAACGGAAGTTCGATACTTTAAAAATATGTTGTCGGGGTTTACTGATTGGTTAGAACAGAGTAACAACATCTGACCATGCTCTACAGTTTCCACTTTGGAACGGTCAAGCCTCTGCATTTTGACAAGTATTCATAGCTAGTTACCTTTTTCAAATAGTTCAAATGGCTCTGAGCACTATGGGACTTAACAGCTAAGGTCATCGGTCCCCTAGAACTTAGAACTTCTTAAACCTAACTAACCTAAGGACATCACACACTCATGCCCGAGGCAGGATTCGAAACTCCGCCGCAGTGGTCGCGCGGTTCCAGACAAGCGCCTAGAACCGCTCGGCCACTTCGGCCGGCTAGTTACCTTTTTCTAGGATGTTATACCTTCAGAAATTATACACGCGTTTTTTCTAACTTGTCCTAGATAATATCCGTTAAGCTGAAGTGTGCAGTTACTAGAAAGTTAGCTGGTTTCTGCTAAGAAGTCTAATCTAGGCTAGTTTTCCATTCCTATAGATGGCTTATGTTAGATGCAATGCAAGGAATGTATCTACGCACGGGAAATGCTGCAGAGGTACGACGCTTAGCACTACAAATGGCAGTTTAACAATTATACGCGTGAACTTAAGTTCCGCTGTTTTCCCGATGAGACGGTTGGCAAACAGTAAAATATCTACAGTACAAGCCCGGAAGCTATATCACGTTGAACGAGAAAATTAGATTTAGAAAAAGCAGATGTCGGCAACTTCTCACTGGTAGGGCCACAAGCAGCTTACGGAAGAGTCAACCGAATCTGCTCGTCACTATGGGATCCCAACGAAGTCTGAGAGCAGCGCGTATCGTCTCGGGCTCGCATCATAAGCGGGTTGGGTTGTTTTTGGGGAAGAGACCAAACAGCGAGGTCATCGGTCTCATCGGATTAGGAAAGGAGGTGGAAGGAAGTCGGCCGTGACCTTGGAAAGGAACCATCCCGGCATTTGCCTTTATCGGTTTAGGGAGATGACGGAAAACCTAAATCAGGATGCCCGGACGCGGGATCGAACCGTCGTCCTCCCGAATGCGAGCTTCATAAGCTGAAGAGCGTCGGAGATGTCCAAAGTACGATGATAGACGCTACAAGATGTGGTGTGCGTCACCGATGTCTACTGTTAGAATTCCGATAGCGTATTTTCCAAGAGGGTTTTTGCAGTATTACTTGTTCCTTCCTTGACAGCGCAGTGGCCATGTCGGCTACTTTAATGAACTCCCTACGGACCAGTCGCCACTGTGAAAGGCAGGGAAAAATTACTGTAGTCGCATCGTCAAATGGCTTGTTTAGTACGGATATTTTATTTAGCAATGGGACAGCAGCGTATTGATAATTGAGAATTTATTTCTATCACCAAATGCGTTTAGCCTGTTTATCCCGAAGGTCCACAGTTTCATACTGTCAAAACACAGACTGAACAGTCTTCTCTAAATAAAACCAATTATTTACACCGAAAGAGTGTCAAAATTACACTGAATTTCCTATCCCAGACACTTGCTCAAATCCGAATGTTTGTGTCCATCGCTGTTAACTATTTCAAATGAGGCTAAGAACACAAAATTTACCTGCAACAGTAAAATACAATGGCACTTTAGAGTAACTCCATGCTTCTTAACTTTCAGATTTTCGCTCGAAAGGTAAACAGTCTTAAAATCTTAATTTAGAAATGTAAGAAAGATTCGGGGAAAATGAATCAGTGTTAAAATTAAACAAATAATACAGTGTAATAATTAAGTCATTTTCCGCCTACATGAAGATATGAGAGATTAGACCCACAGAGCGCAGGGTTCGGTAGAGTACACCAGCTGTGGATGACGGAAATATCTGGGAAGGGAAGCCACACAGCGCCGGCTGGGGCTCATCTCGCCTGACCAACCTGGGCGTGTAGAGAGGGGGAATGGGCGTTTAGGATTCCGTGCCACTGCCATCTGGCCTGCTCTCCGACCTTGTGTGATCCAAAGACTGCTCTTTACCGTTCATCACAACACTGCATAATGTTTACCAACAGATCCGTCAACGTAAGGGCCAATGGACCTCCTCTTAGAACATAACAGATTAATACATTTACTGTAATGGTTTCAAAATGTCTTCATAAAATGTCACTTCTATCACTGTGGCTTTAAAGAATAAACTCTCGTCTTACTCGCTTTCATTCGCTTCATCACTATCACAGTTGTCTGGGTAGCATTCTTCATCACCTGGTTGTGCAGTGTACTGTTGAAAGCGTGAAAGATGTTAACCTCTGCCACGACCACGAGGACGACCACAACGCTCTGGTTGGTTTTCTGGTGAGCTCTGAATCAGTGTTAGACTCTCATAGAAGTTTTGGTACATTGGAGGAATTAACTGTAAGAACGACGTCAAGTCATCAAGTTTTGCTTGCTTTGAACATTCTGATCGGTGTCGATGTAGTGGAAATTTTTCAGTTATTGTTCCAGACCTACATGGACGGGCAAGATTTACTTTCCCAAATTTTATGTCTTCATTCAATGTCTCCTTGATGAAGGAAGTTTTTGGTTCAGCTTTTCTGCATCACATCCATCCCAGTGTCACCAAGTAACCTTTTGCTTCTCAGTGTATTTTCCTGTTGAGATTTTGCAGTTCTGTAGATAGGAAATCATCTTGCTTCATTTCTTTCACACGAAATGTCACCCTGACATTTTCTACAAGCGTCATCGAATCCTGTGGCACAAATATGAACTATTTGCTTTTTCTTCCTCTCCATGTGAGGAAAAAAAAAAAAAATCAGTATTTTCAAGCTAACTATGTCCAGGCACGAGGAACTTCTCATCAATTTCAATGGAAGTATGACCAACAATATAGAGCCAAAATCGGGCTATTATTTGAATTCTGTTTTGCCTACCGCAACTGTCAGTGTAGAAATAACATTAAATATCAGATGGCAATGATTTTACACACTTCAGTAAGCAAGAACCCAGTTCTGAAGGGCCAAGTGAGGCATTTTTTCAGACCACATATACATGGAAGCATGATCTATTCTACAGACATGTATTCCAAGATTAAATGTCCAACGCTGTCTTGTAGTAAATAAGATTTGTTGTTAGCATTGGAGTTGGCAATGCTTTTTCAAGGTCTGAAGTAAGAACATGTATTGAGCCTTCTTTTGACTTCTGTGTATCTCCTGTCTTAACGGCTCTTGTTTGCTCAACTCCCCTTAAGTGAAGCTCTTTCTCCAGATTTAGATTGTTAATTTTACTGGTATGTACCTTTGTTTTAATTAAATTTTCTAATGGGTAACCAGTATCGCAGGTGTCACTCTTTAGCTTATAAAGTGATAGATTAAATTCTGAATTCAACACTTTACTGTAAATGCAGGCGTTCACTGGCAAAATGTTTTCTTAGTATAACGCACATACATTAAGACGTAACTGACGACAGGTATTTCCTGTGGGGGCTACGTTTACTGAGAATAGTGATGTGTGTAATGAGGAAAGCTTTTTATATAGTTCCTTACGATAGGGAAGCGATCTTTTGGTATTTTATTTCCAGGAGCATTTTTCCCGTGTTAATCAACCGGAGAAGTCTTCCACTCTTGGTTTGTATAATGCAGCTGTCGTAAATCGGCGATTGCTTATAGTTAATGTTCAGGAAGAACTCGTTACACACTGCTCTTACATGGTTACACAATCAAAAGCCTCAGAAAAAGAATACGAAAGGGTGAAGTTAGGTTATTCCACCATTTAATATTTGATCAGTCAATATTCTGTTGAAAAACCTTTCGGAAAATAAACTGACATTATCTTACTCCTTTACTCTCGCAAAAATGATAAACTATTTTTTAAGACATTACTTTTTCGAGAAGATGAAGCTGTCAGAAGTGAGATTGGGTGGTAGTAACGCATCAGACCTATCGCCTTTTTATGCAACTGTTTAACAGCAGTATTTCAGTCCTTCAGGTAAAAGGACTTTCACTGAGCTGTTATATATATGGCTGAGAACCTTACGTATCTGTTGGGAACAAGCCGTTTGTATTCTGCTAGAAACGCCATGATTCCATGCAAGACTTTTCGTAAGTTCAGAAGGGGAGGTGGAGAATTTCAATTTTATTAAACTGTTTAAGTATTGCCTCTTCCATATATAGCCTTGCCTTTTCCAATGAACATCTGGATTTTATTTTCTCCACAAGAAAAACAATTTCCGTATTAAAAATTTTTCAACTTCTGACTTAAATTTTTCATACAATTTGACGTGAACAGTCTTTGCGCTCTTTGTTGCCCTGCTTCCGTTTCAACAGTATCAATTTCTAGATCCTCCACTTAATACTTATGAAGACAAATTTGTGTAAACCTAGGTCCGGAATATGTGAAAACTGGCCCTTAAGAAGTATTTTCTTTCCACTAGAACTATGAAAAATCGAAATCTTAAACAGGTAAGTCAGAATAGGCGTTAATAAACTTCTTTACGGTGTAATATTAAGTTAGTTAACAGCTATTACAAAATTGACCACTTATCTTACATTCAAGCAAACAACTCCAGCGTCGCGAAAATTCCGCTGTGCCAATTCAAAGTTTGTCAGGTGGCCATTAACGTTCATAACGTTGTCTTACTCTACCCTGTAGACTTGTTATCTCATGGACCTTTATTCTGCCCTGTGTAAGTCTGGTCTCTTGCTTTTTTCCCCTACATTGTGAGTTAGCTTCACAGCACCATCGTTTCCTGTTGCTGTAGCCTTATTTACAGCACGCCAGGGCACCCAGCCGACTCCCCTCCTTATAACCACTGCTGTACAAGTAGTTCAAAACTAACCATAGATTAGATCTTCAGTTGTCACCAATACTGCTCCTGCATGATTTCCCATGGGTCTTACCCATTTTTGATTACGTCTTCATCCACCTCATATCTGAGTCTAGCAAAGAATTTTCTTGGCCAGGTGATTTACTTAATTGCATAAAAATTAGATCTACCCGACAGTGCCTCGTATCTTAGGAAACGAAGGTATTCCAGCTTCTTTAACTCAAGTCGTCGGCAAGGGACTAGTTTATGACGCTGCAGGCTTTTTTAAGAGCACTTAACAGCAAACTACAATATACAATACGATACGCTAAAGCATTTCGATTTGAGCTAATTTGGAAAATGACTCCTGCTACTTCACAGTAATCTTTGCTGTAGGTATTTTGCCACGACTGAGAGGACTTAGTTTCCATCAAATAATATCAAGTAATCTATGAGGCATCTGCTGTATAATTATGTACAGAAGGGACGTTACTTAAACATGTAAACTTCCCGCGAAGTAGATTTCACTGTCCACAATCCACAGTAACGCGTGTCAAACAGGTATTCATGCAATGCAGATGTTACACTTTATGTACGAGACTCATCCGCTTGTCTTCAGTGACAAATTTCCTATAGCAATGACAGCAAAATAAAAATATTCAAACTATCGGTGTGTCACCGGAAAGTGCTCTACAGTCTCAATTTAATCACTTCTCTATACCCTTAAACTTTCTATTCATCTTGTGTTCAACTTTGAACTTATTCATAATTACAGGACAACCTTAGACAGGTGCAATGCACAACAGCAATTTATTTTAAAACGATTTCAAAACAAAACGACCAAGCAGATTTGAAAATTATCAAAGCATACTATATTTTATAAGAAGCCTTCATACAGCGTGTTCGTTCATATAAAATCCAAAAACAGTGTGGGGACACAAGAACGCAATACGTAGGTCCTATACTAGCAAGCACGACCCCGTTTGTATCACATGGCATTGCGATGGTTTCGCTGAAGCTTAGGCTTTTGCAGCTGAGGTTCCGTACGCTGTCAAAAGATAATTGGACGACGAAACAAACTATAGCAATTTTAATTTGAACGAAAATCTCAGGTCCCGGTAGGTGGTGCCTGCTTTCATATAATTATTCCCAAAGAGATCTAAAGAGTGAAGTTTCTAGAATATTGTAAGAAATAAAAATATGAAAACTTTAATAGACTAACCAGGAACTTACCGACTGAAGATTTTTCGAAAATGACAAACATTTACTTGGTGTGCTAATAATTGTGACATATTCCGAACAAGAGACATATAGGCCACATATTACATACAGCCAACCTCGGGGAAGATCAGTTTGGATTCCGTAGAAACACTGGAACACGTGAGGCAATACTGACATTACGACTTATCTTAGAAGAAAGATTAAGGAAAGGCAAACCTACGTTTCTAGCATTTGTAGACTTAGAGAAAGCTTTTGACAATGTTGACTGGAATACTCTCTTTAAAATTCTAAAGGTGGCAGGGGTAAAATACAGGGAGCGAAAGGCTATTTACAATTTGTACAGAAACCAGATGGCAATTATAAGAGTCGAGGGACATGAAAGGGAAGCAGTGGTTGGGAAGGGAGTAAGACAGGGTTGTAGCCTCTCCCCGATGTTGTTCAATCTGTATATTGAGCAAGCAGTAAAGGAAACAAAAGAAAAATTCGGGGTAGGTATTAAAATTCATGGAGAAGAAATAAAAACTTTGAGGTTCGCCGATGACATTGTAATTCTGTCAGAGACAGCAAAGGACTTGGAAGAGCAGTTGAATGGAATGGACAGTGTCTTGAAAGGAGGATATAAGATGAACATCAACAAAAGCAAAACAAGGATAATGGAATGTAGTCTAATTAAGTCGGGTGATGCTGAGGGAATTAGATTAGGAAATGAGGCACTTAAAGTAGTAAAGGAGTTTTGCTATTTGGGGAGCAAAATAACTGATGATGGTCGAAGTAGAGAGGATATAAAATGTAGGCTGGCAATGGCAAGGAAAGCGTTTCTGAAGAAGAGAAATTTGTTAACATCCAGTATTGATTTAAGTGTCAGGAAGTCATTTCTGAAAGTATTCGTATGGAGTGTAGCCATGTATGGAAGTGAAACATGGACGATAAATAGTTTGGACAAGAAGAGAATAGAAGCTTTCGAAATGTGGTGCTACAGAAGAATGCTGAAGATTAGATGGGTAGATCACATAACTAATGAGGAAGTATTGAATAGGATTGGGGAGAAGAGAAGTTTGTGGCACAACTTGACCAGAAGAAGGGATCGGTTGGTAGGACATGTTCTGAGGCATCAAGGGATCACCAATTTAGTATTGGAGGGCAGCGTGGAGGGTAAAAATCGTAGAGGGAGACCAAGAGATGAATACACTAAGCAGATTCAGAAGGATGTAGGTTGCAGTAGGTACTGGGAGATGAAAAAGCTTGCACAGGATAGAGTAGCATGGAGAGCTGCATCAAACCAGTCTCAGGACTGAAGACCACAACAACAACAACATTACATACAGTAAAGAATTACCATATTAGCTATTCAGTGTTTTCGGAGCAGAGACCCCTTCGAATGTTGGTAAGGACCCTTAAAACTGTTCTAACGCAGTGAAACCAAGGCCGAAAATCTAATCTCAGTAAATACGTGGTTTCATGTTCCAAGTGTAAGCGCGATTTACCCATCTGCACAGTACAATTTCGTGGAATTGGTTGACCACTGAGGTGCGAAATTTATTTATTTATATAGTCTTAATACTCTTACCGCTATCGTTCAGCTTCACACATACCGAGAACAATTAAGCTTACCATGAAAATTCAATCGAGAAAATGACTCCTGAGCAAGAGATAGTGAACTCATTTTTCGTAGCTTTCGTACGAAGTACTGAGTACTGAGTACACAAGAAAACAATGGCTTGAGACATCCTGAATTTGCCTTCCAGTTATAGTTCTCTTAATGGAGAATGCGTTATATATGGTGAGAAATGTCAGGCTGCGCTACAGGTTAATCTATTACCACAAACTTTTTTAGCACACTTACTCGTCGGCTTAGCCTACACACGACCTATTTGCCGCTACAACCTAGAGAGAGAGAGAGAGAGAGAGAGAGAGAGAGAGGGGGGGGGGAGGAGTGGGTGGAGGGGAACGTAGATGCACGTTCACTTTAGACGGAATACAGAACTCCTACACACTTGCCTAACTTACGAACAATGACGGTGAGCAAGACACCGACCAAGATCCAATTCCAGCTGTTTTAAAAACTCAACGAAACCTACATAGCAAAGAGATTTTCACTCCGTGGAATCAAAGTATGGCACAAACTCGCATGGCAAGTGTTCCAGCGTTAAAAACGCGACACACCCACTTCTGTGTACGATGGTATCAGAAGTAACCATCCCTCTTCTCAATGGTCACAAGGTAATATTTCTTTTTACCGACGACTACACTATCTCGCGCTTCATTCTGAACAGTCACTCTCTCGTCATTTCCAGTGTATTTACAGACGCTACCTAACAAATTTCAAGCTTGTGATTGCGGTATGGCAGGCGAAATTCACTTCCCTCGCCAACTACATTAAGCATTGTCAGATATCCGCGAATACATTCATCCGCACTGATCCGCCTTCAATGAGGTGGAAATACTGCTAGCTAAACAGTACTCCCCATTTATGAAGTCTCCTTGCAGCACAATTGAGCTCAAATTACACTAAGCATTTTTTTAAAATGGGCGTAATGAGAAAACGCCAAGTTTTTAAACCAATAAAGATAGTGCCTTATTTTTCCTCACGCTACGCAAGTTAATTTACTAGATTGTGAGACGAGGCGAGTTTAGCCGTACCGCTGTTCGTATCAATTACATAACTAGAAATAATGAATGCAAAGAATTTATTAGTGTAAGCTATTTGGCACAGAAACTACCTCAAAAGAGGCCGACATTCGAAATGAGGCAGTGTGAGTTCACAGCTATCGGATATGATTTGTGTCTGTTCAAAGTGTGCTCGTCATATGGTACGCGTTATTGGACACTTCAGCCTGTTACGCCAACATGATGCACACGCCAAAGTTATCACACTTCGATTCACAGCTGCTTACAATACGTATGCGCTCTTCCCTAACATTACTCGTGTACCAATGGATCAACCCCTGGATTTGCACACACTGACAGCTAGCCATAGGGTTCAGACGCTTACAATCATGGAAATAACATTCGGACACATTTAGGGAAAAACAGTAACCGATTTTTCGATTTTACTCTGAAAAACGGATCGCACAAATCAGCCTTACTGTCCAAAGATGGGCCACTTTCGAATGATGGTACGCTTATGCACAGAAACCAATAAATCTGATCTGTGCAATCTAGATTGTTTTTCTAAGTACAATCACCGAAAATTTATTTCATAAATCCATTAAGTTATGAGCCCGATAGAAATAAGTAGAACAGTCGAATACGGCATTGAGAATTATCAGTAAATTTATACTATTTCCGCACGACCTTCGGAACAAACGAAAATTTCGGACGTTTCCTAAAAGCTGCCACTACCGTCCGTCCTATATAGTCTTTACATTACACAGACAACATAATTGCTCTAACAGTGACTACACCCCAATTTTAACGGGCACTATTTTAGTATGTCTTTTTGTTGAATTTCTATGATGGCATTGCATCAGAGCCTTCGTCGCAAAAAGTTCTGGAATGAAAAATGTAACTACCAGAAAAAATAATAGTTGCAACAGACAAGTTTTTGAAGACAAGAAATGATATCTATCAAAGTAAAATATAAGACAAAAAGCGAAGGCCGTCCATCTATGACCGGCTTCACCGCACAAATGCCAACGAATTAAAAGGAACCCTGGAAAAAACTTAACAGCATGTATTCTATTTCAAACAAAATAATTTACGGTAAATTCAAAGTACTGGAGACTAAGAATAAAATACTGAATTTAGAAAGTACTGATCTAATCGCATTTTCCTTGGGCTAACTATTCTCAAACATCCAGTCAATTTAACTCTACCATGTCCTGTAACTACGACTGTGCCTGCTAATTATTCTACTTCACGTCATTCGTAAGTGATCAGATTCTGTCGTGTAGCAAATGCACTTTTTTTTTTTTGCTACAACTTTGCAGCAGGCGTGTCTAGTTAAAAATCAGACAACTCTAGAATTTTTAATATAACATTTCACACAGCACCGTAGCCTACAAATAATAAAAAAAAAGGTTAATTTACTCCTTGAATTGCCCCATCAAATTATTTTGGCACATCCGAAGCAATTTCTACATACGTGACATACTGCCTCAATGTTCCACATTCTTGTATATAATCCACACTAGGTTGTTCCTTTTATTATTACTGGATACAGGGTTTTAGAAGTCTTCGTAAAACCAGCACATACGTAATGAACAAGAGGTAAGAGCTTGACTTCCCCCGCTGGTCCTGTTGACTCCCTACGCAGCCGTTGTTTACCGTGAGACAGGTGCGTGCGGCTTGTGTTCACCCGGTTGGAACCTTGACTGCGTTTGACTTACACAAAAGCCCGCCTGCTTACCTGTGTCTGCGCACGAGTGTTGTTCAGACAGCAGTCCGTCGCAGCATATGTACAGTTCTAACGTCCACGATCAGCAACACAAACATCGAATGACACGATACACAATATGAACACCACTCGGTCCCGACCGCTTACCGCCGCGTTTCAAACCGGACTACCGCTCCGCGCGGTTCACCAACGGAACAAGCTGCTAGTTCTGCGACCGTGGCACAGGTGGCGCAGCGCATGTAAGCGCTGGCGGCGCTCCTTGCGGTAGACGCTGCAACTTCGACTGCTGTCGACAGACTCTACCCCATGATATTCCAAACAGAAAGTTTCGTGGGCCGCCTCCCCGTCTTGATTTATTTTGCCTACCAGTGCTATAGGAAAAGTTTACTCTTATTAACTTTATTCTCTGCAGCGGGCTTCTTTCAGAGCTACATTTTTGAAATGCTTTGGAAGCAAGTTTCCTTTACTCCATTCAGTAATGCGCGGTTTGCAAATATTTATCGCGCAGCAAAATGCAAACAATAAATTGCAAACACTCGAGAGATACAATAGGACAAAAGAAGAGAAATGAGCTACTTTACTACATTCATACCGCTTGTTGGAAACAACGGTAGCGAAAGCGCCTCTGTGCGCACTATAGCTGTATATTACAATCTGTTTTCACGATTCCTGTGGGAGCTATACGATTGGTGTTATATTCGTACATTTCTCACTTAAAGTTGGCGCTTCAAATTTTGTAAATAGCTTTCGCGGGAAATTTACTTCACACTAGTAAATTTCTCAAACCCATTCGTATTCTTTTCCTATTATCCAGCAAATATGTATTACTGACACAACAGAGTTTTATTACAAAGAGTTTTAATGTTCATTGTTATGTTGAATCTATGTTTTTCAGAGTTGTACCGTTTTTCCGCCTCTATCAGGGTTTTCGGAAAACATTATACATTGCAGAGTCTCCTTCTAAGTACACATATCTGTAATTTTTCTTGTCTGGACGCACATAGTGCTGTAGTGTTGTGGGATTCTATTTCTTTATTCCACTCATAAATTGACGCTGCTCAAATCTTAAAACGTTAATTGAATTGTTGATGTCTGACCAAAATAAATTAGAAAATACAGACATCAGAGAAGTGGCTCTTTTAATCAAAAGATTTTTTAAAAAAATCAGGGGGTTGCCCTTATTTGCGCTGTAAGTAATTATTTATTCTTACAATTTTCTCTCACAATATCGCGCATATAGGTAATGCTTTATTTATTAGGGATCATTCAATTCAAGTACATTATCAGCCTCTTTAACAACTGTAGAAGTAGTAAATATAAAATGAATCAATCGTCTAACACTAGGCACCTAAGTATAATACAAGAATTCATGAAAATACGGTGTTACATGAACAATAACGATCAATTTTATTCTTTCTCATTCATTTTACAATGTGTGGAATAACTGCGTAGCGTCAGATCATTTATTAATTTGTGGACATTGTTTACCACAGGCAAAAAGGAAGCTAAAATTGTATAAGTGTTTCCATACAATAAAACAAATACAGAAGTGGAGAATGTGATTCCTTGTTTCACAAGTTTCTCGTACAGTTCAACTTGCTCTTTCCTATAATTTTTACGTCTCAGAATGATGTGGCTGAGGTTAGAGTTTTGAAAAGGCTCATGGGGGTAAATACCGATTGTCCTTAACTTGGATAACACCCGTATCCTAGGGGCAGCATAACAACGAATGCAGTATGTCGGTTATTCACATTCAGCTCATAAAAACATGACTTTCGTGTGGTGACAGTTTAAACTCGGACAAAATATCTTTATTATTTATTTATTTTGGCTTTTGGGTTCATAATATTTTACTTTATCTGTCTGCGTTGTGAGCCAGTAGATGGATAATTTCTCTTGAGTGGAATCAAATATAAAATAGAGTTATGCCTTGCATACAGCCTGAAACACGTATGTTGTGTGGCGGCGATGGCGAGGCATTGCAGAGTCTCTGACCAGAGAGCCATTTATCGTAGTTAGTCTGCGCTTGACCGCGCGAGTGTTGCGAGCAGTAAGCTAGTAGTAGTCGTGCAGTACAGTTGCGAGCAGTCTGTCAGTGGGCAGTCTGTCAGCAGTGCAGTATGTCGGTAGTAGCAGTCGAGTGCAGTTGTGTGTGAGGAGTCGGCGAGCGTCGACATGGCATTCTGGTCAAGATGCTGAATGAGGTATATTGTTAATGTAGGTAACCATCAGATAACGTAAAGTTTATTTATTGTAATTAATTTTGAACAAGTGCCCCAATAATAATTTTGATTTCAAAGCAATTTTTAACAAAGAAATCATTTAATTGAACCAACGATTTCCTTCCATTTCCCTTAAAGAAAAGTTTCAGTTAAATTTAAAAAAAAATATATATTATTTGCAATGCAGTTCCTCCAAGCCGTGGGCAACAATAAGAGCAGAAATTTGACATGCAGTTATACTGAGGTAAGAATTTAATTATGATTTTTGCACAGGGCCAAAGACCGGTATTTCGGTTTAATTGAGTTATCATTATCACTGAGATTTTCTTATCACTGAATTGACTTTCATTTTTTTGTGAGGAACTTATACTTGGGTCAGATTGCGATTCTCATTTTTTTATTGTCATTATTGACATGGATGTGTGTATTGTCTTTAGGTTAGTTAGGTTTAAGTAGTTTTAAGTTCTAGGGGACTGATGACCTCAGAAGTTAAGTCCCACAGTGCTCAGAGCCATTTAAACCATTTGAACAGAGTTAAAGATTAATATTTCTATTATTCACAACATTCTCTTAAATGGCACAAAATGCATATAGTATATTTATAGATTTATTTATTTCTATTCAAGAATTCCTCTATGGTATAGAAGGAGTTGTCAAGGAGATATGATTTCAATTTATTTTTGATGCTATTACTGCTGTCTGTGAGACATTTTATTTAATCGGGTAATTCGTCGAAAATTTTTATAGCAGCATATTTTACACCTTTCTGTGCCAAAGATAGGTTGAGTAAAGGATAGTGTAAGTCTTTGTTTTTTCTGATATTATAATCATGAATGTCACTGTTGTTTGTAAACTGGTCCATGTTGTTGAGAAAAAATTTCATTAGTTAGTAAATGTACTGTGAGGCACGCATCGACAAACCACATTTATATTTATTAGATTCACATCGATTTGCGTTTTGTATTCACAGATGGAAATAACATCAATTTCATTTTCCACTAGAGAGTGACCGGATTATTTGTTCTGTCTAACAGAAGATTGGAATAAATTGGTAGCGTGGTAACACCACCAAGTAAACAGACTGACACCTTGTAGTTCTGGTCTTCAGTCGGAAGATTAGTCTGATGCAGCTCTCCACATTACTCTAGCCTATACAAGCCTTTTTTTGATCTCCAAATAACTACTGCACTCCAAATCCATTTGAATCTGCTTACTGTAGTCAAGCC
The DNA here is from genome assembly GCF_023864345.2 of Schistocerca serialis cubense. Classification (NCBI taxonomy): domain Eukaryota; kingdom Metazoa; phylum Arthropoda; class Insecta; order Orthoptera; family Acrididae; genus Schistocerca; species Schistocerca serialis. Next base: position 1,125,348,052 of record NC_064638.1, on the reverse strand, counting down.
CCACTCTCCCCCTACAATTTTTAAGTATCTATTGTTTATTTTGCCTGACCATATTAGAGCCTTAATGCCCTCTCTTACATCTGACCGAGAAGAACACACACTAAATACTGTATCGGCTAGTGTGGGAGTCAGCACAGACACAAACGAGAATGGAGGAAGTTGCAATGACCGGTGGCAGGAATCTGAAATGATCTGTGCATTAAATTTCCAAATTTATAGAATTCTTTGTTTCTAAAAGGGAGAGAGACATAACTTCTTGTTATGTTGTGTCTTCCTGTGCTTCCTATGCATCCTACACACACAATTACATTTATTCTTTACTACTACTACTAGCAGAATCCAAGTTAAGTATCGCTTTCCTATTTTTCAGTGCTGATGCTCTTGAAGTCTGCGACCGAACTGGGTCCGACCAGCTACGGGCGGCTGGTTAAATCAACTTGACGGGGCGCTGAAATCTGTTTTCGCGGTGTGGAGCTGCCTGCTCTTTTCATTCGCGCACGGGTCAGCGCCTTATGAAACGTCCCCTTAGAAAAATTATGAATGACTATGCTGGTAAACTTCTACGTTATTTGATTTTCAAACGGCTGAGAAAAACTCAACGTACTCAAACAGTTTTCTCTTTACTTATTCTGATCATCATGAAACTGACACACAATATTTTTTAGCGCAACGCAATCTGACTTTTAAAAATCCTTACAAAAGAATGGTCCTGACTGACAATAACCTATACCTTTCACGAATCACTTACCTCACAAAAATCTTCGTTCTCGAACTACTGCAGTACAGCGAGCGCCAATACTGCCAACTAAATAAGAGGTTCTAACTACTCTAGGCACTAACTACGGATAGGCATAGTTAGCAAATGAAAGATTTTGATAGAGAACAAACAATGTATTTACCTTAATAGTCTTCAGAAGTCATCATATATAAATACCGGGTGATCAAAAAGTCAGTATAATTTTGAAAACTTAATAAACCACGGGATAATGTAGATAGAGAGGTAAAAATTGACACACATGCTTGGAATGACATGGGGTTTTATTAGAACCAAAAAAAGTTCACAAAATGTCCGACATATAGCGCTGGACAGCAAAATGTCAGTGACTGCTACCGTGACGGGTGAGAGGTACGCCGATATGTTACAGAATCGCATCATCCGCAGCCTGGCTGATGAACACCTGATGGAACGATCGATGTTTATGCAGGATGGCGCTCCACCGCATATTGTTAGACGCGTGAAAGATCTCTTGCGCGCGTCGTTTGGTGATGATCGTGTGCTCAGCCGCCAGTTTCGTCATGCTTGACCTCCCAGGTCCCCAGACCTCAGTCCGTGCGATTATTGGCTTTGGGGATACCTGAAGTCGCAAGTGTATCGTGATCGACCGACATCTGTAGGGATGCTGAAAGACAACATCCGGTGCCAATGCCTCACCATAACTCCGGACATGCTTTACAGTGCTGTTCACAACATTATTCCTCGACTACAGCTATTGTTGAGGAATGATGGTGGACATATTGAGCGTTTCCTGTAGAGAACATCCTCTTTGCTTTGTCTTTGTTATGCTAATTATTGCTATTCTGATCAGATAAAGACATTTTTTGAACTTTTGTATTTCTTTGGTTCTAATAAAACCCCATGTTATTCCAAGCATGTGTGTCAATTTGTACCTCTCTATCTACATTATTCCGTGATTTATTCAGTTTTCAAATTTATACTGACTTTTTGATCACTCGGTATATCTACCAATTCATGACATACATCTTTACAAATTTCCTTTTTCTGACGGACACACGTCCAGATCGTCCGCTTATAGCAACCTCTCAAAACTGTGGCATCTCTATCTCCACATCCACCACTGCTGGCGGCTCACATCCAACTGCCCAACACTACATAAGTGAATATTTCAACAATGAGTCCAACCAGCCACAGACTGCACATAGCGCAGTCAGTGATTTTCATACAGAGCGCTACGTGGCGTTACCAACATAAAAACCTAAACAGCCTACTTACAGCCTTCTTGATGCTGCGCTATTCCCCGTGCAGTCAGAGCTTTAGGACTGCGCATTCCTCCCTCCTCCCGCACCGTTGTCTTGTAGGATCCATCTCACGGGGGGGGGGGGGGGGGGGAGCTGGGGCAGGGGGCGAGTGGCAGAAGCTGGGTGGTGTGAGGAGCCGGGAGCCGTTACTGAGACCGACGTGGAGCCACCGGCCGCGCCCGACGTCCATCCTAGGCTCCGAGGGGAGTGTCGATCGCATAGCCTCCAGAAAGGTGCCTGCCCTATTCCAGAGCCGGTCCGACGAAAAACAGAGAGAGCGGTGATGACAGCTGCAGCGGCGGCGGCTCCACGGGGGGTGCCTTGACGAGCGCCGGGAAGTTGAGCTAACGGTTTTGCAGGCGGTGCCAAGGACCGGGGCCGGCCGCGCATGCCGCAGGATCCTGGTAGGTTGCGAATCTGGGGGCAGAAAGCCTGCGAAAGAATCTCGCAACCGACAAGCACCAATTTGGTTCTGGTGGCGGCGCAGCAACCCAGCAGGACCTCGAATTAAATACATGTTGTAAGACGTCGTGGTCTCCTGACCTTCATTGCTTACATATTCCGCCCTCACAATCATATTCCGCACATCAAGACGCTTCATTCGAATCCGAAATCGATAAGATAAAGTCAATGTTGTATGAATTCATGTAAACGATATGCAAATAACAAGTGCGCACCAGAGTTGAAATACTCGAGGCTGGCGTACACACATACATTCCAAACACGATGGTCACAGGAGCTTTTAGTTCTATGAGAGGCAGACCACACACCGGGAGGCAGGTCCCTTCAGAGGACGAGTCAACCTTGGCCGCCCGTGGAGCAGACAGTGTGTGCCCGAGTGAAAGGGGGAACGACCCCGTGTTCGACTTAAAAGCAAATTCCGCTACATTATGTGGGAGCGTCCAACCTACGCATTCTTTACACATAGCACGCACTTTCAGAGATTTTCGCAGGGAGACAGCAAACGCTAAACGCCGACACTACAGATTTCCGATATGGTCGCCTTAAACGAAACGTCATTCTCCGGTTTTAGAAGAGCAATGCTGATTTGCAGACGATATTTCTGACGCCTTGAGCTGAAGGAGTAATGGAACAGACCAAAAGATATACCCCTTCACGTCTGGCGTGGAGAGGCGCCGTTCCGTTGTCGCTCTTGGAGTGAGGAACAAGTCTCTTCTCAGTACTTCACTGGGAGAACACCTCTGTCGAGAGTGAATCGGAGTGCGACTCTATACTGAGTCCTTGCGTTTAAGCGTTGCTCATTGTGTTGGCCGACACACTTATTGTGCGGTGTGAACGGACAGAGCTATAGTTCAACACCTGCGAGCGAATTTTAAGTGGCATTGTGGTGGACTGGTTATCTGACTGGTGTACCATGCCAATAGTTACACTAGGGGCGAATAGGAATCCTTGATCTCATCAAGGCGTAGGGAGAGTTTGATTGGCAAAGGTCAATCCAGATAGAATGAGAGTTATCTTATTTGTCAGCAGCGAGCGGCGCAGACAGCAGTCATCGCAGCTTACGGTATTGTGCGCTACAGCTGTTGCGAGCCCCGTATTTCCTCCACAACAGTACACTTCACTGCATTTCACACGCGACACCCTCGACCGTACCTAGCAACATTCTAGAGGATAATTATTCAAATTGAGTAGGCGCGTCTCTCAGCCATTCTGCCAAGTCAATAACAATCTTAAACTTTGTATAGAAATTTCGTTAGCGAATCCTATCCTTGAGAGGTAACTTCACATTCCGAAAAGAACCAGGATATAACTTTTTCAATTCATAACTAAAAGTGCCATTGTGATTTCTCAGACTTTTTGCGAAATAAATAATAATTTTCGTTAATTTCATGTTTTTCTTACATTAACTAGCACTACTCCAACACCCAAGTATGCCACTAGTTACGTAAGAAATTTTGCGAATTTTTGTGTCGTTTCCTTACATCGGACGACTCCAGAAGATATTTATTGCTGAAAGTTTTTCAGGCATTTCTCTTTAGAACGTTAGGAGCGTCTGTTTGACTTCTGTAGTAGTGTGGGGGTGGAAATTGCATCTTGCAGGAGCCACAGGGTAAAGGGTACATCTCAGATTAATCCGTTGCGCAGAATAGCAGAATAGCAGATCAACCCCACACGCTCACAATGCAAGCGTCTGTATTTCGCGGTATTGTTCCTGTCTTCCAGCGCCTCGTGCGACCAAAAACTATGAAAAGAATAGAATCATTAGGCTCAAAGCGATACTTGCGGAGCGTAGGAGGCGGCATGCGCCGCGGTGAGTGTAGCAACTGGAAAGCTTGCGCGGGCGCCGACCGTGCTGAAGCTCCGCTGGGCGCTGGGCTGGGAGCGGTAAGTTGTGAGGAAGAGCGACAGCGCCTGCTCCCGACAGAGTTCCAGCACAAGCGCGTGTAGCGTCCCCACTGAAATAATGAGAAAGGACTTCAAAAACAGTATTTAAAAAGAAGAGACATTTAAAAATTGAATAATAAGTGGACAACAGCCGCTCAGGGGAACATACATTGTCCTCATGTATCCGTATTATAATAATTTCTCTCTGTAAGTTTCGAAGGCAAAGAAACATAACAAAATGATCTAAAGAGACGACAAGATACGCTCTTTTGTTAATTTTTTAGTCGTCTTCGCTTCTCTTGTCTTGGTTGCGTGTAGACGGACATCTTGCGAGTGCTGGCCGGCCGGTGTGGCCGTGCGGTTAAAGGCGCTTCAGTCTGGAACCGCGCGACCGCTACGGTCGCAGGTTCGAATCCTGCCTCGGGCATGGATGTGTGTGATGTCCTTAGGTTAGTTAGGTTTAATTAGTTCTAAGTTCTAGGCGACTGATGACCTCAGAAGTTAAGTCGCATAGTGCTCAGAGCCATTTGAACCATTTTTTGCGAGTGCTGGCAAAAGTAAGCAAATGGTTCAAATGGCTCTGAGCACTATGGGACGTAACTTCTGAAGTCATCAGTTCCCTAGAACTTAGAAATACTTAAACGTAACTAACCTAAGGACATCACACACATCGATGCCCGAGGCAGGACTCGAACCTGCAACGTAGCGGTCGCGCGGTTCGAGACTGTAGGGCCTAGAACCGCTCGGCCACTTCGGCCGGCCAAATGTAAGCATATTTGCACTAATTAAGCAGATAATATTGTTGTTGTTGAGGTCTTCAGTCCTGAGACTGGTTTGATGCAGCTCTCCATGCTACTCTATCCTGTGCAAGCTTCTTCATCTCCCAGTACCTACTGCAGCCTACATCCTTCTGAATCTGCTTAGTGTATTCATCTCTTGGTCTCCCTCTACGATTTTTACCATCCACGCTGCCCTCCAGTACCAAATTGGTGATCCTTTGATGCCTCAGAACATGTCCTACCAACCGATCCCTTCTTCTAGTCAAGTTATGCCACAAACTCCTCTTCTCCCCAAATCTATTCAATACCTCCTCATTAGTTATGTGATCTACCCATCTAATCTTCAGCATTCCTCTGTAGCACCACATTTCGAAAGCTTCTATTCTCTTCTTGTCTATATTGATTTAATATTATTCTTCACTTTTAATTTGTAAGAGGTGATCCCGATTTCATGTCCGCCTTCCTTTGAGTTAACCTGCATTCGAGTAATTTACAGTTCAACAATCGCAGCGGCCGATGCAGCCAACGACCCCATTATTTGGCGATATTAACTTATAAAATTAGCGGAAGCGAAAAACTCGCCCACTATTAACATAATACACATTTTTCTCCACAGCCGCCCGACGTTGCAGAAAATATGTAGCTTTAAGATCTTTATTTTCAGTACAACAGCCAAGAGCCAGAGCCAGGACTCCGACTACAATGTAATGTTTAACGGGGGTAAGAAAAAAAACATACTCTCGCGCGTGGGTGGGCCGCAATTGTAATTACTAACTAAAGATTTTTTGCTTTAAAGTGAACTGACTACGACTGGCCGGAGTGGCCGAGTGGTTCTAGGCGCTACAGTCTGAAACCGCGCGACTGCTACGGTCGCAGGTTCGAATCCTGCCTCGGGCATCGATGTGTGTGATGTCCTTAGGTTAAGTTAGGTTTAAGTAGTTCTAAGCTCTAGGGGACTGATGACCTCAGAAGTTAAGTCCCATAATGCTCAGAGCCATCTGAACTGACTAGCCGAGGAAATTAATATGAAAAGTTTATTCCGTCGTTCAACTTATATGCTCATGTTTTAAGATACAGCGAGTCTAACGTTCATTAACGTAACAAATAATTTTCACTGAAGATTAACATTGTTAAAAAAGAGAACTTCACAAAAGTGTTTATTGTTAATAAAAATTGAATGAAATAATATTTTGATTAAGGTCCACCACGTAAGTCGACAACAGTCACCATTACCAATCAATTTCTGTAGTAAATGATAAATTAAATTACGACGGCCGACGGACTCGAGACGAGGCAGTGTGACGTCACTTGTTCAACGTGGGCGCCCATGCCCGGCCAAGTAAACTGTCGACGCGGCGCTAGCTGTTCACTGCGTACAATTCCCCAATGTCCTTAGTGGAGCAATCGCAACACACCCTTTTGCAGCACTTTAGAAATAAGCGCACGCGATTGTCCAGCGTCATTTTCCAATAACATCACACCGTGCTGGACGGAGAGGCTATGTCGAGCAAAATATCGGCGCACAAAAGAATTCTGAATGTTTTTCACTGAACGAACCAAGCAGTACGGATGGAGTGCCACAAAATGTTCATGTCACGGTCAGTGGCCTGTGCGACTTTCCTATAGTGGAGAGGAAAAGTCTGTAGAAGTACAGTGTCCTGCGCATCGATCTGACGACAATATGCTCCAGTGGCATCGAATTCAGAATCGGACCAAAAGGAAAGCGAGAAAGGGATCAGAATTTGCATGCTTCAACGTGGGCCGGTAAGATATTTCGTAATGATACTGTGACTATGTCAAAGCCCAAAGTTGCAGCTTCTGAGCCGTGCGTGCAGTAACAGGTTTGGACGGATGAAGTAAAGGCTGAAGTCGCTTGTGGTCCGTCAATAGGTAAAATTTTCGACCAAACAGATGATGGTGAAACTTCCCCGCCATTGATAATACTGAGCACTTCCTTCTCGGTTTGGGAATAGTTACTGACCCGTGCGCGTCTCGTGTTCATGCCATTTATTGTTTATCATCTTCTTTTGCGGTACTGCCGCCTCATTTTCTTATTCCATGTACTGGCGTCACTAACTTCTGCCTTACTTGCCCGTGAGTGGCAGCAGCAGCGCTTAAGCATAAGTGCACTGTCGTACCATTTCTGGAGCGACGATAGTACACTACTGGCCATTAAAACTGCTACACCACGAGGATGACGTGCTACAGATGCGAAATTTAACCGACAGGGAGAAGATGCTGTCATATGCAAATGATTAGCTTTTCAGAGCATTCACACAAGTTTGGCGCCGGTGGCGACACCTACAACGTGCTGACATGAAAGTTTCCAAACGATTTCTCATACACAAACAGCAGTTGACCGGCGTTGCCTGGTGAAACGTTGTTCTGATGCCTCGTGTAAGGAGGAGAAATGCGTACCATCACGTTTCCGACTTTCATAAAGGTCGGGTTGTAGCCTATCGTGATCGCGGTTTATAGCTGCTCGCGTTGGTCGAGATCCAATGACTGTTAGCAGAATATGGAATCGGTGGGTTCAGGAGGGTAATACGGAACGCCGTGCTGGATCCCAACGGTCTCGTATCACTAGCAGTCGAGGTGACAGGCATCTTATCCGCATGGCTGTAACAGATCGTGCAGCCACGTCTCGATCCCTGAGTCAACAGATGGGGACGTTTGCAAGACAACAACCATCTGCACGAACAGTTCGATGACGTTTGCACCAGCATGGACTATCAGCTTGGAGACCATGGCTGCGGTTACCCCTGACGCTGCATCACAGACAGGAGTGCCTGTGATGGTGTACTCAACGACGAACCTGGGTGAACGAATGGCAAAAAGTTCGTTTTTCGGATGAATCCAGGTTCTGTTTACAGCATCATGATGGTCGCATACGTGTATGGCGACATCGCGGTGAACGCACATTGGAAGCGTGTATTCGTCATCGCCATTCTGGCGTATCACCCTGCGCGATGGTATGGGGTGCCATTGGTTACATGTCTCGGTCACCTCTTGTTCGCATTGACGGCACTTTGAACAGTGGACGTTACATTTCAGATGTGTTACGACCCGTGGCTCTACCGTTCATTCGATCCCTGCGAAACCCTACATTAGAGCAGGATAATGCACGACCGCATGTTGCAGGTCCTGTACGGGCCTTTCTGGTTACAGAAAATGTTCGACTGCTGCCTTGGCCAGCACATTCTCCAGATCTCTCACCAATTGAAAACGTCTGGTCACTACTCTTGATGAACTGTGGTATCGTGTTGAAGGTGCATGGGCAGCTGTACCTGTACACGTCATCCAAGCTCTGTTTGACTCAATGCCCAGGCGTATCAAGGCCGTTATTACGGCTAGAGGTGGTTGTTCTGGGTACTGATTTCTCAGGATCTATGCACCCAAATTGCGTGAAAATGTGATCACATGTCAGTTCCAGTATAATATATTTGTCCAATGAATACCCGTTTATCATCTTCATTTCTAATTGGTGTAGCAATTTTAATGGCTAGTAGTGCATTTCCGGGTCGTCTGGAAGCAGTTGGAGACGGACCAGGAGTGCAGTCGGGCACGGAGCAGCGTCGGGGACGGAGCGCCAGTGAGGTGCTGACAGCCAGTAGTTGCCGACCGCTGGGGACACACGTGCACTGCCCGACGGAAGGAGACTGGAGCGGGAACGACCGTTGGTTTGTCGTACGGTCGGTTGTCTCATCGGCCGGCGTGTATTTGGCTTTTTGACCGTTTCTGTGTGTGAGGCCGTCAGATTGTTTGGGTTTCGTATGTGCCCTTCAGCCGAATTTTATTTGAAGCATTTTAGGATAAAGCCATTAGCCTATTTTAGTTGAAACTTACAAGTTCTTCTCTTTAGGCCTTATGCCATAAAATTGTTTTCTGCATGGTTTGTGTGGCTTTCAGCCGAGTTTTAATCTCTCTTAGATTAAAAATTCAAATCCCTTAAGTCATAAGATTGTTATTCTTTAGTTTGAGGCCTTCAGCCGAGTTTTACACGAAATATTTTAAGATAAGGCCTTCAACTTTTTCAAATTGAAAGCTCTTCTTCCTAGGCGTTAAGCCGTTAAATTGTTTTGTTGATATGCGGCCTTCAGCCGAGTTTTCAGCCTATTTAGATTAAACATTGGAAAACTTTGTCTCGGCCTTAAGCAGTAACACTGTTCTTGATTAATGGAAGGCCTTCAGCCGAGTTATATGGGAAAAATTTAAGCTAAGACTTTCAGCCTATTTACATTGAAGATAAAATTTTTTTTCTAAAGAAGTGAAACCTCCAGAAGAACTCTTGTACCTCAGTTCCTTGCTTAGGCCTTGGGCCTTGGATTTTCAATGTGGCCTTCAGCCGATCTATATTAAATGAAAGGAGGTCTTCCGTTAAAACCTTCAGAGTTGTGATTCTTGCTTGTGTGATTGTGTGCTTTAAGAAATAAAGTATGTATGTTGAGTGCATCTAACAGTAACTTATTTTGGCCCCTTTGCACAAATTTAACCGCATCCGCTCTGTCCTGCTAGCCCAGGGATTTCAGTTACATTGAGTCAATAACTTGGAAGCTAAAGCAATCGGCCTGACCTGTGAACCAAATCCCTGCGAGAGCACAGCTCCGATTCCGAACGAAGTAGCGTCCACTGCCAAAACCACAGGCTTAGGGGATCGAAATGAACAAGGCATCTGTCACTCAAAAAGGCAGTTTTAAGTTTCTGAAATGCATCCTGACACTCTTTGATGCAAACAAAAAGGCACTTTCTTCCGGCGTAAACGATGTAATGGAGCCGCGATCTGGCTGCGTTGGGTATAAACCGGATATAATATGTCAACTCCCCGAGAACTAACGTAAATTCCGTCACATTCTGCGGCCGGGCAGGGAGGTTCAGGATAGCAAGCAAATGTGAGTGAAGGGGAAGAACACATTGACTGTTAAGAACATGGCCTAAGTACTAAATTTCAGTCTGAAAAAAAGGCACATTTGTCCAGGGTACACTTCAAACTTGCTTCTGAAAGATATTGAAGAAGCGTACGAAGGTAACTGACACGTTCCTCCGGTGTCTCTGGTGTGCGTCCTGATACCACAATATCGCCCAAGTAATTTGAACAGAATGGAACTGTAACCTCCCCCTTCCTAATCGGCCTACTGGATTGCGATATAATTGAACGTGATCGCGTATGTCGAATGAAATTTTACAGTGAGTAAGGCTGTAGTTGTCGAAGGAAAATGATACCAGTTAGTAGGAGGAAAGTGTACAACAGACCCTTCTGAAGGAAGAATCTATTCTCAACTTAATCTAAATCCTGTTGACAATTTTGAAATGGATGGAATATAGTACAGTCGCTCACGATCCACACAGGGGGAAAAGGGTACCACGTAATATTTAAAAAAAATACTGATAATAGTGATAATATTGATTAGCTAAAAAGGGGATAATTAAACAGTCGCCAGCCAGCTAGGGCGATGAATCTCCAGAATCTTAAGAAAGATAATGGCAAAGAAATTTAAGCAAAAATCACTGACGTGGAAACAAAAGGTTGAAACGATTTTCCAGAACACAACAGTTCACGAGAAAATAAATAAATCATAGAACACTGAGTTTGCAGTTACTTATTCTGAAGTACTAAATTTTGAAAGTAAAGTTAAATGAAGTTACTGGTTAAATAAATGACTGGCTGTAACTTAAACATTGTTATGTAAATAATGACTTTCAGTAACCTCAGTGTGACGTAACTCAAAAATTAGAAAAAGGCAAGCAATTTACTTTTGGCTATTGAAGGACTGAGCTGAATTTACTTTAAGCAAATGAACAACTGATTTTACTTTTAATATAACAACAATTAGATACATACGAATACAGGAGAATTTGTGCTGTACCTTGTGTTTAGTTTTTGCCAGTGACAGTTTACGTTACTTTACGTGAAGGAAGTTAATATCCAAACCTGCAAATTAGTTAAGCTTCTGTTATTAAACACAAGAATGAATTTCTACTGAGGCAGAAAATTTAGACTGAAACTGGTCATTAGCAAACAAACAAAACTAGCAGTAAAAATTTTGGATGATGGAGAAGGTAATTTACCTACATTTTCGGTGTTACACCAATTTTGAAATAAATTGTTCTAATTAGCGTTGGAATATGGCCGGCGCGGAAGCGTTGCCAAAGAGTAAGCGCAAAAACTAGAATAACCCTATATGTGAGTTGACCACAAACATTTTCTGAGACTCCTCATCTAGCGGAATTTCCGAATACGCATCGCGTAAGTAAATATTTGCAAAATAGCGGCCTGCACCAAACCTGTCAATTAATTCCTCAGGGCGAGGCAACGGATAACTATTAATTATTGTTTGTGGATTCACAGAGTTTTGAAGTCAACACAAAGACGAAGCGTTCCACAAGGCTTCGGTAAGATTACTAAGCGAGAAGCCCACTGACTACTGTAATAGCCTGGTTAGGAACTGTAATACCATTGTCTTGCCATTCTTTTAAGTTTACTTGCACCTTGTCTCTAAGCGCGTTAGGGATGGGACATACCTGAAAAAACTTAGGTTGCGCATTGTCTTTGATTGTAACGTGCGTTGACCTCCGCTGTAACGTGGACCACAAAATTATTTGCGCTGCCAAGTACTTCAGAAAATAAATTGGGAAACTCCGTAATCAACTGAGTAACACTGTCAGTTGGGCTGAATGGAGAAACGGGAAGTACATTCTCCTGAGTAAGAAAACCGAACAAATCAAATGAATCGAACCCAAAAATATTTTCACAGTCTTGTGAACGCAAAATTGTCACTGTTCTGGTGTGAGAGTGGAATGTGGAACGCAAGCTACGTGTACCATGCACTGGAATGTCCTGACCGTTATACGCAGTAAGTTACGTGCAAGATTTTGTCAACTGTGGCGAGCCCAACTGTTCATAAGTGACATGATAAAGGACTGCAACGGAAGCGCCTGTGTCCAACTGAAGTCACACACAGTTTTAGCCAAAGACTAAGTTCACAAACAGTTTGTTTTTAATTGTCGTTGCACAGCACGTGGGCGGTGTGAAGGCACGTCCTGAATTTGGTCAATAATAGCACTGGTAGCCGGTTTAGAAGAAAACCTACGTTCACCGAGTGAGAAGGTGCTGCACACTTAACAAGAGCGAATGTGGGTAGAGTAATTTTTTGTTGCAAGCACACAGACTGTATATCACATGGCTTTCCACAAGCAAAGCGTTCTGCGAAGGGCAATGTTGTCTTTCATGCGTGTAAAAGCAGCAGGGACATGATTTCACAGCAGACATACGTGTTGACACCTATTTGCTCTGTCCACAGCGCATCGGACAATTTGCACGCAGTGGTCGGTCAGCAGGCCGTACCTGTTTGTCACTTTGCAATACACTGCAAATGCGAACTGCCTCAAAATTTCTACGGCACTTTCATATGAATCCTGGTGTTCAGTAATTTATAACACTTGTTTCAAAGTAGGATTAAAATTTTTGAGAATTTGATCACGAATCCGCTGTTCGGCTCATTTTCCGTGAATGCATCACCAATCATTGCGTCACTATAGTAAAAACGACGTCGTCTTGTCAAAACCTGAAGTTCAGTGACCTACTGAAGGTACTGATATCTCACAGCTGTGTTTGGGACACCTTTAAAGGAAAAAAATGGAAGGTGTCATTATAGTAATAAAAAGCAATAAAAAGAAGAACACGACAAATGTAAGATTGTTAAAAAGAGGCTCCTGCAGCGATTTGTTTTATGGTTGTTTCATATTAACCGGTGCTCTATAAACGGTGTTTAATATTTATGTCATTATCTAGAATATTGGCACTACAGCACATGTCAGCCACTGTTTCTTAACTCTTCCTCTTTTTAACAATTTTACTTTTGTCGTGTTCTTCTTTTTATTGCTTTTTATTACTATAATGCCTTTTATGCGTTATAAGCTTATTACAGACTTCAACTATTGTATCCCCCTTTATTTTCGCTGTTTCAATTAATTATTGAAAACTAGTGTAGGGCGACATTAGCGACATCTGGTGAACTTACAACACAAACATCTTGTGGCTACTGTACGGCTGCTTGTTTTAAGCAGTAGTACTACTGACAACATGACTCGTGCATGTGATGTTATTTATACGTATTTGACGATGCTGGTGCTGATTCCGCATTTAACATTTGACGACGCCACTATAGCTGCAGCACATTAGGACTTTGTTTTTACGAAACAGGTATGCCTCTTCATATTTAAAGCGCACAAATGTAAATTTTGTCAGTACTACTTTTCAGTATGGTCTATGTATTGTTCTTAAGCTGTAGACAGTTTGCGAGTGTATTTATGTTTTTCGCATTTTTGCTGCAGATCTGATGATGGTCATTAAAGACCTAAACCAGTAATCTGTTAGCAAAAAGTTTGTGACCATAGACGTAAATTAAAGGAAACTTATTACATATACGGGTCACTGTTTTTTCGCAGCAATGTCGCAGCAGTTGAAGCCATAGTGAAGGAAAACAAGGAGGCGACCTCGCGACGTTAAAGTCGAGCAGAAATAGCAGTTACGAGGTTGGTAAGGCAGGTTGGGGAACTGAGAAGACGAGAAACTTTGGCGACCACTGAACCTTCAAACGACACCAAGTGCTACCCTGGCGACCGGAAAAGGGATAGGAAACGGGAAGCCATCATGGCTGCTTGCTGCCCTCGTCCATAAATGAAGAAAATTCCTAGCGCCAAGCTACTCTCACATATCAGTGTTAGACAAACCGTAAACATCGTCAAATAAATTAGGCAACCCATAGAAATTATTAACAGGGCCTGAATTATTATATTACCGAATACCAGTGTAACGTTGTTGCATTATTTTATTCTGCAAGCGGTGCTGCTATTCAAGACCATAAAAGTGGGTTAAAAGCTGTGAGCTATCTGAGGAAGTTAACCTTGCATTACTGCGCAACTGTTTCACCAGGTATCCAGTCTAGCTTACCAAATTCCCAACCAGACTAACATTAATTATAATCTTTTAATAGTCATACGACAACCAGTGATATATATATAAAGAATTTAAATAAAAAGAAATAAATCAGATTATATTTGGAAATTTATTTTAACATTGATCATTGAAATTTCAGCGTATTAAACTTGATTCATAACTAAACTGGTGCCTTATTTAGGATTGTGAAAATGTGAGACTGTAATCTTACGGAACACATCAAATATGGAGTCAAGATTGGGAGACTGCATACAACACTGCATTCATAAAATAACACACGAAGAATGTTGAAACATATGCAAGAGGAAATTAACACAACCAACCGATTCAATTTTCACCCAAAGAAGTTACATTCGTAGCGCAATCCTGTCCGTCATGTAATTACCACACACTGGTATACCAAATTCATACTAACTCTCTGTGAAATCTTCCCGAAAAGAATAGCTGAGGGCTACTTTGATGATTACACCACATGCTTCACGTGGTCAACTTGGTTTACACAAAGAGTGTAACTCCTCAATAATTTTGATAATTAAAATAAATTAGACCGAAAAGCAATTTACAAAAGAAAAACCTTGAACTGGTTACTACCGTCTTACTATTAACCTGATAGGTCAAACAATTGTATAAGCACGTGGTACTGGTCTCACAAAGTACACCCCACGTGGGTTGAACATAAAGAAAAATTGCTATATTGGAAAATATTGTCAAGACTAGACGTTATAATCTCACACACATTCGCATTTAAGATTGATGATCTTAGTTAGAGTTACTGATCAACACATGGTTCCACTTTACTCACAAAGTAGTGACAAAGCAACTACCGGAATATATTCTGAACTTCACACTCGAATTACACTGCGTAGCAATTTAGATATTTTAGAGCTAAACCTGAAATAAAGGTGATTAAATTTTCAGTTAGGCTGATCTTAAGAAATCGATTGTCCTACGGACTTAGCAGACACGCGTTTAGCCGGAGATCTTACCACTTCAGACGCTCGCCGCGGACAGACTGCCCTGCGGTCCTGCCAAGGGTGCTTCCGTATACAAAAACGGAAGTGACCAGAGAGGCAGCTTCCTATACCAACACGACAAGGGACGGACAGGACCATACTAAGGATAGAAACCTCTTTGCTTTTAGAAAGCGTAGCTACCTGTTCCGACGTTGGTCCTACTGTTCTCTAGCAGACAGGCTTGTCTGCTACCATCCAGCATGCAACTAGAAATACATTTGCTCATTCATCCTCTCACACAGAAGGGAAGGGGGATGACAGTATCTTATCATATACAGTGTATAAAAGAAAGCGGATGTAGGTTCCGTATGAGACTGTGTGACATGAATTACATATAAACTGTGTTTTAAAGTGTAGTAGTGGGTCAGATCGTTCTTGTTTATGTGTAAAAGTAACACGTTTCACTGCTCAGTCTCCTCCCAGATAGTCAGAAACACCACAGTAAATTTAGAAGTGGAATGTATGCCGTAAATGACAACAGATTTAAGAAATTAACATGAAAAGAATCCAACAGAGACCGTTCAACAGAATGCCGGGATTAGAAATATGAAATACGAGCACTGAATGGTGAATGAAGTGCACGCCTTTCAAAATGGTTCATATGGCTCTGAGCACTATGGGACTTAACATCTGAGGTCATCAGTCCCCTAGAACTTACAAACTACTTAAACTTAACTAACGTAAGGACAGCACACACATCCGTGCCCGAAGCAGGATTCGAACCTGCGACTGTAGCAGCAGCGCGGTTCCGGACTGAAGCGCCTACAACCGCTCGGCCACAGTAGCCGTCTCAGGTATGTCTGTTCTACCTTTTCCTGCTGTCGGAAGACTTTGTAACGAGCTGCAGCAACTTGTACCTGGTCCTCGGAATACTTAGTGAGAGCGAAAACTAAATTTTGAAAAACTAGTCGGTAATAACTTCTGAGCGAGGCGGTAAACTCCTGTACCGGCCGTGGACGAGAAATAAAGTTTCACAGTACCTTGTACTTGATGTATACTACGATGAGCATCGAACGGAGCGTAGCATTCGTTCCATTCCTCTAGCTGTTCATTGAAAGCTCGGAGCCGGCCGGTGTGGCCGTGCGGTTCTAGGCGCTTCAGTCTGGAACCGCGTGACCGCTACGGTCGCAGGTTCGAATCCTGCCTCGGGCATGGATGTTTGTGATGTCCTTAGGTTAGTTAGGTTTAAGTAATTCTAAGTTCTAGGGGACTGATGACCACAGATGTTAAGTCCCATAGTGCTCAGAGCCATTTGAACCATTTTGAAAGCTCGGAACGGTGGAATGCACGGAGGCAGTGCCGTGGATGTGGCTGGCTGTCGTGACAGAGTTGAGGCAGCAGCTGTTTGTGCATTAACGAGCTGCTGGGCTGCCATCATTAACTGTGACGTTTGATGCTTCTGAGGCTGAATAAACTGCATTAGATCAAAGCCAACAGCAACGGGAGGCATAGGCGCAGGTGGTATAGAAGGCGGTTTAGAGGCCATTTTAATGAGCTAAGACGCTCAACAAAATAATTGGAAGCAAGGCAGATACACAATAGTGGAAGCGTTGCGGCTAGTCTGCAAGAAAGAACACAATTATTAGCAATGCTCCTCTGAACACAAAAGAGAGAAATATTAGTGGCGCACTGTGACGGCAGCATTGGTTCTGGAATCCTCGTCACCAGATGTTGTGTCGGCTACTGTGGGAGTCAGCACCGACACATACAAGGATGGAGACAGATTGCCATGGCCGGTGGCAGGAATCTGAAATGATCTGTTCATTAAACTTTCAAATTAATAGAATACTTTGTTTCTAGAAAGGAAAGAGACATAATTTCTTATTATGGAGTATCTTCCTTTGCTCCCTATGTCTCCTACATACAATTACATTTACTCTCTTTTTACTACTCGCAGAACGGAGACTAGGTAGCGGTTGCCTCTTAGTACTGATGCTCTCTGCGACTGAATTGGGTCCGACCAGCGACTGGCGGCTGGTTAAGCCAGTGTTGACAGGGAGCGCTGAAGGCTGTCTTCCTGGAGGTGTTGGGCGCGCGAGTCAGCGCCTTCTTGATGCCGTTTCGTGTCGCTGCGTTGTCAATGTGCACACAAAAAATGTTACGTAGCAATCACAATAATAATGGAAATGAGCGTTTGGCGTCATTGGCCGGGAGGCCCTTACGGGGCAGGTCCGGCCGCCTGGGTCAGGTCTTATTACATTCGACACCACATTGGGCGACTTGCGGGCCGGATGGGGATGGAATGATGATGAAGACAGCACAACACCCAATCCCTAAGCGGAGAAAATCTCCGGCCCAGACGGGAATCGAACCCGAGCCCGTAGGACGGCAATCCGTCACGCTGACCACTCAGGTGTCCGGGTGGACGTCACATTAATAATAATTTGCATTATAAATAAAAATCATAATTGGTAATAATATTAATAATAATAGTAACAATAATAATGACGATAAAAAGTGGAGAAATTAAGAATGGTATTAATTAGTTATTATATGAAACTTAACAGTAATAATTCAAATTATTAACAAAAGTAATAATAACAGTAATAATAATAATAACAAAATAATGGAGGCATTAAGAGTGATATTGATTAGTTCAGCACTTTTGAAGCCTTGTTTGGTATTAGAAGAAGTGGAAGGGATAATGAAAGAAGAGAGTATCGAAATGAAAGCGACAATGGTTGCTAGGAAAGAACAGAATTCCAGTAGGGAACTCTGTAAACGAAGGAAGGAAAAAGTGGTGGCGGAGGGAGTGTTGAAGAGGCTGAGCTGCAGGAAGAGATAGCTAATGTGACAGAAGGTGGGCCATTACTTGCCTTTTGAAGTTTGAAAGCATTTTAATTTCTCGAATATTTTGAGGAAGATTGTTCCAGAGTCGGATTTCTGATACAGAAAATGACTTACAAGGGAACCTCCCCATCACACCCCCCTCAGATTTAGTTATAAGTTGGCGCAGTGGACAGGGCTTGAAAAACTGAACACAGATCAATCGAGAAAACAGGAAGAAGTTGTGTGGAACTATGAAAAATTAAGCAAAACATACAAACTGAGTAGTCCATGCGCAACATAGGCAACATCAAGGAGTGTGTGAGCTCACGAGCGCCGTGGTCCCGTGGTTAGCGTGAGCAGCTGCTGAACGAGAGGTCCTTGTTTCAAGTCTTCCCTCGCGTGAACAGTTTACTTTCTTTATTTTTGCAAAGTAATGATCTGTCTGTTCGTTCATTGACGTCTCTGTTCACTGTAATAAGTTTAGTGTCTGTGTTTTGCGACCGCACAGCAAAACCGTGCGATTAGTAGACGAACGGACGTGCCTCTCTAATGGGAACCGAAAACATTTGATCACAAGGTCATCGGTCAACCGATTCCTCCACAGGAAAACACGTCTGATATATGCTATACGACACTGGTGACGGCATGTGCGTTACATGACAGGAATATGTTGTCGACCCACCTAACTTGTACACTTGACGAATGGGTAAAAAGATTCTTCTATCTTACCCGATTTAGGTTTTCTTGTGTATGTGATAATCACTCCCAAAAAAGTGATGAAAACATAAGAGTTTGTGACATAAACTGCAATAAATGAATGCAACAGTTTCACAGTCGCACAGTTTTCCCTGTGCTCTGTCAAAACATATGTTTTTAACTTTTTCAAATTTTTCCGTGTATAGACCGTCAAACACTGCATATGTCCAAGCAGATCTGAACATGTCCTGGAATTTTGGAGAGCGAAGTTGATTATGTGTGAGTGCCTGAACTTTGATAATTGTCTGAAAATAAAAAAATTAAACTTTTCATTCAAGGGAAGACTTGAAACAAGGACCTCTCGTGTCGCTCACACTAACCACGGGACCACGGAGCTCCTGAACTCAGACACTCCTTGATGTTGCATATCTTGCGCATGGATTACTCAGTTTGTATGTTTTGCTTATTTTTTCATAGTTCCACACAACTTCTTCCTGTTTTCTCGATTGACCTGTGTTCAGTTTTTCAAGGCCTATCCACTGCGCCAACTTATAACTAAATCTGAGGGGGATGCTATGGGGAGGTTCCCTTGTTAGAGAACATTAGAGAATTTTACTTTGTTGGGAATGGGTATCTCTGCTGTCTTGTTCAGATAGTAGCGTATGGCTTGAAGATAAACAGGAAGGAGTGAAATGATTGAGAAAACGATACAGCAAACACAGAGTATGATAATCTCTATGCCTATCGGCACGTAGCCGTGATAACTGTTCGTAGGCGGGAGTGATACGGTCGAAATAGCGTACATCACAACTGTGTCGCACACAGTCCCTCATCGTCAGTTCCAGCCGGCTTGAGCTCTCATGCGAAAGTCTCTGGAGAACAGGATGGGGAGTTTTAGTGACTCTACTAAACTGAAAATTACTTGATGCCTCTGGATGTGTCTATCTTCTGATTTAATCTTTCAGTCCAGCTGTATCATTAAAATCTTTTCTCCCAATTCGACTCAGTACCTCTTTATTGGTTAACGAACTTACCTATTAATTTTCAGCAATCGTCTGTAACATTCACATCCCAAATTCTTTTGTTGTGTTCTTGTCGGTACTGTTAATCGTCTACGCACTTCTTGCTTATAACGCTACACTCCAGTGAAATAGTTTCCAAAACAACTTTCTAAAACATCTGTATCCTCATATGGAGAGAAGTGGCAACACGTAATGCACCCAGATACTGTCTAATTGATCGTTTTGGTGGTCTAGATAATAGCGTATGGGGAGGGATAACGTTGCATGGAGGTACTGAGCTCTAGATCTTTGAACACGGTACACTCACGTGTCAACGCTATTTTGATAACGTACGTCTTCCCTATGTGCGTATTTGCAGGGGTGCATTCGGCCCTGACTTCATTTTTATGTAAGACAGTGCGCGATCACATCGAACTGCACAGGTGGAGAAACTCATGGAAGGAGAGAATATCCGGCGAATGCTCAGGCTTACCCGTTCCCCGACTTAATCCCTTTGAGCACAGGTGACATGTGTTGGGGAGACGTTTTACAGCATGTGCACTTGAACAAACGACCATGCAGCGTTTGTCAATCGGGCTGGTGGAGAAATGGAACACCCTGCCGCCAAGAACTGCTTACCAACTTCGTGGACAGCATGGAAGCACGTTGCAGAGAATGCACTACTATCAGTGGCGGTCACAATCCTTTAAAGAACCAAGTCCCATCATTTGTAATGTCCAGAGGACCATCATAAATCGCTGTCACTTCGGTATGATTATTGTCTCTGCATAAAAGTGTAATTTTTGTTGGCCTCAATGGTTATTTCGTTCAGTTACCTTTCGTACTATACTGTGAAAGACGATTATTGTTAGTGAAGTAAAAGATCCATGGAGTGGACACCAAATGAAAAAGCTACTCCTTACGTTTCTGATCTAGACTGCCATAAAAACTTGAAGGAACTGTTAATCAGAACTCAGGGAGAAGTTGCAGTCTAATTCACAATCGATTTATTGATCTTAGACAAGACAAGACAACAAAATTATTAAAGAATCATCACACAAAAAATATTTATTTAACAAAAGCCTTACTAAAATGGGATCTATGGTGGACAAAGTGATCCGCTGGGGATCGACACACAACACTAACCAGAACACTACTCGCTTTATCTCACTTCATACACGTGAATCCAGGTTATGGCATTAAACTACGCCACCACCAAGCATCTATACTCTACCATACAAAAAAAAGAAAAAATACGGTTCGAAACAACAGGGTGCTGAGAAATAAATATTATAGCCCTATGTCGCGGCAGCGAATACTTTACTATCATACTGGTCAAGGCGGCACACTACGATGGGTTCGGCGACTGAAGTCATGGACGGCGGAAATTTGTTATTAAATGCGCGTTCCCGAAAAATGCAAGTATGCGGTCTCGGGTTTGGTTAATTCAGAATGCAGGTACTTCCCTAAGAGCCTCCGAAACCCCAACGGATTCCAGTGTGCAGGTGGGACCCGTTTGCTGGTCTGCCAAACCAATTTGACTCCGTGCCACGACTGTGTGTGTCAGAATACGTCAAATGTTTAGACCGCTGACTAAAGACAAATAAGTACACCCATACATCACTCATTGTGACCGTGATGATATAAGCAGTACCTCTGACGGTTCAGAAGGTGACTGGCACAGGCTCTAAGTCGCGCCCTAGTAAAGGACACAAGTCTCACCGTTTAGGTAGAGACCTGCAGTTGTTTACTAGCGAAGCGCCAGTACAACAGACTTGTACCAGAGTGACGATCTCCCTTTCTCTGTGTTGCCTCCTCAGCTCGGTTCCAAAAGCACATTTCTCTTTTTTGGCTTCCCCCAATTTCGCACAAGCCAATCACGAGCTGGAGCCCGGCATTCTAAGCTCAGTGAACGGTCTTTGCGCTGCAAACCGATTTGACCAATCAGAGACGTAAAGTTAACTGGCAGAAAAAGGAAAAAATTTCACGGCCTCTTTCCCACACATTTACTGTGTCTTTTGCTAACACAATTGAAAGGTGGCTACACTGAGCCACTGCGCCAGAGATTGCGCCAAAGAGTAGTATTAAGCCGCCTCCACAGTGCTAGGAGAGAGGTCGTAGAAGTCAGTGCGTGGGTAGAGCTCGTAGTAGTCAGTGCCTGTTAAGAACTCGTAGTGAGTGCGTGGGCAGAGCTCGTAGAAGACAGTTCGTGTTGAGATGTGCTAGTGGGCAAGGCTTGTCGAGATGTTGTAGTAAGGAGTGTTTGTTCCATGTTTTATCCAGTTATTTGATGGGAGAGATAGCAGATGTTATTGTAATGATCAGAGTGCATTTCGTCAATATATATGAAGGTAAAAACCACAATGTTATTTTATTATTTGTGTGTCTGAAATAATGCGTCATTACAGGTTCAGTCAACAAAGCATCTGGCTTGTGTTCTTGTATTAGAGTGAATTCTGGTTTTCTTGCGTAATTATAGTTTTTCTAATTTTCTTTTATCACGTCAGTATAATTGGTATTTAAAAATTCTTGTCTTGTTGGAGAAGAACCGTGCCAGATGTGTACGTTGAGTCACACTCCCACATACAGAACAGTTACTCTTGTGCTTATTGGTTTTGTAGGTTTCATAGTTGCTGGGGACTTAATTAATTAACTGTGTTTACGAAAATTTTCTTTCATTGTTGTTGCAGTCAGATTGCGTAATAATTCTAGTCAGGGCCAACCGTTTACGAGACTTGCGTAATCGGACTTACAGCTACGAAAAATAAAAAATATTTTCAATCATATTTAATTAAGCCCCCATGCACGTGGCGACCGCTGCTTCGGATCGTCCCTTGGAATTCTTCTGATTGTGAAAATAGTAGACGGTAGTATTGTTGTAGTAATTTGTAGTTTAGTAATTGTCTATTTTGCATGTGTAGATTTGGTAATTGGCATTCTTCTAATGGTATTTTTCTAAATTTAATTTTTATTGCCTTGTATACGCATTTGACAATTTTGTGCAATTATTTCAATTGTTCATTAATCGTGTTTGAGGGAAACATCTCGTGTGAATAATATTGTTGGAGATAAGGAGTCATTGTGTGTGATTTTCGAACAGTGACGAATTTTTTTATGTTTTGTAAATGATTACGCGATCAATGAAAAAGGCAAAAATGATGAATAGTGAGAATGACGAAATTGTTGACATGGCGAACTCGCCAACAGAGGAAAACAGTATGGTGGATAATGAGGTGGAAAACAATGTAATAAGTCGGGAAAATAGTCCGGAACCATTTCAAAATTTTTCGCAATCAGATAATTCACAGAATCCGAGATTAATGACAGAAGATTCTGGAATAGTATCGAACAAAGATAGCTTTACAGCTATGACGAAAGAAGTCGATTTTGCGGGAAATGTTAGGGGTGAAAAGAGTTTCGAACCAGTCACTATGGAGCAGTTGATGGGTGCTATACTAAATTTGGGATCACAGTTAAGATCTGAATTAAAAACAGTGGAATCACAAATAGGAAGAATTAACACGAAGATGGAAACTTTGACAATACGGTTAGGCTCACAAATAGGAACAAGTAAAACCGAGATGGAAACAATGAAAACACAGTTAGGCTCACGAACAGGAACATGTTTCAAAAACATGAAAGATGAATCAAAGAAAGAAATTAGAGAAGTACAACCGATTTTGAATGCTCACAATAATAATTTAATTTCAACAGAAATCAGACAAGAGGAACAGGACAGAGAACAGGAAGAAAAAGATTGCGTGATAGGACAGAAATTTTCAGAGTTAAATTTACAACGTGCAAAAGATAAGGAAGAAATATTTGAGAGAATCGAGGAATCCGTACCAAATGACTTAACGCAACAGTGTGAACAGTCAACTACTAAATGTGACAATACCGAAACCCGAGTTGCGACACTTACGCAAGGCGTAAACTCATCGGAAAGAGTTGAGGAGATCTCAGATAAATTGACAAGTGTTAGTTTAGCAGTAGGGTTTGAAGAAAATAATTTGTTTCATTTACGGGATGCGACAAGAGAGCGCCAGGCGCGCGAACTTGACAATAATCGTCATTGGGACTGGGACAGACGCGGTAGGTCTTTGTCGCCACGAGGCGAAAACTTTGACTATAAACACTTTTTGACTGTTCGGAAATTTAAGATCTTCCGCAATTCTAAGAATGAGATACATCCATGTGCATGGTTAGATCAATTTATGTACACACTCCCACCAAATTGGCCACTAAGTCACAAACTGGAAATTATGTGCAGTTATTAATGTCCTCAGGGGATTCACTACTCTAAGTGAATATGTGCCGTAGCGAGCATAGGGCCCCGAGCTGTAGTGGTGCTATTTCTCTTTTAGTTTTCTGTACCGCTGCCTACTCTTTCACTATTCTTTGCATCTGTCAAACCAACTCTTCGACTATCAATCTATCTAGTGAGTAAGTAAACAATAACCTGATATGACTAATTGTACCCAAAAGTGACTTTGGAATTTACCGTTTGGACTTACTATATTTTCTGCAGCATTCATTCGTAGCTTAAACGAAATTTTACCTGTTTATCTTCGTGACAACATTACTTCATATGTTGACGATATTCTTATTGCTAAACATTCTTGGAGTGAGCACAACAAAATTTTGGATTCATTGTTACGTATCTTTGCAAGAGTTAGCATTACAGTGAACTTGGTAAAATCTGAATTTGGTCGTTCGCAGGTGAAATTTCTCGGTCACATTATTTCTACAGAAGGTATTCTTCCTGATCCAGAAAAATTAAACGCTGTTCGTAATTATGCTGTTCCTACCACAAAACGTGAGGTTCGTAGTTTCCAAAATTTTTGTGGAGCGATATATTTTTGAAAAATTTTTGTAGAATGACATACTTGTGAGAAACTAACAGCTACATGTAAACATGCGGAGAGTACAAGGATACCGCGCTGTGTATTGGCGGCGGCACATACTCAAAGCAACAGTCAAGTCTGCGCGCCGCACAAGGCAGTCGTTGACCGCGAACAATTGCTTCCTACGTCACGCGCCTACAGCTGATCGAGCGTTCAGTGCGAATGCACTGACAGCCGTAAACAAATACACAGTTTAATTTCTCCGATTAAATTCAGTATAGAGCTATAGTGACTTGAAGAATTATGTTATTAACATTCAGTATTTTTTAGGATACGGTTCTATAAAATATTTAAGAACTTCAGGTAAATTCTGTGCGCGTCCGACGTTAAGACGACTTGCTATCGAGAAATTTTCAGGAAGAATGTAATTTCCAGGAAGAAACTAATAAACTAAAAAGGGTAACTATTAATTGAGTTTATTTTTCAGGTAACATATTTCCACTTAGGTACGTACTTTAGACGTAATTTGCTGCTCGCGATTACGTGATTCATACTTTGTGCTAATTTCATGTTCTATGAATTTACGTGTGAAGCGACGTGCTTGCATACATTTGCTGATTTTTGTCAATGTTTTATTAATGAACAGGATTATTATTTGTGTATATTATGCATCGCTTGGCTGCTATGCTTTTCCACTGATCTCATTTTTTTTTTAATTATGTGCCTGCTGTGCTTATTTATTTAAATTATAATTGTCACCTGATTTATTGTGCTGATGTGGTTAGGTATGTAGGTTACACTTTGTGATTTATCTGCTTGCGCCTTCATGTTTACTTATTAAGATGACATATGAGCATTTATTTGCTTATGCTGATATGATGCTAATGACATGTTTACTGCTTTGCGTATGGATTGCATATTTATACATATCTGTTGTTGTCATAACTACTCTTTAATTTGGTGTATAGAAATGCTGATGTACAGTGTACGAATATAGAGTTTAGGTTACACTATGGTATAGGTTACAGATTGTTCGCTTGGCAGAGCCTCGTTGTAAGGATTGTGCTCCATCCACTTTTTGGCATTCTGTTCTCTACTGGTATATTTACTCGCTAGTGCTTGCTTTGCTTACGCTCAGTGCCTTATATTTTTAAGATAAGAAAATGAACTGCTATAATTCGACGAACGACATTGGTACAAAGAACTTCGTTGAAGTCACATGAGCTGAGGTTTTATGGAAGCTGTATAAATTTATGCTAATAGGAAGGAGGCTAACGACATGACATACCAAAACTAAGTTTAGACCATTAACAATTATTACACTGCATTCTTCGTGAGCAATTGAAATAGGAAGTGACACTTGACACAAAAAATACTCTACATGTTTGCTTCTGCCATAATTCTCGAAGTGGTGTACACACTGTGAAATATTATGATCATTCACATTCCGTAATCGTACTTAATTACTGAGAGTTATTCGAACTAAGTCTGTTAGAGGTCATGTATGCATTTCTTTTGTTTATAATTCATAATGAGCAGAAGATTTGGGTCAGATGGATTACACAGAGGTTGTGTGTTGGCAATGTGTCTTCAGATTGTATGGGATGATGAGGTTTGCATTAGGATTTTATCTGTACTTGTTCGAGGAGACTGACTAGAGGAAAGAGTTGTTATGGAAGTGAAATGATATTGGTAATAAGGTTCATATTTATCGACGTATTAAAGAGGTATTATTGAGGTATAGAGATTATATGAAGTTGATGATTATTGGAGTTTTTGTAGACAAGAGGTAAGGTAAATGATATTGATGATAAGATTTATATGTATCGACGTAAGAAGTATTAGTGAAGTATTGAGATTATGTGATGCTGATGATTATTGGAGTTTTGGTGTATAAGAGGTAAAGTAAGTGAGGAGCATATTTTTTTTTGTTGGTCTTAATGGAACAAGGAGGATGAAGATAGCAGACTAGAACACTAAAGTAGAAGGAAGATAGTCTATACACACACTTTGTTAAATCACTAAGCAGTATATATTTTTTTTGAAGAGAGGAAGTATTTGCATATCTTGGCTCACTGACAGTTGTTCAACAACAGTACATTTGATCTGGCTTGGCAAACATTGGTCTTGACATGATGACTATGACGTTGACTTAACTATTATTGACTGTGATAGATTGCTGCCATTACTACTTGATACACATGATGCACATCAGATTTTGACAGAATTGCATTTACACAGTTAACACTATTCAATTACACAGTAGTACTTAATGTGGACGAAAGATGAGTGAGTGTGTTTTGTGTGTTTTCCTTTCCTAATCCTACCCACCTATTTCCTAAATATTATTTTATTTGTTTGTAGTGGCTTGCACTGACACCCATAAATATTATAGGTTTACTGATATTTGTGTATTTGTAATAGTTACTACGACAATTATCTGATATCATTTGTGTGTTTATTAGAATGTTTAGTGTAAGAGCATTGTAAAAGCATTTGTATGTGTATTCAAACTATTGTTCATGCCTGAACTGTCTGATTAGTGATGGTAAATATTATGAACTGTTATCTGCACTTTTTCAATGTAATGTGTGACACTTAGGAATGATTAATTTCTGCTGATGAACTGAGTGATCGGTGATAGTGAATATCGTGGACTGCTCTCTGGACCTGCTCAACACTGCAGGGTGCAACAGATGGAACTGCTTCTACTGAAATGATGTCACTTGCCGGTGTCTGCACCTACTCAACATTGCTGGGTGCCACTGATGGACTGCTTCTACTGAACTAATGTGACTTGTTGCTGTGTGTACCTCTTCAACTTTACTGGGTGCCACAGATGGAACTGCTTCTACTGAAATGATGTCACTTGTTGGTGTCTGCACCTGCTCAACATTGCTGGGTGCAACTGATGGACTGCTTCTACTGAAATGAAGTCACTTGTTGCTGTCTGCACCTACTCAACATTGCTGGGTGCCACTGTTAGAACTGTTTCTACTGAAATGATGTCACTTGTTGGTGTCTGCACCTGCTCAACATTGCTGGGTGCAACTGATGGACTGCTTCTACTGAAATGATGTCACTTGTTGGTGTCTGCACCTGCTCTCAACATTGCTGGGTGCAACTGATGGACTGCTTCTGCTGAAACGATGTCACTTGTTGGTATTTGCACCTGTTGACCATTGCTGGGCTGGAATTATCAACTATTTGTTTTTTTTTGAACAATTAAAAGTATTTTATGTGAACATTTGTATAAACTGATTTTTTGTGTATTGTGTGAACTCTTATGTAAAGTCACATGTATGAAAAGAAGTTGTATTGCTTACTGTATTTCATATATTAGGTTACTGAAAGGTCAGTGCAAAGCCAAAATTTTAACTAATTATGTGATATTTAGGTATTAATATTATCTTTTGTTTTGTCTGTATTTTTGTAGACGAATTGGTGGTATTTTCACCACCAATGCTGGCAAAAATACCATCAAATTCTGGCCTGTGGAGGAGGGGCATATGAAAGGTGGCTACACTGAACCACTGCGCCAGAGATTGCGCCAAAGAGTAGTATTAAGCCGCCTCCACAGTGCTAGGAGAGAGGTCGTAGAAGTCAGTGCGTGGGTAGAGCTCGTAGTAGTCAGTGCCTGTTAAGAACTCGTAGTGAGTGCGTGGGCAGAGCTCGTAGAAGACAGTTCGTGTTGAGATGTGCTAGTGGGCAAGGCTTGTCGAGATGTTGTAGTAAGGAGTGTTTGTTCCATGTTTTATCCAGTTATTTGATGGGAGAGATAGCAGATGTTATTGTAATGATCAGAGTGCATTTCGTCAATATATATGAAGGTAAAAACCACAATGTTATTTTATTATTTGTGTGTCTGAAATAATGCGTCATTACAGGTTCAGTCAACAAAGCATCTGGCTTGTGTTCTTGTATTAGAGTGAATTCTGGTTTTCTTGCGTAATTATAGTTTTTCTAATTTTCTTTTATCACGTCAGTATAATTGGTATTTAAAAATTCTTGTCTTGTTGGAGAAGAACCGTGCCAGATGTGTACGTTGAGTCACACTCCCACATACAGAACAGTTACTCTTGTGCTTATTGGTTTTGTAGGTTTTATAGTTGCTGGGGACTTAATTAATTAACTGTGTTTACGAAAATTTTCTTTCATTGTTGTTGCAGTCAGATTGCGTAATAATTCTAGTCAGGGCCAACCGTTTACGAGAATAGCGTAATCGGACAGACAGCTACTAAAAACGAAAAAGATTAAAAAGTATTTTAAATCATATTTAATTAAGCCCCCATGCACAATACAGGGTGGAAGTTCAGCCCTCCATAAACAGCTTGTTATCTCCCCTGTTGCGTCCATTTCAAAGTTTGCAGGGAATGGCCATAAAATTGCATTGACAAAAACATGTTTTGAAACGGAGTCTGCATATCTGGGCGCCAGTTTTCCTGTCCCACGGACATTTGCAGAACGTTTACATTTCTTTTGGCGGCTTGCTCGCTAACAAGGACTACAATGCGCTGTTGACGACTTTTGGCGCTAGGCCGTCTACCTGGTCGTCTGGCGCCAAAGCTTAATGTGTTTCTGCACAATGCGACCGTGGCATGGCCCATCTGGAAATGACTCCTCACTGTTCTCCAGAAAAAAACGCGCCTTGTCGCCCCACCAACGTCGTGCTTTTACTGCAGTCGTTTAAGTTGGCACCTTGTTCCTTTGAATGCGGGTAAAGCTTACCATATTTGTTTCCCTAGAGCACGCAAACAAGACCATAAACTGCTGCCCACCATTCCATCACAATGTATGAAGTCAAGTCGCCATAGATCGTATTCCCTATACCAAATCAGAAGTGAGAGTGCCCTGCAATCTCTCAACTGTAGCAGTTCTTTCCATGTATGATTGAAGTTACATCGAGCTGCGTTACTTGGCAGTGACACATCATGCGAAAATTACTATCGCCCTTACATTTGGCGCACCAGCGTATTTCTCCCTTTGTAGGAATTGTTTTTCCAAATAGCAAACCACGTGAACTGTTTTCAGTGCATCATATCCATTATGACCATCTACCTAATAGCCGGTATGTTCACCTTTGTCACAGATGACAGCGACGACGCGCCGCGGCATGGAAGCAATGAGGCCTTGATAGGTCACCGGAGGGAATTGACGCCACAACTGCACAAAAAAGTCACCTAATTCCCCTAAATTCCGCAGAGGAGGGAGATGAGCTCTAACGTCACTTTCAATCACATCTGAGATACAGGATGTCAAATTAAACGCCTTTCAGCTGTCATTTTCAAATCTTATTTTATTGGGCAACCAGATTTACTACGTCACTTCCAGGCCCCTGACCGGTGTGTAGGAATAATCTACCTCGCATGTGACCAAAACAAGGGCCAGCAATACTGGCATTAATAGATATCTGTTGCAGTGATCACTTCAACCATCACCTGCCGACTCAACCGTAGCTAAAAGGTGGACATGCAGAGACAAACGAGACATGTTCGATCGGGTTAAGATCTGGCGAACTGGGGCGCCAGCACATCAATTGGAACCCGCCACCGTGTTCCTCGAACCACTCTGTCACACTCCAGGCCTTGTGACGTGGCGCATTATCTTGTTGAAAAATACCACTGCTGTCGGGAAACATGATCGTCATGAACGGGTGCAGATGGTCTGCAACCGGTGCACAATACTCCTTGGCCGTCGTGGTGCCTTGCATGAACTCTACTGCACCCGTGGATTCCCGAGCGAATGTTCCCCAGAGCATAATGGAGCCGCCGCCAGCTTGTTTCCATCCCTGAGTACAGACCTCAAGGAGCTGTTCCCCTCGAAGACGACCGATTCGCGCCCTCCCGTCGGCATGATGAAGAAGGTATCGGGGTTCATCAGACCACGCAATGGTCTGCCACTGAGCCAACGTCCAGTGCCGATAGTCACTACCCATTTCAGTCGTGATTGTCGATACCACAGTGTTAACATTGGCACATACACTAAGTGATCAAAAGTATCTGGACACCTAGCTGAAAATGACTTGCAAGTTCCTGGCGCCCTCCATCGGTAATGCTAGAGTTCAATATCTGTTGGCGCACCGTTAGCCTTGATGACAGCTTCCACTCTTGCAGACATACATTCAGTCAGGTGTTGGAAGGTTTCGTGGGGAATGGCAGCCCATTCTTCAGTGCTGCACTGAGGAGAGGTATTGATGTCGGTCAGTGAGACCTGGCACGAAGGCGGTGTTACAAAACATCCCAGAGGTGTTCTATAGGATTCAAGTCAGGACTCTGTGCAGGCCAGTCCATTACAGGGATGTTATTGTCGTGTAACCACTCCGCCACAGGCCGAGCATTATGACCATGTGCTCGATCACTTTGAAAGATGCAATTGCCATCCCCGAATTGCTCTTCAACAGTGGGAAGCACAGTGCTTAAAACATCAATGTAGGCCTGTACTGTGATAGTGCCACGCAAAACAACAAGAGCTGCAAGCCCCCTACATGAAAACACGACCACACCACAACCTCCAAATTTTACTGTTGACACTACACATGCCGGCAGATGACGTTCACCGGGCATTCGCCATACTCACTTCCTGTCATCGGATCGCCACATTGTGTACCGTGATTCGTCACTCCACACAACGTTTTTCCACTGTTCAATCGCCCTCTGTTCACGCTCCTTATACCAAGCGAGGCGTCGTTTAGTATTTACCGGCGTGATGTGTGGCTTATGAGCAGCCGCTCGACCATGAAATCCAAGTTTTCTCACCTCCCGCCTAACTGTCACAGTACTTGCAGTGTATCCTGATGCAGTTTGGAATTCCTGTTTGATGGTCTGGATAGATGTCTGCCTATTACACATTACGACCCTCTTCAGCTGTCGGCGGTTTCTATCAGTCAACAGACAAGGTCGGCCTGTACGCTTTTGTGCTGTAAGTGTCTTTTTCACGTTTCCACTTTACTATCACATCGGAAACAATGGACCTAGGGATGTTTAGGAGAGTGGAAATCTCGCATAAAGACATATGACACAAGTGACATCCAGTCACCTGACCACGTTCGAAGTCCGTGAGCTCTGCGGAGCGCCCCATTCTGCTCTCTCTCACGATGTCTAATGACTACTGAGGTCACTGATATCGGTTGCCTGGTAGTAGGTGGCAGCATAATGCACCTGATATGAAAAACGTATGTTTATGGGATGTCCGGATACTTTTGATGGCATAGTGTACATGGATCGTCGGCTGACGAGGCTCAACGTTAGGAATGTTCAGTGCACTGTGTGGTCAGACACACTTGTACTCTGCCCAGCATTAAAGTCTGATGTTAGTTCCACCAAAGTTCGCCGCCTGTCCTGTTTAATAGTCTGCCCAGCGTACGACAACCAACATCTGTAATGAGGAGCGACCCCCCCCCCCCCCCCCCCCCCCCCACACCAGTCCCACGGTGCCTGGACGTGATTTCACCTTGGTTTCGCCAGTGTTTGGATGTGGTGATATCACCTTGGTTTCGCCAGTGTTGAAGACACTCACTGCAGCACTCCTCGACCACTCAGCAAGTCATGCAGTTTTCGAAATGCTCGTGTCGAGCAAATCTGCCCTCGGGCAAACTCAGATAACTCGCGCGCCTTCCCCGTTCTATACATGAACAGCACGCTCCCTAATATTACATGCGCCGTGCGCGTGTCTGACTAGCAGTCAATCCTCGACAGGAGATGCTGCTATCGCCTGGACGGGTCTATATCGATAGTAGGTCGCTGGTCATAATGTTCTGGCTGATTGTAATTAGTGTAATTCCCTCAGCATCAACTGATTTATTTTGACTACATTCCATTAGTCTTGTTTCATGCGACGATTAGTTGTTTCGCGATGCTGCATAAACGCACATCAAAGCGATCGCGATATCATCTTACTAAAACGCGCTTCGTCTATCGAGAGACGCGGAGTTCTCCGTGATCTCTGGTGCAATTTGCGGGAACGCTACTGCATCAGAACAGAAACTAGCGCAGTTCCTCTAAGGCGAAATAATTTGCTTAACAGCGCAAACGGTACTCGCGCGTGTTTACCCGTGTCTGCGTTGATGTGTGTACTCTGCACATCTCTGTGTGTATCCCGCTTGGAGTAGAAGTGATGAAGTCCTGTGCGTCAAAGACCGGAGGCGTTGAAATAACGAGGTGGTGCTCGAGCTATGCACGCTTGTGCGAGAGGTCTGCAGATTCTTGTTTGCTTACCAGCAGAGTACCTCATCAGAATATAAACGAAATAGCTCCAGCCGCCGTCCGCTGCTAAGTGCATTACGAATGCAACCAGTGCTGACTCTGTTTAAGCACACGTTACGTACAGAAGAATATGGTTTCTTTCTCGTAAAGAAATCATTCGATAAACGGCGGGAGGGTAGCCACTAGATTGCAGCTCTGTCACAATTGGAAATACTAACAGAAATTTCATGGAATTTCAGTTCATAGCTACTTTTTTAAAACTCTGTAGGCTATGCACGTCCAATGATGGAAATACCACAAAATATGCTTGCTCCAAAGTCTCATCACTATCATATGAGGGCTGTTCATAAATTCACCTCTGACTGGCTACGAAAAAGAAATAATAATTATATGCAACCTGTGCTTACATGTTGACATTACATCCTTCAAGTACTCACAACCCAAATTGAAAATTCGGGAGGACGACGGTTCAATCCCGCGTCCGGCCATCCTGATTTAGGTTTTCCGTGATTTCCCTAAATCGCTCCAGGCAAAACCCGGGATGGTTCCTTTGAAAGGGCACGGCCGACTTCCTTTCCCATCCTTCCCTAATCCGATGAGACCAATGACCTCGCTGTCTGGTCTCCTTCCCCAAACAACCCAACCCCCCCAAATTGAAATTTTTATCGTCCCGTGGAACCATCTTTCATCAATAAATGGTACCGGGCAGTTTCTGATAATATATCCTTTATCTGATCGTCAGTGGCAAAGAGCTGGGTAAGTCGTTTTGTGACAAGTCTGGACAGTAGGAGGATGAAACTTCCTGGCAGATTAAAACTGTGTGCCGGACCGAGACTCGAACTCGGGACCTTTGCCTTTCGCGGGCAAGTGAGCTACCATCTAGCTACCCAAGCACGACTCACGCCCCGTCCTCACAGGAAGATGTTGAAAATTCTCCCATCCAAAAAACTGTTTTTCCTTTGTTTGATTTGCAGCGTGAAGACGCTCATGGTGCTGAAGGAAAATGATTCTTTCGTTAAGCATCCCACGCCGTTTGTTTTAGGGCTGATTTTTGGAGTTTTGTAAGAGTCTCACAAAAACTGTGCTGCTGTACTGTACTCATGCGTTACATTCATTAAGTGTTTTGTCAAAATTCCTTTGAGCTACCAAAAAATTGCAACTAACATTTTGCTGTCTTACAGCATCTGCTCGAATTTTTTTGTCTTATTGGGGGAATGAGTGTGCATCCACTGTTTGGACTGTTCCATAGTTTCAAAGTCCACGTACTGCACCTATGTCTTGTCAAGATTCTGTTCAGAAATTCTTCAGATAGCACTCAAAGATTGTCAGTGCAGTATTCATTATTTTTATGAAAATCTGTTAGACATTTTGATATCTACCGTGCTCAAAACATATGGTAAACTAATGATAATGTCAAATACAGTTAGTAGTGTAGCAAAAAGAGTGCTGGTGAAATGATTTATGACCCTTATCTAACTCTGGTTACTAAGAGCTACCCAGAAGATACATAAAACATATCTCCTGCCAATCATAACGTATAATCTGGAGAGCTGCGTTGTGAATAAGAGAGAAGTGCGTCAAATGAAATGAAGTTCCTTAGGTCAGCTCTACAAAATACCAAGAGAGACCGAGTCAGGAACGAATATGTAAGGAGAGACCTGCAGGTGACCTTGAGCCTGGAAGAAAGAATGGGTGCTGCAAGAATGAAGTGATTAGGTCATGTTAACCGAATTCAGCTGCCCTGAACTCCACATCAGTATTTGGAGATGGAGCACCAGGAAAAACACCGATTGGGAGGCCTAAGAAGACGCGGGCAGATAAAGTTAATGAAGATCTCAAGAGGAGAGGAATTATGTGCGGTGCAGTGGAGAAAGGAAAGCTATACCAGGATAGTAACCACAGAGTTCCTACTCGACTGCCTGGAAGGAAATCCTGACGAAGATGATGTAAACAAACTGCACCCATCATCCACTCCCCCACCCCCTCCACCTCCTTCCAGTAGGCTACTTGGACTGTTATTCTATGTTCATTTAGGATCCAATTTATTATCTAATATGACTGTATTTATGTCACTCTCATCTTTATTGCTATAAATTATGACTTAACATAGTCACGGGATGTTTCATCTTAAGAATGCAATTATGATCCAGTATGACGTCACTGGCAAACCTACGTTTCTAGCATTTGTAGACTTAGAGAAACCTTTTGACAATGTTGACTGGAATACTCTCTTTGAAATTCTGAAGTTGTCAAGGGTAAAATACAGGGAGCGAAAGGCTATTTACAATTTGTGCAGAAATCAGATTTCAATTATAGAAGTCGAGGGACATGAAAGGGAAGTAGTGGTTGGGAAGGGAGTGAGACTGGGTTGTAGCCTCTCCCCGATGTTATTTAGTCTGCATACTGAGCAAGCAGTAAAGGAGACAAAAGAAAAATTCGGAGTAGGTACTAAAATCCATGGAGAAAAAATAAAAACTTTGAGGTTCACTGATGACATTGTAATTATGTCAGAGACAGCAAAGGACGTGGAAGAGCAGCTGAACGAAAAGGACAGTGTCTTGAAAGGAGGATATAAGATGAACATCAACAAAAGCAAAACGAGGATAATGGAATGCAGTCGAACTAAATGAGGGAATTAGATTAGGAAATAAGACGCTTAAAGTAGTAAATGAGTTTTGGTATTTGGGGAGCAAAATAACTAATGATGGTCGAAGAAGAGAGGATAGACTGGCAATGGCAAGGAAGGCGTTTCTGATGAAGAGAAATTTGTTAACATCGAGTA
This sequence comes from Schistocerca serialis cubense, assembly GCF_023864345.2. Classification (NCBI taxonomy): domain Eukaryota; kingdom Metazoa; phylum Arthropoda; class Insecta; order Orthoptera; family Acrididae; genus Schistocerca; species Schistocerca serialis. The sequence goes on along the minus strand of NC_064638.1, from coordinate 1,125,312,628 downwards.
TCGATTTAAGTGTCAGGAAGTCTTTTCTGAAAGTATTTGTATGGAGTGTAGCCATGTATGGAAGTGAAACATGGACGATAAATAGTTTGGACAAGAAGAGAATAGAAGCTTTCGAAATGTGGTGCTACAGAAGAATGCTGAAGATTAGATGGGTAGATCACATAACTAATGAGGATGTATTGAATAGAATTGGGGAGAAGAGCAGTTTGTGGCACAACTTGACTAGAAGAAGGGATCGGTTGGTAGGACATGTTCTGAGGCATCAAGGAATCACCAATTTAGTATTGGAGGGCAGCGTGGAGGGAAAATATCGTAGAGGGAGACCAAGAGATGAATACACTAAGCAGATTCAAAAGGATGTAGGTTGCGGTAGGTACTGGGAGATGAAGAAACTTGCACAGGATAGAGTAGCATGGAGAGCTGCATCAAACCAGTCTCAGGACTGAAGAATACAACAACAACATGACGTCACTGTCAATCTTGGCTGCCCATGATTAGTTCAACAATATGACGTTACAGTGGACGTGCAAAAAATGGCGGGAAATTAAAAAAATTGGAATTGATATGGCACGGTCTGTTTGTTTAGGAGTATTCAGTGCTGTGCTAAGAGTAAAATTTAAAAAGTGCAAGAGAGTCAACAATGACCGATATAATATAACTTTTAGAGTTGTGGATAATAAATCAGGAATTTTTTAAAAATGTAACTATGGGAAGAAGCTAGTGTTTGCAGTAGACAACATTACCGGAAGTCATTTTCAAGATCATTATCGATATCTGTATGTAGATTACCGTAAATAGAAGACGTTTAATGGTTATAAATTACCGCAGCGTAGGACAGAATGGGACAGGCCCTCATCGCACTGGCCGCTAGAGGTAACTTATGGTCTGACGATTGCAGGTAAGGAGTGCCCACCAGTCTTATACACTAATATTATAAGTGGTCTGAAACTCATCTGGGATATTTCCGGGAATGAGATGTTATTATTAACATTCCATCTCGCTGACATACTATTACTACATAGGTACACCTGTAAAGATCTCCAATACTTTGGTCACAAACTTTAAAGAAGCATGAAAGTCTCTACAGTAACCACATAGGGGCTGCAGCGGCCACATTTTACCGCCAAGGTCAGAGAACTCTGATAGAGGTGCCAGGCTTTCCCTCGCTGTTTAAACATATCTTTTTTTTATCCCCAGTGCCATCATCAGGTTTGGGAGGGCACTATTTCACGGAACTCAGTGCTCTGGCTCAATGAACGCTGCAACTTTGAGAACGATGTATAATGCTTAACAGAAACAAGAATAATAAAAAATGTATCCACTGCGCAGTTATACCTAAAAAACAAGTGGAACAAAAGGATTATGTAAACGATTTAGGGTAACTGATGCCACACAACCATGAAAATTTCCTGTACTGTATACTTTGCACCAATTAAGAACTAAACAAATGTGCATATTATAAGACTGTAAGCTCCATACAGCTTTCCCAGACAATGCCATGGTCTATATGAAAGATGTATAGAAAATCAACTGTGTAATAATCATTACATCCGTTCCACTAAGAATACATCCTCCTGTCTGTATAGCATTGTACAGTAACCTCCCACATACTAATTTAATAATAATTATGCATTTATAAATAGAATTTATGCGTCAATAGAAATGGGGCAGAATAACATAATTACCACGTACAACAGTGCTAAAGTTACGTGGCAGGGTGAGTCAAAGTCTGAGGAAGAAGACGCAGCAAATCTGTAATGAGAAAGACCGCCTACACTGCTCCTGTCGGTCGTCTAATAGCGTGTTACTGCATATTGGATAATAAATTGGATCCTAAATGAACGCAGAATAACAGCCCAAGTAGCCTACTGGAAGCACCTGAACGATTTACTTCTTAACCCCTACATATTCCACGCTTGGGCTCCTACATGTGTTTACAATACATATCATTGCACAGACGATTCATAAAGCATTTCCTAGATGATGCTAATGTCTATATATGGACTGTGCCGGAAATCAGATGCGTAATACCCGCATCCACCTTACGATATGCGGTGGAGAGTACTTCCATAACTTAACCTCCCCATCCATTCTATACGAGAATGGTATGGTCGGTATGACTGACTCTGATATCTATTTTTTTTCCAGCTAGGGATAGTGTAGGTATCCTGCCACTTGGATAGTGTGCATGTGCAAACTTGCTCCCCTTTTATACCTCTGTCGTTTAACGCCTGTCCCCATTTCATTCGTGAATGATGCGTGGAAAGAATGATTGTGAGAAAACGTTAGCTCTAATTCGTCGTTGCGGTCATTTTTCCAGGCATGTGGAAGGAAGTATCGTGTTGCCCAGAACTTTACTGTCTCGGAACTTTTCAACAGTAAAGCTTCTCTTGTTGTGATTGTTTAGCAGCTGTAATGCTCTCATGCCAACTAAACAGCTGCGTGCCTGATGCTCTTCCTTGGATCTTGTCTGCCTACTCTTTTAATGGGACCTGGTAACGCTCCGAGACTGCGGAACGATACCAAAAAAAAGCTGGAGGAACAAATGTTTTGAAAGTCACTTCCTTTTTCCGTGGATTACATTTCCTAAGATTTCTTCAATGGATATGAGTCTGATGTATACTTTACGGATTATTTCATTTATATACTCTTGACATCTTAGGTCGTTCCAGATGCTTAGTCCCACGTATTTTATGGTGATTTCTGTTTCTAGTGATTTGACGTCAAGAGTGCAATCATACACTACTGGGTTTCTTGGGCTATTTGTGTGCACTATGTCACAGTACCAGAATCCAGGTCTATGTACACCCCGATCGATACTCTGCGAGTTTGCTAAACTCTTCAGGTGTCTTTCTTTTTTATGGGCAACCCCGTCATCTGCGCCCAGTCCCATGGACTTCGGACATTATCCACTGGATCTTCTATATAGCTAGCCGCGCGGGATTAGCCGAGCGGTCTGGGGCGCTGCAGTCATGGACTGTCCCGCTGGCCCCGGCGGAGGTTCGAGTCCTCCCTCGGGCATGGGTGTATGTGTTTGTCCTTAGGATGATTTAGGTTAAGTAGTGTGTAAGGTTAGGGACTGATGACCTTAGCAGTTAAGTTCCGGAAGATTTCACACACATTTGAACATTTTTTTTATATATAGCTGTGGCTGCTTCACGACTCATCCACAATTAATCAGTCACATAATATGATTCTATCAATGGTAGTTTCGTCCGCCCCCGGTAGCTGAGTGGTCAGCTCGACAGAATATCAGTCCTAAGGGCCCGGGTTCGATTCCCAGCTGGGTCGGAGATTTTCTCCGCTAAGGGACTTGTTGTTGTGTTGTCCTAACCATCATCATTACATCTCCATGGACGCGCAAGTCGCCGAAGTGGCGTCAACTCGAAAGATTTGCACCCGGCGAAGGATCTACCCGACGGGAGGCCCTAGTCACACGAAATTTACATTTAATGGTAGTTTCAAAATGTAATCCATGTGATCCATGCGTTTTTATCGTTATTGTTATTATCTTCAGTCCAAAGACTGGTTTGATGCAGCTCTCCATGCTACTCTATGCTGTCCAAGCCTTTTCATGTCCGAGTAACTACTGCAACCTACATCCTTCTGAATCTGTTTAGTGTATTCATCTCTTGGCCTCACTCTACGATATTTACCCTCCACGTCTCCCTCAAACACTAAATTGGTTATCCTTTGATGCGTCAGGACATGTCCTACCAACCGATCCCTTCTTCTAGTCAAGTTGTGCCACAAATTCCTCTTCTCCCTAGTTCTACTCAGTACCTCCTCATTAGTTACGTGATCTGTCCATCTGATCTTCAGCATTCTTCTATAGCACCACATTGCGAAAGCTTCTATTCTCTTCTTGTCTAAACTATTTATCGTCTATGTTTCACTTCTACACATGGCTACACCCCATACAAATAGTTTCAGAAAGGGATTCCTGACACTTAAAAATCTATACTCGATGTTAACAGATTTCTCTTCTTCTGAAAAGCTTTCCTTGCCATTGCCGGTCTACATTTTAAATCCCCTCTACTTCTATCATTATCAGCTATTTTGCTCCCCAAATGGCAAAGCTCATCTACCACTTTAAATGTCTCATTTCCTGATCAAATTCCTTCAGCATCACCTGATTTAATTCGACTGCATTCCATTATCCTCGTTTTGCTTTTGTTGATGTTCACTTTATATCCTCCTTTCAAGACACTGTCCATTCCGTTCAGCTGCTCTTCCAAGTCCTTTGCTGTCTCTGACAGAATTACATTGTCATAAGCAAACCTCAAAGTTTTTACTTTTCATCATGGATTTTAATTCCTATTCCAAATTTGTCTTTTGTTTCCTTTACTGATTGCTCAACATACAGATTGAATAACATCGGGGATACGCTACAACTCTGTCTCACTCCCTTCTCAACCACTCTTTCCCTTTCGTGCTCCTCGAGTCTTGTAACTACCATCTGGTTTCTGTACAAATTGTAAATGACTTTTCGATCCATGGTTTTACCCCTCCCACCTTCAGAATATGAAACAGAATGTTCCAGTTAACAAATTCAGAAGCTTTCTCTAAGTCTACAAATGCTAGAAACGTAGATTTGCCTTTCCTTAATCTATCTTCTAAGATAAGTCGTAGGGTCAGTATTGCCTTGCGTGTTCCAACATTTCTAGGGAATCCAAACTGCTAGTTTTTCCATTCGTCTGTAAGGAATTCGCTTTAGTATTTTGCAGCCGTAACTTATTAAACTGATTTTTCGGTAATTTTCACACCTGTCAACACCTGCTTTTTTGGGATTGGAATTATTGTGTTTTTCTTGAAGTCTGAAGGTATTTCGCCTGTCTCATACATCTTCCTCACCAGATGGTAGAGTTTAGTCGTAGCTGGCTCTCCCAAGGCTATCATAGTTCCTTGTTTCGACTTAGATCTTTCAGTGCTCTGTCAAATTCTTCATGCAGCATCATATCTCCCATTTCGTCTTCATCTACGTCCTCTTCCGTTTCCATTATATTGCTCTCAAGTACATCGCCCTTGTATAGACCCTCCATATACTCCTTCCACCTTCCTGCTTTCCCTTCTTTGCTTAGAGCAGTTTCCCATATGAGCTCTTGATATTCATACTGGGGGTTCTCTTTCCTCCGGTCTCTTTAATTTACCTGTAGGCAGTATCTATCTTACCTCTAGTGATATGTGCCTCAACATTCTTACATTTGTCCTCTAGCCATCCCTGTTTAGCCATTTTGCACTTCCTGGCAATCTCATTTTTGAGACGTTCGTATTCATTTTTGCCTGCTTAATTTACTGTATTTTTGTATTTTATCCTTTCATCAATTAAATTCAGTATCTCTTTTATTACCCAAAATTTTCTACTAGCTCTAATCTTTTTACACACTTGATCCTCTGCTGCCTTCACCATTTCATCTCTCAACGCTACCCATTCTTCTTCTACTGTATTTCTTTCCCCCGTTCTTGTCAACCGTTCCCAAATGCTTTTCTGAAACTCTCTACAACCTCTGCTATTTTCAGTTTATCCAGGTCCCATCTCCTTAAATTCCTACCTTTTTGCAGTTTCTTCAGTTTTATTGTACAGTTCATAACCAGTAAACTGTGGTCAGAGTCCACATCCAACCATGGAAATGTCTTACAATTTAAAACGTGGTTCCTAAATCTCTGTCTTACCATAATATAATTTGTTTGAAACCTTCCAGTATCTCTAGGCCTCATCCACGTAATCAACCTTCTTTCATGATTCTTAAACCAAGTATTAGCTATGATTAAGTTTTGTTCTGTGCAAAATTCTACCAGGCGGCTTGCTCTTTCATTCTTTACCCCCGTTCCATATTCACCTACTACTTTTCCTTCTCCCCCCTTGCCTACCATCGAATTCCAGTCCCCAATGGCTATTAAATTTTCGTCTCCCTGCACTATCTAATAATTTCTTTTATCGCATCATACATTTCTTCAATGTGTTCGTCATCTGCGGAGCTAGTTGGCATATAAACTTGTACTTCTGCGGTAGGCGTGGGCTTCGTGTCTATCTTGGCTACAATAATGCGTTCACTATGCTGTTCGTAGTTGCTTACCCGCGCTCCTATTTTTTATTCATTATTAAACCTACTCCAACCTTGCCCCTATTTGATTTTGTATTTATAATCCTGTATTCACCTGACCAGAAGTCTTGTTCCTCCTGCCACCGAGCTTCACTAGTTCCCACTATATCTAATTTCAGTTTTTTTTAATTTTCTGACCTACCTGCGTGATTAAGTGATCTGACATTCCACAATCCGATGCATAGAACACCAGTTTTCTTTCTCCTGATAACGACGTCCTCCTGAGTAGTCCTCGCTCGGAGAACCGTATGGGCCATTATTTTACCTCCGGAATATTTTACCCAAGAGGATGCCATCATCATTTAACCATACAGTAAAGCTGCATGCCTTCGGGAAAAATTACGGCTTGCTTTCAGCCGTTCGCAGTACCAGCACAGCAAGGCCGTTTTGGTTAATGTTACAAGGCCAGGTCAGTCAATCATCCCCTGCAACTATTGAAAAGGCTGCTGCCCCTCTTCAGGACTGACGTGTTTGTCGGGCCTCTCAATAGATATCCCTTCACTGTGGTTGCACCTACGGTATGGCTGTCTGTGTCGCTGAGGGACGCAAGCCTTCCCACCAACGACAAGGTCCATGGTTCATGGGTTATTGCTATAGAGCTAGTGTCACATGCGTTTTGTACTCGAAATATTATGTATTTTGATAAATAATAATACAGACAATTTCTTAAAGAACAAAAAAATTATAAGGCATGTGGAGAAGATCAGGTTTTTGTTGAAATGTGGAAATATGCAAGTGACACAGTCAAGACCTCCTTACACATGGCTCTAACAAAAATTTGGGTAACAGAACAATTTCCCGAACATTGGACCACAGCTATCATCCACCCACTACACAAAAAGGGAGATAAGAGCAACCCAGACTACTACAGAGGCATCTCTCTCCTAGATTGCACATATAAAATTCTGTCCAAGATCCTATATGAAAGAATCAAGGAGCAATTAGAACAGGAGTTAAGGTAATATCAGGGAGGTTTCAGACCATGGAGAAGCTGTGCAGAGCAGATAATTAGTTTAAAATTGATTATGACATACTACAAGAAACGGAACAAACCTCTGGCAATAACATTTGTAGATTTTAAGAAGGTATATGACTGTCTCCACAGACCTTCAGTATTAAAAATTTTAAGAAATCTAGGACTCCATCCAAAACTAATTAAAATAATACAACTCACTCTAACCAACACCAAATCAAAAGTGAAGTTTAGAGGAGAAATTTCGGAACCATTCCTCATAAAAACAGGCTTAAGACAAGGTGAGTGCCTATCACCATTACTTTTCAACTGTGCACTGGAATACATAATGAGAGAATGGTACAAGGACAGTCGAAAGAGGATAAGAATTGGAAGTGCAAAAGATGATATTAGCTTAAACTGCTTGGGATTCGCTGATGATCTTGCTCTCCTAGCCAACACCGTTCAAGAAGCCAGGCAACAAGTGAAATCACTACAAGAAATAGCAGAGAAAGTAGGCCTTAGAATATCATTTGAAAAAACGGAGATTATGCTAACTGATCCACCACTTGCAAACAAAATTACAATAGGAGAACAGGAAATCAAAATTGTTGATAAATTTAAATATTTAGGCGAAATAATAACATACAATCTAAATGAGAAGCCATCATGGCAAAATAGAAAAAAAACTGAACTATGCAAATTACATTACCAAAACTACATACAACAAAAAAACCTATCTATAGATGCAAAATTAAAACACTATAAAACAGTTACACAACCAGAAATAACATATGCAGCTGAAACTATCTTCAAAACAGCTAATACAGCAGAAATTGACAGAATACTAAAAATAGAAAGAAGAATAATTAGGACATGTATAAATAAGCAGTATAAAATAAATGGACATTGGAGAATAGCATCAAATGAAACAGTATATAAGAAAATAGAACCAGTCATGAGCACAATCAGGAAGAAACGCATCTCATTCTTTGGACATCTGATGAGAACTCCAGAAAACAGAATTAGTAAAAAAATAATACAAAAATTGTGGAATAGCAAGAGCGACATTAAATGGATCACAGAAATTAAGGAAGATATAAAAGAACTTCAAATTACAGTAGATGACCTAAAAAACAAGACAGAGAAAACCAGAATACTGCAAGACCCGCAAACCAGACTACAAATGAAAATCAATAAAAGGAGTACAGGAAGAGTTGTCTCAGATGAAGAAAGAAAGAAAATATCTGAAAGAATGAAGAAATATTGGGCAGACAGAAGAGCAAAACACCTTTCATATAAGAATAGCCTCTAATAATTATATTACCTAAATATATTAAGTTATTGTCGAACCAAATTGTATCCATGTGTAACAACTTGTTTAGAACTTTGTATTTTTGACTACAGTGGTCCAATGAAGGCCATAAAATAAATAATAATAACAGACAATTTTTACTTTGACCCAAGATTTTTTTGGTTCTTGATCAGTGATCAGTAATCGTACTTGCATATTACGATAAGCGACCTGTGTGTTTTTTGTACAGATACGCTTACTTAGGCAATAAATTTAGCAGAGTATTAAAATGACACTTATATAATAGCTTGACAACAATATTGCATCGCTGTGCAGTAAAGCAATACTCCGATAAGCCAAATATTATGATCACTGCCCACTGCAAACATGGACGCCACCTCATAGCGTTGCGGGTACTTGACGCGGTGACAAAAGTATGCAGGGGCTGCAAATAGGGAAATCCAATAAGATAAGCGACTTTGATAAAGGGTAGATTATTATTACGTAGAGTCTGATAACGAGTATCTCGAAAACTGCAAAGCTGCTCGAATGATCAAGTGCTACCGTCGTGGGCATCTACGGAAAGAGGTAGGACAGTGAAACTATCACTAGGCGCTAAACTGTTAGTCGTCCACGACTCTTCACGGAATTTAGGGTTCGGAGGCTTGCTTGCTCTATAAAGTAGGACCGATGATTATCTGTGGCACCTCTGCCGAAAGAGCACAACACTGGAGCACGCACAGGTGTTTCGGAGCACACCGTTCACCGTACATTGTCGAATGAGGAGCTCCTCAGCAGACCACCCCTACGTGTTCCCTTGTTGACCCAATGACATCGCCAATTATGGTTGCAGTATTCAACCGTCGATCAGAGGAATAGTGTTGGCTCTTCGGTTGAATCACATTTTTGCTACACTAGGTCTAGGATCGTCGCCACGAGCGCCGGCATCGAGGTGAACGGCGGCTCGAAACGTGCAGCGCGCCACAGACGCAGGCTGAAGGGACCAGTATTCTCCTGCGCCTGCATAGGACCTGCGGTAGTAATCGAAGACACGCCGACATCTGCGAACCACCTGCATCCCTTCTTGCTTGATGTCTTTCTCGAAGGCGATGTCACCTTTTAGCAGCAATTGTCCGTTTCTCGGAGCCAGAACCGTGCTATAGTGGTTCTGAGGAGCACTGAAATGTCGCCTGATGTAGATCGTATGGAACCCTTCTGGGTAGCTATCGGGAGCCACCACAGCGTGCGCAATTCAGCAATCCGTTATTTACGGGAATTACATCTCCTGTGCGTAGACATATAATGCCCCATACCTCCACAAACCTACCAACAAATTGTAGGATCCCTGATAACCAGAATCAGTTATGTATTTCGTTCCAAAAACGGACAAATAAACTATTAAGCAGTTGGTCATAATTTTTTGGCTCATCAGTGTATATATTGCAAAATCCCCATCTATTTACAACATTTTAGATGATTCCATACAGGAATCACTGACTGCCTGGTTAAGTGCCCACGTTAGAAAACCCATCCTAACAAGGGAACCTCCCCATCGCACCCCCCTCAGATTTAGTTATAACTTGGCACAGTGGATAGGCCTTGATCAACTGAACACAGATCAACTGAGAAAACAGGAAGAAGTTGTGTGGAACTGTGAAAAAATAAGCAAAATATACAAACTGAGTAGTCCATGGGCCACATAAGCAACATCATGCACAGTGTAAGCTCAGGAGCGCCGTGGTCCCGTGGTAGCGTGAGCAGCTGCAGATCGATAGGTCTTTGGTTCAAGTCTTCCCTGGAGTGAAAATTTTACTTTATTTATTTTTGCATAGTTATTATCTGTCCGTTCGTTCATTGACGTCTCTGTTCACTGTAATAAGTTTAGTGTCTGTGTTTTGCGACCGCATCGCAAAACCGTGCGATTAGTAGACGAAAGCACGTGCCTCTCCAATGGGAACCGAAAACACTTGATCGCAAGGTCATAGGTCAACCGATTCCTCCACAGGAAAACACATCTGATATATTCTATACGACACTGGTGACGGCATGTGCACCACATGACAGGAATATGTTGTCGACCCACCTAACTTGTACACTTGGCGATTCTTCTACCTTGCCCGATTTAGGTTTTCTTGTGGATGTGATAATCACTCCCAAAAAAGTGATGAAAACATAAGAGTTTGTCACATAAACTAAAAATAAAAAATAAAAATTTACACTCAATGGAAAATTTGAACCAAGGACCTTTCGTTCCGCAGCTGCTCACGTTACCAGGAGACCATGGCGCTGCTGCGATCCTACTGTCCTTCATGTTGCATATGTTCCCATGAACTCCTCACTTTGTACATTTTGCTTATTTTTTCACAGTTCCACACAACTTCTTCCTGTTTTCTCAATTGATCTGTGTTCAGTTTTTCAAGGCCTATCCACTGTGCCAACTTATAACTAAATCTGAGGGGGGTGCGATGTGGAGGTTCCCTTGTAAGTGGAGTTCTGGGCGACTGATGTGTGAACTGAACTAGCTAGTACGAGGATCACTCCAAAAGAAATGCACACTATTTTTGTAAAAATACAGTTTTCATTCTGCGTGTGTGAAAGTATTACAGTGTGTAGATACATCCTTCCTGCTTGTTTTCAAACTGAGTTCAACCTGTTCCCGTGAGTGGCGCCGTCACAGCATCTCTTCAAGATGGCTGCTACACTTGACGTTTGTCAGAAGCAGCGTGCTGTCAAAGAATTCCTGTGCTGTGAAAACGAGACAGTGGGAAACATCCACAAGAGGTTCAAAAAGGTATATGGAGATGCTGCTGTCGATCGCAGTACAGTTAGTCGGTGGCCAAGCAGGTTACGTGACGAAATCGGGCACGGCAATATTGAGAACTGTCCTCGCAGCGGCAGGCACACACTCCAGACAATGTGCAGAGAGTTAACGAATTGGTGACTGCTGACAGACGCACCACAGTAAACGAATTGTCACGCTAGGTTAGGATAGGGGAAGGGAGTGTTTGCAGAATACTGAAAGTGTTGGCGTTAAATAAGCTTAGTGCCAGGTGGGTTCCCAGGATGTTGACAGTGGCTCACAAAGAAACGAGAAAAACGGTATGCAGCGAACGTTTGGAAAAGTACGAGAATGGTGGAGATGAATTTCTTGGAAGAATTGTGACAGGTGGTGAAACATGGCTCCATCATTTGTCACCGGAGACGAAGAGGCAATCAATGGAGTGGCATCATGCAATATCACCCAAGAAAAAAAAATTTCAAAACCACTTCTTCTGCTGGAAAAGTTATGGCTACGGTGTTTCTCGATTCCGAAGGACTCTTGCTTGTGGCCATCATGCCAAGTGGAACCACCATAAATTCTGATGCATATGTGACGACACTGAAGAAACTTCAAGCTCGACTTAACCGTGTTCGACCACATCGGCAAAAGCAGGATGTTTTGCTGTTGCACGACAGTGCACGGCCACATGTCAGTCAAAAAACCGTGGAAGCGATCACAAAACTCGGATGGGCAATACTGAAGCACCCGCCTTACAGTCTTCCCCTGGCTCCATGTGACTATCATCTCTTTGGGAAACTGAAAGACTCTCTCTGTGGAACAAGGTTTGAAGATGATGACTCCCTTCTGCACGCTGCCAAACAGTGGCTCCAACAAGTTGGTCCAGAATTTTACCGTGCGGATATACAGGCGCTGATTCCAAGATGGCATAAGGCAGTTGAGAGGGATGGAAATTATGTGGAGAAATGAAAATATTGTTCCTAAAGGATGTATCTACATACTGTAAAACTTTCAAACATGTAGAATAAAAGATGGATTAAAAAAATAGTGTGTTTTTCTTTTGGAGTGACCCTCGTGCGTTAAAAAAAAGGATGCTGTAGAATGCCTTTTCCTTACAATAATTGAGCTAAACCAGTCCCTGCTATATTATTAACGTAGCATTGCTGCCCTACCGCTGATTCCTTTGCATATAAAAGCAGTAATGACTCCATTTCTAAAGAAAGAAGGTGGTCTTGACCCCTTTTTTTAGCCGTGGATTTGCCATTGCTATGTAGTTTCCAGAATGACAGTGACAAAGTTGTTACTGTTTCTACGGATTTGCCATCAATAGTGTAACTGTACGGTACTGTATTTCTACAGTTGTTTATAGACCTCATTAGTGCTACGTGTTCACGGTAGTAGCTCGAGCGCTACATTCCATCCTTGATATGAACTTCAGAGAAGATTGCTATAATTATTTTACTATTATGTAGCGATGTATGGAGTAAACTGTGACAATTTTGCATACTTCATCTACATCTACATCTACATGGATACTCTGCAAATCACATTTAAGTGCCTGGCAGAGGGTTCATAGAACAACCTTCACAATTCTCTATTATTCCAATCTCGTATAGCGCGCGGAATGAATGAGCATCTATATCTTTCCGTACAAGCTCTGATTTCCCTTATTTTATCGTGTTGATCATTCCTCTCTATGTAGGTCGGTGTCAACAAAATATTTTAACATTCGGAGAAAAAAATTCATGATTGGAATTTCGTGAGAAGATTCCGTCGCAATGAAAAACGGCTTCCTTTTAATGATGTTGAGCCCAAATCCTGTATCATTTCTGTGACACTCTCTCGCATATTTCGTGATAATACAAAACGTGTTGCCTTTCTTTGAACTTTATCGGTGTACTCCTACAGTCCTATCTGGTAAGGATCTCACACCGCGCAGCAGTATTCTAAAAGAGGACGGACAAGCGTAGTGTAGGCTGTCTCCTTAGTAGATCTGTTACATTTTCGAAGCGTCATGCCAATAAAACGCAGTCTTTGGTTTGCCTCCCACACAACATTTTCAATGTGTTCCTTCCAATTTAAGTTGTTCGTAATTGTAATACCTAGGTATCTAGTTGAATTTACGGCTTTTAGACTGATTTATCGTGTAACCGACGTTTAACAAATTCCTTTTAGCACTCATGTGGATGACCTCACACTTTTCGTTATTTAGAGTCAACGGCCTCTTTTCGCACCATTCAGATATCTTTTGTAAATTGTTTTGCAGTTTACCCATAACCAGGAATATTATCGGAAAGAATCCGTTACAAGACTCGATAAAGACACAAAGTTCGTTGCTTTCCGTACCAAGTCACTGACGAATTCGCTTTGCTTTTCCTTAGAATTTCGAGCGTCTATTAATTTAGAAACGCTTCTCTGTTCTAACAGGAAGCACCGACTTTGATCTAAAATTAGTGTATCAGAAATAGCATCGATTTCTGAAAGGTATGCATCTCACATGATGTGCAGTGGTGTTGTTTGCGTGGTGGTGCAGCCGACCCTGATGACAGCATAGGCACCTTGCACAGGACTGCACTCTTACGGGATGAATTACTTACACAGTGACCACTCGTGGTGGAGCAATAGTCGTAACGTGCGTTCTGGGTGGCGTGTCTGCTGGCGTCGCACGTGGTGTAGTGCAGATATTCACATAACTGAAATAAACATTGAAGTACATAAAACAATACCCAGTTCCTAGAATAAAATAATAGCCCATAACTCAATCCTACTACACACAGCGGCGGTAACACCATAGCTAAATGTTTAAATAGAAACGACGTGATAGACATTTATGTTTAGGTGACTACACTGAAGAACCAAAGAAACTGGTACACCAGCCTAATATCGTGTAGGGCTCCCGCGAGCACGCAAACGTGCAGCAACATGACGTAGCATGGATTCGACTAATGTCTGAAGTAGTGCTGGAGGGAATTGACACCATGAATGCTGCAGCGCTGTCCATAAATCCGTAAGAGTACGAGGCCGTGGAGATCTCTCTTGAACAAACGTTACAAGGCACCCCAGATATGCTCAATAATGTTCATGTCTGGGGAGTTTGGTGGTCAGCGGAAGTGTTTAAACTCAGAAGAATGTTCCTGAAGACACTCTGTAGCAATTCTGGATGTGAGGGGTGTCACACAGCCCTGCTGGGATTACCCAAGTCTGTCGGAATGCACAATGGACAAGAATGGATTCATGTGATCATACAGGACTCTTACATACGTGTCACCTGTCAGAGTCGTATCTAGAGGTGTCAGGGGTTCCATATCACTCCAACTGCATATGAGGTTGTCTCTATACCGGTACACGCTCTATACAATTTGAAAAGAGACTAATCCGACCAGGCAACATGTTTCTAGTCGTCACAGTCCATTGTTGTGCAAGCATCAAGGGTACACGAGAGGGCCTTCGGCTTAGAAAGCCCATATCAATGATGTTTCGTTGAATGGTTCGCACGCTGACACTTGTTGATGGCCCAGCATTGAAATTTTCAGCAGTTTGCGGAAGGTTGCACTTCTGTCACGTAGAACGATTCTCTTCAGTCATCGCTGGTCCCGTTCATGCAGGATCTTTTTCCGGCTGAAGCGATGTCGAAGATTCGATGTTGAACCGGATTCCTGATAATCACGATACTCTCGTAAATTGGTCGTACTGGAAAATACCCACTTAATCGCTACGTCGGAGATGCTGTGTCCTATCACTCGTGTGGCGACTATAACACCACGTTACTTACCAAGTCACTTGAATCTTGAAAATATGCCTTTGCAGCAGCGGTAACCGATGTAACAATTGCGCCAGATACTTGTCTTATACAGGGTGGTCCATTGATCGTGACCGGGCAAAATATCTCACGAAATAAGCATCAAACGAAAAACTACAAAGAACGAAACTTGTCTAGCTTGAAGGGGGAAACCAGATGGCGCTATGGTTGGCCCGCTAGATAGCGCTGCCATAGGTCCAACGGATATCAACTGCGTTTTTAAAATAGGAACCCCCATTTTTTATTACATATGCGTGTAGTACGTAAAGAAATATGAATGCTTTTGCTGGACCACTTTTTTCGCTTTGTGATAGATGGCGCTGTAATAGTCACAAACATATGGCTCACAATTTTAGACCAACAGTTGGTAACAGGTAGATTTTTTAAATTAAAATACAGAACGTAGGTACGTTTGAACATTTTATTTCGGTTGTTCCAATGTGATACATGTACCTTTGTGAAATTATCATTTCCGAGAACGCATGCTGTTACAGCGCGATTACCTGTAAATACCACATTAATGCAATAAATGCTCAAAATTATGTCCGAGAACCTCAATGCATTTGGCAATATATGTAACGACATTCCTCTCAACAGCGAGTAGTTTGTCTTCCGTAATGTTCGCACATGCATTGACAATGAGCTGACGCATGTTGTCAGGCGTTGTCGGTGCATCACGATAGCAAATATCCTTCAATTTTCCCCACAGAAAGCAATCCGGGGACGTCAGATCCGGTGAACGTGCGGGCCATGGTATGGTGCTTCGACGACCAATCCACCTGTCATGAAATATGCTATTCAATACCGCTTCAACCGCACGCGAGCTATGTGCCGGACATCCATCATGTTGGAGGTACATGGCCATTCTGTCATGCAGTGAAACATCTTGTGGTAACATCGATAGAACATTACATAGGAAATCAGCATACATTGCACCATTTAGATTGCCATCGATAAAATGGGGGCGAATTATCCTTCCTCCCATAATGCTGCACCATACATTAACCCTCCAAGGTCGCTGATGTTCCACTTGTCACAGACATCGTGGATTTTCCGTTGCCCAATAGTGCATATTATGCTGGTTTACGTTACCGTTGTTGATGAATGACGCTTCATCGCTAAATAGAACACGTGCAAAAAATCTGTCATCGTCCCGTAATTTCTCTTGTGCCCAGTGGCAGAACTGTACACGACGTTCAAAGTCGTCGCCATGCAATTACTGGTGCATAGAAATATGGTACGGGTGCAATCGATGTTGATGTAGCATTCTCAACACCGACGTTTTTGAGATTCCCGATTCTCGCACGATTTGTAGCTACTGATATGCGAATTAGCGGCGACAGCAGCTAAAACACCTACTTTGGAATTATCCATTGTTTCAGGTCGTGGTTGACGTTTCACATGTGGCTGAACACTTCCGGTTTCCTTAAATAGAGTAACTATCCGGCGAACGGGCCGGACACTTGGATGATGTTGTCCAGGATACCGAGCAGCATACATTGCACACTCCCGTTGGGCATTTTGATCACAATAGTCATACATCAACACGATATCGACTTTTTCCGCAATTGGTAAACGGTCCATTTTAACACGGTTAATGTATCACGAAGCAAATACCGTCCGCACTGGCGGAATGTTACGTGATACCACGTACTTGTACGTGTGTGACTATTACAGTGCCACCTATCACAAAGCGAAAAAAGTGGTCCAACTAATACGTTCATATTTCTTTACGCACTACACGAATATGTAATAAAAAATAGGGGTTCCTATTTAGAAAAACTAAGTTGATATCCGTTTGACCTATGGCCGCGCCATCTAGCGGGCCAACCTTAGCGCCATCTGGTTTCCCCCTTAAAGCTAGACGAATTTCGTTCTTTGTAGTTTTTTCGTTTGATGCTTATTTCGTGAGATATTTGGCCCGGTTACTACCAATGGACCACCCTGTATAAGCGTTGCCGACCGCAGCGCCATATTCTGCCTGTTTACATAGTTCCGTATTTGAATACGCGTGCCTATACCAGTTTCTTTGGCGTTCAGTGTATATTGATGATCCTATAACAACTCTGATTTGCGTCTTCCTGTCTAGATAATGGCGTATTAGGATGCGCCTTGTAACACTATGGTGGTGCTAGCATTTCTCATACTAAGGAACAGTATTTCAGTATTTTTTTTTATTTTTTTATTTGCTGTGTTTTATAACGTATCCACCAGAGGATATAAGTATACCACAGTATGCATTTAGAAGCTGCAATGCAGTTTGCCAAGTTTTTAAAACGGTGGAATTACTTTCTTTAATAAACTTGCTTGGAAACGACATGGAAAATCGATTAAACAGACTGAAACACTATTTTACGATTAGATAACCACCATAAGGATCCTATAAATAAAGTTTAAATGAATGCTGATTCTTCTATAACGGTGGATGACATCTGACAAAAGCAAATCTATTTACGAAGCCTTACAATACATGTCTTTCCCATAGAGCAATTGTTGTCTGGTGGACGAAGGTTTCCTGAGCAGTGGAGTCATTACAAAATGCGTGCTTTGAGATCTTTTAGGGCTAGAGATCAGCGTACTGTACTCGCATTTAAAATGTGGTCTTTTCTATTGTTATTACAGGAATCGATATGACCACTCTCACTTTACTGTTTACGGTTCATTGCTACCATTCCGCTGATTCTTTTGCTTATAACTGATCTTTTCGTTTCATATAATTTGCTGCCAAATGTAGTTTTGTTTTAGGAGTGGTGTAATAACTGAAAATGCTGTATTCTCTTTTGTCTCTGAGGTACTGGATGGATTAAACATAAGGTTTCGAACGCTAGGCATCTTTTTTTATTTAACTAGTGCGTTTGGGTGTGTTGATCACAAAATCTTGCTACAGAAGTTTGACGATTATGGAATATGGGAAGTAGCTCAAAATTGCTTCACCTCTTAGAACAGACAGAAATGAGTGATCTCCACAGTATTGATGATGGCTATGCTGTAGGATCCGAGTGGGGTACAGGTAAATGGATGCTGCCCCAGGGCTTAGTGCTGGGGCCTTTCCTGTTCCTTATTTATTTAAATAATATGTCTTCTAGTATTACAGCTGATTCTAAAATATTTCTGCTTGCTAACGACACTAGCTTGATAGTAAAGGATGTTGTGTGCAACATGGGCACCGTTTCAAATACTATAGTTCAAGACATGAACTCATGGCTTTTAGAAAATAAACTAACGCTAAATCACAATAAGACTCAGTTCTTACAGTTCCTAACACGCAATTCAACAAAACTTGGCGTTCTAATTTCACAGATTGGGCATATGATTAGTGAAACTGGAGAGTTCAAATTTCTAGGTATTCAGATAGACAGTAAGGACCTTGTTCAAAGACTTAATGCTGCCATTTTTACTATTAGAACAGTATCTGAAGTAATTGGTAGCTCGGCACGAAAAGTAACCTACTTTGCTTATTTTCATTCACTTATGACTTATGGCATTATATTTTGGTGTAATTCTTCCCATTCTCAAAGGGTATTTTTGGATCAGAAATGGGCGGTTCGGGCAATTAGTGTCTGGGTAGCTTCTGATGCTGAGGTCCAGACAAGGGCGTTGACTTTGCCTGTACCTTCTTTAGCTGAACCGCCGAAATTGTGGAATCGCATAAGCTTTACCGCGGCTGCTCGGAACGCTCTTTCTGATAACTGGCAGGGGGTGCAATTAGGTGTCCTGAGTCAACAGCCCCTGGTGTCCCATGGGGTGCTCAAGGCGGCCTCGTCTGCCATCTAATCACTCCGTATTGCTGCCACTAACGATTCCGGTGCGACAGCTTCTCGGCGCTGCCCGTCTTCACCCGCATTTAGTTCGGCGTGTTCGTGTGCTCGCAGCTTTTTAATTTGCGGGTTCTCAGCATCGTTCTATTCCTGCTCACTGAGCAAGCCAACGGTCCTGCCCCCCCCCCCCCCCTCTATCATTTATTGCATGTTTACCGAGACTGCCCGCACATGGACGCCACGTGTGGGGTATGTCGTCAGATGGGTCATTTGGCAGCTGTTTATGACAGTTGGCGAGCCATGAGTCAGGCATCGGATGCCTCGTTGTTTTCCCTGGACTCTGGGGCTGCCTCCAGCATCCTACACGTGTCGTCCTAGCGTATTTTGCCGACGCTGGTTGTGGGCGGGTGGCCAGCCAGTCAGTCTCCTTAAGTTGGATACGTACAAGATCTTAAGTTGCCAGAATCTGCAAAGGCCGCTCAATCAGGCTGTGTCTTATAGAAAACATAGATTCCCTTGCGAGGGCAATTCGCCATCTCTGTGCATTACAAAAATGTGGAATGGTAACTTACATTGTTAGTGGTCAGTTCCTCATTGATGCAAAATATATTTGCGCTCGACGCTTTTTTGTTGTCAGCTTTCAGGGCGTTGACGAAGTGTATTTCGTATTTCAATCCGTTCCTTCTCACGATTTGGACTCCTCATGCAGTGTTACTGCCGCTGTTTGAGCGTACCCTGGAATGGGCAGAAAATTTCGAGGCACATGTTTTTCTTAAGCTGTTGGCGACCCCGTAATCGTCACCCCCACCACATTCCCTTCGCCATGCGTGATACGTTAATGGCTGAGTTGGTAGGACAAGGCTGTCATTTTTCCTATTTCAGTTGATCTCCCCTTGGTGACGATTCAGAGGCCCGACAGCTTCGTGCAGCATTGTGGCGATTTTAACAGACAGTCAATGCATAATGTGTTGCGATTGGTATACTATTCCATGGCTGGTGGTGTTGTTGGTGAAGCTGTCGGGGGCCGGTATTTTCCCCACATTGACTTGCACGATGCTTACCTGCAAAATGAAATGAAATGGGCGTATGGCATTGCTGACCGGGAGGCCCCATCTGGGGAAGTTGGGCCGCCGAGTGCACGTCATATTTCAGTCAACGCCACATTGGGCGACTTGCGTGCCTGTGATGAGATTAACACGACACCCATCTACGAGCGGAGAAAATGTCCAACCCGGCCGGGAAACAAACCCGGGCCGCTGCATGGGAGGCAAGCACGTTACCACTTAGCTAAGGAGGCGTACGCTTGCCTTCAGTTATTGTTGGATCCAGTTTCTCAGACTTTCCAGTTCCCTGCCCCCCCCCTCCCCCCCTTTTGGACTTTACCAGTGTAATCGCTTGCCCTTTGGAATCTGTCTGTGCTGGGAATTTAACAACGGTATTTGTTATTTAATTACCTTGATGGTATTTGGGTCATGGGCTCATCTCGGGAAGAACATTTACGGAACGTTCAGGCGGTTTTTCTGCTGTATAATGCCCTTTATTGCAAGCTAGAACAGACGACCACATCAAGACCTGAAGGAACTCCATTCGTTTTTGGATAAGATTCTGAATTATGCTCAATTCATCCCCCTGATTTTCCCCATGTTCCAAGCTGCTGCATAGGACCGCTCACTGGTTTCAGTGGTGGATCCTCTTTGTCAGCAACTGTTCTGATGACATTCATTACCGCTGCACCACTTTCATGCCAATGCTGATGCTCTTCTGTGGCTACCAGTGGGGTTTGATGCAGAGTTTGATCGACAGGAGGCTCTTGTGTTCATGTTGGACGATGTTGAGTAGCAAGCCCTGTCAGATTTTGTGTTCACAGCTCGAGAGGTCATAAGCGCCACAGCTGATGATCCAATTTCCTGGAAAATCGTTTCTGTGGTCCAGGTAGGTCGGGCAGAGCACCTCTTGCTGGGTGCGGTTACAGTGTGGCACATATTTTTCTCTCACCTGCTCAACTCAACACTGTTCAGGGGTTCCTGATGCTTGTCACAGAGGAACAATGGTGTTGAGTTCTTGTCTCCCCTAGAATTCCATTCTCGCATTCTAGTAGCCGCATGCACTGCTCTGGTTTATGACTCGGGTGGGCGTGTGAGGGGACACTGTACGTCTACTGGCTGGGGATCGATCGTGACATCGAACGTCTGGAGTGGGCTTGTGGGTCTTGTGCACAAAACCAGACTGCACTGGCGAGCCAGTTGTTTCCTTGTTCAGTACCAGAGCACCCTTCAGACAGGGTGCACATAGAATTTGTGACTCCACTTTTGGCCAGCGTGTGGTCGTTGGCGGTCAATACATTGTCGAATTTCCCATATGAAGCCAAGCTGTCATCCACAACATCGACTACGCTTTTCTTGCACTTGTGGTTATTTTCGGCATGAAGGATCACCTAGGACCCTCATGTCTGACAACGGTAGGCAAGTTATGTCACTGGAGTTCTTAGAGTTGTGCTTGCACAATGGTATTCAGCATCTGACTATTGTCCTGTTTCACCCAGCTTGTAAGTTGGAGATAGAGTGCTTTTTGCTTACATGCAAGACCCAGATGAAGAAGTACATGTTCGCCTCTTCCCATGACGATGCGTTGTCGAGTTTTCTGGCGACATATTGGGCGATGACGGTCAGCTGCTGTGGTCCAGCCGAACATTTTCGTGGGTGCCAGCTGCCGGATCTCCTGCAATTGTTGCACCCTGAGTCACATGCCGTGGACCACTGTGGCCACTACATGTTCCTCCTTGGGCTGCCATTTGGGCCCCAGTCCTTCGGCTGGTGGCTAGGGTGACTGCCAGGCGTCGTGGTGGGCCAAAAGACGTTATTTATTTGTGGTGGACTTACTAGGGGAGCAGCTAACTCGTCATGCCAATGAATTGTGCCCACGCCCTGTTGGAGCGTCTCTGCTGCGACCTTCCACTCAGCTAAGCAGCAGGGTTGATCTCGACGTCTTTCCCAGAGCAAGCTCCCACTTGCACCAGTGTGCCTTACCGCTGTCATCCCCTCTCCGCTCTTCCCATTGCCTGCAGCCTCTGGCCCAAGTGTGGCTCACGCTTCTGCCTGTGGTGGGGGAGCCCATGGATTTCGACCAAAACCCCTCCTCTTCTTCGACAGACGTAGCCTCGTCCTCACTTCCACTGGTGGACCAGCTGTTGCCACAACCTCCGCTTCCTTCCTCTCTTCCAACAGAGCTAGGACATTGGTGCTATTTCCTTTGGTGGCCCATCCACTGCTGGGTTGGCCGGCCGGAGTGGCCGTGCGGTTCTGGGCGCTACAGTCTGGAATGCCTCGGGCATGGATGTGTGTGATGTCCTTAGGTTAGTTAGGTTTAATTAGCTCTAAGTTCTAGGCGACTGATGACCTCAGCAGTTGAGTCGCATAGTTCTCAGAGCCATTTGAGCCACTGCTGGGTTCTTCAGCATTCTCTGGTTCTGTGTGGGCAGTTGCGGCCCAAGCCTGGCCATTTTCGGCCCTAGGTGGCCTTTTTGTGGGGGAGGGGGGAGGGATTTAGTATCCCCATCATCGGACATTACGATGGAGCCAGATGAGCCGGCATGGGTAGAACAGTGGAGTAGCGCCATGAGAGCGCAAGTGTAGTGTCATACGGTCAGACCCACTGACAGAAGTTTTTATTTGTGAGCGGCAGTGAGCGGAGCAGACCAGTGCTCCTGGGTAGTTAAGCCACCGCAGATCTAGCATGCTGCTTCGTGCCGAGAGTTGCAATGTGCTCAGTCAATAGCCGCCAGCGTCAGGTGCATGCCGAGTGTATCGCTGTGCACGTTTGTACGTGGATTTGGATGCTCCGCTTCCCATAGTTCAGTTCTCATGGCGAGTTTATTCCACTTATTGAGTTCTGTTTGCTGGTTTTTAGCAACTCACGGTTGGCCTCAGAAAACTGCGCCAAACATGTTGAGTAATGGCGTTGTCATGCCTTCTTCTGATACTAAGTATGCAATTAAAATTTGCAAACCTCCACCACGGCAGGAATGTGATGTTAAAATGTGTATTAAATAGTATTTCCCTTAGTGATCAGTACCTGCAAGATGACAGAATATTATTTGTGTCTGTTTCTTACTTAATAGGGTTGAAATCTCTGGTGATTGCAGTTTTCCTTTATGGCGCTGAAACATGGACAGTAACTCAAGAGAAACGCAAAAGACTTGATGCTTTTGAGATGTGGACACATAGGAGGTTGCTGAGAATATAATGGATGGAGAAAAAACGGTTCAAATGGCTCTAAGCACTATGGAACTTGACATCTGAGGTCATCAGTCCGCCGGCCGCTGTGGCCGAGCAGATCTAGGCGCTTCAGTCTGGAAACGCGCTGCTGCTACAGTCGCAGGTTCGGATCCTGCCTCGGGCATGGATGTGTGTGATGCCCTTAGGTTAGTTAGGTTTAAGTAGTTCTAAGTCTAGGGGACTGATGACCTCAGATGTTAAGTCCCATATTGCTTAGAGCCATTTCAACCATTTTGTCATCAGTCCCCTAGACTTAGAACTACTTAAACCTAACCTAACCCAAGGACATCACACACAGCCATGCCCGAGGCAGGATTCGAACCTCCGACCGTAGCAGCAGGGCGGTTCCGGACTGAAGCGCCTAGAACCGTTCGGCCACAACGGCCGGCGATACAGAAACGGACCAAAAAATTAGTCCTTCAAGAACTGAAGAAGAAGCTATCCGGTATCTATTTCCGGATAATCCTGCAATTACTTGGTCACATAAATCGACGACAGGAGGAGAACTTGCAAAAGATAATCATCCAAGGCAAAGTTGAAGGGAAAGGATTACATGGAAGGCCACACAGACCATGGATAGACCAGATAAATGAGAAGACACAGTAAACACGAGGCCAGCTGCTCAGATGCGAAAGACCGTGAAAAACGAAGACAGACTGCTAAGAAGATTGTGTGATGGATCACCAACTTTCAACTATGAAAGACGGAGTGTTGATATTGATCAAGTTCTATTGTATGCTTGCACAGAAGACTGAGGAAATTTTTTAGTGTCATATATTTACTGAAGTATAGATGTGTGGTTCATATTCATGTCATATTGTTGCATAATCTTATTTGACAGCATATGCTTACATCATTTATTCGGCCCAT
This sequence comes from Schistocerca serialis cubense, assembly GCF_023864345.2. Classification (NCBI taxonomy): domain Eukaryota; kingdom Metazoa; phylum Arthropoda; class Insecta; order Orthoptera; family Acrididae; genus Schistocerca; species Schistocerca serialis. The sequence goes on along the minus strand of NC_064638.1, from coordinate 1,125,288,798 downwards.
GCACTATGTAGGTCGATATACAATATAACTTAGACTGTTTCGTCTTACCTTTTTTAAAGTACTCATATCTGGTGTCATCCTCCTTCCTATAGTTAATGCTTAAATTAAATTTAGCGTTAGTGCAACATATGTCTAGAAATGATACTGCAAATCTTCTAACTTGTCTGTATACTATATTAGCAATTGAATAATTATTTTGTTTTACAACATGGCAACAGAAAGGGATTAAGAAAAACGAAGCGCAGATATAGTGCATTTAGATGTAATGGTGAATGTAAATCCTGATCCTGGATTAAATGAATGTGCACCCATATACAATGTGCCTAAGCCAACAACTAAGAGACATGCTAAAACTGAAAACAAAGATGCAAACTGGGATATAAAAATAGTTGACTGCATTGGTTTTCAAACGGAACTGAAATGAAGAACATATTCAGTCATTGAGATGATTCGGCTAAAGCATGTTGGACGTTAGAAAACTTGCGTTCGACATTGCGGAACGAAACGAATTGCGCCATATTTTCAATGCAGAAGAAGCCATGGCAGGCAAAAAGTGGATTGAAGGTGCCTATTTAAGAAATATCGACGAATCTGAGACAAACGGTGATAGCTCCAATCAAACCTTCATGTCTGAGAGATGATGTACAGCCCACCCAAGAAAAGCTTACCGAACCAAAGGTGAAGAAGCAGTGTACGTGCGTCGCTCGAATAGTACCAGGTTGAGTTTACCGTACTCCCCTGGGCACCAAACTACCTGGATTCAAACGCAATCGAGAATCTGTTGGACCACCTCGCTCGGAGTGTTCGCGCTATGGAACTTCAACCAACCTGGCTACGGTACTGGAATCGCCTTGGCTCCACATCTCTGTCAGAACCTTCCGGAACGATACTGCCACGCTTTCTGCACATCCACGCTCCAAAAGGGGTTAATAGGGCTTCTGACAGGTGGTCACATTAATGTGACCGTGTATGGTGTAACTATGCCGTCGTGACGCAAATATGACGAGGAAATTACATTGTCTTTTAAAAAACATATTCTATGACAAAGTCTTTTTCCCCTGTAAACTTTATAATAATAATTGATGATAATTAAATAAGTAATTAATTAAAAGGAAATCTACTAAATGAAAAGTAAAATGAACCTAAATATTTCACGCACACACACACGCCATTTCTTAGTCTCTATAATAAAAATTATTTTCTGTCCGGAAATGCACACGATATTATCGACTACGTAAAAAAAATCATTTCACTCTTTAGTTAATTCTACTCTTTTTCACCATTCATATTGTTTGAAGTGAAGGTCGTTAGACACGTGGGGTGCTGAAAAACGTTTAATTTGGGTTTCTATTATCTCAGGGAAATTACTGTCTTCTCACCTCGCGAGAAAATTCATAATAGGTTAATTCAATTTCGTGGGTATCGCGTTGGCAACGTAAGAAAAAATGTAGTAAAGCAACATCTGTAACATTTATAAATTGGGGATTGATGATCGTTACTATGTAATAAAAACAGAAATGCCAAATCAAACAATTATTATTTAACGAAAGAAGCTTCTTATACAGACATCTGACATCTCGTGCATTAATCTCACAGTTTTGGACATAACAAACAATGTTTGCCGTATTCCAGAAAAATACGTAAAAATTACAATAATCTTAGCCCGACTCTGGAGTCTAAGAAAAAAGTATTCATAGTTGTCATAATCAGAAATCGCAATTGGCGATAATAATGGCACAATTAAACAAATTCCTAGCAGGAATATAGTTTCAGTTCATTTGAACAAAATGGAAGAAATAAGAGACTGATAGTGTAAGATACTGTCGGAAAGGCGCGCGACTAAAGAAGAGAAAGGAAAGACGAGCGCGCATCTTATATAGAACAAAATACAGATGGCAATGCTACGCCTCTCTCATTAACCTAGGCGTACATATTCGCTGACTTGCAGCGCAGTTCATTGACTCAGTGGTTAAGTTATATCTTTAACTCTTGATATTTCGATAGGAAAGGAAAATAGTATGTCATTACGTCGCGAGCAGGGCACACTATTACAACTTATGGCCACTCGGATACAACCTCAGCCACTTCATTCAGCTTCTGTTCCACGTTTTTTTCTAAATAATTCACGAAAATGAACGTTTACAATGTTCGGTTTACTAACGAGATCTGTAGCGTTGACGAAAACTTCATTTTCATGTGTCTTAAAGAAACTGTCGCTGGAGTCAGATCTGTTGCAAAACAATCTTCTTCCATCAGAACCATTCTGCTCGACCCAGCTGTTGATAATTTGTGTGATTTGTTTGATTCCTACTCTAACCATTTTAATATTTCGATCTGAAGGTTGTGCTTCACAGTTCAATGTAAACACCGTATTCAGTTTTGATTCAGTATTCCCATTGGGGTGACATAATGCGGTCGTGACAGACTGAGATGACAACTAGTACAAATAAACAAATGTCTGATGATGGCCTTGTAAGCCGAAAACCGCTTAACACAATAATTTAATACTGTAGAACAAAAGCAACTAGAGCTTTTCATTTAAACAAATAACATACTTTCTGGCAAAAGAAATGAAATAGCGAGAAGACTACATCAGACGCTAATGTAACTTGGTGCATGTACACACCATCGGTGGGTATGTAAATGATTATAGAGTTGCAATTCTCTGTAACAGCTAGAACCAGATTATATTAGTGTTGTTATCAGGCTTGGTAGGGTGCATAAGGGGTGCGTGTGTGTGTGAAAGATTCATAGACACCGCATACTTACGTGATATAGAGTTTGAAAGAGGCCTCTTTGCGGATGGCCATTTGGCCGGCTGATCGAATCGTGAAATATCCATATTTGTAGGGTTTCAGATGTGACGTTGGTTCGATGATGAAGTTCAAAATGGTTCAGATGGCTCTGAGCACTATGGGACTTAACATCTATGGTCATCAGTCCCCTAGAACTTACAACTACTTAAACCTAACTAACCTAAGGACATCACACAACACCCAGTCATGATGATGAAGTGTGTGGGAATATATAGGAGGGCATACTCATGGTCAAAGTTCCATTCGGTTATATCTGACTACCACAAGAACGGATCACCACATAGAGCATCAAGAACATCGTAACCACTTCATATCCCAACCTATTATCCGGGATTAAGTGGTTGACACCGTGTAGCAGTCTGTGTCCTTCTGCGCCACTGATATGAATCAACTGCAACCTTCCACATTACTTAACAGGACAAGAAAGGAACAGGAACTTATTGAATAATACAGTATGATATACTACTTTATACTCATCAAATACTTTTCAAAAGCTTTATACAAGCGTATTAAATTGAATACGAACAGCCGCACACAAATTCCGGGTGAGAATATCCATCGCCATGAAAGGAGTAGGCAGTAAGGAAGAATTGGGGCTCTAAGGCTGCTTCTATCTACTTTCTGTAATAGTAGGCCTGAAAAATTGCTGCCTCCAGTTTTACGTGTTTCAGACTTTAAAGTTTGACAGTTACTATTGCAGTTGACACAGAACATGTAATTACATAAAGATGATATGTAATGACTGTAAGATGCGACTTAAAATAATACATTCTCATGCGTGAATACTTTATTGGTCCTTTTCTTAATAGTATCGTTATACTTCTTCAGGCTTTTCAGTCACGACTTCTCCTTATGTTTTGCGAATTAAAGTCAACGGTAATTTCTTTCCATGCTTATTATTTCTTGGTCCTCGTAACGTTATTAGTTTTTTTGACCTCTGTACGATTTCCATCAACAAATGTTCTTTTGCAGCGGACAATTTCGAGGAATATAATTTTTCTTCGTATTCTCCATCTTAACAAAACAACGACTTAAATTATAAATACTGCGTATCTATGATGTACAATTAATATCTGCTCGCGAAGCACTATAATCGCTTCGGTTTTAGTGTAGTTGCAATGCGTGTTTTGTGCAAATTTAGATTAACTCTGAATTTCGTTCAGTGGATCCAAGTTCAGTGTTAAACGATACAGTGGAGTCCTGAACAAAGTTAGGTATCTGAACTAAGGTCAAATTCGTTTTTCTCTCAGCGATTTTTATACACAGGCCGTACGAAATATTACTTTACCATGAACGACCACAGCTAATACTTCACACCAAATGAAGGATTCCACGCACATGACTTGACCCAAGTGTGCCTTGGCCACTCTATGCCACTCTACAATCTGGAATTTATCGACACTGATTTTGAATTCTTCGTGAATGTTTAGTTGGACCTGTGCTTGCATTGTCAGTCTTTCCCCCAGCAATGCTCTTGAGAATGATTTCATACATCTGACGGCTGCAGAACGCACACAGTTTCTCAGGTGCTGTGATCTAATTCGTGCTCATCCTCAGTCATCATTTCCCGCACAGATTTTGTGGCAGTTTGTCGCACAGTTAATAGACATACGCGCAAATTGTAAAAGTAAACCTTTAATACAAATGCCAGTTTGCCTCTTTTATTTCATCTGAGTGATACCTCCGATAATATTTTGTCCCTTACACGAACAGCGGAGAAAAGCACTGTGCTTTTTATGACTCATACTTTCCCCAGAAACTCAGACACGAATGGGATGTACTGAATTATGCTGTAAAAAGAAACGTCCTCTACCTATTTTGGTTTCACTCACTCGTCATTTCAATGGAACATTGCAAACTGTCATTTCAGAATGTGTTCGCTTAAGAAGACTGAAGTAAACAATTTTCCTACATTAGGTAACGAATGAATTCGTAATGCATAAGTAATGTTCTTCGGAGTACAAGATTTTCATATTTTCTCTAAATGTCCCAATTTTGAAATCCCAGGGGAACCGCTTCCTTTTCCTGACGTGAGAAAATTTCGCACAACTTAATTTTTTGCGTCAAACTGAAATAAAATAGGAGACAGAATTAGAAAAATATAATACATTTTTAAAAAGTTGTGTATAAGCGTTGCATTGCTTTGTACTTTCTCGGTGTTCTTTAATTATACACAAAGAAAACGTTGGTCAAGTCGCATATCCAAATGTCTACACATGTTAGTGGTTACATAACATCTACCGGTGTGCATGAAAACTACTCTTCGCTTTAAGAGCCACAAATTATAATCAAAATAATGTTGGATACATATTAATGGTAATGGAAGAGTGTGACCTCACAACAAATAATCTCCATCAAGTTATACTATTGGGCAAACGCCCACACAGAAAGGTCACTTTTCGCCTCACATACGACAGCGATGCAGATACCACCAAGTGGGAACCTGTCTGCTACTATTATTCAACGTTTTATGTCAGGGGCGACTTAATACTCAGTTCTGCTATAACGAAGGGGGGACTAGAAATTAGTGCCCAAAACAGTTAAAAACAAGAAGACTACTCAGAGTGAACACGGCATCAAGCCTTCACGGAATCCATGTCACATTATATTGGATACACAACACACGTACGTTGCAGCTCTAGGACATTTTACGTCCCTCATTCATAAGTAAAAGCAACTAACCTGAAGGTGAACCTATGGAGAGACCAGAAAAACGGACAGACCCCGGTTAATAACAGAACTACTTATTATGGATAATCTTCCAATAAATGTAATAACATGCAAACAACATCTACGGGCTACAAGTATCTAATGATTAGCTAATTGCTGACAGGCTGAAGAGGCATCCGCGGCTGCCGACGACCTGAAGAGCAGCACATGTCACGAGAAGGCTGCGAAGACTGCCAACGTCATGGAGTGCAGAGGACCAGAAGAGAATTCCACTGGGGATGCCAGTCAATTGGAAGGAAGTGAATCAGGTGAGGAGTTTGCTCTCGCTGAAAGGATAGTGCAGGGCAGTGGTCGAACAGAGAATTGCACTGAGGATAGCAGTGTATTGGAAGGAAGTGAACCAGATTAGGTGATTGCTCTCGCTGCCATTGTAGTAGTGGACAGTGCTCGAACAGAGAATAACACTGAGGATGGCAGTGTATTGGAAGAAAGTGTGCAAGGTAAGGAGATTGATCACGCTGCCAGTGTAGTAGTGGGCAGTGGTGGAACAGAGAATTGCACTGGGGATGGCGGTGTATTGAAAGGAAGTGAACCAGAAGAGGTGATTGATCTCACTGGAAGGGTAGTGGAGGGCAGTGGACGAACAGAGAATTGCGCTGAGGATGGCAGTGTATTGGAAGGAAGTGAACTAGATGAGGAGAGTGATCTCGCTGCCAGTGTAGTATTGGTCAGTGACGAACACAGAATTGCACTGAGAATGGCACTGTATTGAAAGGAAGTGAACCAGATGAGAAGATTGATCTCGCTGCCAGTGTAGTAGCAGGCAGTGGTGGAACTGAGAATTGCACTGAGGATGGCAGTGTATTGGAAGGAAGTGAACCAGGTAAGGTGATTGATCTCGCTGCCATTGTAGTAGTGGGCAGTGGTGGAACAGAGAACTGCACCGAGGATGGCATTGTATTGGAAGAAAGTGAACCAGGTAAGGTGATTGATCTCGCTGCCAGTGTAGTAGTGGGCAGTGGTGGAACAGAGAATTGCACTGAGGATGGCAGTGTATTGGAAGGAAGTGAACCAGATGAGGAGATTGATCTCGCTGAAAGGATACTGGAGGGCAGTGATCGAACACAGAATTGCACTGAGGATGGCAGTGTACTGGAAGGAAGTGAACCAGATGAGGAGATTGATCTCGCTGCCAGCGTAGTAGTAGGTGTGGTCGGACAGAGCATTGCCCTTACGATGGCAGTGTATTGGAAGGAAGTGAACCAGTGAAGGTGATAGATCTCGCTGCCAGTGTAGTAGCAGGCAGTGCTCGAACAGAGAATAGCACTGAGAATGGCAGTGTATTGGAAGTAAGTGTACCAGATGAGGAGAGTGATCTCGCTGCCAGTGTAGTATTGGTCAGTGACGAACACAGAATTGCACTGAGAATGGCACTGTATTGAAAGGAAGTGAACCAGATGAGAAGATTGATCTCGCTGCCAGTGTAGTAGCAGGTGTGGTCGAACAGAGCATTGCACTGAGGATGGCAGTGTATTGGAAGGAAGTGAACAAGATGAGGAGATTGATCTCGCTGCCAGTGTAATAGCAGGCAGTGCTCGAACAGAGAATACCACTCAGAATGGCAGTGTATTGGAAGTAAGTGTACCAGATCAGGAGATTGATCTCGGTGAAACGATAGTGGAGGGCGGTAGTCGAAAAGAGAATTGCTCTGAGGATGGCAGTGTATTGGAAGGAAGTGAACCAGATTAGGTGATTGCTCTCGCTGCCATCGTAGTAGTGGGCAGTGCTCAAATAGAGAATTGCACTGAGAATGGCAGTGTATTAGAAGAAAGTAAACCAGATGAGGAGGTTGTTCTCGCTGCTAGTGTAGTGGAGTGCAGCGGTCAAACATAGAATTGCACTGAGGATGGCAGTGTATTGGAAGGAAGTGAACCAGATGAGGTGATTGAACTCGCTGCCAGTGTAATAGTGGGCAGTGGTCGAACATATAATTGTACTGAAGACGGCAGTGTATTGGAAGGAAGTGAACCAGCTGAGGTGATTGATCTCGCTGTCATTGTAGTAGCACGCAGTGGTCGAACAGAAAATTGCACTGAGGATGGCATTGTATTGGAAGGAAGTGAACCAGTTGAGGTGATTGATCTCGGTGCCATTGTAGTAGCACGCAGTGGTCGAACAGAGAAATGCACCGAGGATGGCAGTGTATTGGAAGGAAGTGAACCAGGTAAGGTGATTGATCTCGCTGCCATTGTAGTAGTGGGCAGTGGTGGAACAGAGAATTGCACTGAGGATGGCAGTGTATTGGAAGGCAGTGAACCAGATGAGGAGAAAGGATAGTGGAGGGCAGTGATCGAACACAGAATTGCACTGAGGATGGCAGTGTACTGGAAGGAAGTGAACCAGATGAGGAGATTGATCTCGCTGCCAGTGTAGTAGCAGATGTGGTCGGACAGAGCATTGCCCTTACGATGGCAGTGTATTGGAGGGAAGTGAACCAGTGAAGGTGATTGATCTCGCTGCCAGTGTAGTAGCAGGCAGTGCTCGAACAGAGAATAGCACTGAGAATGGCAGTGTATTGGAAGTAAGTGTACCAGATCAGGAGATTGATCTCGCTGCCAGTGTAGTAGCAGGCAGTGGTCGAACAGAGAATTGCACTGAGGATGGCAGTGTATTGGAAGGAAGTGAACCAGATGAGGAGATTGATCTCGCTGAAAGGGTAGTGGAGGGCAGTGATCGAACACAGAATTGCACTGAGGATGGCAGTGTACTGGAAGGAAGTGAACCAGATGAGGAGATTGATCTCGCTGCCAGTGTAGTAGCAGGCAGTGGTCGAACAGAGAATTGCAGTGAGGATGGCAGTGTATTGGAAGGAAGTGAACCAGTTAAGGTGATTGATCTCGCTGCCAGTGTAGTAGCAGGCAGTGCTCGAACAGAGAATAGCACTGAGAATGGCAGTGTATTGGAAGTAAGTGTACCAGATGAGGAGATTGATCTCGCTGCCAGTGTAGTAGCAGGCAGTGGTCGAACAGAGAATTGCAGTGAGGATGGCAGTGTATTGGAAGGAAGTGAACCAGTTAAGGTGATTGATCTCGCTGCCAGTGTAGTAGCAGGCAGTGCTCGAACAGAGAATAGCACTGAGAATGGCAGTGTATTGGAAGTAAGTGTACCAGATGAGGAGATTGATCTCGCTGCCAGTGTAGTAGCAGGCAGTGGTCGAACAGAGAATTGCACTGAGGACGGCAGTGTATTGGAAGGAAGTGAACCAGATGAGGAGATTGATCTCGCTGAAAGGGTAGTGGAGGGCAGTGATCGAACACAGAATTGCACTGAGGATGGCAGTGTACTGGAAGGAAGTGAACCAGATGAGGAGATTGATCTCGCTGCCAGTGTAGTAGCAGGCAGTGGTCGAACAGAGGATTGCACTGAGGACGGCAGAGTATTGGAAGGAAGTGAACCAGTTAAGGTGATGGATCTCGGTGCCATTGTAGTAGCACGCAGTGGTCGAACAGAGAAATGCACCGAGGATGGCAGTGTATTGGAAGGAAGTGAACCAGGTAAGGTGATTGATCTCGCTGCCATTGTAGTAGTGGGCAGTGGTGGAACAGAGAATTGCACTGAGGATGGCAGTGTATTGGAAGGCAGTGAACCAGATGAGGAGAAAGGATAGTGGAGGGCAGTGATCGAACACAGAATTGCACTGAGGATGGCAGTGTACTGGAAGGAAGTGAACCAGATGAGGAGATTGATCTCGCTGCCAGTGTAGTAGCAGATGTGGTCGGACAGAGCATTGCCCTTACGATGGCAGTGTATTGGAGGGAAGTGAACCAGTGAAGGTGATTGATCTCGCTGCCAGTGTAGTAGCAGGCAGTGCTCGAACAGAGAATAGCACTGAGAATGGCAGTGTATTGGAAGTAAGTGTACCAGATCAGGAGATTGATCTCGCTGCCAGTGTAGTAGCAGGCAGTGGTCGAACAGAGAATTGCACTGAGGATGGCAGTGTATTGGAAGGAAGTGAACCAGATGAGGAGATTGATCTCGCTGAAAGGGTAGTGGAGGGCAGTGATCGAACACAGAATTGCACTGAGGATGGCAGTGTACTGGAAGGAAGTGAACCAGATGAGGAGATTGATCTCGCTGCCAGTGTAGTAGCAGGCAGTGGTCGAACAGAGAATTGCAGTGAGGATGGCAGTGTATTGGAAGGAAGTGAACCAGTTAAGGTGATTGATCTCGCTGCCAGTGTAGTAGCAGGCAGTGCTCGAACAGAGAATAGCACTGAGAATGGCAGTGTATTGGAAGTAAGTGTACCAGATGAGGAGATTGATCTCGCTGCCAGTGTAGTAGCAGGCAGTGGTCGAACAGAGAATTGCAGTGAGGATGGCAGTGTATTGGAAGGAAGTGAACCAGTTAAGGTGATTGATCTCGCTGCCAGTGTAGTAGCAGGCAGTGCTCGAACAGAGAATAGCACTGAGAATGGCAGTGTATTGGAAGTAAGTGTACCAGATGAGGAGATTGATCTCGCTGCCAGTGTAGTAGCAGGCAGTGGTCGAACAGAGAATTGCACTGAGGACGGCAGTGTATTGGAAGGAAGTGAACCAGTTAAGGTGATTGATCTCGCTGCCAGTGTAGTAGCAGGCAGTGCTCGAACAGAGAATAGCACTGAGAATGGCAGTGTATTGGAAGTAAGTGTACCAGATGAGGAGATTGATCTCGCTGCCAGTGTAGTAGCAGGCAGTGGTCGAACAGAGGATTGCACTGAGGACGGCAGAGTATTGGAAGGAAGTGAACCAGTTAAGGTGATGGATCTCGCTGCCAGTGTAGTAGCAGGCAGTGCTCGAACAGAGAATAGCACTGAGAATGGCAGTGTATTGGAAGTAAGTGTACCAGATGAGGAGATTGATCTCGCTGCCAGTGTAGTAGCAGGCAGTGGTCGAACAGAGAATTGCACTGAGGATGGCAGTGTATTGGAAGGAAGTGAACCAGTTAAAGTGATTGATCTCGCTACCAGTGTAGTAGCAGGCAGTGCTCGAACAGAGAATAGCACTGAGAATGGCAGTGTATTGGAAGTAAGTGTACCAGATGAGGAGATTGATCTCGCTGCCAGTGTAGTAGCAGGCAGTGGTCGAACAGAGAATTGCACTGAGGACGGCAGTGTATTGGGTGGAAGTGAACCAGTTAAGGTGATTGATCTCGCTGCCAGTGTAGTAGCAGGCAGTGCTCGAACAGAGAATAGCACTGAGAATGGCAGTGTATTGGAAGTAAGTGTACCAGATGAGGAGATTGGTCTTGCTGCCAGTGTAGTAGCAGACAGTGGTCGAACAGAGAATTGCACTGAGGATGGCAGTGTATTGGAAGTAAGTGTATCAGATTAGGAGATTGATCTCGCTGCCAGTGTAGTAGCAGACAGTGGTCGAACAGAGAATTGCACTGAGGATGGCAGTGTATTGGAAGTAAGTGTATCAGATTAGGAGATTGATCTCGCTGCCAGTGTAGTAGCAGACAGTGGTCGAACAGAGAATTGCACTGAGGATGGCAGTGTATTGGAAGTAAGTGTATCAGATTAGGAGATTGATCTCGCTGCCAGTGTAGTAGCAGACAGTGGTCGAACAGAGAATAGCACTGAGAATGGCAGTGTATTGGAAGTAAGTGTATCAGATTAGGAGATTGGTCTCGCTGCCAGTGTAGTAGCAGACAGTGGTCGAACAGAGAATTGCACTGAGGATGGCAGTGTATTGGAAGTAAGTGTATCAGATTAGGAGATTGATCTCGCTGCCAGTGTAGTAGCAGGCAGTGGTCGAACAGAGAATTGCACTGAGGACGGCAGTGTATTGGGTGGAAGTGAACCAGTTAAGGTGATTGATCTCGCTGCCAGTGTAGTAGCAGGCAGTGCTCGAACAGAGAATAGCACTGAGAATGGCAGTGTATTGGAAGTAAGTGTACCAGATGAGGAGATTGGTCTCGCTGCCAGTGTAGTAGCAGACAGTGGTCGAACAGAGAATAGCACTGAGAATGGCAGTGTATTGGAAGTAAGTGTATCAGATTAGGAGATTGATCTCGCTGCCAGTGTAGTAGCAGACAGTGGTCGAACAGAGAATTGCACTGAGGATGGCAGTGTATTGGAAGGAAGTGAACCAGATGAGGTGATTGAACTCGCTGCCATTGTAGTAGCAGGCAGTGCTCGAACAGAGAATAGCACTCAGAATGGCAGTGTATTGGAAGTAAGTGTACCAGATCAGGAGATTGATCTCGCTGAAACGATAGTGGAGGGCGGTGGTCGAACAGAGAATTGCACTGAGGATGGCAGTGTATTGGAAGGAAGTGAATCAGATCAGGACATTGATCTCGCTGCCAGTGTAGTAGCAGGCAGTGGTGGAACTGAGAATTGCACTGAAGATGGCAGTGTATTGGAAATAAGTGAACCAGATGAGGTGATTGAACTTGCTTCCAGTGTAGTAGTGGGCAGTGGTCGAACATGTAATTGCACTGAGGACGGCAGTGTATTGGAAGGAAGTGAACCAGTTGAGGTGATTGATCTCGCTGCCATTGTGGTAGCACGCAGTGGTCGAACAGAGAATTGCACCGAGGTTGGCACTGTATTGGAAGGACGTGAACCAGGTAAGGTGATTGATCTCGCTGCCATTGTAGTAGTGGGCAGTGGTGGAACAGAGAATTGCACTGAGGATGGCAGTGTATTGGAAGGAAGTGAACCAGATGAGGAGATTGATCTCGCTGAAAGGATAGTGGAGGGCAGTGATCGAACACAGAATTGCACTGAGGATGGCAGTGTACTGGAAGGAAGTGAACCAGATAAGGAGATTGATCTCGCTGCCAGTGTAGTAGTAGGTGTGGTTGGACAGAGCATTGCCCTTACGATGGCAGTGTATTGGAAGGAAGTGAACCAGTTAAGGTGATTGATCTCGCTGCCAGTGTAGTAGCAGGCAGTGCTCGAACATTGAATTGCACTGAGGATGGCAGTGTATTGGAAGTAAGTGTACCAGATCAGGAGATTGATCACGCTGCCAGTGTAGTAGCAGGCAGTGGTCGAACAGAGAATATAACTGAGGATGGCAGTGTATTGGAAGGAAGTGAACCAAATGAGGAGATTGATCTCGCAGCCAGTGTAGTAGTAGGTGTGGTCGGACAGAGCATTGCCCTTACGATGGCAGTGTATTGGAAGGAAGTGAACCAGTTAAGGTGATTGATCTCGCTGCCAGTGTAGTAGCAGGCAGTGCTCGAACAGAGAATAGCACTGAGAATGGCAGTGTATTGGAAGTAAGTGTACCAGATGAGGAGATTGGTCTCGCTGCCAGTGTAGTAGCAGGCAGTGGTCGAACAGAGAATTGCACTGAGGACGGCAGTGTATTGGAAGGAAGTGAACCAGTTAACGTGATTGATCTCGCTGCCAGTGTAGTAGCAGGCAGTGCTCGAACAGAGAATAGCACTGAGAATGGCAGTGTATTGGAAGTAAGTGTACCAGATGAGGAGATTGATCTCGCTGCCAGTGTAGTAGCAGGCAGTGGTCGAACAGAGAATTGCACTGAGGACGGCAGTGTATTGGAAGGAAGTGAACCAGTTAAGGTGATTGATCTCGCTGCCAGTGTAGTAGTGGGCAGTGGTGGAACTGAGAATTGCACTGAGGATGGCAGTGTATTGGAAAGAAGTGAACCACATGAGGTGATTGAACTTGCTGCCAGTGTAGTAGTGGGCAGTGGTCGATCATATAATTGCACTGAGGACGGCAGTGTATTGCAAGGAAGTGAACCAGTTGAGGTGATTGATCTCGCTGCCATTGTAGTAGCACGCAGTGGTCGAACAGAGAATTGCACCGAGGATGGCAGTGTATTGGAAGGAAGTGAACCAGTTAAGGTGATTGATCTCGCTGCCAGTGTAGTAGCAGGCAGTGCTCGAACAGAGAATAGCACTGAGAATGGCAGTGTATTGGAAGTAAGTGTACCAGATGAGGAGATTGGTCTCGCTGCCAGTGTAGTAGCAGGCAGTGGTCGAACAGAGAATTGCACTGAGGACGGCTGTGTATTGGAAGGAAGTGAACCAGTTAAGGTGATTGATCTCGCTGCCAGTGTAGTAGCTGGCAGTGCTCGAACAGAGAATAGCACTGAAAATGGCAGTGTATTGGAAGTAAGTGTACCAGATGGGGAGATTGATCTCGCTGCCAGTGTAGTAGCAGGCAGTGGTCGAACAGAGAATTGCACTGAGGATGGCAGTGTATTGGAAGGAAGTGAACCAGTTAAGGTGATTGATCTCGCTGCCAGTGTAGTAGCAGGCAGTGCTCGAACAGAGAATAGCACTGAGAATGGCAGTGTATTGGAAGTAAGTGTACCAGATGAGGAGATTGATCTCGCTGCCAGTGTAGTAGCAGGCAGTGGTCGAACAGAGAATTGCACTGAGGACGGCAGTGTATTGGAAGGAAGTGAACCAGTTAAGGTGATTGATCTCGCTGCCAGTGTAGTAGCAGGCAGTGCTCGAACAGAGAATAGCTCTGAGAATGGCAGTGTATTGGAAGTAAGTGTACCAGATGAGGAGATTGATCTCGCTGCCAGTGTAGTAGCAGGCAGTGGTCGAACAGAGAATTGCACTGAGGACGGCAGTGTATTGGAAGGAAGTGAACCAGTTAAGGTGATTGATCTCGCTGCCAGTGTAGTAGCAGGCAGTGCTCGAACAGAGAATAGCACTGAGAATGGCAGTGTATTGGAAGTAAGTGTACCAGATGAGGAGATTGATCTCGCTGCCAGTGTAGTAGCAGGCAGTGGTCGAACAGAGAATTGCACTGAGGATGGCAGTGTATTGGAAGGAAGTGAACCAGTTAAGGTGATTGATCTCGCTACCAGTGTAGTAGCAGGCAGTGCTCGAACAGAGAATAGCACTGAGAATGGCAGTGTATTGGAAGTAAGTGTACCAGATGAGGAGATTGATCTCGCTGCCAGTGTAGTAGCAGGCAGTGGTCGAACAGAGAATTGCACTGAGGACGGCAGTGTATTGGATGGAAGTGAACCAGTTAAGGTGATTGATCTCGCTGCCAGTGTAGTAGCAGGCAGTTCTCGAACAGAGAATAGCACTGAGAATGGCAGTGTATTGGAAGTAAGTGTACCAGATCAGGAGATTGATCTCGCTGCCAGTGTAGTAGCAGGCAGTGGTCGAACAGAGAATTGCACTGAGGACGGCAGTGTATTGTATGGAAGTGAACCAGTTAAGGTGATTGATCTCGCTGCCATTGTAGTAGCACGCAGTGGTCGAACAGAGAATTGCACCGAGGATGGCAGTGTATTGGAAGGAAGTGAACCAGGTAAGGTGATTGATCTCGCTGCCATTGTAGTAGTGGGCAGTGGTGGAACAGAGAATTGCACTGAGGATGGCAGTGTATTAGAAGGAAGTGAACCAGATGAAGAGATTGATCTCGCTGAAAGGATAGTGGAGGGCAGTGATCGAACACAGAATATCACTGAGGATGGCAGTGTACTGGAAGGAAGTGAACCAGATGAGGAGATTGATCTCGCTGCCAGTGTAGTAGTAGGTGTGGTCGGACAGAGCATTGCCCTTACGATGGCAGTGTATTGGAAGGAAGTGGACCAGTGAAGGTGATTGATCTCGCTGCCAGCGTAGTAGCAGGCAGTGCTCGAACAGAGAATAGCACTGAGAATGGCAGTGTATTGGATGTAAGTGTACAAGATGAGGAGATTGATCTCGCTGCCAGTGTAGTAGCAGGCAGTGGTCGAACAGAGAATTGCACTGAGGACGGCAGTGTATTGGAAGGAAGTGAACCAGTTAAGGTGATTGATCTCGCTGCCAGTGTAGTAGCAGGCAGTGCTCGAACAGAGAATAGCACTGAAAATGGCAGTGTATTGGAAGTAAGTGTACCAGATGAGGAGATTGATCTCGCTGCCAGTGTAGTAGCAGGCAGTGGTCGAACAGAGAATTGCACTGAGGACGGCAGTGTATTGGAAGGAAGTGAACCAGTTAAGGTGATTGATCTCGCTGCCAGTGTAGTAGCAGGCAGTGCTCGAACAGAGAATAGCACTGAGAATGGCAGTGTATTGGAAGTAAGTGTACCAGATGGGGAGATTGATCTCGCTGCCAGTGTAGTAGCAGGCAGTGGTCGAACAGAGAATTGCACTGAGGATGGCAGTGTATTGGAAGGAAGTGAACCAGTTAAGGTGATTGATCTCGCTGCCAGTGTAGTAGCAGGCAGTGCTCGAACAGAGAATAGCACTGAGTATGGCAGTGTATTGGAAGTAAGTGTACCAGATGAGGAGATTGATCTCGCTGCCAGTGTAGTAGCAGGCAGTGGTCGAACAGAGAATTGCACTGAGGACGGCAGTGTATTGGAAGGAAGTGAACCAGTTAAGGTGATTGATCTCGCTGCCAGTGTAGTAGCAGGCAGTGCTCGAACAGAGAATCGCACTGAGAATGGCAGTGTATTGGAAGTAAGTGTACCAGATGAGGAGATTGATCTCGCTGCCAGTGTAGTAGCAGGCAGTGGTCGAACAGAGAATTGCACTGAGGACGGCAGTGTATTGGAAGGAAGTGAACCAGTTAAGGTGATTGATCTCGCTGCCAGTGTAGTAGCAGGCAGTGCTCGAACAGAGAATAGCACTGAGAATGGCAGTGTATTGGAAGTAGGTGTACCAGATGAGGAGATTGATCTCGCTGCCAGTGTAGTAGCAGGCAGTGGTCGAACAGAGAATTGCACTGAGGATGGCAGTGTACTGGAAGGAAGTGAACCAGTTAAGGTGATTGATCTCGCTACCAGTGTAGTAGCAGGCAGTGCTCGAACAGAGAATAGCACTGAGAATGGCAGTGTATTGGAAGTAAGTGTACCAGATGGGGAGATTGATCTCGCTGCCAGTGTTGTAGCAGGCAGTGGTCGAACAGAGAATTGCACTGAGGATGGCAGTGTATTGGAAGGAAGTGAACCAGTTAAGGTGATTGATCTCGCTGCCAGTGTAGTAGCAGGCAGTGCTCGAACAGAGAATAGCACTGAGTATGGCAGTGTATTGGAAGTAAGTGTACCAGATGAGGAGATTGATCTCGCTGCCAGTGTAGTAGCAGGCAGTGGTCGAACAGAGAATTGCACTGAGGACGGCAGTGTATTGGAAGGAAGTGAACCAGTTAAGGTGATTGATCTCGCTGCCAGTGTAGTAGCAGGCAGTGCTCGAACAGAGAATAGCACTGAGAATGGCAGTGTATTGGAAGTAAGTGTACCAGATGAGGAGATTGATCTCGCTGCCAGTGTAGTAGCAGGCAGTGGTCGAACAGAGAATTGCACTGAGGACGGCAGTGTATTGGAAGGAAGTGAACCAGTTAAGGTGATTGATCTCGCTGCCAGTGTAGTAGCAGGCAGTGCTCGAACAGAGAATAGCACTGAGAATGGCAGTGTATTGGAAGTAAGTGTACCAGATGAGGAGATTGATCTCGCTGCCAGTGTAGTAGCAGGCAGTGCTCGAACAGAGAATAGCACTGAGAATGGCAGTGTATTGGAAGTAGGTGTACCAGATGAGGAGATTGATCTCGCTGCCAGTGTAGTAGCAGGCAGTGGTCGAACAGAGAATTGCACTGAGGATGGCAGTGTACTGGAAGGAAGTGAACCAGTTAAGGTGATTGATCTCGCTACCAGTGTAGTAGCAGGCAGTGCTCGAACAGAGAATAGCACTGAGAATGGCAGTGTATTGGAAGTAAGTGTACCAGATGGGGAGATTGATCTCGCTGCCAGTGTTGTAGCAGGCAGTGGTCGAACAGAGAATTGCACTGAGGATGGCAGTGTATTGGAAGGAAGTGAACCAGTTAAGGTGATTGATCTCGCTGCCAGTGTAGTAGCAGGTAGTGCTCGAACAGAGAATAGCACTGAGTATGGCAGTGTATTGGAAGTAAGTGTACCAGATGAGGAGATTGATCTCGCTGCCAGTGTAGTAGCAGGCAGTGGTCGAACAGAGAATTGCACTGAGGACGGCAGTGTATTGGAAGGAAGTGAACCAGTTAAGGTGATTGATCTCGCTGCCAGTGTAGTAGCAGGCAGTGCTCGAACAGAGAATAGCACTGAGAATGGCAGTGTATTGGAAGTAAGTGTACCAGATGAGGAGATTGATCTCGCTGCCAGTGTAGTAGCAGGCAGTGGTCGAACAGAGAATTGC
Organism: Schistocerca serialis cubense; assembly: GCF_023864345.2. Taxonomy (NCBI): domain Eukaryota; kingdom Metazoa; phylum Arthropoda; class Insecta; order Orthoptera; family Acrididae; genus Schistocerca; species Schistocerca serialis. The sequence continues at coordinate 1,125,271,172 of NC_064638.1, read as the reverse complement.
ACTGAGGACGGCAGTGTATTGGAAGGAAGTGAACCAGTTAAGGTGATTGATCTCGCTACCAGTGTAGTAGCAGGCAGTGCTCGAACAGAGAATGGCACTGAGAATGGCAGTGTATTGGAAGTAAGTGTACCAGATGAGGAGATTGATCTCGCTGCCAGTGTAGTAGCAGGCAGTGGTCGAACAGAGAATTGCACTGAGGACGGCAGTGTATTGGAAGGAAGTGAACCAGATGAGGTGATTGAACTCGCTGCCAGTGTAGTAGCAGGCAGTGCTCGAACAGAGAATAGCACTCAGAATGGCAGTGTATTGGAAGTAAGTGTACCAGATCAGGAGATTGATCTCGCTGATAGTGGAGGGCGGTGGTCGAACAGAGAATTGCACTGAGGATGGCAGTGTATTGGAAGGAAGTGAATCAGATGAGGACATTGATCTTGCTGCCAGTGTAGTAGCAGGCAGTGGTGGAACTGAGAATTGCACTGAGGATGGCAGTGTATTGGAAGGAAGTGAACCAAATGAGGAGATTGATCTCGCAGCCAGTGTAGTAGCAGGCAGTGGTCGAACAGAGAATAGCACCGAGAATGGCAGTGTATTGGAAGTAAGTGTACCAGATCAGGAGATTGATCTCGCTGCCAGTGTAGTAGCAGGCAGTGGTCGAACAGAGAATTGCACTGAGGATGGCAGTGTATTGGAAGGAAGTGAACCAAATGAGGAGATTGATCTCCCTGCCAGTGTAGTAGCAGGCAGTGGTCGAACAGAGAATTGCACTGAGGATGGCAGTGTATTGGAAGGAAGTGAACCAAATGAGGAGATTGATCTCGCAGCCAGTGTAGTAGCAGGCAGTGGTCGAACATATAATTGCACTGAGGATGTCAGTGTATTGGAAGGAAATGAACCAATTTAGGTGATAGATCTCGCTGCCAGTGTAGTAGTGGGCAGTGGTGGAACTGAGAATTGCACTGAGGATGGCAGTGTATTGGAAAGAAGTGAACCAGATGAGGTGATTGAACTTGCTGCCAGTGTAGTAGTGGGCAGTGGTCGATCATATAATTGCACTGAGGACAGCAGTGTATTGGAAGGAAGTGAACCAGTTGAGGTGATTGATCTCGCTGCCATTGTAGTAGGACGCAGTGGTCGAACAGAGAATTGCACTGAGGATGGCAGTGTATTGGAAGGAAGTGAACCAGGTAAGGTGATTGATCTCGCTGCGATTGTAGTAGTGGGCAGTGGTGGAACAGAGAATTGCACTGAGGATGGCAGTGTATTGGAAGGCAGTGAACCAGATGAGGAGATTGATCTCGCTGAAAGGATAGTGGAGGGCAGTGATCGAACACAGAATTGCACTGAGGATGGCAGTGTACTGGAAGGAAGTGAACCAGATGAGGAGATTGATCTCGCTGCCAGTGTAGTAGTAGGTGTGGTCGGACAGAGCATTGCCCTTACGATGGCAGTGTATTGGAAGGAAGTGAACCAGTTAAGGTGATTGATCTAGCTGCCAGTGTAGTAGCAGGCAGTGCTCGAACAGAGAATTGCACTGAGGATGGCAGAGTACTGGAAGGAAGTGTACCAGAGTTGTCTTGTGACAGCCAGTGCGAGAGCACCAGCAGCAGCGAGTACTGTTTGTATAAAGCGTTTATTTTGCATTTTGTTTACGACCTTCCACTAAGGAAGGGATTCTATTTGTGTTTATCTGCTCTGCATAGTAACTAACAGTTCTTGATAAAACTTTACGTAGTTTTCGTGTTAGATTTCTTAGTGTTTTCTTGATCGTTTAGAACAGAAAGCGCCCTAAAACCGTCTTTTGTTTGTTTCGCGGCCGTTAGCCACTAGTCACTTGAATCAGCAGTTGTCTTGTGACAGCCAGAGCGAGAGCACCAGCAGCAGCGAGTACTGTTTGTATAAAGCGTTTTTGTACTTATTTGCTGCGCTTAGCTTTTAAATAGTTTTTCTGGGAAAACCTAGCGTAGTTTTCGCGTCTCGTATTTCAGTGAGTGTTTCTTGATTATCAGAGTAGCTCATCAGAAGATTATCTTGGGAATTTGTCACCGTATAGAGTAGGGTAAACATAGTCATGTGTAGGGACTGTGGTTGTTGTGAGCGGACGCAAGGAGAATTGGCCACTCTTCGGGGGCAGGTGGAGGCTTTGTCTGTTAGGCTCATCGAGCTCGAGGCGCAGGCGTCGGCTCGTAGTGGCGTTGGGGCAACTGTGGTGAGACCTATGCCTACTTCGGTGGCCTTGGAATCACATGGAACCCCTGATGTCGCTGCGTCTTCCGGCAGTGAGCATCTTACCGGTCAGCCATCACTCCAGGGTGAATGGCGGACAGTGGTGGGCTCGCGCGTGCCTCGCCGAAAGGCGAAGGTGGGATCTGGCCGCGTGGCAGCTGCCTTGCCCCTTACCAACAGGTACGGGGTGCTTCCTAGTGGTGATGACATCGTTTCCGAGCCACCACAGGATGCCTCGCCTGTTGGGCCAGTGGCCGATTCTCCGGCAAGGTCCCGACAGTCACAGAGGGCGGGCCTATTAGTTATAGGGAGCTCCAACGTTAGGCGGGTTATGGAGCCCCTCAGGAAAATAGCGGGTAGGTCGGGGAAGAATGCCAGTGTGCACTCGGTGTGCTTGCCGGGGGGTCTCGTCCGTAATGTGGAGGAGGCCCTTCCGGCAGCTATTGAACGCACTGGGTGTGACTGGCTGCAGATAGTAGCACATGTCGGAACGAATGACGCCTGCCGCTTGGGTTCTGAGGCCATCCTTGGTTCCTTCCGGCGGCTGGCTGATTTGGTGAAGACAACCAGCATCGCACGCGGAGTGCAAGCTGAGCTTAATATCTGCAGCATAGTGCCCAGAGTCGATCGCGGTCCTCTGGTTTGGAGCCGTGTGGAGGGTCTAAACCAGAGGCTCAGACGACTCTGCGACTATAATGGTTGCAAATTCATCGACCTCCGTTATTGGGTGGAGAACTGTAGGGCCCCCCTAGACAGGTCAGGCGTGCACTACACACCGGAAGCAGCTACTAGGGTAGCAGAGTACGTGTGGCGTGCACACGGGGGTTTTTTAGGTTAGAGGGACCCCCCCTTGGGCGAAACGATAAAATACCTGACGGCTTACCAGAGAGGACATTATCATCGTTGATAAAGAACGTCCGTCCTCAGAGACCAAAAACAGGAAAAGTTAACGTAATATTGGTAAACTGCAGGAGTATCCAGGGCAAGGTTCCTGAATTAGTATCTCTTATTGAAGGAAATAGTGCGCATATAGTATTAGGAACGGAAAGTTGGTTAAAACCGGAAGTGAACAGTAACGAAATCCTAGACACAGAATGGAATATATACCGCAAGGATAGGATAAACGCCAATGGTGGAGGAGTATTTATAGCAGTAAAGAATTCAATAATATCCAGTGAAGTTATTAGCGAATGCGAATGTGAAATAATCTGGGTTAAGTTAAGTATCAAAGGTGGGTCAGATATAATAGTCGGATGCTTCTATAGACCACCTGCATCAGCAACCGCAGTAGTTGAGCGCCTCAGAGAGAACCTGCAGAACGTCGTGAAGAAGTTTCGTGATCATACTATTGTAATAGGGGGAGACTTCAATCTACCAGGTATAGAATGGGATAGTCACACAATCAGAACTGGAGCCAGGGACAGAGACTCTTGTGACATTATCCTGACTGCCTTGTCCGAGAATTACTTCGAGCAGATAGTTAGAGAACCAACTCGTGAAGCTAACGTTTTAGACCTCATAGCAACAAATAGACCGGAACTTTTCGACTCCGTGAATGTAGAAGAGGGTATCAGTGATCATAAGTCAGTGGTTGCATCAATGACTACAAGTGTAATAAGAAATGCCAAGAAAGGAAGGAAAATATATTTGCTTAACAAGAGTGGTAGGGCACAAATCGCAGAATATCTGAGTGACCACCATCAAACGTTCATTTCTGAGGAAGAGGATGTGGAACAAAAATGGAAAAAATTCAGAAACATCGTCCAGTACGCCTTAGATAAGTTCGTACCGACTAAGGTCCAAAGCGAGGGGAAAGATCCACCGTGGTATAACAATCATGTACAAAAGGTACTACGGAAACAAAGAAAGCTTCATCATAGGTTTAAGAGTAGTCGAATCATAGCTGATAAGGAAAAGCTGAACGAAGCGAAAAAGAGCGTAAAGAGAGCAATGAGAGAAGCATTCAACGAATTCGAACATAAAACATTGGCAAAAAATCTAAACAAGAACCCTAAAAAGTTTTGGTCATATGTAAAATCGGTAAGCGGATCTAAATCCCCTATTCAGTCACTCGTTGACCACGATGGCACCGAAACAGAGGACGACCGAAGAAAGGCAGAAATACTGAATTCAGTGTTCCGAAACTGTTTCACTGCGGAAAATCGTAACACGGTCCCTGACTTCAGCCGTCGCACGGACGCCAAAATGGAAAATATTGAAATAAACGATATCGGAATTGAAAAACTACTGCTATCACTTAGTAGCGGAAAAGCATCCGGACCAGACGAGATACCCTTAAGATTCTACAGTGATTATGCTAAAGAACTTGCCCCCTTTCTATCAGCAATTTATCGTAGATCGCTGGAAGAACGTAAAGTACCTAGCGACTGGAAGAAAGCGCAGGTCGTTCCCATTTTCAAGAAGGGTCATAAATCAGATGCGAATAATTATAGGCCTATTTCGCTTACGTCAATCTGTTGTAGAATAATGGAACATGTTTTGTGTTCTCGTATTATGACGTTCTTAGATAATACAAATCTCCTTCATCATAACCAACATGGATTCCGCAAACAGAGATCATGTGAAACACAGCTCGCCCTATTTGCCCAAGAAATTCACAGTGCCGTAGACACTGGCGAGCAAATTGATGCCGTATTCCTGGACTTCAGAAAGGCATTTGATACGGTTCCGCACTTACGTTTAGTGAAAAAAAATACGAGCTTACGGAATATCGGACCAGGTTTGTGATAGGATTCAGGATTTCCTAGAAGAAAGAACACAACATGTCATTCTTAACGGTTCAAAATCTGCAGATGTAGAGGTAATTTCGGGAGTACCGCAGGGAAGCGTGATAGGACCTTTATTGTTTACAATATACATAAATGACTTAGTTGACAACATCGGTAGCTCCGTGAGGCTATTTGCAGATGACACGGTTGTCTACAAGAAAGTAGCAACATCAGAAGACTCGTACGTACTCCAGAAGGACCTGCAGAGGATTAATGCATGGTGCGACAGCTGGCAGCTTTCCCTAAACGTAGAGAAATGTAATATAATGCGCATACATAGGGGCAGAAATCCATTCCAGTACGATTATGCCATAGGTGGTAAATCATTGGAAGCGGTAACGACCGTAAAATACTTAGGAGTTACTATCCGGAGCGATCTGAAGTGGAATGATCACATAAAACAAATAGTGGGAAAAGCAGGCGCCAGGTTGAGATTCATAGGAAGAATTCTAAGAAAATGTGACTCATCGACGAAAGAAGTAGCTTACAAAACGCTTGTTCGTCCGATTCTTGAGTATTGCTCATCAGTATGGGACCCTTACCAGGTTGGATTAATAGAAGAGATAGACATGATCCAGCGAAAAGCAGCGCGATTCGTCATGGGGACATTTAGTCAGCGCGAGAGCGTTACGGAGATGCTGAACAAGCTCCAGTGGCGGACACTTCAAGAAAGGCGTAACGCAATACGGAGAGGTTTATTATCGAAATTACGAGAGAGCACATTCCGGGAAGAGATGGGCAACATATTACTACCGCCCACATATATCTCGCGTAATGATCACAACGAAAAGATCCGAGAAATTAGAGCAAATACGGAGACTTACAAGCAGTCGTTCTTCCCACGCACAATTCGTGAATGGAACAGGGAAGGGGGGATCAGATAGTGGTACAATAAGTACCCTCCGCCAGACACCGTAAGGTGGCTCGCGGAGTATAGATGTAGATGTAGATGTAGATCAGGAGATTGATCTCGCTGCCAGTGTAGTAGCAGGCAGTGGTCGAACAGAGAATTGCACTGAGGATGGCAGTGTATTGGAAGGAAGTGTACCAAATGAGGAGATTGATCTCACAGCCAGTGTAGTAGCAGGCAGTGGTCGAACAGAGAATAGCACTGAGAATGGCAGTGTATTGGAAGTAAGTGTACCAGATCAGGAGATTGATCTCGCTGCCAGTGTAGTAGCAGGCAGTGGTCGAACAGAGAATTGCACTGAGGATGGCAGTGTATTGGAAGGAAGTGAACCAAATGAGGAGATTGATCTCGCAGCTAGTGTAGTAGCAGGCAGTGGTCGAACAGAGAATAGCACTGAGAATGGCAGTGTATTGGAAGTAAGTGTACCAGATCAGGAGATTGATCTCGCTGCCAGTGTAGTAGCAGGCAGTGGTCGAACAGAGAATTGCACTGAGGATGGCAGTGTATTGGAAGGAAGTGAACCAAATGAGGAGATTGATCTCGCTGAAAGGATAGTGGAGGGCAGTGATCGAACACAGAATTGCACTGAGGATGGCAGTGTACTGGAAGGAAGTGAACCAGATGAGGAGATTCATCTCGCTGCCAGTGTAGTAGTAGGTGTGGTCGGACAGAGCATTGCCGTTACGATGGCAGTGTATTGGAAGGAAGTGAACCAGTTGAGGTGATTGATCTCGCTGCCATTGTAGTAGCACGCAGTGGTCGAACAGAGAATTGCACCGAGGATGGCAGTGTATTGGAAGGAAGAGAACCAGGTAAGGTGATTGATCTCGCTGCCATTGTAGTAGTGGGCAGTGGTGGAACAGAGAAATGCACTGAGGATGGCAGTGTATTGGAAGGAAGTGAACCAGATGGGGAGATTGATCTCGCTGAAAGGATAGTGGAGGGCAGTGATCGAACACAGAATTGCAATGAGGATGGCAGTGTACTGGAAGGAAGTGAACCAGATGAGGAGATTGATCTCGCTGCCAGTGTAGTAGTAGGTGTGGTCGGACAGAGCATTGCCCTTACGATGGCAGTGTATTGGAAGGAAGTGAACCAGTTGAGGGGATTGATCTCGCTGCCAGTGTAGTAGCAGGCAGTGCTCGAACAGAGAATAGCACTGAGAATGGCAGTGTATTGGAAGTAAGGGTACCAGATCAGGAGATTGATCTCGCTGCCAGTGTAGTAGCAGGCAGTGGTCGAACAGAGAATTGCACTGAGGATGGCAGTGTATTGGAAGGAAGTGAACCAAATGAGCAGATTGATCTCCCTGCCAGTGTAGTAGCAGGCAGTGGTCGAACAGAGAATTGCCCTTACGATGGCAGTGTATTGGAAGGAAGTGAACCAGTTAAGGTGATTGATCTCGCTGCCAGTGTAGTAGCAGGCAGTGCTCGAACAGAGAATAGCACTGAGAATGGCAGTGTATTGGAAGTAAGTGTACCAGATCAGGAGATTGATCTCGCTGCCAGTGTAGTAGCAGGCAGTGGTCGAACAGAGAATTGCACCGAGGATGGCAGTGTATTGGAGAGAAGTGAACCAAATGAGGAGATTGATCTCGCTGAAAGGATAGTGGAGGGCAGTGATCGAACACAGAACTGCACTGAGGATGGCAGTGTACTGGAAGGAAGTGAACCAGATGGGGAGATTGATCTCGCTGCCAGTGTAGTAGTAGGTGTGGTCGGACAGAGCATTGCCCTTACGATGGCAGTGTATTGGAAGGAAGTGAACCAGTTGAGGTGATTGATCTCGCTGCCATTGTAGTGGCACGCAGTGGTCGAACAGAGAATTGCACCGAGGATGGCAGTGTATTGGAAGGAAGTGAACCAGGTAAGGTGATTGATCTCGCTGCCATTGTAGTAGTGGGCAGTGGTGGAACAGAGAATTGCACTGAGGATGGCAGTGTATTGGAAGGAAGTGAACCAGATGAGGAGATTGATCTCGCTGAAAGGATAGTGGAGGGCAGTGATCGAACACAGAACTGCACTGAGGATGGCAGTGTACTGGAAGGAAGTGAACCAGATGGGGAGATTGATCTCGCTGCCAGTGTAGTAGTAGGTGTGGTCGGACAGAGCATTGCCCTTACGATGGCAGTGTATTGGAAGGAAGTGAACCAGTTGAGGTGATTGATCTCGCTGCCATTGTAGTGGCACGCAGTTGTCGAACAGAGAATTGCACCGAGGATGGCAGTGTATTGGAAGGAAGTGAACCAGGTAAGGTGATTGATCTCGCTGCCATTGTAGTAGTGGGCAGTGGTGGAACAGAGAATTGCACTGAGGATGGCAGTGTATTGGAAGGAAGTGAACCAGATGAGGAGATTGATCTCGCTGAAAGGATAGTGGAGGGCAGTGATCGAACACAGAAATGCACTGAGGATGGCAGTGTACTGGAAGGAAGTGAACCAGATGAGGAGATTGATCTCGCTGCCAGTGTAGTAGTAGGTGTGGTCGGACAGAGCATTGCCCCTACGATGGCAGTGTATTGGAAGGAAGTGAACCAGTGAAGGTGATTGATCTCGCTGCCAGTGTAGTAGCAGGCAGTGCTCGAACAGAGAATAGCACTGAGAATGGCAGTGTATTGGAAGTAATGGTACCAGATCGGGAGATTGATCTCGCTGCCAGTGTAGTAGCAGGCAGTGGTCGAACAGAGAATTGCACTGAGGATGGCAGTGTATTGGAAGGAAGTGAACCAAATGAGGAGATTGATCTCGCAGCTAGTGTAGTAGCAGGCAGTGGTCGAACAGAGAATAGCACTGAGAATGGCAGTGTATTGGAAGTAAGTGTACCAGATCAGGAGATTGATCTCGCTGCCAGTGTAGTAGCAGGCAGTGGTCGAACAGAGAATTGCACTGAGGATGGCAGTGTATTGGAAGGAAGTGAACCAAATGAGGAGATTGATCTCGCTGAAAGGATAGTGGAGGGCAGTGATCGAACACAGAATTGCTCTGAGGATGGCTGTGTACTGGAAGGAAGTGAACCAGATGAGGAGATTGATCTCGCTGCCAGTGTAGTAGTAGGTGTGGTCGGACAGAGCATTGCCCTTACGATGGCAGTGTATTGGAAGGAAGTGAACCAGTTGAGGGGATTGATCTCGCTGCCATTGTAGTAGCACGCAGTGGTCGAACAGAGAATTGCACCGAGGATGGCAGTGTATTGGAAGGAAGTGAACCAGGTAAGGTGATTGATCTCGCTGCCATTGTAGTAGTGGCAGTGGTGGAACAGAGAATTGCACTGAGGATGGCAGTGTATTGGAAGGAAGTGAACCAGATGAGGAGATTGATCTCGCTGAAAGGATAGTGGAGGGCAGTGATCGAACACAGAATTGCACTGAGGATGGCAGTGTACTGGAAGGAAGTGAACCAGATGAGGAGATTGATCTCGCTGCCAGTGTAGTAGCAGGCAGTGGTCGAACAGAGAATAGCACTGAGAATGGCAGTAAATTGGAAGTAAGTGTACCAGATCAGGAGATTGATCTCGCTGCCAGTGTAGTAGCTGGCAGTGGTCGAACAGAGAATTGCACTGAGGATGGCAGTGTATTGGAAGGAAGTGAACTAAATGAGGAGATTGATCTCGCTGAAAGGATAGTGGAGGGCAGTGATCGAAAACAGAATTGCACTGAGGATGGCAGTGTACTGGAAGAAAGTGAACCAGATGAGGAGATTGATCTCGCTGCCAGTGTAGTAGCAGGCAGTGGTCGAACAGAGAATTGCACTGAGGATGGCAGTGTATTGGAAGGAAGTGAACCAAATGAGGAGATTGATCTCCCTGCCAGTGTAGTAGCAGGCAGTGGTCGAACAGAGAATTGCCCTTACTATGGCAGTGTATTGGAAGGAAGTGAACCAGTTCAGGTGATTGATCTCGCTGCCAGTGTAGTAGCAGGCAGTGCTCGAACAGAGAGTAGCACTGAGAATGGCAGTGTATTGGAAGTAAGTGTACCAGATCAGGAGATTGATCTGGCTGCCAGTGTAGTAGCAGGCAGTGGTCGAACAGAGAATTGCACTGAGGATGGCAGTGTATTGGAAGGAAGTGAACCAAATGAGGAGATTGATCTCGCTGCCAGTGTAGTAGCAGGCAGTGGTCGAACAGAGAATAGCACTGAGAATGGCAGTGTATTGGAAGTAAGTGTACCAGTTGAGGAGACTGATCTCGCTGCCAGTGTAGTAATAGGTGTGGTCGGACAGAGCATTGCCCTTACGATGGCAGTGTATTGGAAGGAAGTGAACCAGTGAAGGTGATTGATCTCGCTGCCAGTGTAGTAGCAGGCAGTGCTCGAACAGAGAATAGCACTGAGAATGGCAGTGTATTGGAAGTAAGTGTACCAGATCAGGAGATTGATCTCGCTGCCAGTGTAGTAGCAGGCAGTGGTCGAACAGAGAATTGCACTTCGGATGGCAGTGTATTGGAAGGAAGTGAACCAAATGAGGAGATTGATCTCGCAGCCAGTGTAGTAGCAGGCAGTGGTTGAACAGAGAATAGCACTGAGAATGGCAGTGTATTGGAAGTAAGTGTACCAGATCAGGAGATTGATCTCGCTGCCAGTGTAGTAGCTGGCAGTGGTCGAACAGTGAATTGCACTGAGGATGGCAAAGTATTGGAAGGAAGTGAACCAAATTAGGAGGTTGATCTCGCTGAAGGGATAGTGGAGGGCAGTGATCGAACACAGAATTGCACTGAGGATGGCAGTGTACTGGAAGGAAGTGAACCAGATAAGGAGATTGATCTCGCTGCCAGTGTAGTAGCAGGCAGTGGTTGAACAGAGAATTGCACTGAGGATGGCAGTGTATTGGAAGGAAGTGAACCAAATGAGGTGATTGATCTCCCTGCCAGTGTAGTAGCAGGCAGTGGTCGAACAGAGAATTGCCCTTACGATGGCAGTGTATTGGAAGGAAGTGAACCAGTTAAGGTGATTGATCTCGCTGCCAGTGTAGTAGCAGGCAGTGCTCGAACAGAGAATAGCACTGAGAATGGCAGTGTATTGGAAGTAAGTGTACCAGATCAGGAGATTGATCTCGCTGCCAGTGTAGTAGCAGGCAGTGGTCGAACAGAGAATTGCACTGAGGATGGCAGTGTATTGGAAGGAAGTGAACCAAATGAGGGGATTGATCTCGCTGAAAGGATAGTGGAGGGCAGTGATCGAACACAGAATTGCACTGAGGATGGCAGTGTACTGGAAGGAAGTGAACCAGATGAGGAGATTGATCTCGCTGCCAGTGTAGTAGTAGGTGTGGTCGGACCGAGCATTGCCCTTACGATGGCAGTGTATTGGAAGGAAGTGAACCAGTTGAGGTGATTGATCTCGCTGCCATTGTAGTAGCACGCAGTGGTCGAACAGAGAATTGCACCGAGGATGGCAGTGTATTGGAAGGTAGTGAACCAGGTAAGGTGATTGATCTCGCTGCCATTGTAGTAGTGGGCAGTGGTGGAACAGAGAATTGCACTGAGGATGGCAGTGTATTGGAAGGAAGTGAACCAGATGAGGAGATTGATCTCGCTGAAAGGATAGTGGAGGGCAGTGATCGAACACAGAATTGTACTGAGGATGGCAGCGTACTGGAAGGAAGTGAACCAGATGAGGAGATTGATCTCGCTGCCAGTGTAGTAGTAGGTGTGGTCGGACAGAGCATTGCCCTTACGATGGCAGTGTATTGGAAGGAAGTGAACCAGTTGAGGTGATTGATCTCGCTGCCATTGTAGTAGCACGCAGTGGTCGAACAGAGAATTGCACTGAGGATGGCAGTGTATTGGAAGGAAGTGAACCAGGTAAGGTGAGTGATCTCGCTGCCATTGTAGTAGTGGGCAGTGGTGGAACAGAGAATTGCACTGAGGATGGCAGTGTATTGGAAGGAAGTGAACCAGATGAGGAGATTGATCTCGCTGAAAGGATAGTGGAGGGCAGTGGTCGAACACAGAATTGCACTGAGGATGGCAGTGTACTGGAAGGAAGTGAACCAGATGAGGAGATTGATCTCGCTGCCAGTGTAGTAGTAGGTGTGGTCGGACAGAGCATTGCCCTTACGATGGCAGTGTATTGGAAGGAAGTGAACCAGTTAAGGTGATTGATCTCGCTGCCAGTGTAGTAGCAGGCAGTGCTCGATTAGAGAATAGCACTGAGAATGGCAGTGTATTGGAAGTAAGTGTACCAGATCAGGAGATTGATCTCGCTGCCAGTGTAGTAGCAGGCAGTGGTGGAACAGAGAATTGCACTGAGGCTGGCAGTGTATTGGAAGGAAGTGAACCAGTTGAGGTGATTGATCTCGCTGCCATTGTAGTAGCACGAAGTGGTCGAACCGAGAATTGCACCGAGGATGGCAGAGTATTGGAAGGAAGTGAACCAGGTGAGGTGATTGATCACGCTGCCATTGTAGTAGTGGGCAGTGGTGGAACAGAGAATTGCACTGAGGATGGCAGTGTATTGGAAGGAAGTGAACCAGGTAAGGTGATTGATCTCGCTGCCATTGTAGTAGTGGGCAGTGGTGGAACAGAGAATTGCACTGAGAATGGCAGTGTATTGGAAGGAAGTGAACCAGATGAGGAGATTGATCTCACTGAAAGGATAGTGGAGGGCAGTGATCGAACACAGAATTGCACTGAGGATGGCTGTGTACTGGAAGGAAGTGAACCAGATGAGGAGATTGATCTCGCTGCCAGTGTAGTAGTAGGTGTGGTCGGACAGAGCATTGCCCCTACGATGGCAGTGTATTGGAAGGAAGTGAACCAGTGAAGGTGATTGATCTCGCTGCCAGTGTAGTAGCAGGCAGTGCTCGAACAGAGAATAGCACTGAGAATGGCAGTGTATTGGAAGTAATGGTACCAGATCGGGAGATTGATCTCGCTGCCAGTGTAGTAGCAGGCAGTGGTCGAACAGAGAATTGCACTGAGGATGGCAGTGTATTGGAAGGAAGTGAACCAAATGAGGAGATTGATCTCGCAGCTAGTGTAGTAGCAGACAGTGGTCGAACAGAGAATAGCACTGAGAATGGCAGTGTATTGGAAGTAAGTGTACCAGATCAGGAGATTGATCTCGCTGCCAGTGTAGTAGCAGGCAGTGGTCGAACAGAGAATTGCACTGAGGATGGCAGTGTATTGGAAGGAAGTGAACCAAATGAGGAGATTGATCTCGCTGAAAGGATAGTGGAGGGCAGTGATCGAACACAGAATTGCTCTGAGGATGGCTGTGTACTGGAAGGAAGTGAACCAGATGAGGAGATTGATCTCGCTGCCAGTGTAGTAGTAGGTGTGGTCGGACAGAGCATTGCCCTTACGATGGCAGTGTATTGGAAGGAAGTGAACCAGTGAAGGTGATAGATCTCGCTGCCATTGTAGTAGCACGCAGTGGTCGAACAGAGAATTGCACCGAGGATGGCAGTGTATTGGAAGGAAGTGAACCAGGTAAGGTGATTGATCTCGCTGCCATTGTAGTAGTGGGCAGTGGTGGAACAGAGAATTGCACTGAGGATGGCAGTGTATTGGAAGGAAGTGAACCAGATGAGGAGATTGATCTCGCTGAAAGGATAGTGGAGGGCAGTGATCGAACACAGAATTGCACTGAGGGTGGCAGTGTACTGGAAGGAAGTGAACCAGATGAGGAGATTGATCTCGCTGCCAGTGTAGTAGTAGGTGTGGTCGGACAGAGCATTGCCCTTACGATGGCAGTGTATTGGAAGGAAGTGAACCAGTGAAGGTGATAGATCTCGCTGCCATTGTAGTAGCACGCAGTGGTCGAACAGAGAATTGCACCGAGGATGGCAGTGTATTGGAAGGAAGTGAACCAGGTAAGGTGATTGATCTCGCTGCCATTGTAGTAGTGGGCAGTGGTGGAACAGAGAATTGCACTGAGGATGGCAGTGTATTGGAAGGAAGTGAACCAAATGAGGAGATTGATCTCGCTGAAAGGATAGTGGAGGGCAGTGATCGAACACAGAATTGCTCTGAGGATGGCTGTGTACTGGAAGGAAGTGAACCAGATGAGGAGATTGATCTCGCTGCCAGTGTAGTAGTAGGTGTGGTCGGACAGAGCATTGCCGTTACGATGGCAGTGTATTGGAAGGAAGTGAACCAGTTGAGGGGATTGATCTCGCTGCCATTGTAGTAGCACGCAGTGGTCGAACAGAGAATTGCACCGAGGATGGCAGTGTATTGGAAGGAAGTGAACCAGGTAAGGTGATTGATCTCGCTGCCATTGTAGTAGTGGGCAGTGGTGGAACAGAGAATTGCACTGAGGATGGCAGTGTATTGGAAGGAAGTGAACCAGATGAGGAGATTGATCTCGCTGAAAGGATAGTGGAGGGCAGTGATCGAACACAGAATTGCACTGAGGGTGGCAGTGTACTGGAAGGAAGTGAACCAGATGAGGAGATTGATCTCGCTGCCAGTGTAGTAGCAGGCAGTGGTCGAACAGAGAATAGCATTGAGAATGGCAGTAAATTGGAAGTAAGTGTACCAGATCAGGAGATTGATCTCGCTTCCAGTGTAGTAGCAGGCAGTGGTCGAACAGAGAATTGCACTGAGGATGGCAGTGTATTGGAAGGAAGTGAACCAAATGAGGAGATTGATCTCGCTGAAAGGATAGTGGAGGGCAGTGATCGAAAACAGAATTGCACTGAGGATGGCAGTGTACTGGAAGGAAGTGAACCAGATGAGGAGATTGATCTCGCTGCCAGTGTAGTAGCAGGCAGTGGTCGAACAGAGAATTGCACTGAGGATGGCAGTGTATTGGAAGGAAGTGAACCAAATGAGGAGGTTGATCTCGCTGAAAGGATAGTGGAGGGCAGTGATCGAACACAGAATTGCACTAAGGATGGCAGTGTACTGGAAGGAAGTGAACCAGATAAGGAGATTGATCTCGCTGCCAGTGTAGTAGCAGGCAGTGGTCGAACAGAGAATTGCACTGAGGATGGCAGTGTATTGGAAGGAAGTGAACCAAATGAGGAGATTGATCTCCCTGCCAGTGTAGTAGCAGGCAGTGGTCGAACAGAGAATTGCCCTTACGATGGCAGTGTATTGGAAGGAAGTGAACCAGTGAAGATGATTGATCTCGCTGCCAGTGTAGTAGCAGGCAGTGCTCGAACAGAGAATAGCACTGAGAATGGCAGTGTATTGGAAGTAAGGGTACCAGATCAGGAGATTGATCTCGCTGCCAGTGTAGTAGCAGGCAGTGGTCGAACAGAGAATTGCACTGAGGATGGCAGTGTATTGGAAGGAAGTGAACCAAATGAGGAGATTGATCTCGCAGCTAGTGTAGTAGCAGGCAGTGGTCGAACAGAGAATAGCACTGAGAATGGCAGTGTATTGGAAGTAAGTGTACCAGATCAGGAGATTGATCTCGCTGCCAGTGTAGTAGCAGGCAGTGGTCGAACAGAGAATTGCACTGAGGATGGCAGTGTATTGGAAGGAAGTGAACCAAATGAGGAGATTGATCTCGCTGAAAGGATAGTGGAGGGCAGTGATCGAACACAGAATTGCTCTGAGGATGGCTGTGTACTGGAAGGAAGTGAACCAGATGAGGAGATTGATCTGGCTGCCAGTGTAGTAGTAGGTGTGGTCGGACAGAGCATTGCCCTTACGATGGCAGTGTATTGGAAGGAAGTGAACCAGTTGAGGGGATTGATCTCGCTGCCATTGTAGTAGCACGCAGTGGTCGAACAGAGAATTGCACCGAGGATGGCAGGGTATTGGAAGGAAGTGAACCAGGTAAGGTGATTGATCTCGCTGTCATTGTAGTAGTGGGCAGTGGTGGAACAGAGAATTGCACTGAGGATGGCAGTGTATTGGAAGGAAGTGAACCAGATGGGGAGATTGATCTCGCTGAAAGGATAGTGGAGGGCAGTGATCGAACACAGAATTGCACTGAGGATGGCAGTGTACTGGAAGGAAGTGAACCAGATGAGGAGATTGATCTCGCTGCCAGTGTAGTAGCAGGCAGTGGTCGAACAGAGAATAGCACTGAGAATGGCAGTAAATTGGAAGTAAGTGTACCAGATCAGGAGATTGATCTCGCTGCCAGTGTAGTAGCTGGCAGTGGTCGAACAGAGAATTGCACTGAGGATGGCAGTGTATTGGAAGGAAGTGAACTAAATGAGGAGATTGATCTCGCTGAAAGGATAGTGGAGGGCAGTGATCGAAAACAGAATTGCACTGAGGATGGCAGTGTACTGGAAGGAAGTGAACCAGATGAGGAGATTGATCTCGCTGCCAGTGTAGTAGCAGGCAGTGGTCGAACAGAGAATTGCACTGAGGATGGCAGTGTATTGGAAGGAAGTGAACCAAATGAGGAGATTGATCTCCCTGCCAGTGTAGTAGCAGGCAGTGGTCGAACAGAGAATTGCCCTTACTATGGCAGTGTATTGGAAGGAAGTGAACCAGTTCAGGTGATTGATCTCGCTGCCAGTGTAGTAGCAGGCAGTGCTCGAACAGAGAGTAGCACTGAGAATGGCAGTGTATTGGAAGTAAGTGTACCAGATCAGGAGATTGATCTGGCTGCCAGTGTAGTAGCAGGCAGTGGTCGAACAGAGAATTGCACTGAGGATGGCAGTGTATTGGAAGGAAGTGAACCAAATGAGGAGATTGATCTCGCTGCCAGTGTAGTAGCAGGCAGTGGTCGAACAGAGAATAGCACTGAGAATGGCAGTGTATTGGAAGTAAGTGTACCAGTTGAGGAGATTGATCTCGCTGCCAGTGTAGTAGTAGGTGTGGTCGGACAGAGCATTGCCCTTACGATGGCAGTGTATTGGAAGGAAGTGAACCAGTGAAGGTGATTGATCTCGCTGCCAGTGTAGTAGCAGGCAGTGCTCGAACAGAGAATAGCACTGAGAATGGCAGTGTATTGGAAGTAAGTGTACCAGATCAGGAGATTGATCTCGCTGCCAGTGTAGTAGCAGGCAGTGGTCGAACAGAGAATTGCACTGAGGATGGCAGTGTATTGGAAGGAAGTGAACCAAATGAGGAGATTGATCTCGCAGCCAGTGTAGTAGCAGGCAGTGGTTGAACAGAGAATAGCACTGAGAATGGCAGTGTATTGGAAGTAAGTGTACCAGATCAGGAGATTGATCTCGCTGCCAGTGTAGTAGCAGGCAGTGGTCGAACAGAGAATTGCACTGAGGATGGCAAAGTATTGGAAGGAAGTGAACCAAATTAGGAGGTTGATCTCGCTGAAAGGATAGTGGAGGGCAGTGATCGAACACAGAATTGCACTGAGGATGGCAGTGTACTGGAAGGAAGTGAACCAGATAAGGAGATTGATCTCGCTGCCAGTGTAGTAGCAGGCAGTGGTCGAACAGAGAATTGCACTGAGGATGGCAGTGTATTGGAAGGAAGTGAACCAAATGAGGAGATTGATCTCCCTGCCAGTGTAGTAGCAGGCAGTGGTCGAACAGAGAATTGCCCTTACGATGGCAGTGTATTGGAAGGAAGTGAACCAGTTAAGGTGATTGATCTCGCTGCCAGTGTAGTAGCAGGCAGTGCTCGAACAGAGAATAGCACTGAGAATGGCAGTGTATTGGAAGTAAGTGTACCAGATCAGGAGATTGATCTCGCTGCCAGTGTAGTAGCAGGAAGTGGTCGAACAGAGAATGGCACTGAGGATGGCAGTGTATTGGAAGGAAGTGAACCAAATGAGGAGATTGATCTCGCAGCCAGTGTAGTAGCAGGCAGTGGTCAAACAGAGAATAGCACTGCGAATGGCAGTGTATTGGAAGTAAGTGTACCAGATCAGGAGATTGATATCGCTAACAGTGTAGTAGTAGGCAGTGGTCGAACAGAGAATTGCACTGAGGATGGCAGTGTATTGGAAGGAAGTGAACCAAATGAGGAGATTGATCTCGCTGAAAGGATAGTGGAGGGCAGTGATCGAACACAGAATTGCACTGAGGATGGCAGTGTACTGGAAGGAAGTGAACCAGATGAGGAGATTGATCTCGCTGCCAGTGTAGTAGTAGGTGTGGTCGGACAGAGCATTGCCCTTACGATGGCAGTGTATTGGAAGGAAGTGAACCAGTTGAGGGGATTGATCTCGCTGCCATTGTAGTAGCACGCAGTGGTCGAACAGAGAATTGCACCGAGGATGGCAGGGTATTGGAAGGAAGTGAACCAGGTAAGGTGATTGATCTCGCTGTCATTGTAGTAGTGGGCAGTGGTGGAACAGAGAATTGCACTGAGGATGGCAGTGTATTGGAAGGAAGTGAACCAGATGGGGAGATTGATCTCGCTGAAAGGATAGTGGAGGGCAGTGATCGAACACAGAATTGCACTGAGGATGGCAGTGTACTGGAAGGAAGTGAACCAGATGAGGAGATTGATCTCGCTGCCAGTGTAGTAGCAGGCAGTGGTCGAACAGAGAATAGCACTGAGAATGGCAGTAAATTGGAAGTAAGTGTACCAGATCAGGAGATTGATCTCGCTGCCAGTGTAGTAGCTGGCAGTGGTCGAACAGAGAATTGCACTGAGGATGGCAGTGTATTGGAAGGAAGTGAACTAAATGAGGAGATTGATCTCGCTGAAAGGATAGTGGAGGGCAGTGATCGAAAACAGAATTGCACTGAGGATGGCAGTGTACTGGAAGGAAGTGAACCAGATGAGGAGATTGATCTCGCTGCCAGTGTAGTAGCAGGCAGTGGTCGAACAGAGAATTGCACTGAGGATGGCAGTGTATTGGAAGGAAGTGAACCAAATGAGGAGATTGATCTCCCTGCCAGTGTAGTAGCAGGCAGTGGTCGAACAGAGAATTGCCCTTACTATGGCAGTGTATTGGAAGGAAGTGAACCAGTTCAGGTGATTGATCTCGCTGCCAGTGTAGTAGCAGGCAGTGCTCGAACAGAGAGTAGCACTGAGAATGGCAGTGTATTGGAAGTAAGTGTACCAGATCAGGAGATTGATCTGGCTGCCAGTGTAGTAGCAGGCAGTGGTCGAACAGAGAATTGCACTGAGGATGGCAGTGTATTGGAAGGAAGTGAACCAAATGAGGAGATTGATCTCGCTGCCAGTGTAGTAGCAGGCAGTGGTCGAACAGAGAATAGCACTGAGAATGGCAGTGTATTGGAAGTAAGTGTACCAGTTGAGGAGATTGATCTCGCTGCCAGTGTAGTAGTAGGTGTGGTCGGACAGAGCATTGCCCTTACGATGGCAGTGTATTGGAAGGAAGTGAACCAGTGAAGGTGATTGATCTCGCTGCCAGTGTAGTAGCAGGCAGTGCTCGAACAGAGAATAGCACTGAGAATGGCAGTGTATTGGAAGTAAGTGTACCAGATCAGGAGATTGATCTCGCTGCCAGTGTAGTAGCAGGCAGTGGTCGAACAGAGAATTGCACTGAGGATGGCAGTGTATTGGAAGGAAGTGAACCAAATGAGGAGATTGATCTCGCAGCCAGTGTAGTAGCAGGCAGTGGTTGAACAGAGAATAGCACTGAGAATGGCAGTGTATTGGAAGTAAGTGTACCAGATCAGGAGATTGATCTCGCTGCCAGTGTAGTAGCAGGCAGTGGTCGAACAGAGAATTGCACTGAGGATGGCAAAGTATTGGAAGGAAGTGAACCAAATTAGGAGGTTGATCTCGCTGAAAGGATAGTGGAGGGCAGTGATCGAACACAGAATTGCACTGAGGATGGCAGTGTACTGGAAGGAAGTGAACCAGATAAGGAGATTGATCTCGCTGCCAGTGTAGTAGCAGGCAGTGGTCGAACAGAGAATTGCACTGAGGATGGCAGTGTATTGGAAGGAAGTGAACCAAATGAGGAGATTGATCTCCCTGCCAGTGTAGTAGCAGGCAGTGGTCGAACAGAGAATTGCCCTTACGATGGCAGTGTATTGGAAGGAAGTGAACCAGTTAAGGTGATTGATCTCGCTGCCAGTGTAGTAGCAGGCAGTGCTCGAACAGAGAATAGCACTGAGAATGGCAGTGTATTGGAAGTAAGTGTACCAGATCAGGAGATTGATCTCGCTGCCAGTGTAGTAGCAGGAAGTGGTCGAACAGAGAATGGCACTGAGGATGGCAGTGTATTGGAAGGAAGTGAACCAAATGAGGAGATTGATCTCGCAGCCAGTGTAGTAGCAGGCAGTGGTCAAACAGAGAATAGCACTGCGAATGGCAGTGTATTGGAAGTAAGTGTACCAGATCAGGAGATTGATATCGCTAACAGTGTAGTAGTAGGCAGTGGTCGAACAGAGAATTGCACTGAGGATGGCAGTGTATTGGAAGGAAGTGAACCAAATGAGGAGATTGATCTCGCTGAAAGGATAGTGGAGGGCAGTGATCGAACACAGAATTGCACTGAGGATGGCAGTGTACTGGAAGGAAGTGAACCAGATGAGGAGATTGATCTCGCTGCCAGTGTAGTAGTAGGTGTGGTCGGACAGAGCATTGCCCTTACGATGGCAGTGTATTGGAAGGAAGTGAACCAGTTGAGGTGATTGATCTCGCTGCCATTGTAGTAGCACGCAGTGGTCGAACAGAGAATTGCCCTTACGATGGCAGTGTATTGGAAGGAAGTGAACCAGGTAAGGTGATTGATCTACCTGCCATTGTAGTATTGGGCAGTGGTGGAACAGAGAACTGCACTGAGGATGGCAGTGTATTGGAAGGAAGTGAACCAAATGAGGAGATTGATCTCCCTGCCAGTGTAGTAGCAGGCAGTGGTCGAACAGAGAATTGCCCTTACGATGGCAGTGTATTGGAAGGAAGTGAACCAGTTAAGGTGATTGATCTCGCTGCCAGTGTAGTAGCAGGCAGTGCTCGAACAGAGAATAGCACTGAGAATGGCAGTGTATTGGAAGTAAGTGTACCCGATCAGGAGGTTGATCTCGCTGCCAGTGTAGTAGCAGGCAGTGGTCGAACAGAGAATTGCACTGAGGATGGCAGTGTATTGGAAGGAAGTGAACCAAATGAGGGGATTGATCTCGCTGAAAGGATAGTGGAGGGCAGTGAGCGAACACAGAATTGCACTGAGGATGGCAGTGTACTGGAAGGAAGTGAACCAGATGAGGAGATTGATCTCGCTGCCAGTGTAGTAGTAGGTGTGGTCGGACAGAGCATTGCCCTTACGATGGCAGTGTATTGGAAGGAAGTGAACCAGTTGAGGTGATTGATCTCGCTGCCATTGTAGTAGCACGCAGTGGTCGAACAGAGAATTGCACCGAGGATGGCAGTGTATTGGAAGGTAGTGAACCAGGTAAGGTGATTGATCTCGCTGCCATTGTAGTAGTGGGCAGTGGTGGAACAGAGAATTGCACTGAGAATGGCAGTGTATTGGAAGGAAGTGAACCAGATGAGGAGATTGATCTCGCTGAAAGGATAGTGGAGGGCAGTGATCGAACACAGAATTGTACTGAGGATGGCAGTGTACTGGAAGGAAGTGAACCAGATGAGGAGATTGATCTCGCTGCCAGTGTAGTAGTAGGTGTTTTCGGACAGAGCATTGCCCTTACGATGGCAGTGTATTGGAAGGAAGTGAACCAGTTGAGGTGATTGATCTCGCTGCCATTGTAGTAGCACGCAGTGGTCGAACAGAGAATTGCACCGAGGATGGCAGTGTATTGGAAGAAAGTGAACCAGGTAAGGTGAGTGATCTCGCTGCCATTGTAGTAGTGGGCAGTGGTGGAACAGAGAATTGCACTGAGGATGGCAGTGTATTGGAAGGAAGTGAACCAGATGAGGAGATTGATCTCGCTGAAAGGATAGTGGAGGGCAGTGGTCGAACACAGAATTGCACTGAGGATGGCAGTGTACTGGAAGGAAGTGAACCAGATGAGGAGATTGATCTCGCTGCCAGTGTAGTAGTAGGTGTGGTCGGACAGAGCATTGCCCTTACGATGGCAGTGTATTGGAAGGAAGTGAACCAGTTGAGGTGATTGATCTCGCTGCCATTGTAGTAGCACGAAGTGATCGAACCGAGAATTGCACCGAGGATGGCAGAGTATTGGAAGGAAGTGAACCAGGTAAGGTGATTGATCACGCTGCCATTGTAGTAGTGGGCAGTGGTGGAACAGAGAATTGCACTGAGGATGGCAGTGTATTGGAAGGAAGTGAACCAGGTAAGGTGATTGATCTCGCTGCCATTGTAGTAGTGGGCAGTGGTGGAACAGAGAATTGCACTGAGGATGGCAGTGTATTGGAAGGAAGTGAACCAGATGAGGAGATTGATCTCACTGAATGGATAGTGGAGGGCAGTGATCGAACACAGAATTGCACTGAGGATGGCAGTGTACTGGAAGGAAGTGAACCAGATGAGGAGGTTGATCTCGTTGCCAGTGTAGTAGTAGGTGTGGTCGGACAGAGCATTGCCCTTACGATGGCAGTGTATTGGAAGGAAGTGAACCAGTTGAGGTGATTGTTCTCGCTGCCATTGTAGTAGCACGCAGTGGTCGAACAGAGAATTGCACTGAGGATGGCAGTGTATTGGAAGGAAGTGAACCAGGTAAGGTGATTGATCTCGCTGCCATTGTAGTAGTGGGCAGTGGTGGAACAGAGAATTGCACTGAGGATGGCAGTGTATTGGAAGGAAGTGAACCAGATGAGGAGATTGATCTCGCTGAAAGGATAGTGGAGGGCAGTGATCGAACACAGAATTGCACTGAGGATGGCAGTGTAATGGATGTAAGTGAACCAGATGAGGAGATTGATCTCGCTGCCAGTGTAGTAGTAGGTGTGGTCGGACAGAGCATTGCCCTTACGATGGCAGTGTATTGGAAGGAAGTGAACCAGTTGAGGTGATTGATCTCGCTGCCGTTGTAGTAGCACGCAGTGGTCGAACAGAGAATTGCACCGAGGATGGCAGTGTATTGGAAGGATGTGTACCAGGTAAGGTGATTGATCACGCTGCCATTGTAGTAGTGGGCAGTGGTGGAACAGAGAATTGCACCAAGGATGGCAGTGTATTGGAAGGAAGTGAACCAGGTAAGGTGATTGATCTCGCTGCCATTGTAGTAGTGGGCAGTGGTGGAACAGAGAATTGCACTGAGGATGGCAGTGTATTGGAAGGAAGTGAACCAGATGAGGAGATTGATCTTGCTGAAAGGATAGTGGAGGGCAGTGATCGAACACAGAATTGCACTGAGGATGGCAGTGTACTGGAAGGAAGTAAACCAGATGAGGAGATTGATCTCGCTGCCAGTGTAGTAGTAGGTGTGGTCGGACTGAGCATTGCCCTTACGATGGCAGCGTATTGGAAGGAAGTGAACCAGTTGAGGTGATTGATCTCGCTGCCATTGTAGTAGCACGCAGTGGTCGAACAGAGAATTGCACCGAGGATGGCAGTGTATTGGAAGGAAGTGAACCAGGTAAGGTGATTGATCTCGCTGCCATTGTAGTAGTGGGCAGTGGTGGAACAGAGAATTGCACTGAGGATGGCAGTGTATTGGAAGGAAGTGAGCCAGATGAGGAGATTGCTCTCGCTGAAAGGATAGTGGAGGGCAGTGATCGAACACAGAATTGCACTGAGGATGGCAGTGTACTGGAAGGAAGTGAACCAGATGAGGAGATTGATCTCGCTGCCAGTGTAGTAGTAGGTGTGGTCGGACAGAGCATTGCCCTTACGATGGCAGGAAGTGAACCAGTTGAGGTGATAGATCTCGCTGCCATTGTAGTAGCACGCAGTGGTCGAACAGAGAATTGCACCGAGGATGGCAGTGTATTGGAAGGAAGTGAACCAGGTAAGGTGATTGATCTCGCTGCCATTGTAGTAGTGGGCAGTGGTGGAACAGAGAATTGCACTGAGGATGGCAGTGTATAGGAAGGAAGTGAACCAGATGAGGAGATTGATCTCGCTGAAAGGATAGTGGAGGGCAGTGATCGAACACAGAATTGCACTGAGGGTGGCAGTGTACTGGAAGGAAGTGAACCAGATGAGGAAATTGATCTCGCTGCCAGTGTAGTAGTAGGTGTGGTCGGACGGAGCATTGCCCTTACGATGGCAGTGTATTGGAAGGAAGTGAACCAGTTGAGGTGATTGATCTCACTGCCATTGTAGTAGCACGCAGTGGTTGAACAGAGAATTGCACCGAGGATGGCAGTGTATTGGAAGGAAGTGAACCAGGTAAGGTGATTGATCACGCTGCCATTGTAGTAGTGGGCAGTGGTGGAACAGAGACTTGCACCGAGGATGGCAGTGTATTGGAAGGAAGTGAACCAGGTAAGGTGATTGATCTCGCTGCCATTGTAGTAGTGGGCAGTGGTGGAACAGAGAATTGCACTGAGGATGGCAGTGTATTGGAAGGAAGTGAACCAGATGAGGAGATTGATCTCGCTGAAAGGATAGTGGAGGGCAGTGATCCAACACAAAATTGCACTGAGGATGGCAGTGTACTGGAAGGAAGTGAACCAGATGAGGAGATTGATCTCGCTGCCAGTGTAGTAGTAGGTGTGGTCGGACAGAGCATTGCCTCTACGATGGCAGTGTATTGGAAGGTAGTGAACCAGTGAAGGTGATTGATCTCGCTGCCAGTGTAGTAGCAGGCAGTGCTCGAAAAGAGAATAGCACTGAGAATGGCAGTGTATTGGAAGTAAGGGTACCAGATCAGGAGATTGATCTCGCTGCCAGTGTAGTACCAGGCAGTGGTCGAACAGAGAATTGCACTGAGGATGGCAGTGTATTGGAAGGAAGTGAACCAAATGAGGAGATTGTTCTCGCAGCTAGTGTAGTAGCAGGCAGTGGTCGAACAGAGAATAGCACTGAGAATGGCAGTGTATTGGAAGTAAGTGTACCAGTTCAGGAGATTGATCTCGCTGCCAGTGTAGTAGCAGGCAGTGGTCGAACAGAGAATTGCACTGAGGATGGCAGTGTATTGGAAGGAAGTGAACCAAATGAGGAGATTGATCTCGCTGAAAGGATAGTGGAGGGCAGTGATCGAACACAGAATTGCACTGTGGATGGCAGTGTACTGGAAGGAAGTGAACCAGATGAGGAGATTGATCTCGCTGCCAGTGTAGTAGTAGGTGTGGTCGGACAGAGCATTGCCCTTACGATGGCAGTGTATTGGAAGGTAGTGAACCAGTTGAGGTGATTGATCTCGCTGCCATTGTAGTAGCACGCAGTGGTCGAACAGAGAATTGCACCGAGGATGGCAGTGTATTGGAAGGAAGTGAACCAGGTAAGGTGATTGATCTCGCTGCCATTGTAGTAGTGGGCAGTGGTGGAACAGAGAATTGCACTGAGGATGGCAGTGTATTGGAAGGAAGTGAACCAGATGAGGAGATTGATCTCGCTGAAAGGATAGTGGAGGGCAGTGATCGAACACAGAATTGCACTGAGGATGGCAGTGTACTGGAAGGAAGTGAACCAGATGAGGAGATTGATATCGCTGCCAGTGTAGTAGCAGGTAGTGGTCGAACAGAGAATTGCACTGAGGATGGCAGTGTATTGGAAGGAAGTGAACCAAATGAGGAGATTGATCTCCTTGCCAGTGTAGTGGCAGGCAGTGGTCGAACAGAGAATTGCCCTTACGATGGCTGTGTATTGGAAGGAAGTGAACCAGTTAAGGTGATTGATCTCGCTGCCAGTGTAGTAGCAGGCAGTGCTCGAACAGAGAATAGCACTGAGAATGGCAGTGTATTGGAATTAAGTGTACCAGATCAGGAGATTGATCTCGCTGCCAGTGTAGTGGCAGGCAGTAGGCGAACAGAGAATAGCACTGAGGATGGCAGTGTATTGGAAGGAAGTGAACCAAATGAGGAGATTGATCTCAAAGCCAGTGTAGTAGCAGGCAGTGGTCGAACAGAGAATAGCACTGAGAATGGCAGTGTATTGGAAGTAAGTGTACCAGATGAGGAGATTGATCTCGCTGCCAGTGTAGTAGTAGGTGTGGTCGGACAGAGCATTGCCCTTACGATGGCAGTGTATTGGAAGGAATTGAACCAGTGAAAGTGATTGATCTCGCTGCCAGTGTAGTAGCAGGCAGTGCTCGAACAGAGAATAGCACTGAGAATGGCAGTGTATTGGAAGTAAGTGTACCAGATCAGGAGATTGATCTCGCTGCCAGTGTAGTAGCAGGCAGTGGTGGAACAGAGAATTGCACTGAGGATGGCAGTGTATTGGAAGGAAGTGAACCAAATGAGGAGATTGATCTCGCAGCCAGTGTAGGAGCAGGCAGTGGTCGAACGGAGAATAGCACTGAGAATGGCAGTGTATTGGAAGTAAGTGTACCAGATCAGGAGATTGATCTCGCTGCCAGTGTAGTAGCAGGCAGTGGTCGAACAGAGAATTGTACTGAGGATGGCAGTGTATTGGAAGGAAGTGAACCAAATGAGGAGATTGATCTCGCTGAAAGGATAGTGGAGGGCAGTGATCGAACACAGAATTGCACTGAGGATGGCAGTGTACTGGAAGGAAGTGAACCAGATGAGGAGATTGATCTCGCTGCCAGTATAGTAGCAGGCAGTGGTCGAACAGAGAATTCCACTGAGGATGGCAGTGTATTGGAAGGAAGTGAACCAAATGAGGAGATTGATCTCCCTGCCAGTGTAGTAGCAGGCAGTGGTCGAACAGAGAATTGCCCTTACGATGGCAGTGTATTGGAAGGAAGTGAACCAGTTAAGGTGTTTGATCTCGCTGCCAGTGTAGTAGCAGGCAGTGATCGAACAGAGAATAGCACTGAGAATGGCTGTGTATTGGAAGTAAGTGTACCAGATCAGGAGATTGATCTCGCTGCCAGTGTAGTAGCAGGCAGTGGTCGAACAGAGAATTGCACTGAGGATGGCAGTGTATTGGAAGGAAGTGAACCAAATGAGGAGATTGATCTCGCTGAAAGGATAGTGGAGTTCAGTGATCGAACACAGAATTGCACTGAGGATGGCAGTGTACTGGAAGGAAGTGAACCAGATGAGGAGATTGATCTCGCTGCCAGTGTAGTAGTAGGTGTGGTCGGACAGAGCATTGCCCTTACGATGGCAGTGTATTGGAAGGAAGTGAACCAGTTGAGGTGATTGATCTCGCTGCCATTGTAGTAGCACGCAGTGGTCGAACAGCGAATTGCACCGAGGATGGCAGTGTATTGGAAGGAAGTGAACCAGGTAAGGTGATTGATCTCGCAGCCAGTGTAGTAGTAGGTGTGGTCGGACAGAGCGTTGCCCTTACGATGGCAGTGTATTGGAAGGATGTGAACCAGTGAAGGTGATTGATCTTGCTGCCAGTGTAGTAGCAGGCAGTGGTCGAACAGAGAATAGCACTGAGAATGGCAGTGTATTGGAAGTAAGGGTACCAGATCAGGAGATTGATCTCGCTCCCAGTGTAGTAGCAGGCAGTGGTCGAACAGAGAATTGCACTGAGGATGGCAGTGTATTGGAAGGAAGTGAACCAAATGAGGAGATTGATCTCGCAGCCAGTGTAGCAGCAGGCAGTGGCCGAACAGAGAATAGCACTGAGGATGGCAGTGTATTGGAAGTAAGTGTACCAGATCAGGAGATTGATCTCGCTGCCAGTGTAGTAGCAGGCAGTGGTCGAACAGAGAATTGCACTGAGGATGGCAGTGTATTGGAAGGAAGTGAACCAAATGAGGAGATTGATCTCCCTGCCAGTGTAGTAGCAGGCAGTGGTCGAACAGAGAATTGCACTGAGGATGGCAGTGTATTGGAAGGAAGTGATCCAAATGAGGAGATTGATCTCACAGCCAGTGTAGCAGCAGGCAGTGGTCGAACATATAATTGCACTGAGGATGGCAGTGTATTGGAAGGAAATGAGCCAGTTAAGGTGATAGATTTCGCTGCCAGTGTAGTAGTGGGCAGTGGTGGAACTAAGAATTGCACTGAGGATGGCAGTGTACTGGAAAGAAGTGAACCAGATGAGGTAATTGAACTTGCTGCCAGTATAGTAGTGGGCAGTGGTCGATCATATAATTGCACTGGGGACGGCAGTGTATTGGAAGGAAGTGAACCAGTTGAGGTGATTGATCTCGCTGCCATTGTAGTAGCATGCAGTGGTCGAACAGAGAATTGCACCGAGGATGGCAGTGCATTGGAAGGAAGTGAACCAGGTAAGGTGATTGATGTCGCTGCCATTGTAGTAGTGGGCAGTGGTGGAACAGAGAATTGCACTGAGGATGGCAGTGTATTGGAAGGAAGTGAACCAGATGAGGAGATTGATCTCGCTGAAAGGATAGTGGAGGGCAGTGATCGAACACAGAATTGCACTGAGGATGGCAGTGTACTGGAAGGAAATGAACCAGATTAGGAGATTGATCTCGCTGCCAGTGTAGTAGTAGGTGTGGTCGGACAGAGCATTGCCCTTACGATGGCAGTGTATTGGAAGGAAGTGAACCAGTGAAGGAGATTGATCTCGCTGCCAGTGTAGTAGCAGGCCGTGGTCGAACACAGAATTGCACTGAGGATGGCAGTGTATTGGAAGGAAGTGAACCAAATGAGGAGATTGATCTCCCTGCCAGTGTAGTAGCAGGCAGTGGTCGAACAGAGAATTGCCCTTACGATGGCAGTGTATTGGAAGGAAGTGAACCAGTTAAGGTGATTGATCTCGCTGCCAGTGTAGTAGCAGGCAGTGCTCGAACAGAGAATAGCACTGAGAATGGCAGTGTATTGGAAGTAAGTGTACCAGATCAGAAGATTGATCTCGCCGCCAGTGTATTAGCAGGCAGTGGTCGAACAGAGAATAGCACTGAGAATGGCAGTGTATTGGAAGTAAGTGTACCAGATGAGGCGATTGATCTCGCTGCCAGTGTAGTAGTAGGTGTGGTCGGACAGAGCATTGCCCTTACGATGGCAGTGTATTGGAAGGAATTGAACCAGTGAAGGTGATTGATCTCGCTGCCAGTGTAGTAGCAGGCAGTGCTCGAACAGAGAATAGCACTGAGAATGGCAGTGTATTGGAAGTAAGTGTACCAGATCAGGAGATTGATCTCGCTGCCAGTGTAGTAGCAGGCAGTGGTGGAACAGAGAATTGCACTGAGGCTGGCAGTGTATTGGAAGGAAGTGAACCAAATGAGGAGATTGATCTCGCAGCCAGTGTAGTAGCAGGCAGTGGTCGAACAGAGAATAGCACTGAGAATGGCAGTGTATTGGAAGTAAGCGTACCAGATCAGGAGATTGATCTCGCTGCCAGTGTAGTAGCAGGCAGTGGTCGAACAGAGAATTGCACTGAGGATGGCAGTGTATTGGAAGGAAGTGAACCAAATGAGGAGATTGATCTCGCTGAAAGGATAGTGGAGGGCAGTGATCGAACACAGAATTGCACTGAGGATGGCAGTGTACTGGAAGGAAGTGAACCAGATGAGGAGATTGATCTCGCTGCCAGTGTAGTAGTAGGTGTGGTCGGACAGAGCATTGCCCTTACGATGGCAGTGTATTGGAAGGAAGTGAACCAGTTGAGGTGATTGATCTCGCTGCCATTGTAGTAGCACGCAGTGGTCGAACAGAGAATTGCACCGAGGATGGCAGTGTATTGGAAGGAAGTGAACCAGGTAAGGTGATTGATCTCGCTGCCATTGTAGTAGTGATCAGTGGTGGAACAGACAATTGCACTGAGGATGGCAGTGTACTGGAAGGAAGTGAACCAGATGAGGAGATTGATCTCGCTGCCAGTGTAGTAGTAGGTGTGGTCGGACAGAGCGTTGCCCTTACGATGGCAGTGTATTGGAAGGAAGTGAACCAGTGAAGGTGATTGATCTTGCTGCCAGTGTAGTAGCAGGCAGTGGTCGAACAGAGAATAGCACTGAGAATGGCAGTGTATTGGAAGTAAGGGTACCAGATCAGGAGATTGATCTCGCTCCCAGTGTAGTAGCAGGCAGTGGTCGAACAGAGAATTGCACTGAGGATGGCAGTGTATTGGAAGGAAGTGAACCAAATGAGGAGATTGATCTCGCAGCCAGTGTAGCAGCAGGCAGTGGTCGAACAGAGAATAGCACTGAGAATGGCAGTGTATTGGAAGTAAGTGTACCAGATCAGGAGATTGATCTCGCTGCCAGTGTAGTAGCAGGCTGTGGTCGAACAGAGAATTGCACTGAGGATGGCAGTGTATTGGAAGGAAGTTAACCAAATGAGGTGATTGATCTCCCTGCCAGTGTAGTAGCAGGCAGTGGTCGAACAGAGAATTGCACTGACGATGGCAGCGTATTGGAAGGAAGTGAACCAAATGAGGAGATTGATCTCACAGCCAGTGTAGTAGCAGGCAGTGGTCGAACATATAATTGCACTGAGGATGGCAGTGTATTGGAAGGAAATGAGCCAGTTAAGGTGATAGATCTCGCTGCCAGTGTAGTAGTGGGCAGTGGTGGAAAAGAGAATTGCACTGAGGATGGCAGTGTATTGGAAGGAAGTGAACTAGATGAGGAGATTGATCTCGCTGAAAGGATAGTGGAGGGCAGTGATCGAACACAGAATTGCACTGAGGATGGCAGTGTACTGGAAGGAAATGAACCAGATTAGGAGATTGATCTCGCTGCCAGTGTAGTAGTAGGTGTGGTCGGACAGAGCATTGCCCTTACGATGGCAGTGTATTCGAAGGAAGTGAACCAGTGAAGGTGATTGATCTCGCTGCCAGTGTAGTAGCAGGCAGTGCTCGAACAGAGAATAGCACTGAGAATGGCAGTATATTGGAAGTAAGTGTACCAGATCAGGAGATTGATCTCGCTGCCAGTGTAGTAGCAGGCAGTGGTCGAACAGAGAATTGCACTGAGGATGGCAGTGAATTGGAAGGAAGTGAACCAAATGAGGAGATTGATCTCGCAGCCAGTGTAGTAGCAGGCAGTGGTCGAACAGAGAATAGCACTGAGAATGGCAGTGTATTGGAAGTAAGTGTACCAGATCAGGAGATTGATCTCGCTGCCAGTGTAGTAGCAGGCAGTGGTCGAACAGAGAATTGCACTGAGGATGGCAGTATATTGGAAGGAAGTGAACCAAATGAGGAGATTGATCTACTTGCCAGTGTAGTAGCAGGCAGTGGTCGAACAGAGAATTGCACTGAGGATGGCAGTGTATTGGAAGGAAGTGAACCAAATGAGGAGATTGATCTCGCAGCCAGTGTAGTAGCAGGCAGTGGTCGAACATATAATTGCACTGAGGATGGCAGTGTATTGGAAGGAAATGAACCAGTTAAGGTGATAGATCTCGCTGCCAGTGTAGTAGTGGGCAGTGGTGGAACCGAGAATTGCACTGAGGATGGCAGTGTATTGGAAACAAGTGAACCAGATGAGGTGATTGAACTTCCTGCCAGTGTAGTAGTGGGCAGTGGTCGATCATATAATTGCACTGAGGACGGCAGTGTATTGGAAGGAAGTGAACCAGATGAGGTGATTGAACTCGCTGCCAGTGTAGTATTGGGCAGTGGTCCAACAGAGAATTGCACTGAGTATGTCAGTGTATTGGAAGTAATTGTACCAGATCAGTAGATTGCTCTCACTGCCAATTTAGTAGTGTGCAGTGCTGGAACAGAGAATAGCACTGAGAATGGCCGTGTATTGAAAGGAAGTGAACGAGATGAAGAGATTGATCTCGGCGAATGGATAGTGGAGGGGAGTGGTCGCACAGAGGATTCCACTGCGAATGGCAGTGTATTGGAAGGAAGTGAACCAGTTAAGGTGATTGATCTCGCTGCCATTGTAGTAGTGGGCAGTGGTGGAACAGAGAATTGCACTGAGGATGGCAGTGTATTGGAAGGAAGTGAACCAGATGAGGAGATTGATCTCGCTGAAAGGATAGTGGAGGGCAGTGATCGAACACAGAATTGCACTGAGGATGGCAGTGTACTGGAAGGATTAGAAGCAGATGAGGAGATTGATCTCGTTACCATTGTAGTCGTGGGCAGCGGTGAAACAGAGAGTAGCACAGAGGATGGCAATGTATTGGATGGAAGTGAACCAGATGAGGTGACTGAACTCGCTGCCAGTGTAGTATTGGGCAGTGGTCCAACAGAGAATTGCACTGAGGATGTCATTGTATTGGAAGTAATTGTACCAGATCAGTAGATTTCTCTCACTGCCAATTTAGTAGTGTGCAGTGCTGGAACAGAGAATAGCACTGAGAATGGCAGTGTATTGAAAGGAAGTGAACCAGATGAAGAGATTGATCTCGGCGAATGGATAGTGGAGGGGAGTGGTCGCACAGAGAAATCCACTGAGAATGGCAGTGTATTGGAAGGAAGTGAACCACATGAGGTGATTTCTCTCGCAGCCATTGTAGTAGTGGCTAGTGCTCGAACAGAGAATAGCACTGAGATTGGCATTGTTTTGGAAGTAAGGGTACCAGATGAGCAGATTGATCTTGCTCCATGTTTAGTAGTGAGCAGTTGTCGTACAGAGAATTGCACTGATGATGGCAGTGTATTGGAAGGAAGTGAACCAGATGAAGAGATTGATCTCGCTGCCAGTGTAGTAGCAGACAGTGCACGAACAGAGAATAGCACTGAGAATGGCAGTGTATTGGAAGAAAGTGAACCAGATGAGGATGTTGTTCTCGCTGCCAGTATAGTAGAGGGCAGCGGTCGAACATAGAATTTTCACTGTGGATGGCAGTGAATTGGAAGGAAGTGAACCAGATGAAGAGATTGATCTCGTTGCAAGTGTAGAAGCAGGTGTAGTCGAACAGAGCATTGCACTTACGATGGCAGTGTATTGGAAGGAAGTGAACCAGATGAAGAGATTGATCTCGCTGCCACTGTAGTAGCAGGCAGCGGTCGAACAGAGAATTGCACTGAGGATGGCAGTGTATTGAAAGGAAGTGAACCTGATGAGGAGATTGATCTCGTTGAAAGGATAGTGGAGGGCAGTGGTCGAACATAGAATTGGACTGAGGATGGCAGTGTAATGGAAGGAAGTGATCCAGATGAGGAGATTTATCTCGCTGCCAGTGCAGTAGTGGGCAGTGGTCGAACAGAGAATTGCACTGAGGATGGAAGTGTATTGGAAGGAAGTGAACCAGATTAGGAGATTGATCTCGCTGGCATTGCAGTAGTGTACACTGGTCGAACAGAGAATAGCACACTTATGGCAGTGTATTGGAAGAAAGTGAACCAGATGTGGAGATTGATCTCTCTGCCAGTGTAGTAGCAGGCAGTGGTCGAACAGAGAATTTCACTGAGGATGGCAGTGTATTGGAAATAAGTGAACCAGATGAAGAGATTGATCTCGTTGCCAGTGTAGAAGCAGGTGTAGTCGAACAGAGCATTGCACTTACGATGGCAGTGTATTGGAAGGAAGTGAACCAGATGAAGAGATTGATCTCGCTGCCAGTGTAGTAGCAGGCAGTGGTCGAACAGAGAATTGCACTGAGGATGGCAGGGTATTGGAAGGATGTGAACCAGATGTGGAGATTGATCTCCCTGCCAGTGTAGTAGCAGGCAGTGGTCGAACAGAGAATTTCACTGAGGATGGCAGTGTATTGGAAGGAAGTGAACCAGATGAAGAGATTGATCTCGTTGCCAGTGTAGAAGCAGGTGTAGTCGAACAGAGGATTGCACTTACGATGGCAGTGTATTGGAAGGAAGTGAACCAGATGAAGAGATTGATCTCGCTGCCAGTGTCTTAGCAGGCAGTGGTCGAACAGAGAATTGCACTGAGGATGGCAGGGTATTGGAGGGATGTGAACCAGATGTGGAGATTGATCTCCCTGCCAGTGTAGTAGCAGGCAGTGGTCGAACAGAGAATTTCACTGAGGATGGCAGTGTATTGGAAGGAAGTGAACCAGATGAAGAGATTGATCTCGTTGCCAGTGTAGAAGCAGGTGTAGTCGAACAGAGCATTGCATTTACGATGGCAGTGTATTGGAAGGAAGTGAACCAGATGAAGAGATTGATCTCGCTGCCAGTGTAGTAGCAGGCAGTGGTCGAACAGAGAATTGCACTGAGGATGGCAGGGTATTGGAAGGATGTGAACCAGATGTGGAGATTGATCTCCCTGCCAGTGTAGTAGCAGGCAGTGGTCGAACAGAGAATTTCACTGAGGATGGCAGTGTATTGGAAGGAAGTGAACCAGATGAAGAGATTGATCTCGTTGCCAGTGTAGAAGCAGTTGTAGTCGAACAGAGCATTGCACTTACGATGGCAGTGTATTGGAAGGAAGTGAACCAGATGAAGAGATTGATCTCGCTGCCAGTGTAGTAGCAGGCAGTGGTCGAACAGAGAATTGCACTGAGGATGGCAGTGTATTGGAAGGAAGTGAATCAGATGAGGTGATTGATCTCGCTGTCATTGTAGTAGCAGGCAGTGGTCGAAAGAGTATTGCACTGAGGATGACAGTGTATTGGATGGAAGTGAACCAGATGAGGTGATATGTCTCCCTGCCAGTGTAGTAGCAGGCGGTGGTCGAACAGAGAATTGCACTGAGGATGGCAGTGTATTGAAAGGAAGTGAACCTGATGAGGAGATTGATCTCGTTGAAAGGATAGTGGAGGGCAGTGGTCGAACATAGAATTGGACTGAGGGTGGCAGTGTAATGGAAGGAAGTGATCCAGATGAGGAGATTTATCTCGCTGCCAGTGCAGTAGTGGGCAGTGGTCGAACAGAGAATTGCACTGAGGATGGAAGTGTATTGGAAGGAAGTGAACCAGATTAGGATATTGATCTCGCTGGCATTGCAGTAGTGTACAGTGGTCGAACAGAGAATTGCACACTTATGGCAGTGTATTGGAAGAAAGTGAACCAGATGAGAAGATTGATCTCTCTGAAAGGATTGTGCTGGCAGTGTTCGAACAGAGAATTGCACTGAGGGTGACAGTGTATTGGAAAGAAGAGAAGCAGATGAGGAGATTGATCTCGCTGCCATTGTAGTAGTGGGCAGCGGTGAAACAGAGAATAGCACTGAGGATGGCAGTGTATTGGCAAGATGTGAACGAGATGAGGAGATTGATCTCACTGCCAGTTTAGTAGTAGGCAGTGTTCGAACTGAGAATTGCACTGAGGATGGCAGTTTATTGGAAGGAAGTGAACCAGATGTGGAGATTGATCTCCCTGCCAGTGTAGTAGCAGGCAGTGGTCGAACAGAGAATTTCACTGAGGATGGCAGTGTATTGGAAGGAAGTGAACCACATTTGGAGATTGATCTCGCTGGAATTGTAGTAGTGTACAGTGGTCGAACAGAGAATTGCACTGAGGATGGCAGTGTATTGGAAGGAACAGAGCCAGATGAGGAAATTGATGTTGCTGCCATTGTAGTAGTGGGCATAGGTTTAACAGAGAATAGCACTGAGGATGGCAGTGTATTGGAAGGAAGTGAACCAGATGAGGTGATTGCTCTCGCTGCCAGTGTAGTAGTGGGCAGTGGTCGAACAGAGAATTGCACTGAGGATGTCAGTGTATTGGAAGGAAGTGAAGCAAAAGAGCAGATAGATCTCGCTGCCATTGTAGTAGTCGGCAGTGGTCGAACAGAGAATTGCACTGAGGATGGCAGAGTATTGGAAGGACGTGAACCAGATGAGGTGATTGATTTCGCTGTTAGTGTAGTAGTGTGCAGTGGTCGAGCAGGGAATTGCACTGAGGATGTCAGTGTATTGGAGGGAAGTGAAGCAAATTTGCAGGTAGAACTCGTTGCCAGTGTAGTAGTGGCCAGTGGTTGAACAGAGAATGGCACTGAGGATGTCAGTGTATTGGAAGTAAGTGTGTCAGATGAGGAGATTGCTCTGGGTGCCAATTTAGTAGTGGGCAGTGGTCGAACAGAGACTTGCACTGAGGATGGCAGTTTATTGGAAGGATGTGAACCAGATCTTGAGAGTGGTCGCGCTGAAAAAATAGTGGAGGGCAGTGGTCGAACAGAGAACTGCACTGAGGATGGCCGTGTATTGCAAGTAAGTGTACCAGATGAGGAGATTGCTCTCACTGCCAGTTTAGTGGTATGCAGTGGTCGAACAGAGAATTGCACTGGTGATGGCAGTGTATTCTATGGAAGTGAACCAGATGAGGAGATTGCTTTCGCTGCCATTGTAGTAGTGGAAATTATTCGAACAGATAGTTGCACTGAGGATGGCAGTGTATAGCAAGGATGTGAACCAGAAGAGGAGATTATTCTCACTGCCAGTATTACGGAGAATAGTAGTCGAAAAGGAAATTCCACTGTGGGTGGCTCTGTATTGAAGAGCATTGAACCAAATGAGGTAACTATTGTGGCTGTCAGTGCCAGACAGGGTAGCGGATCATGTGAAGGAGCTGCTGAAGCTGGCAGGGAGCTGCAAGGTAGCGACGAAAATGAGGAGCGGCATCGAGAAGCCAATTGCTGTTGGGGGGACAGTGATGCAAAGCGATTACTGATTACTGGACCACCTCCAAAGGCCCCATTTTCCAGAAAGTATTTGTGATCCTTGTATACATTTCTCTGTAAAATCCTTTATTGTTTTAGTTTAATTTGTTACAATAAATTAACCAGTTTAATTCTCATTCAGATGTGTTATTATTATTTGTATTGTCACAGTGTTGTGATAAAATCTTCTCTTTTCGATCAGCCTTCCGATGTAATATCAATGCTAGACGAATGAAGTGTTTCTGAATCAGTTGCTTAACACAGATCTATCTCCATTGTTACATTTTTGTATGAATGTAGGAAGAGCCACCGAAATTTGTATCCTGCCCGTGTGATGCCTCAGACAGGGAGAATGGCTACAGACGGCGAGAAATATCTCGCAACGCTAAGACAAATGCTATTTGGCTGACTCAAAGCAGCGATTTAATATTATTTGTACAGTGATAACATCTTTGCCTTCTGGTCATTTCTTTAAAAATTATGTACCAGATAGCTGGATGTTACACCGTTCCTAATGACAACACAAATCCTAAGAAGCATTACTGATGAAGTCATTACATTGTACTTATACATTTCCATCACAAAATACTTTTCCAGTTCCCACTTTCCCAGCAAGTTTGTCACGTATCTCGTATAAAGTGTAAAGAGTTTGCTACAGGCTTTCTGTTACCTTCGTATTCGAGAAAGAGAGAAGGAATGCAATAAACAGGGAGTTAATCACATTCACACACAGTAATTGTTTTCTTGTAACACGATTTGTCCTGAGGAAAATGCATGGCTTTAAACAAGTAAATAGACATTGATGTGGGAACTGAATAACAAATTGAAATAATAATCAATTACACACATACATTCACTATACATTTGTAACATAAATAAATATATGCTAATATTCTTTGATCAGCATATTACATTGTAACGTAATCTTGATCAAACGGTTATAGTAATGGTTATACATGTGTTGAGGAGCTGTTATGTCCTTCAGTGAACACCATCAAATTTTATTTCAGTTTGTTGATATTTTCCTCATGTGACTTGGAGATTGCGTTCTCGGATCATGCACCTTAGATGGGTAGCGTAACTGGTATTCGTGCTGGGTTGGCTCATATCCTTACATTTCCCATGGTACACAGGAATCCAACAGTAATTATCGACACGGCATCCCAATCATGTACCTAGCCATGTTTTAATGATTCTTGCTTATATTTACAGATATAAGAAACTGGCCACGCCATTGATCTTCGACAACATGAAATTCCAGCAGTTGAGTGGTTCGTAGCGAGGCTGTGGTCCAACATCTCAGCAGTAGATCAGCAAAGCTGCATAGCCAGTATTAGACTTTTTACATATACTCTTATCTCTGAAAGAAAGCTCATCATTAGTGCATAATTACATGAAGCACTGCGTGCCTCAGCGATACAGATGGCCGTACCGTAGGTGCAACCACAACGGAGGGGTATCTGTTGAGAGGCCAGACAAACGTGTGGCTTCTGAAGAGGGGCAGCAGCCTTTTCAGTAGTTGCAGGGGCAACAGTCTGGATGATTCACTGATCTGGCCTTGTAACATTAACCAAAACGGCCTTGCTGTGCTGGTACTGCGAACGGCTGAAAGCAAGGGGAAACTACAGCCGTAATTTTTCACGAGGGCATGCAGCTTTACTGTATGGTTGAATGATGATGGCGTCCTCTTAGGTAAAATATTCCGGAGGTAAAATAGTCCCCCATTCGGATCTCCGGGCGGGGACTACTCAAGAGGACGACGTTATCAGGAGAAAAAAAAGTGGCGTTCTGCGGACAGGAGCGTGGAATGTCAGATCCCTTAAGGCAGGTAGGTTAGAAAACTTAAAAAGGGAAATGGATAGGTTAAAGTTAGATATAGTGGGAATTAGTGAAGTTCAGTGGCAGGAGGAACAAGACTTTTGGTCAGGTGAATACAGGGTTATAAATACAAAATCAAATAGGGGTAATGCAGGAGTAGGTTTAATAATGAGTAAACAAATAGGAGTGTGGGTAAGCTACTACAAACAGCATAGTGAACGCATTATTGTGGCCAAGACAGAAACGAACCGCACAGCTACTACAGTAGTACAAGTTTATATGCCAACTAGCTCTGCAGATGATGAAGAAATTGAAGAAATGTATGAGGAGATAAAAGAAATTATTCAGGTAGTGAAGGGAGACGAAAATTTAATAGTCATGGGTGATTGGAATTCGAGAGTAGGAAATGGGAGAGAAGGAAACATAGTAGGTGAATATGGATTGTGGGAAAGAAATGAAAGAGGAAGCGTTTGGTAGAATTTTCCACAGAGCATAGCGAACACTTGGTTAAAGAATCATAAAAGAAGGTTGTACACATGGAAGAATTCTGGAAATACTAGAAGGTATCAGATAGATTATATAATGGTAAGACAGAGATTTAGGAACCAGGTATTAAATTGTAAGACATTTCCAGGGGCAGATGTGGACTCTGACCACAATCTATTCGTTATGAGCTGTAGATTAAAACTGAAGAAACTGCAAAAAGGTGGGAATTGAAGAAGATGGGACCTGGTCACACTGATTAAACCAGAGGTTGTACAGAGTTTCAGGGAGAGCATAAGGGAACAATTGACAGAAATGGGGGTAAAAAATACAGTAGCTCTTAGGGATGAAGTAGTGAAGGCAGCAGAGGATCAAGTAGGTAAAAAGTAATTGATGAAAGGAGAAAATATAAAAATGCAGTAAATGAAGCAGGCAAAAAGGAATACAAACGGCTCAAAAATGAGATCGACAGGAAGTGCAAAATGGTTAAGCATGGATGGATAGAGGACAAATGTAAGGATGTTGAGGCTTATCTCACTAGGGGTAAGATAGATACTGCCTACAGGAAAATTAAAGAGACCTTTGGAGAAAAGAGAACCACTTGTATGAATATCAAACCCAGTTCTAAGCAAAGAAGGGAAAGCAGAAAGGTGGAAGGAGTATATAGAGGGTCTATACAAGGGCGACGTACTTGAGGACAATATTCTGGAAATGGTAGAGAATGTAGATGAAGACGAAATGGGAGATACAATACTGCGTGAAGAGTTTGACAGAGCACTGAAAGACCTGAATCGAGACAAGGCCCCGGGAGTAGACAACATTCCATTAGAACTACTGACGGGCTTGGGAGAACCAGTCCTGACAAAACTCTAAAATCTGGTGAGCAAGATGTATGAGACAGGCGAAATACCCTCAGACTTCAAGAAGAATATAATAATTCCAATCCCAAAGAAAGCAGTTGTTGACAGATGTGAAAATTACCGTACAATCAGTTTAATAAGCCACAGCTGCAAAATGCTAACGAGAATTCTTTACAGGCGAATGGAAAAACTAGTAGAAGCCAACCTTGGGGAAGATCGGTTTGGATTCCGTAGAAATATAGGAACACGTGAGGCAATACTGACCCTACGACTTATCTTAGAAAATAGATTAAGGAAAGGCAAACCTACGTTTCTAGCATTTGTAGACTTAGAGAAAGCTTTTGACAATGTTGACTGGAATACTCTCTTTCAAATTCTAAAGGTGGTAGGGGTGAAATACAGGGAGCGAAAGGCTATTTACAATTTGTACAGAAACCAGATGGCAGTCATAAGCGTCGAGGGACATGAAAGGGAAGCAGCGGTTGGGAAGGGAGTGAGACGGGGTTGTAGCCTCTCCCCGATGTTATTCAATCTGTATATTGAGCAAGCAGTAAAGGAAACAAAAGAAAAATTCGGAGTAGGTATTAAAATCCATGGAGAAGAAATAAAAACTTTGAGGTTCACTGATGACATTGTAATTCTGTCAAAGACAGCAAAGGAGTTGGAAGATGTAACACGTCCGATTTATGTATCCCGCTCGATCGGGATCTGATAGCAGCCCAAATAAATATTAATTAATGTGACCGTGTACCTAATGGCTGGCAGTCGGAATAGACTGCTACGGAGTTGTTACATTCCATTTTGTCCTTCTCAAATGCTGTAATAATGAAATGTCTAGTGGCAAGAAGAACAACAACACAGCTTCACTAATCAACGACCTATATTCATCTCAAAAATAGAAAAGGAAGGAGACAGCCACTGCCTTCGTCATACATATTTAATAACGGCTAATCTCAGCACAGGCTTCTTAGTTATTCATAATCGTCACACACTAATACAATCCAACACTGCAATCCAACACTGCAATCCAAATGATGCCGGCGCAGTAGACGCGAAACCAAAAATATCGGCACAGAATGTCACTGATCACCCTCGCAGTTATACTTCTTCACTTCACCGTATTATTCTAACACAAAGGGGTTAAACCGCGGCGATGGCCACTCCCTATGTAGGTAAAGCCTTGCATTACAGCAACAGGCTTCCACACGGCACAGCCCGCAACCTGGGAACTGACTTCAACTCACACTCGCTCACGCAACACGACACTATCGATTGTTTGCCCTATCGACCTGTGCCGAGTGCAAACTTATAGTAAGGGCCTACGGACCCCTTACATCTCCGCCCTCGAAAACTTCTTTGGAGCCACTGGCGTAAAAGAAACGGCAAGGAAATTAGACATTGCTGTATCTGAACAAAACGCACCATGTAAATAATTAATGAAATTACAATTCACCAAATAATCCCTCGACTCCGGTAGTGGGCTGTCTCCACAGTAATATTCTACAAAAGGTTATTACACCTCATAAACATGGCATTGTCCAAATTACAATTTTTTATATCAAACAGCAATAGTCCTCTATAGTCCAATATTGAATGAAACACACGACATACAATCAAACATTATTACTTGAACATATGACATATGAATTATTATACTACAAATTAGTTGTTACAGGTTTTTGCACCCATTCTCAGGTAATCGTCGATATGAAATATGAAGTTCTAGTTATAATACATCAGAAAATATAATGCAAATAAACATTCCCCTTTTTCAAATGTCCGTTCAACAACTAAATGTCCTAAATATATCTTAGTAGGTTTATTCGGGTCCTTGTAGCTCTCACTCTCGACCGGACCTCACCTGGAGTGTCATTCAGTTTTCCGGTCCCTCCACCTCTTCCTCTATAATCAGACGAATGATTAAAATGATTCCTTGGGTCATTACTTCCCTCTCGGTTTTGATCATTAGCTTGATTGTGTTCTTGTGATCGAACAGATTCCAACTGTTCCAGTATCTCCATCAAGGCCTCCCTATCTTTAATTAGGCTCCCGGATGCAGTTTCTTGCATTCTCCGGCTCATTCTTCTTTTTATCGCTGATATCATTACGTCATCACTCAGGTCTCGTTCAGTTCCCACAAATGTTCAGCAAACTCTCTCAACGTTCCTCTCCATGTACTAATTGACTTGCGGTGGAGTAGGTCCTCAATTGCTGCACACTGATGACTTTTGGACCAATATTTCTTCAAGAATTCCTCTTCAAACTCATCATAACTAGTAGTCCCTTCCTTCTTCCTGACTCCCCAAGTGAAGGCCTCACGTTCCATTCTATCTATTGCAAATTGAATCTTGTCTGAGTCTTTAAGATGTGTTGGGAAAACTCCTTTTAATCATTTCATAAATATCATTGGGTGCAACCCTCCTTTCGGTCTAAATTTCTGCCCTGTATTATTTTGGACGTACCGATTATCAATGCTCATCAAGGTAACGACTTTACCTTCCCCAACGGTTAAAGTGGCATTGCTAATTCGTTTATCAATTTCTTCTGTCTTGCTCTCTAATTGCTGCACTCCCTGTTGTAATTGCCTGACCTCCATTGCAACCCTCTTGTTATCCTCTTCTCGTTGCACGGCTATAGCATTTCTCAGATTGACAGCCAGTTGGTTTTGCCTATCTCCTATCCCCTTAACCGCATCATTGCATTGTTTCTGCATCTGCGTCACCTCGGCGATTCGATGATTGCAATTTGTTTCCACTTTGTTGGTTCTTTCTCCCAATTCGGCTTTCGTTTCTTCAATATCGTTTTCCATCTTTTTTGTTAACTTTCCTTCCATCTTCTCCACGTCTCCCTGGACTTGGTCTATGCTCTTCTGTAGCTTCCTCTCTCTCTCGTCGATGTCCATCTTCAGTCGTTCTTGTAACTCCTGCATTTCCTTCTTCAGATTACATTCTATCTTCCTTTCCGATGTTTTGAGCTCTTGTGTTAGAATTTCCTTAAATGACTTTTCTAAGCTTTCTCTAG
Source organism: Schistocerca serialis cubense (assembly GCF_023864345.2). Taxonomy (NCBI): domain Eukaryota; kingdom Metazoa; phylum Arthropoda; class Insecta; order Orthoptera; family Acrididae; genus Schistocerca; species Schistocerca serialis. The sequence goes on along the minus strand of NC_064638.1, from coordinate 1,125,228,884 downwards.
TTTCTTGTAAACCCTTCTCTAATGATGCGTTAGTTTCTTGTAAACCTTTCTCTAATGATGCGTTAGTTTCTTGTAAACCCTTTAGTGATTCTCTTGTTTCTTGTAAACCCTTCTCTAATGATTCTCGTAAATCTTCCTTTAGTGATGCGTTGTTTTCTTGTAAACTTTTCTCTAATGATGCGTTATTTTCTTTTAGCAAGGCTGCCAACATCGACCGTATATCTGCACCCTCTGAAACTGGCTTATCTCTCGTCGTTTGTCCCGGTGTCTCGGGATAACTAGTTGAGTGTGCTAATGGGCTATCTAATGACAATCCATAATCACTGATTCCTGAATCATCTCTGTCTCCCTGTCCTATCCCTTTCCTTTCAACTACTGCCTCACAAACCTGCTTATCTTCAGTAGACATGTTTGTTTATTTTTAATGCACAGGTAAGTAATATAGAATAGCCTCTAGTAACCAAAAACACTCCTAATTTCCATGAAACTAATCAAACAGTACCTGCAGTATTTTCAGTTAATCCCAAAATTCATACAATACGTATGAATACCGAACATAACAACTCTCAAAACCTAATAACTTTAAATATCAATTCTCACATACACAGCTTATGTAAAATGTTCTAAACAAGATAAATCACACCACTCATAAAATCTATAAATGTAAAATCCCCAAAAACAATGAGCATATCTGTATAATTACCATTTAGACAACGCAGTATGCATAAATAAGTATGCTATATTTCAGAGTATGTTTCGCAAACTTTTCGGAAATTACTGTAATTGGGCACTTTTCCTAATGTGAAATTCCGTTTACAATTGTTTATTTACCGCGAAGACTGCACACTACAATTTAATGTTATGTCAACCAGTCGTCTTCACTCACCAACTGACGTTACCACGAGTCGCGATGTTTTGACGTTTGAAGTGGGCGTGGCGCTGTACTGCTGCCGGAGCCGCATGAAGTCGCGCTGATGATCTGTGGCGAGTCGTCGTAGTTCTCCGTCGGCCGGCGGGCGTAGCTTGTAGTTCGGCTGCTAGATGCCGGGTCGGCGCTCGGTGTCTCGAAGTCGAGCTGAAGACCGTCGGTGTAGTTCGTCTGTGCTTGAACTACTCCTTGCACAGGTAGTTGGGATGACGTGTGAAATCACCTTGCAGATCGAAGCTCTTTGGCGCAGCTGCTACACGGGTCTGCGTGACGTCACTCAAGAATTGCGTCGCCACAATATGTTGTCGTCCACATAACAGTTTATGGGTCCACATGAAGCTGCCCGATTTTCACTATTTAAAAAGCAATTCCAGTCACAATATTACTATTAAACACTTCTGTAAAAGCTTTAGTGACGAATTCTTGGCTCGTTTTGCTATTTTAAAGTTCACACGTGTCTTTCTTTAGTGTTCACTTTTCACAGTTTTTCGCGCGGGTTTACGCATTTGCACACTTTAACACAGTTTATTGACACTATTATTCTTATCTAATATGGCAAGAAAAAAGTTTAGTCACAATCGTAAGATGCTATTACTTCGTATTGTACAAAAATGCACTGTTCCTTGTCGCGGTTTTAAAGTTTATGCTCTGTCTCGATCCAAAATTGAAAAAAAAAAATTCTTGCGTTAAGCAAGGTAAAATTACCTATTGTTCTTACTATTCGTCCGAAAAATTGCACTTGTCCTTTCACGGTAAGGCAAGGGTGTAACACCTCCGATTTATGTATCCCGCTCGATCGGTACCTGATAGCAGCCCAAATAAATATTAATTAATGTGACTGTGTACCTAATGGCTGGCAGTCGGAATAGACTGCTACGGAGTTGTTACATTCCATTTTGTCCTTCTCAAATGCTGTAATAATGAAATGTCTAGTGGCAAGAAGAACAACAACACAGCTTCACTAATCAACGACCTATATTCGTCTCAAAAATAGAAAAGGAAGGAGACAGCCACTGCCTTCGTCATACATATTTAATAACGGCTAATCTCAGCACAGGCTTCTTAGTTATTCATAATCGTCACACGCTAATACAATCCAACACTGCAATCCAACACTGCAATCCAAATGATGCCGGCGCGGTAGACGCGAAACCAAAAATATCGGCACAGGATATCACTGATCACTCTCGCAGTTATACTTCTTCACTTCCCCGTATTATTCTAACACAAAGGGGTTAAACCGCGGCGATGGCCACTCCCTTTGACGGCAAAGCCTTGCATTACAGCAACAGGCCTCCGCACGGCACGGCCCGCAACCTGGGAACTGACTTCAACTCACATTCGCTCACGCAACACGACACTATCGATTGTTTGCCCTATAGACCTGTACCGAGTGCAAACTTATAGTAAGGGCCTACGGACCCCTTACAAAGAGCAGTTGAAAGGAATGGACAGTCTCTTGAAAGGAGGATATAAGATGAACATCAACAAAAGCAAAACGAGGATAATGGAATGTAGTCGGGTGTCGCGAGGTAATTAGATTAGGAAATGAGACATTTACAGTAGTAAAGCAGTTTTGCTATTTGGGGAGCAAAATAACTGATGATGGTCGAAGTAGAGAGGATACAGAATGTAGACTGGCAATGGCAAGGAAAGCATTTCTGAAGAAGAGAAATTTGTTAACATCGAGTATAGATTTAAGTGTAAGGAAGTTGTTTCTGAAAGTATTTGTATGGAGTGTAGCCATGTATGGAAGTGAAACGTGGGCGATAAATAGTTTGGACAAGAAGAGAATAGAAGCTTTTGAAATGTGGTGCTACAGAAGAATGCTGAAGATTAGATGGGTAGATCGCATAACTAATGAGGAGGTATTGAATAGAATTGGGAAGAAGAGGAGTTTGTGGCACAACTTGACAAGAAGAAGGGACCAGTTGGTAGGACATGTTCTGAGGCACCAAGGGATCACAAATTTAGCATTGGAGGGCAGCGTGGAGGGTAAAAATCGTAGAGGGAGACCAAGAGATGAATACACTAAGCAGATTCAGAAGGATGCAGCTTGCAGTAAGTACTGGGAGATGAAGAAGATTGCACAGGATAGAGTAGCATGGAGAGCTGCATCAAACCAGTCTCAGGACTGAAGACCACAACAACAACACAACATGAAGCAGAGATATACATATCTTAATAGATTCAGATAATAAACTGCATCTGTTGTAAATAGTTTATTAGTTGAAACACGACCGGTTTTGGGTGACTATGAGCCCATCTTCAGCTGAACAAGACTGAAATCGTAAAATGGAGGAATTACAATTAGCGATTGTGTAACACTTAACACCTGTTTAGTTATAGTAACATTGGAAATTCGCTTGATATGGTCGGGTTGGTCTTAATGAAACACGGTGTAACGTGCGCGCGGGGCATACAATACTATGGTAAGTGAGAGGGGTTCACCTTGCGAGACCGGATTTTTGTATAGGTATTGACCGCGTGTACCTGAATGGTGGCAAATCAGACTTACACCCACTCTGTAATAACAATGATACGTCAAGTAAGTCCGAAATGCAACTACACGTCAGGATGGACAAAAAAACAACACAGAAAATGCTTCCAATTTGTTAATAATACGGTCGCCAGCCTAATTAGGCATTAACTGAATTTCTTCCCTGTACAAGTTGGCAGATATTCGTGCAAAGCAACAAGTAGTAACACTGCATAATATAGTAGAATTTTAGATCAAGAAAATCTATTTAACTGATAGTTTCACGTTCTGTACTGATATGGAAAAACCATAAATACATAACACTACACTATAATGTATACTACAAAACTTCGTACTGTCTATTGATCTGATTAAAATCGGGCATAGGTTACCCTAGAAACAGCACTTTCGAGTCACACACACAATGTCAATTTTGTTAAAGATAAAAACACTGATAAATTTTGGATTTTATATTGACTTTAACTTTTGCTGATCAAATCAATTTAGAACACTTCAGAATTCAAATGAATAAAAAAGAAGGGGGAGGGGGAACCTGAAACTATTATGATCACTGTATAAAATTATTAATTACTGAAATCATTATGCCCTCAAGATTTCCAATATATGAGTTACTACTCTTTTTTATCTTATTTCCTGCTCATCTAAATACCATTATATCTGTCTCGAAATAATTAAACTTCATTACTATATCAATATTAAAGTTATCTTTCAACTTCGTTAGACCTTCGTAATTCATTTACTGGTTCATTAACAAAACAGTTCTTTAAACACTATTCTTACACAGTTAGGTCTGCAGGTAATTATTATTAACACAAACTTTAATTTTTTATCTCGGGACACTCTGATTGCACAACATTTGGAAAGGATCTTATCTAGGTTAGTTGTGAGGATAATTAAATGATAGGAAAGTTCTGTTAAAATTTAAGTTGTTATTGAACAGTATGGAACAAAAGTAACACTGGTCCATACGAATACAGTACTAAAAGTTTCAACCTGTTTGTATCGATGCGGCAGTTGGCGGGCGGCGAGATGGCGAGGCACAGAGCACACATACAACCACAGCTATGGCTCTTGATGTATCGGCACTTTACTTCTTCTTAGCGTCACAATACTTTTCCATTTAGCGCCTATGGAATTTTGCCATGCTGTATAGGCGTTGGAACGGCATACCCGAGGCTCAATGAAACTAATCTTCCAGGAGAGCCTCCTCGCTCCAGAACGTGTTGCTCAGACCAATGCCAAACTCCAACAACTACTACTGAGCCCGTTGTGCCGTGCAGTGCCCGTGTGCGTTTTCCCGCGCTCGCCTGCCATCCACCTTTTACCGCTCCCTTACAGACAGGGTATTCACCCGAGGTTTTGCATTCTACATATCCTAACACATTGCCTACGTATGGACCAGACGCACAGTTACAATTTTAAACGTCTTACAACAGTCTCAACATTTGTTACATTTCAATTCTATTACAATATTGTTTGACATTTGACTTAAACATTAATATTCACATTGAAAATTGTTTATAGTTTTCTTAACACAATGGCATGAAACAAGAAAACAAATGAAATCAGAACATCAATTACTCAAGTTTAACGAAAAATCAGATGGGAAAAAATATTATTTATATGTACAATAGTACAACGTCGTTGTTGTTACAACGGGTGTCGCGCCAGGTAATCAGCAACATTACCTAAAGAATCGGCTGTTAAAGTAAGGAAAAAGGAAAAAAAAGAGAAAATCAACGAACAAGGCAACAGAACTTACACCGCGTGGCGCATGGCCGCTGTACACTGGACACAAGGCTGCCGCCAGCCGATAGCCGCAAATCAAGCCGAGGTGTGGTGTGATGTGTGTCATGTTACCTAACTGTTTTCTGCTGATGAGCTGCTCTTCTAAAGCAGCATCGCATACAAGCAAAGCAGTTGCGTTTTTCCCCATGGCTACGCTTTCTGTAGTAACTTAGCAGAGCTTTATTTAAAAAGAACAGCTCAATGTGGTCATAGGGTCGAGCCGCGCACATCCGCTTTCATGCCCCACAACCAATTCGCTGCAAATAGATGTGACCCTGCATTCAAATAGTCTACACATTGGCTAGACTTGCGAGTTAATAAAATACACAGAAATAAAAAATAAAATTAAAATGAATAATTTAATAACAAGGGCTCTATTCTAACGTCTGTAAATGTTGTAATAATTTTTATCCAAGAAAGGGCTCTCAAATAAACTGAAAGTGGCCCTACTGTGGCGAAACAAGCGGTGTATCATTTAACAGATACAGAAGCGAGAGAGTGTGCTGAGACTTACCCCAGTTCACTGCTACTAGCGCCACGGCATCATAACGTGCCTGTGCGCAGCATAGAAGAATTGCATCATAATGTAAGAATGAAATTAAAAATTAAAGTAGCTTTTCCAAGGTTTGTCAACGTATGCTTCAGTATTTCAATAATTTAATTCTTAAAACTCAGAGTGATCAGAGGAATAAGTTTCCTAAATACATCGTATGAAACAAAAAACCAAGTGGCGCTAATTATTAAAGCCAGAAAGCCGAAAATTGCTCAGAATGTGCAAATGTATCTCACAATCAACTGTTACGAGTCTCAACTTCATAGTTTGGTCAAAATAGGTGTTTTTACGAAAAATTGAAGGCCTTAAGTGTTAGACTCAGAGATACGAATATTCTTATGAGGCTTTGATGTAAAAACGTTAACCATGTGACCCTTTAAGCTATAACTAATACTTTTCATGCAATTTACTAAAAACTAAATTTCGAACAAAAACGTCCTTATTTGTAATAGATTGAGTATCATTTACAGTATATTAGTGACAGAAAATTCTGATTATAGCACTTGATTACATCCATTAAATAATATACAACAAATTTTAAGACTTTGATGTAAATAACAGTCAATACAAGGTCTCTAAAATTGTAGTTCAGAGGTAGCGTTATACAGTCAGTTCCTTTCTAAAAATTCTAGACGCCAAAATTTATATGAAGGCGAGCTAAAACTTTTTGTGTGATTAAAGTAAACTTAGCTCCATTGAAACAAAAATTACGAAGATGGGAACGCCGGCTTACGCGCTGCCTCGAATGACGTCACAGCCAGGCTGCAACTAAACGCATGTTTTAGGCACAAATAGGAAGTGAACTCGCGAGGACTGTACACCGTCCTGGATCGCTTAGATTTCGCGGAAGTAACTATTTGTGTGCCGCCCGTAATGTTAACAAAACCGCTGGTGAGATTATTTTCCACTTTTGTGGCGATCAATTAATTTTGATTATTATAAGTCAGAACTTACCGAAGTGGTCGCCTCTGAACCACTTCTATTGCTATTAATGATAGGAACATTATTATTGTTACTATCAGGAATATTATTATCTCTTGTGTGTGAACCTTTTCTGAATAGAATTAAATCAGTTAGAACTCAAAAAAAAATGGCTCTGAGCACTATGGGACTCAACTGCTGAGGTCATTAGTCCCCTAGAACTTAGAACTAGTTAAACCTAACTAACCTAAGGACATCACAAACATCCATGCCCGAGGCAGGATTCGAACCTGCGACCGTAGCGGTCTTGCGGTTCCAGACTGCAGCGCCTTTAACCGCATGGCCACTTCGGCCGGCTTAGAACTCAAAACTTCTATTTATAATTGTGGTGTCACCGCCAGACACCACACTTGCTAGGTGGTAGCTTTAAATCGGCCGCGGTCCATTAGTATATGTCGGACCCGCGTGTCGCCACTGTCAGTGATCGCAGACCGAGCGCCACCACACGGCAGGTCTCGAGAGACTTACTAGCACTCGCCCCAGTTGTACGGACGACTTAGCTAGCGATGCAACACTGACGAAGCCTCGTTTATTTGCAGAGAAGATAGTTAGAATAGCCTTCAGCTAAGTCAATGGCTACGACCTAGCAAGGTGCCATAGCAATTGATAGTTATCGTATGAAGCATGTCTCATCAAGAACGATGTATACAAATGATGGATTAAAGTTAAGTATTCCAGCAGCTACGTACTTTTCTTTATAGCATTCATTACGTATCCTGTTTCAGACCTCACGCCATCCTGCGTGAGCTTATAGCGTGCATTTCGGCCTTCCCTAGCTATATAACAATAATTCCTAATCCCGCTGAGTAGGTAGAGAGTAGAAACATTTCTTTCAGTGAACAAAAAAATAAAGAATGCGGACTTGCAGACTGGAAACTATGTTCTCCATCGCTTTCTGTCTGACCGCAAAAATAGTTTTCAGACTCTCGTAAAAGTTGGCGCAGCACAATAATTCTTTTAGTTATTATAAAACCGCCGCCACCAAACAGTGTGCAATCAATATCCATGTGGTTTCAGTTAACTAATAACTTACAGAACAGCTGCTATATAGTATTTAACAACGTTATGCTGTTAGTCTATTCAGTTAATAAGAATACTAATAAACTGACTGGCGTACAAGCAAGTCTGTAAGACTTTCATGAGCGGGAGAGACTTGTACGTTATGTTCTTCTGCGTACAGTTTTAATCGTCTACCTGTAAAATATGTGTAGGAGGATGATATATTTGTTATAAAGATGTTTTATATTAAAGCAGGTAAACTTAATTTTCACAACCTTGGACACTGTTATCCACAATTTCAAATATAGATATTGTCGAATTGGATCCAGTAGCCACAAACAATGTAATTTCACAAGTGTTAGGGAAAAGAACTAATGTGTCGAACAGACTTAAACCATTCCCTATAAAGGAAATCACTCCCCTAAGCAATGTGTTACGCACACGAAAAAGAAAACTGGAAATGAAGGACATCGAAGTCAAGAAACAAAAACTGGAGTACAAGGAGAAGAAAACCGCCGTAACGGAAGAATATAAACTGCAAATGGAAAAAGAAGTAGTTGTTGCAGATGTGCAAGCAGAGTTTATATATGGCTTTAAACACAGTGTATGGAGAAATCTGGCTATGACTGGGGAATGCAAAATATCTGCCTTTACAGTAAACACTGAAAATTGGTCATCTGTTGGAGTGTTTGCCAAAATCAATGGAATCGATAATGTTTACTACATTAAAGGATACGTGAAAACTTTTTTATAAGCCTCCATTCTCACTTGGACAGGCTTAAAGAAATGGCATCTAAATGCGGCGAACTGTATGTATGCGCACCTAGCATCAAAACAGTCATTTGCAGGCTTTAAAACCGATGGAATATATTCATTTAATCAACTATCGCCTGCAAAAACTATAAACTTCAAATTATATACTGAAATTCGGCAAGAATGTGAATGAGAAGAGTTGTTAGCGTACATGCAATAGTGGTAAACGAATGATAACATAAGCACAATTGTGGGTAAACCAGGTGGTAGACATTGATTTATTGGTAGAATACTGGGTAGTGGAATCAATTTACAAAAGGGATTGCTTACAAATCACTCTTGCGATCAGTTATAGAATACTGCACAAGTTGTGAGACCCATACCAAATAGGACTAACAGGGGATATTGAACATATGTAGAGAAGAGCAGCACGAATGATCACAGGTTTGTTTGATCCGTGGTATAGTGTCACAGAGATACTAAAGGAACTGCACTAGAAGACACTTGAAGATAGACGTAAACTATCCCGAGAAAGTCTATTAACAAAGTTCCAAGAGTCGGCTTTAAGGGATGACTCTAGGAATACACTACAACCCAATACGTATTGCTCACATAGGGATCGTGAGAATAAGATTAGAATAATTACCGCACGTACAGAGGAATTCAAACAATCATTCTTCCCACGCTCAGTACGTGAATGTAACAGGAAGAAACCCTAATAATTATTACAGTGGGACATACCCTTTGCTTCACGGTGGTTTGCTGAGTATAAATGTAGGTGTAGGTGTAGATGTGGAGGGCTTTAACAATATTGTAATGGAGAAAATAAGGGGTAAAATTAGAATCCCCGAATGCTTTCGTCTAGAAGAACTGCAAGAAGAAACGGAACTAATTGTTAAATTCATAAACGAGATAGTTTACAGGAACAAAAATAGATGTGTATTGGAATTCGTGAACATACCCTTTTTGTACCTCTCAAATTACTGGCTGAAGAAAGAAATATCAGAGTCAGATGTGGATTTAAGTTATAATGAAGTTCGATATTATTAAAACTACACTCAACAAACATAAAGAAAGGGTTGTTTTCTGAGTGTAAATGTATGTGCATGCATTTATGAAGATTTTGTACGAGAATATTTGCTTGTCTAAGTCGCTAATCCGCCAAAAATCGTAAGATATTTCCTATTTACAACGATTTATGTGCATGTATTTAGAGTGGCGTGATGTGTGTAGTTGGATGGCCTTGAAAGTATCTGGTATGGTTAAATGATACATCTCGGCGAATAGTGACATCGATTCGACAACTCAACACTCCATAGTCGCTGTCCACCAATCACGTGAGCCAACATCTCTTTATGTTATGTGGCTAATCAGCAAAGAAAAAGTGTCATGTGGAGCTGCTAGGATCGTATAGTTTGGCATATTGCATACGAATGTGTTACGGAAAAAGCTCTCCGGGAAGAACGATTTATTTCTCCCGGCAACTTAGGGGTGGATTAGGATACGTGTGGAGGTATAAGGCAATCATTTTTTACTCGATCAGAGAGTAACACTTGGATGGAAGGGTATTCGAAAATACTGGTGCGATGTACCCTCCATTAAGGACTGTGCAGCACCTTGCGGTATATTTGTTTTATACGCATAATATTGGCAGTTGATAGAGTTGTTTGCAAGCAGGCGAGAAGATCTATGGTGGGGTTGGTAGCTGACCTGGAAATAACTAAATCTACTGCTGCACATTAATAGGACTAGAAATCCAATGCACTGTGATCGGAAGCGTTAACAGGAGTAAAATAAGCATATGTCGACTGGGATACATTTGCTGGAATCTGAAGCGAAGCAACCCAAGCACTAAGAACTATTACGTCGGTGAGCTAAAGCAGAAGAATATGTTGGGCTCAAATTTATTTTCATCGATTTTGTAGGTTGGTGTAATCCACTGACACGTTATCTCCTTAAATAGATTCAAAAACAGTAATTTCAATGATTTAATACAAATCTAAAAAAAAGGATAAGGGTCACGAGATGGTGGTTGGGCGTATGCCATCCGCAGTACGTACGGTTCAGCGCGGTAATGCAGCCAACGCTGTGTATCGAGTTCGGCGTGAAGCAGAGAATGCGACATATAAAGAAAACTAACCACTAGCAAGAACTTTTAATGTTGATGGGATCTTTGTCCGACTAATGAAGGCCGCACAACGACATCGTTGTTAGCAGACGAATGGCCGAATCATTCTTTGCATAACTTGCGTGAAAATCCTGCAAGATACAGATAAAATGACCGGTCCAAGCACGGACGTACAGCGTAAGACGCAATGCAAAGTGTTCAGTCATTAACGTACATTAACAACGTGCCATCGACGCCTCTGTTCCATCCGCGATCCTCTGAAAACACATCATACAAATTAAAAATCATATAAAAGTGATATGATTTTTGTTAGAAATAAAAGGCAGAATAACTTTAACTCCATACTATATTAAGAAAGCCTAATTACCATTTGCATAATAATCTCTGCAGTGAACACAGCAGAATGGCGTCCTCAGCTTACGAGAGCGAGACAACGAAATAAAGAAAATGAGACTTCAGGAGTCGACACACTCACGTAAATGCGTAAACTGAAAATGAGAACTGGTTGTAACACCCCAAGAAACTCGAAAACCCAAATAAGAATGTCATGACAACTTAAAGTAGAGAACAGTGTTATCCTGACAGGTACGGCAACTTTGACAATAATATAACACCTTAAAGTTTTGATGAACACCAATTTCAATAATTACTGAGTATGTCATGATATAAAGGTAGAAAGAAAGAAAGGTTATTTTTAATTAGCTATCAAACATCTCGGTAATAAATGCAAAATCAGTACGACGAAAACTAAGTCCAAAATATAAAGGGTGTTACAGAAAGGTACGCCCAAACTTTCAGGAAACATTCCTCACACACAAATAAAGAAAAGATGTTATGTGGACATGTGTCCGGAAACGCTTAATTTCCATGTTAGAGCTCATTTTAGTTTCGTCCACCTTCGCTCAATGGAGCACGTTATCATGATTTCATATGGGATATTCTACCTGTGCTGCTAGAACATGTATCTTTACAAGTACGACACAACATGTGGTTCATGCACGATGGAGCTCCTGCACATTTCAGTCGAAGTGTCCGTACGCTTCTCGACAATAGATTCGGTGACCGATGGATTGGTAGAGGCGGACCAATTCCATGGCCTCCACGCTCTCCTGACCTCAACCCTCTTGACTTTCATTTATGGGGGCATTTGAAAGCTCTTGTCTACGCAACCCCGGTACCAAATTTAGAGACTCTTCGTGCTCGTATTGTAGACGGCTGTGATACAATACGCCATTCTCCAGGGCTGCATCAGCGCATCAGGGATTCCATGCGATGGAGGGTGGATGCATGTATCCTCGCTAACGGAGGACATTTTGAACATTTCGTGTAACAAAGCGTTTGAAGTCACGCTGGTACGTTCTTTTGCTGTGTGTTTCCAGTCCATGATTAATGTGATTTGAAGAGAAGTAATGAAGTGAGCTCTAACATGGAAGGTAAGCGTTTCCGGACACATGTCCACATAACATATTTTCTTTCTTTGTGTGTGAGGAGTGTTTCCTGAAAGTTTGGCCGTACCTTTTTGTAACACCCTGTATGTCGGTCAGAGATAACATTTATTGTGAAAGAGAGTTGTAAACGCGGCGAAAAGGAAATTCAATGCGTCCACAATGCTCGACCACGGAAATGTCAGTCGCTTGCTAGCATGCTTGCTGTTAAGTCGTGAGACAGCGCCGTTATAGTACTACAAACGGAACGCTACGAGACTGTTTCTATTCAAAAAAAGTACAATTGCGTGACAGAGATGCGTGGACGTTGTTCTCAGTTATTCTGACTTGAGAACTTGAACTAAAGTGATATTCTGATAGTGTACGACGATTTAATGAACTTTAATTATTGGAGATATTATTGTTGGACTCAATCTTCATCAAAGTGAACAGTTACATCGAAGAATGGCCATAGTATCGAAGACTGCAATACCTGATTAGCCTTGAGTAGGAAACATTAATACGACCACACGAAGATAATACAAATACGCCGATTGTAAAAGTTGTCGTAATTGTCACTATCACCGAACTGACAAGAACCGTAATTGATCTGATCCATCGGTGTGCGTGTGGTGTGATGATTATAAACTAACTGCTAAGAAGGAACAATAAAAATTGATCGTCAGTAATGGAAATCTCACGTGTGGGCTCCATCATTAATTGAACTGTGTGATAGTTGATTATCAAAATTAACTAACTGTGAACATTTTAATGGAAAGAGGGACTTGATGAACATTGAGCATTGAAAAGGAGTGTTTTGCCGAAATAATATTACGGTGCACGAAAGCAAGATAGCATTACAGATTATCTCTGGATTTGCGTCGTGTCGTAGTGAACAATTCTGCCTAGCAACGTAACAACCACTATTGATACTGAACCGCTAATGAATTTTTCCTCGCTTCAGTGGTGTGAAACGAGGCCGGTGATGAATGATTCACTCAATACTGCAATAACTAACTAACCGGGCATAGCAAATCATCATAAAACCATAAAAATCAGCAGTTCGCATCGCTGAGAAGACTGTGCGAACTCGCAAACGGACTTTCATACATTACGCGAGTATCAATTTTCTTTAGAGATTTTCAGGTGCTGTTCCACGTTATCCGACGAGGATAACCATCACTGCGCGTCGCGTCTCCATTCCACCGACCGAGCTGTAGCAGTAACGGCTCAACATCAACAGCGACAACAAAAGGGGAGAGGGGACGTCACAAGGTGCATCGTTTACAGAGTTATTTCACAAACACTTCATACATGCAAAATAGGACGAATAAAAACTAATAGCACACCGCCAACCGAGAAGTGACAGTGTGGAAGGCGAATGACCGTAAATCCCGTCGATATGTCACCTAGAAACTGTGACCCCACCATTCGGACTGAGTTGCAAGAGGTACTAACATACTGCTATTGCTGGAGGAAACATTGACACTGATTTGGTACGACTTGTACTCGTTGGTTAATTGGCATTCTATGTACGATAGTTGCATAAGCGTGTAGTGCTGGGTTTGCTTCTAAAAAAATAACTGCCACTATACAAAGGCGTACTACGCATGTGGATATACTCTGCTGTAGCCGGAATATAGTATGATGGTCGGTTCACAATTGAATAGCGCGTTGGGGCAAAAATGAGCAATGATGTGATTAAGTCCGTAATTTTCACTTACTCTTGCAGTAGCTCTGAATTATGCGTGGAGATGTAAGGCACGCAGAGTGACTGCAGTGGGAAAATTAGAGACTAACACAAAGGATTTTCCTGAGAGACAATCTGCAAGAGAAGTTCCGTAGTTTGTTTTCTTTATAAAGGAGAGAGAACATTCTTCCGTGAGTTTCCTGTGCTTTTAAATAGATGGGCAGGTATCTTCATAGGTTGTCTAAATTTACACGTATATCTGCATGCATACTTCGCAAGCCATCGTGTGGTGTGTGGCGGAGGGTGCTAGTCATTTTCTTTCCTATTCCAAACGCAAATAGAGCGAGGGGAAAAAACTGTCTAAATGCCTCTGTATGAGCGCTAATTTCTCATACCTTATCTTCTTGGTGATTATGCAAAATTTCTGACATATCTTGAAAACACATCTCAGTACGTTTCCGTTTGCAGTTGGTGGAGGGGAAGTATGCCAACGACCTCGCTGCAGTGGAAACACCGGTTCCCGTCAGATCATCGGACTTAAGCGCCGTCTGGATGGGCTAGCAGTTGGATGGGTGACCGTCCGGTCTGCCGAGCGCTGTTGTCAAGCAGGGTGCACTCAGCCTTTGTGAGGCAAACTGAGGATCTACTTGATGGAGAAATAGCGGCTCCACTCTCGTAAATTGACATACGGCCGGGAGGGGTGTGTGCTGACCGCATGCCGCGTCCAACACCTTTTCACAGCCGGCACTGGAACGTCTCTTCCGCCACCGTCCGAAGGCAACAAAGCCGTTTGGCATCCGTGCAAAGGAGAGTCTCGAGTCAGTACACCTGGAGGGCATTAAGGTCCTCAACCAGGGATGGAGTAGTGGATCTCCCTGGCTAGTACAACGGCCGAGATTACTTCTTGATCTGGCTGCTTACAAGAAGTATTGTACCCCGGACCACCTTTTTAAAATTAAATTTACTGAGATTTTAGACCGCCATTCAGATTTTATTACTGTTTACACGGATGGGTCTAAACAAGGGGATTTTATGGGCTGCTCTTATGTGTTTCCCGATACTGTCCGTAGGATAGGGCTCCCAGAGCAGTTCTCAGTTTACTATGCAGAACTGTTTGCCATTTTGAAAGCATTAGAGCATATGCGACGACATCATAGCAAGAAATTCATCATCTGCTCAGATTCCCAAAGTCCTCTACACGCTCTTGAACAGATGAACCCAGCAGATCGGATGGTTCAAGGATTGCAGGACGCACTCCTGCTCTTGCAAAAGCAGGGCAAGGATGTAATTTTCTGCTGGGTTACAGGGCACATAGGAATTCCTGGAAATGAACTTGCAGACGCGGCTGCCAAGGAGGCTTGCTCCATCCCACCTCGTGCTCGCTGTTCCGTCCCCCTGCAGGCAATAACATCATTCGTGACTCGGAAGGTCATGCGTTGGTGGGAGGCTCAGTGGCTCGAAGTGAGGGATAATAAGTTGCAAGCGGTGAAGGATTCTGTCCGTCCGTGGCTTACCTCCTTCCGACAACGACGAGCTGAGGAAGTAGCCCTTACACGGCTTCGAATAGGAGATTGTCCATTGACACATGGTTCTCTGTTACGTCGTGAGGAGCCACCAACGTGTCAGACATGTGGGACGCAGCTGCATATTTTAACTGAGTGTGTTTTATACGCGGGTTTGAGGGAAGATTTAAGTTTCCCACCAGACCTGCCCTCTATTTTAACTAATAATGAGGTGAGTGTGGCTAGAGTTTTACGTTTTTGTGTGATGTCTGGACTTCTTCCCAAAATATTGGGATTGAGATGTTAATGTGCTGTACAGTGGTTTGGTCACCCATTATTTGTAAGTGGTCACCCAGCCACAGTTAATTGATTTTACCTGTTTTGTACTGGTATTTTATTTTTAGTTTTATCTACCTGTTTAGATGTGCTGTGTCCAATCTTGAAATTTGAGCATTTACAATTCTCGCAAAGATCGGCTCTGAATTGATCCTTGTTTAACGGGTCTTGGCTGCACTCGTCAACATTTATTTTGGGAACGGGAGCTGATAACCTCATTGTTGTGCGTCCTAAAACACTAATCATCATCATCATCATTATCCATATCTGCGCATCCAGTGACGCCTCTGGGCTGAAGATGACACGGCGGCCAGTCGGTACCATTGGCCCTTCATGGCCTGTTCGGGCGGAGTTTAGTTTTAGGAGGGGAAGGATAGGACAGCTTTTGCGAGTCTGGAATCATTAACAGCTGTCTGGCACGGCGAGCTGTGGCTTGTCACGGGGAGCGGTACAGTCCTGACGTGCAGTTGGTGGTTTGCGACCCAGTGGCAGTGGTGGCAACTGTTCACTTGCGATCCGGTGGGGGGCGGAGTAGAGGCATCGCAGGGGCAGAGAGAGAGGACAGTGAGGCATCCTACTGTCTCCATAGACCGACATGTCTCAATTATCAGCAGGATTATTAGTTCGGGAGCAATGTACCAGAAGTCTAAGTGACTTATTTCCACCAGCCGAAAGACAGAACGTAATTATCATTGATATCTTCAGCTGTCTTACGATGGCTACCACCCATATTAGTATCGGGGAAAGTGATTATCTAGCCTATGGGAAGCTCCGAGACAAATCACGGAAGCATTTGTGACAGTTACCTGGCGATTGTAATTCGACTGCGAGAAAAATATTATCACTATGCAGAGGGAATCTCATGATCAGTTTAATTAATTAGCTAATCAATTTTGTCAGTGACGCGCCGCCAGGCAGTTGGAAGCGTGTGCGAGAGTGCCACGGATATAATTCGCTTCCTGGAGTGGTAATCAGGCGTTTTTTCGTTGCGGTGAGACCTCTTAACATTTCTGTCTTCCATGTACACAGGGAGACATCGCAATAAAATCGTAATAAAATCTTTACAACTCCTCTGTGCTGCTATTTTGCTACCTTAATAGACCTCATGGCAACGGCCTTGCCGCAGTGGCTACACCGGTTCCGGTGAGATCAGCGAGGTTAAGCGCTGACGGGCATGGTCGGCACTTGGATGGGTGACTGTCCAGGCCGCCATGCGCTGTTGCCATTTTTCGGGGTGCACTCAGCCTCGTGATGCCATTTGAGGAGCTACTCGACCGAATAGCAACGGCTTCGGTCAAGAATACCATCATAACGACCGGGAGATCGGTGTGCTGACCCCACGCCCCTCCTATCCGCATCCTCCACTGAGGATGACACGGCTGTCGGATGGTCCCGGTAGGCCACTCGTGGCCTGACGACGGAGTGCGTTTTTTTAAAGAGACCTCGCAGGTAATGAGACACTTGATTTCCTTAAGAGAGTTCGAAAGTGAGCAGGCATCCTGTGACAACTAGAGCATGCTGTCAGCACTCCTTCATGAGCCAAAAATTAGTTTAACATTCGAGTACTGTGATGCAGAGCTTAACAGACATTAAGCTGATAAGAACAGGTTTTTTTACCGGATGAGAGAATACTTAAAGGAAATATAGCCTACGTCATACTATTTTATAGGATTTTCACTTTAAGAATCAACAAGTTAACGGCTTTTTAGCGATGTGAAATCGCATGTATGCTCCGATTTCTTCTGTCTTCGAATACGACGCACATAAAAGGGAGCAATCGACATTTCGCGTGAGAAATTCGAGGCGTGTGGACAACATCCCCGTCTTGGATTAAGTGAAGTGTATTTTTTAAACTAGCGAATCTATGCCGGGATTGGAATTCGTGCTGCGCCATCCTTTAGATAGCACTAAGGCCAACTTTGTGCTATGTCTCAGTCGTAGGAGATATACGGTATGAGCGAGCGCTAGCAGGGCTGCAATACCTAGGTGAGAAGCAAGGTCGGCCAATGTAGTTCACTCTGCTGTCCTGACAAGATCTTGCCTACACTCAACGACGTAATTTGTGTAACGTGAAATAATCGTCAGTACTGACACAGCGACGTCACGTAAGATGTTATATACAGCTTCTCACGCTATAAATTACACTACCGCTCGCTCCGACATCACTATGTACCAAAGGATGGACACAATAACACTTTTCTTGGTACAATGGGGTCAGTGGTAACTATCCTGATATTAACTACAACAACGCACCTGACTATCAGGGCTCACTCGGTTCGAAAGATAAACTACCACCAAAACTAGTATCAATCACCAGAAAAATACTAAATGAGAGAGTCTGCGCGGAGTAGGAATGATGTATTTCCTTCACCAATAACAGCAACCTATATTGGTCAATACGTTCACAAGGCAAAGATATAATTTTATACTATTTATGTCTCGCTGTTAATCAAAGATAATCTCTATATGTAGCGCCTCGCTACAACAATATCTTTGACTCTATTGACATTTTGTCGTAATAAACTATGTCGTTAATCTCAATCTTTCAGAATTTAATGGACTAACTTCTCATTTATAATTAATCACTTTTCCATAACACGGAAACTTGATTTTCCTGTCTAAAGATTATCTTTCTTTTTGTTACAAGTCGTTAAATGAAAAATACTGTTTCTTTTCTTTAATTTCTTTGAACTTTTCTTTTACCAATATTCCGTCTGTTACTTTATTGGCCTTTGGATTTACTTTATTCCAAAAAGATACATTCCATAAGTTAGTCTACTTTCAAACAAGCCTTTGATTTTTTTTTTTTTTTTTTTTTTGTAATAGTTTGGAGATAAAAGACAAGTCGGGTACTGACTTTTTCAGTTTAAAGACGCTTTCTTTATTTCGTGCAATTAAATCATTTAAAACTACAAGTCATCGTTTTATTTACGAGTGCTGGTCCAATATTCAAATCCCCACCAAGTGTAAATGTAATTAAAAAACTGTAACAAGAAACCTGAGTGTCACACCACTTTTCAGGTATATGAACTCAAATACTCAGACAAAGTTCAACTACTTCAGGTGTTGACTTCCGCGACCCACTAATATTTATAGCTCAAAACACGGCACTAGATTATCTCTTCCACGACCCACTAATATTTATAGCTCAAAGCACAGTACTCGATTATCTCTTTCAGAGAGAATTAGCGTGTTCTCTTTTAAATGATCGTTGATTTGTCGTTTAGGGCCAAAGGGAAAAGATATCACGTTCTCAATAAACCTATGATTGTTTCTCAATAAATAACTATTTCATAGAACGGCCGTTTTCTTTAATATAGACAGCACATTCAGTGCATCCAACGAGATTTCCGAAATTTGCTATATTGCGACGCTCACGCAGAAGTCACACACTAAATCCTGACCCAAATATCGCCAAGTCACTACTCCTTAGCGCTTGCGTACACCTATATAACCACAATAATACATTGCAACGCTACTATCCCTTAGTGTGTGCTCTAATCCTCAACCACAAAACAACTAAATGACTTCGCGTGAACACGTCTCTTCACATACACCATCCAACGGAAAATCGCTCAAAAATATTAAAATGCGGTTCGCCTACCATAGCGTGGCTATTAAGCAGCACAAGGCACCACTAATCACAACCAGGAGAAATTAATCTCACTCTTCAATGAATCGAACCTTTTGCTATACGTGGTGAACCTACACTCTACGGAAAGTCGGCAAAATAATCATTTCCGGCATAATCCGATAATCTTCTCAAAATACCTTTCTAAACGACTCAGAACTGCTCTGAACACATTTGAGCTATATCCCCATTGCAGACAAGTTCATGTCTCGTACGTGTGAGCCGATCTCATCATACTCTAGAGAATCTCTCTCGAGGCTCGCTGCTCGAACTATACTCGGATATTACTTCTAAAATTCTGAAGGACAAGCCAAGAACCGTTCTCTGCGAACAATCATAACATGATAATTCTCTGTTTAACAATAAGTGTTTCTTCTTAGCAGTCGCCGGCAATCGTTCGCAGTGGCCAGCTGCGTCGTGGTTGTTGTCTTTGTCGCACGCCGCGATTCAGCAATCGAATGGGCGTTGCAAACTCGCTGACTTGCCAGGACACAGCTTTGCTCGACCCTCAAGTGTCACTTCTCTAAAACATTTTAACACAAAAATTTAAGAAAACTTTATAAACAACTTAAGCTCTTCACTCTTCTAGCACATAAAAGTCGATAATAAATGGACGCGATACAAACAAGTAATGCGCTTTTTTCGGAATGATTATGGTTTGGCGCATTACAGATTGCAGTCAGAGCTCTTCATCCAAGCCACGCCTGCTTGTCTCGCTGTGTGCTGGGAGTTTAGCCTAGTTTACACGAGGACACTAGGTTGCACGCAACTGCGCTACCATCCACTGCCCATGCGCGCCGCGCGTTTGCGCAATTCATCGGTGTAGCTAAACACTTTCGGCGTGTTCCAACTTTCACGACACTAGTTGCATAAGTTTTGAGGTCATGTGTGTTCATAGAGTGTAGACAAACTGAAATATGCAGTGCGGAATGGAGAATAACGTTCGCTTTTTGGATATCTATGCTTTACATAGGTGTTTGTGGGATTTCAGTGACGATAATTGCAAAAATAATCAACATATTGCTGCTTCTAAGATCTTCACGTGCGATCAGAACACTGACGTTTGACAATATCTGAGCTGAAGGGCAAAATTTATTGAATTAGGAGCACATATACAACTGAATTAAGAAAAATACAAGCAAATGTAATTCTAGCTGTGGAAATGCTCTCGTCTACAAGACAATCCCATAGTTAGAGTTGGCCAGACTTCTTTTTAAGGAATTTTGTTAACAGGAGGGAAGGCTACACAAATCAAGAAGCTGCATACTTTATTCAATATTCACCTATTTAAAACGTCGCAGCAGTGCTCCCCATTCACATATGTTTGAATTTTGAAATATTGCCACTGTACAGATCTATCTTCAAGGGAGTAGTTTGGCCGGCCGAAGTGGCCGTGCGGTTCTAGGCGCTGCAGTCTGGAACCGCGAGACCGCTACGGTCGCAGGTTGGAATCATGCCTCGGGCATGGATGTGTGTGATGTCCTTAGGTTAGTTAGGTTTAACTAGTTCTAAGTTCTAGGGGACTAATGACCCCAGAAGTTGAGTCCCATAGTGCTCAGAGCCATTTGAACCATTTTTTTGGAGTAGTTTGCAAACCATTCTCTTCTTAATGCGGCCTGCTTCGAATAATTACTGCTGTTAATGTTAATAATTATTACTGTTAATGTAAATAATTATTGGTGTTGATGAAACAGCTTCATCACCAACCAAAACCGCATCATATAGTATGCCGAGTGTTCTCGATTGTAATGCACGCAATGTGATACTTAATTTCAGTTCTGGGGATAATGCTTCATGCATTACAGTATCTTTATTCCTCATCGCATCGTGAACTCTATTTAGAAGGAACGTGAACATTTCTGATGACTTTCTAAGGTAATTAAGAGAACTTCTTGGGCCTTCCATTACAAATTATTTTAGCAAGGATGCTGAGCAACCGAGCTAACGTCTTTTCTTCATCCAGTCACGAATCGAAACACGTTTCTTATTTTTTTCTTATGCAGCGATTCCACGCAAGAAGCTTTAACTCCATCACAGCCCGTGCGACGTGCAGCTGCCAAAACTTTCATTTCAGACACGACTCAAGAACCCACAAAACGACGAAACTGGTTTCGCCGTGTCTACAGTCAAATATGAAACGATTTGCGTGCAATCATTTCACGCAACGAGTGGCGCAACCCAATGTCGTCGTGTAAACTAGGCTTTTAGCGAGGCAGGTCCGCGGCTAGCGGCAGGCGTGGTCATCAGGGCTGGGCCGACCAGAAGCTGCGGCTTCGTCTGTAGTGAACGGGCAGGTAGTGGGAAAGGCTCCAGGTGGTCGGCTCTTCAGGTGCACACTACACTCAGTAGATGGCGCTGGACTAGACAGGAGGTGACTGGCCAGTTTTTCCGTCTTGAGATGCCATATTCAAGTAAGATAACGAGCACTGCACTCGTAAGAAAATCGTACGATATATTTTCCACATTTCTGTTGTCTAGGTTGTGACTTGTGACTAGTAAATTTGTAGAAGTGTGTTTCATTCCCCAACGCTGTTGCTACATGACTCTTCCAGCAGCTGTCCACTTGTCGATCGGCAGGAGTCTACTCTCCTGCACTTCGGTGATTGTTCGCTGTCCTATTATTATTACCGATCCTTCCCACATACGGCTATTGGCTAGACTGGCTGGAGCAACTCTCTAGTGCTAGACTAATAGCGAAAATATCCTCTCTACATCCAGCAGTTATTGATGAGACTGGCTAGAGTTTCTCTGTAGCGTTTGATCAATGGCAACTACCCCTTCCCATCTCGCATGCTTCACAGCCAGAAAAAAAAATCCCGCTGATGTTTGAGTTTTCCTTCAGTAGGAGAAGGTGAATTAGACTACGCCAGTATTTTGGCCATCTTGGGTTGTGATGTCAAAACAGATGTTGATGAAATAAAGAGAGTGCCCTAAATCCTTCCATACCAGCGATATGCTAATTGAATTTTTATAAATAATGGATATATTATTATTATTATGCCCTCTGCAATGCAATGTACTTAGCAGTTGAATTAACAGCGAAAATTATGATCTACCATGTAAATTTGAGTTTCCCATCGACTTTGAATTTCCCGCCATTTCTCCAGGTGCGAGAGGGAGGGGGAGGGTTTAATTAATTGTTCAATCTAATTAATTGCTCAATTAATTTGATATAATTGCACCAGAATCTCTTCTTTTACCTCCCAAACTTCAAAGGCTATGTTCCCAGGTTCGAGTCCTGGTCCAGCACACAGGTATGATCTCCCAGAGGGGAGAACTGAGAAGGTCTAGGGATTTCCCAGAGAGGGGAGGGAGGGGGTGGAGAGACAACCTAATGGGCTGAGGATTCCCAAGAGGGGGAATTAAACAATCAATTTAACTGATTTAGTTGATAACCAAATGCGCCGTTGCCAGGTCTACACCAGCGGGCAGGGAGAGGGAAGAGGGAGGGTCCACCATATTGAATAAATTGAAACTGTCGTCATAGCTCCTTTAGTCATTACTAATCGTCAGCACTAAAACTTACGTGTCTTGCACTGAGGGGTGTTGCTATATGTCTCAAAATAATTAACCTCTGAGAAAGCTCACATGACTGGGAGAATGGTATATCGATAACTGTTAACATATAAATTATTCTAGTGGCAGTATATGTGGTTTTAAGAAATGTAATTTATATCAATTTTGTTTCCGTTATATAGAAATAAATACTCTGAGCTATACAGTTGGTTCATCACTGCTGCTATTGCAAAACTGAGCAAGGTTATAGTCCTTCACGCTAAACTCGATAAATACTGAATGATAAACCTCCTTGTGAACATGTGTGATGTTAGTTAGCGTTACTGCAACTTATGACTACTGATGCATTTGCTTTTACTTAGAATCCAGCGTTTAACACACTCTTGTGGGCGATCAGTTATCACACAACTTTGCTGCAGTGCTTCAGCTGAAGATCTGTTGTCTCGATGAGAAGGAATGTGTTACAGCGAATTACGTTTATGAGTGGCTGAAATCGAAAACATGTATAAAGTGATTTCAGACATTATAGGAAACTTACAGAAAAATGTCGTTTAAATGTTACTGAGCATTACAGTGTAAATAGACTGTTTATGTTTTCTTATTGGCAACGTTACGTGGCGCTCTGTATGAAAATCACTGGTTGTGCTGTGTGCAGTCTGTGGCTAGTTTGCATTGTTGTCTGCCATTGTAGTGTTGGGCAGCTGGATGTGAACAGCGCGTAGCGTTGCGCAGTTGGAGGTGAGCCGCCAGCAGTGGTGGATGTGGGGAGAGAGATGGCGGAGTTTTGAAATTGGTAATACTGGATATCATGAAGTGCTATATATACACTCCTGGAAATGGAAAAAAGAACACATTAACACCGGTGTGTCAGACCCACCATACTTGCTCCGGACACTGCGAGAGGGCTGTACAAGCAATGATCACACGCACGGCACAGCGGACACACCAGGAACCGCGGTGTTGGCCGTCGAATGGCGCTAGCTGCGCAGCATTTGTGCACCGCCGCCGTCAGTGTCAGCCAGTTTGCCGTGGCATACGGAGCTCCATCGCAGTCTTTAACACTGGTAGCATGCCGTGACAGCGTGGACGTGAACCGTATGTGCAGTTGACGGACTTTGAGCGAGGGCGTATAGTGGGCATGCGGGAGGCCGGGTGGACGTACCGCCGAATTGCTCAACACGTGGGGCGTGAGATCTCCACAGTACATCGATGTTGTCGCCAGTGGTCGGTGGAAGGTGCACGTGCCCGTCAACCTGGGACCGGACCGCAGCGACGCACGGATGCACGCCAAGACCGTAGGATCCTACACAGTGCCGTAGGGGACCGCACCGCCACTTCCCAGCAAATTAGGGACGCTGTTGCTCCTGGGGTATCGGCGAAGACCATTCGAAACCGTCTCCATGAAGCTGGGCTACGGTCCCGCACACCGTTAGGCCGTCTTCCGCTCACGCCCCAACATCGTGCAGCCCGCCTCCAGTGGTGTCGCGACAGGCGTGAATGGAGGGACGAATGGAGACGTGTCGTCTTCAGCGATGGAAGTCGCTTCTGCCTTGGTGCCAATGATGGTCGTATGCGTGTTTGGCGCCGTGCAGGTGAGCGCCACAATCAGGACTGCATACGACCGAGGCACACAGGGCCAACACCCGGCATCATGGTGTGGGGAGCGATCTCCTACACTGGCCGTACACCACGGGTCATCGTCGAGGGGACACTGAATAGTGCACAGTACATCCAAACCGTCATCGAACCCATCGTTCTACCATTCCTAGACCGGCAAGGGAACTTGCTGTTCCAACAGGACAATGCACGTCCGCATGTATCCCGTGCCACCCAACGTGCTCTAGAAGGTGTAAGTCAACTACCCTGGCCAGCAATATCTCCGGATCTGTCCCCCATTGAGCATGTTTGGGACTGGATGAAGCGTCGTCTCACGCGGTCTGCACGTCCAGCACGAACGCTGGTCCAACTGAGGCGCCAGGTGGAAATGGCATGGCAAGCCGTTCCACAGGACTACATCCAGCATCTCTACGATCGTCTCCATGGGAGAATAGCAGCCTGCATTGCTGCGAAAGGTGGATATACACTGTACTAGTGCCGACATTGTGCATACTCTGTTGCCTGTGTCTAAGTGCCTGTGGTTCTGTCAGTGTGATCATGTGATGTATCTGACCCCAGGAATGTGTCAATAAAGTTTCCCCTTCCTGGGACAATGAATTCACGGTGTTCTTATTTCAATTTCCAGGAGTGTATTATGAGTATTAAGGTAAACACATTGTTTGTTCTCTATCAAAAACTTTCATTTGCTAACTATGCCTATCAGTAGTTAGTGCCTTCAGTAGTTCGAATCTTTTATTTAGCTGGCAGTAGTGGCGCTCGCTGTATTGCAGTAGTTCGAGTAACGACGATTTTTGGTGAGGTAAGTGATTTGTGATAGTCAGGTCCATTCTTTTGTAGGGATTTTTGAAAGTCAGATTGCGTTGTGCTAAAAATATTGTGTGTCAGTTTAAGCACAATCATGTATAATTGTTCAAAGGGGACGTTTCATATGTCGACCCTTAGCCGAGGATACCTCACTGGAATCTTCTGATTTTTTCCTTGTAGTTTGTGTAATTAGTGTAGCTTTTGTTTATTGCTAGCGCGTAATTATAGAGAGAATTTCCTTTGTAGTTGTAGTTTTTCATTGTTGTACACAGTTGTGGCATGCATGTAGATTTGCACCAAGTATTTCGCAGCTGCACTTGCAATTAACTAGATATTATTTTCAATGCTATGTTAATATGTTTTGTTATTTTGCTCTTCAAATTGTGTTTTTCTGTGTTATCGTGTGAAATATTGTGACAATTATGGCGTGTGAAAAACGTAATACTAGGCTCCAAAGTAAACTGAGGAATGACAGTGAAGACGAAAGCAGTGTGTTAGCGCCACCGTTTAATGAATTAACTAATGTTCAACATAGTAATTTGGTAATTGTGCATAGGGAAATGGAGCGGGCGGCAAACAATGGCGTAGGCAGTGAAACAATTAGTGAACAGGGAAGCATTATCGATCGATCGCTTGGCAACAGCTCGCCTCAGGAATCCGAAATGACAGGACACAATTTTGCAAATACTGTACATTCAGGTTTTGCGTCCTCACCGTTTTCTCAAATAAGTCAAGACACATTTTCTGTTTGTCAAAATGTGAATGTTGCCGGTGCAAAAGCACTGCCGAAAAGCGTAGAGGAACAGATTTCAGACACTAATGCATTGTTATTACACCTAATGCAACAAATGGAACAAGATCAGAGACAAACACAGCAAAAGCTTCAAAAGTTAGATACATTGGAACAACACCAGAGACAAACACAGCAACAGTTAGACACAATGGAACAAAGTCTTAAAACGTTAGACACAATGGAACAAAATCTTCAAAAGTTAGACACAATGGAACAAAATCTCCAAAAGTTAGACGCCACGCTTGAACAAACACGTGAAGATTTAACTACTGAGTTACATAACATCGAATCGAAATGTCAAAAAGTCTGCAATGACGTAAAAACACAAACTTGTGAGCATTTCCATCCTATTTTTTCGCGTCATGAAAATGCAATACAGAATCACGAAGCAGCCATAAAAGAACTGCAAACTATTGTTCATGAAAATCACGACATCTTGCAAGCTAAAATTGACTCAGTTGCATCTACCGATTCGGTTACGCAACTTGCAAAAACTCAAGAAAACTTAAAGGACACAGTAGATACGATTTCAACACAACAGGACACTCTGAAACTTGGTTCAGAAAAACACACTGAGGAAATAAGTACACTATCAGAGAAAGTAGCAGAACTTTCGGATCAGTTCACCAACTTATCTGCAAAGGTAGCTGATGATCTGAATGACACAACACCTGTAGCCATCACTGACACAGAAGAGTATGAACAAATTAAGAAATTCAAAGAAAATCAGAATCAAATTAATACGCAATACAAAAGAGAAATCCGGGAAGTACAAGATCAGTTGGCACAAGTAACACAAAAATTTCATATTTCAGAGGACACTCGCGCTCAAATACGGGAAGAGGAAATTAGAAATACGGAAAAGCCACAAAATAATAACACAGGGCATTTCGGAAATTATGAAAGAAATTGGCAAGGTGCACCGAATTTTGAGATGGAACCGCCGACACGACGTAACAATGACCGATATGCTACTCGCCGACATGATGATTTTGACTATAAGCTGTTCATTACTACACGTAAATTCAAAACGTTTAAGAATTCTGCCAACGACATTCATCCACAAGCGTGGCTCCATCAATTCTCTCACTGTTTTCCTCCCAACTGGTCATTGGAGCACAGGTTAGAATTTATGTGTGGCTACTTGGAGAATGAACCAGCTGTAAGAATGCGATCGGTCATTCACGATTGTCACAGTGAAGGGGATTTTTATCATGCCTTCCTCTCAGCATATTGGTCTCAAGCTACACAAGACCGAGTAACACATAGCATCATAATGATGAAACATTTAGAACAATCTGAATTTTCCAGTCTTGTGAAATATTTTGAAGACATGTTGCACAAGAATCAGTACCTGTCAAACCCATACAGCCCCTCAGAACTCATCCGCATTTGCTTAATCAAACTGCCTGAACATTTACGACATATTATTTTAGCAGGACGTTGCAAGGACGACATTGAAGCTTTTCAGGGACTGTTACAAGAACTGGAAATTGACACTGACAATCGCGGAACGCGAAAACAGGAGCACAACAATTACAGATCACATCTGTCACAATTCCGCGATGACAGAATTAATACACGACAAGGCTATTCTTTCAACGTAAATCGTGACCATAACAGACAACACCCGTATGACAACCGTTGGCAGAGTAGTAATAATTACAGGGAAAGATCACCTCTCCGTGGTAATGACTATCACAGAGACAATCAGAGAAACAGGCAATATGGGAACCAAAATAATTATTATCAAGGGAGACAGAATAACTTCAGATGCAACGGTCCAGCGCGCAGTTACGATTCAGGGGGAATTTCTCCACCACGTGACCGACAAGAAAGAAACTATGGAATCTACCGACATGACGACAGACGATATAATCGTAACGACAGACCTGAATTGCATCAGAACTGGCGGGATTCGAACAGAGCAGGGCCCTCTCGACAAGGTGAATTTGTAGAAGTTAGGTCTCCAAATCCCAATAACGACGCGCGCCAACAAAGACACAACAAAGACACAATAGGCAATGACTCATACCGCTGGCAGCCACAAAACGTATTTATGAAACTGACGACGCAGCTGCCGTAGCTAGTAATTACGTAAAAATGGAAGACATTAGGGACCTCTTACTCCAGGAACACGACGTAAAACATAACAACATTGCATATCCTGTGATTCACATTACTGTAAATGACGTAAAATTTACGGCAGTACTTGACTCTGGCAGTCCCATTTCAGTAATTAGTGAAACAGCTTTTAGCAAATGCAACAAATCGAACGATTGCCCCACACTTCCGTTACGTAAGATTAAATTACAAGGCGCAATCTTTGGAAAAAGTGTAGATGTACGCCAACAAACCAATTTAGAATTCTTTTGCCAAAGCCACAACTTCTCTATGAGCTTTCTTATTGTTCCATTATTGTCGACGGAAATTATATTGGGAGTAGACTTTTTGAATGAATACAAAGCAATCTTAAACTTTCACGATGCTGAAATAGGTTTAGGGAAGGAAGGTAAGTCAATAGCTTTGAAATTTGAAGATTGGCTCTCAAACCATGACGAGGAAATTAATCGGCTTTACCTTCTGTTAGACAACAGTTCGGAATTTTCTACGGAACTAGACACTAACAATCACTCTGCAAGTACTGGCAGGGATGATATCGATGGCATATTTGAAATTAATGAGTTAATTCAGAATAAAATTCAAACAATTGAGAACTGTAATGACACTGATAGGCAGGACCTTTTTGAGATTTTGCAAGCACATTCCACAGTTTTTACTCACAAAACAGGAACAATCAAGGTATTTCAATACCAATTTCGTGTTCGTGAGCATACTAAATTTTGTGTTAGACCATACGTAATTCCAGCACATTATAGGGACCGTGTTAGAACAGAAATACAATCTATGCTTGACGAGGGCATTATTGAGCCTGCAGTAAGCTCATACAACAATCCATTACATGTTGTTGAGAAGAAAAATGGATCGATCAGGCTTGTATTAGATTCGAGACAAATCAATACTATCATTATTCCTGAAACAGACAGGCCGCAAATGTTGGAAGAACTTCTTCAAAATTTTAATGGTGTAAAAGTGTTGTCTTCCATTGATCTCAGATCCAGCTTTTATCAGATCGAACTTCATTCAGAATGTAGAAAATACACAGCTTTCCTTTGTTTCGGCGTTTGTTATCAGTTTCGGAAACTTCCTTTTGGTTTGAACATTTCTTCAGCAGCATTCATTCGCGGGCTAAATTCCATATTACCTGAGTTCTTAAATCGTCACATCACCTTATATGTGGACGATATTCTAATAGCAGAAGCTTCATGGGAACAACATAATCGCATTCTCAACAGTCTGTTACGTATTTTTGCAGAATCTGTAATTACAGTTAACTTGGAAAAGTCTGAATTCGGTAGGTCAAAGGTGAGGTTTTTGGGACATATTATTTCTTCTGAAGGTATTCAGCCGGATCCTGAAAAATTAGAAGCAATCAGAGCCATTCCAGTTCCATCCACAAAAAAACAAGTCCGCAGTTTTCTAGGTCTCGTAAATTTTTACCGTCGTTTTCTGAATATGCAAATTCTTGTTACACCAAAACTTTGTTCTCTCACCGAAAAAAATACTATTTGGAACTGGGACGAACAAGCACAGTTGGAATTCAATTCCTTGAAAGAATCGCTACTTAACGCGCCAATACTAGCTCATCCAGATCTGTCACAAGATTTCTGCCTTAGCACGGATTCTTCTAAAGTCGGTCTTGGTGCCCATTTATTTCAAGAAGCCATAGAAAATGACACTACCATTCAGAAAACCATTGCTTTTGCTAGCCGAGTGCTAACAAAATCTGAAAAAAATCATTCCGTTACTGAATTAGAAGCTTTAGCTATCGTTTGGGCATTTAACAAATTCCGTTTCTTTCTTTCTGGTAAGCACGTAAAAGTATACAGTGATCATCGTGCATTACAATTTCTTATGTCTTCAAAATTAAATCATGACAGGTTAAAACGTTGGGCATTGTTTCTGCAAGAATTCCACTTCACAATAGTCTACATTCCCGGCAAGGAGAACATTGTTGCGGACGCACTGTCACGCGCACTGGCTGGGCTTGAGAAAAGTAACACAGAAGGCAACCTCGAGAAAAATTTCAGTATTCTTTACATTCAGAAAGTCGCCTTTGAAAACTTCATCACCACATCTTTAAAGGACATTGCTCATGAACAAGACAAAGATCCGATTTGGAAAGACATCAAGAGCAAATGGCATGAAAAGACACACACACAGATTCGGCATTATTATCTGGTTAGAAACAACATACTGTTCAAACGTTGCACTGTTGATGACAAGCTATGGGTACTTTGCATTCCTGACGATTTTGTTAATAAGCTCATTTGGTACATTCATTTCAGCTACGCACATTTTGGTCCACGAAAATGTTATCATATTCTTCGAACGACTTGTTATTTTAACAGTATGGAAAAGAGAATTCGAAGAGTCTTGTCTATTTGTAAACTTTGTCAAAAGGCGAAATCATCTACTGTCTCACATCGTGCTCCGTTGTTTCCTATTATTCCTTCTAAATTAAAAGAATTTGCTGCTGTTGATCTCTTGGCACCGCTTGTCAGAACATCTAATGGATTTTCGTACGTTCTAGTCGCTGTTGAACTTACTTCAAAATTTGTTTCTGTCACCCCATTACGTAAAGCCACTGGACGGTCTGTATCCAACGCCTTTGTTAAAAATTTCTTACGAGAAGTTGGACATGTTAGTAAAGCCATTTCAGATATCGGACCGCAATTCAGATCTGCTGTTTGGTCACGCATGCTTCGGAATCATAAAATCAAACCTGTTTTTATTTCATTGTACTCACCACATTGTAACCCGTCTGAACGGATTATGAAAGAAATCAATAAGCTTTGCAGACTTTATTGTCACAGAAAGCATCAGCATTGGGACAGATATTTACACTTATTTCAAAATGTGCTGAATGAAATGCCGCATGATTCCACTGCTTTACCACCTACTCTTGTACTAAAGAATGAAGAACCACCGAACAGAATCAGAGAGCTTGTACCTTTCCCAAATACACGTAAACTTCGACACAAAGACATAATTGATTTGGCTATTATAAATATAAAATCTGCAGCAGACAAAAGGAGAAAACTACACGGTAAAGCAAATCCAAAGAAATTATCTATTGGTCAGAAAGTTCTCATTAAAGCTCATTCATTGTCACATAAGAAGAAACACTTGAGACACAAATTCTTTCTAGTTTACAATGGACCTTACAGAATCCGACGTATACCACATGATAATTGCGTTGAAGTTGAAACTCTGCGTACTAGGAAGAGTAAAGGTTTACACCACATTTCACATGTAAAACCGTTTATTGAAAGATAATCTGCTTTTTAACTTTGTCTTTGCCATACAAGTTTTCACTTTACATTGCTAGTAGGCTTTGTCAGACTTAGAATGTGTTAATATGCAACAATGTTTGAAGTTAAATATCCAGTCAAGAACCAAGAGAACTTATTTCAACAGAAATTATGAATGCATTGTTATAGTGAACAGAGACACAATGTTGTTATTTGTACATTCTTGCTTGTTAGTTGCACAATTACGTAACGACTATAAGGATCACATACTTAGAACATTTACCAGTACTGCTAATGAGATTTTAATGCAACATTTTGGTTTACTTGAAAATACATTCTGGATTTAAAGTACTTTCTGTGAAATACCAGATGACACAGTGGTTAGTTTATGTGACAGTTACACGATTTTATCACTTCACTACTAATGAGTGACAATTTACAATGTTACTTTTGCGGTGTATCTGTTTTATATCTGCACAGTTTTTCTGAATTATTCTGGAAAGTAAAACATGTTTTAGTAGTAACTTTTGTGGTATAGCTACAATGAGACAGCCTTTTCCGTAGCACAACAATACGTTACAGCACAGTACTTTCTTCATCATGGCAATAAGCGTAATAACTAAGATATCTATATGCAAAGCATTTCACTTTTGTTTATCATGAGGTAAGTACATTGACTTCTGCAGAACTTAGCTTTCGGAGGACGATAACTACGACACTTCCACAGAGATAATCTTACAACAAGACGCACAGTTTAGCGCTACAGTACATGTATTTGAGTGATTCATTTTGTACTTAAATCATTTATTTTTAAAGATATTTGAAGTACAATGATACAAAGGTTTTCCGTGATACATTCCATTCCATTGCTGTAATCTGTAACACCTGAGGGTATAATTAAATCCTCAGGGGGGTACACGCCTACTTTGTGTATCATGTGTTTGGCAAGCACAAGGAGCCCTAGCTAATATGGTATTTGCTTATACAACTTTACACATCGGTACCATATTTCCCTAATACATAAATTACACAGCTATCTGATCATTTAACTGAGAGACAAACATTTTTTTTACTACATCAGTGACAGATGTTTACGTAATTACACCATTGTATAACTTCACACTTACAAAATTGTATTTTGTCGGTACTTTGTGAACTGTTCATATTTTTTCAGACACATTGTGATATTATGAGAACTTTGAATGATATATTTGGTATGGGATCACGATTTTTAAAGTACGTTTGAGGCAGATGACACTTTTAACATGAGCAGAGAATTTTTTTTTTAATTATTAGAGGAAGCTACGACGAATTTGAGAGTTGACTGAGGTGTTATGATGTTATTATTACGATGACTATGTGTATTATGCTGTTGCAGTATGTTTATGATCAATAAGCTGATGCTATATGAGTTATTTGAGTATGCTACGTATCTGTTATGATGAAATACTGAAAAAGTGTCGACGAATAAGGTAAGGAATAATGAGTAGTGGTTAGGGACTCTGGTTTGTGAAAAAGGTTGTTGGAAACCAAGAATCGTATTTTAAGAGTTTTGAAATGTGTACATGTGTGAATGTATCACAATGCCACTGAAAATTTTTTGGACACTGTTATATTCATAGGATTTTGTTTCTACACATTTGCAATGCAAATTCTCGACCTGTGAAATTTTTTATATGAGACAGCCACAGTAGCGGAAACTGCTGTCGTAAATATTTCCGTAAGAAAGTTAAGTGACCACCTGCACGTAATGCGTCGTGGGCACCCAGCTGTGTCAGACGCCTGGAGAAAATGCCATTAGTGTGTGCCTTTTCAGAGGCACAGGTAGAAAAAAAAGGGAGGCCATTATCCTCGCTATTGACATTCCTTTGTAGAAAGCATCGCAAATAAGACACGCTCAAACTTGAAAACATATGATTATACTGTGGAGCTCTTAATTTATGATGTTTACTAAAATGCCTAATGAAATGATGAGAAACATTTCACATCTATTGCCTTGCTAGTTGAAAGATTGTTTACTGCATTATGAAATGCCATATGGCTAGTGAATGATGTTTCACGCCATGCTTTGCCTATTGTGTTTAATATCTAGTTTCTAGCTGCACTGCAGCATTGGTTAAAATAAAATTTTATAGATGTACTAATATAAACATTTTCTGTCTACAGATCGAGTAAATAATAATTTTTTCAAAAAAATGAGGGAGCACAAAAAGACATGTACCTTCACAGGAACTGCATTCATAATTTTCTTTTCAAGTACTTGGTAATTTATTTTGTAGAATAAGTTGTGGTGCACCACATTAATGACATAGATATTAAGATGTGAATATACATTTCCCTTGTCTGCATTGTTGTCTTTAGTGTAATATTTTTTTTGCTTGAGCTATGTCATGTTTAGATATAAGTTATTTCATTTGCTGCTGCTGTTTTCCAGGCATAGTGTTACTGAATTTGACTTGGTGTTACTCTGCTAAGCCAGTTTACTACCGATTTATTTTTCTTGTTTGCTGCTCATTGCCTTACATTAGTTGTAATATTGTTGCTTACTTTGCCAATTTGTATTTTTTTGTCATTGATGTTTGTGTTAATTGTTTTGTGCTGCTGCATTGCCTCGTCCCTTAGTCTAGCATCTGAGCTCAGTAGATTTAAGTTAGCTTAAGATGGGCTAGGCTATATGTGAGAACGAGCTGTGATAAATTGGAAGAAATGCATTGAGAAGTTATATGAAAACGATTTGGGCCAAAATGAGTATTGTACAATGAGCCATAATTATTTTGAAAGAAATATGGTTAGAATACAGAAAAGAGGTATAGATAGGAATTTTTTGGAATAATGATGAACGAAGGGAGATCTCCAAGAACAAGAAAGGTTTTGTTCGCAAAATACTGCAGTACCAACTGCTACACTGAAAACGAACCCTGTCCTGTATTTTTTGTTATTACACTATGTGAATTTGTGTTTTTCCTGTCTTAATGTGTTTAGATAATAAGAGTTATGTTGTAGAATTTTTCTGATAATATGTTATTTACTTTGTAAAGATGTTTAGACATTATTTATTCTGTTTTGTTTTGTTGCTCATGTGTGAAGTTGATGTTTCAAAAGTTATTCTGATCTTTTATGTATGTACTTATGTCATAATTCTTGTAACACTGATGTACATGTTTATTTCTATTTTTTGTAGAGCCTGTTTTACTACAAATCTTATCTGTATTGTTATGTTCTTTAATGATGTATTTTGTACCTTTGTTATTGTATTCTTATGTTATAAAATTGTAATTGACACCAGTTCAACAAATTAAGTAACTTGTAAGTTACATTTCACTGCACACGTTTCTGTTGGTCATAGTATATGGACAATATGTGAGAAATAGGGACTGATAGTGTTTGCACGTGTGTTAATAATTCAGCAAGGGACTGGATAACAGCATTGCTGGTTCTAAGGACATTTCAAACAAATTTTTGTGAGTGGACAAATGGTGGGTTATGGACTTGCTATATTATCCGCAAGACTCTTCAATGGTGATTGTGCACCTGCACAGTCACAACAGATGGCTGCTGGCCATTTGTACAAGGACTACAGTGGGTCTACGCCTTTGCTGACTCACCAGTACCATTATTTCTACAAGGACTGCAGTGGGTCTGCACCTCTGGTGGCCCACCAGTACCGTAATCTCTACCAGGACTGCAGTGGGTCTGCTCTGCGATGACCTACCTACCAATATTCTTCAAAACGTCGACTGACTTTGCTGTGGGTTTGCTCTGTTGTGGACCAATACCTGTCTGCATGTCAAGAGTCAGCACTGTCTTTCCGTTGGAAGGACAACGCTACTTCTTCAAGATTGCATGGAAATCCACTACTTCCATGTGCATTTTCTTTTACTGCTCAGACTTTGAGAAAAACACTGCAATGTAACTGTGATGAATGATCAGGACTGTCTTTATGGACTGTGAGAAAATTTTAGCTTTTGACCAACATTGTATCAATAAGTGTGTGCCTTTGATTTCTTTGTTATTGTAATTATGAAAATTTTTATCAAATCATTATTGGCCACTGCCCAAAACAATTTGTAAAATTTTTTTGTGGGGAGCATGGGGGCTATGTAAATAGGCTGTTTATGTTTTCTTATTGGCAACGTTACGTAGCGCTCTGTATGAAAATCACTGGCTGTGCTGTGTGCAGTCTGTGGCTAGTTTGCATTGTTGTCTGCCATTGTAGTGTTGGGCAGCTGGATGTGAACAGCGCGTAGCGTTGCGCAGTTGGAGGTGAGCCGCCAGCAGTGGTGGATGTGGGGAGAGAGATGGCGGAGTTTTGTAATTTGTCATGAACTGCTATATATATTATGACTATTAAGGTAAATACATTGTTTGTTCCTTATCAAAATCTTTCATTTGCTAACTATGCCTATCAGTAGTTAGTGCCTTCAGTAGTTTGAATCTTTTATTTAGCTGGCAGTAGTGGCGCTCGCTGTATTGCAGTAGTTCGAGTAACGACGATTTTTGGTGAGGTAAGTGATTTGTGAAAGGTATAGGTTAATGTTAGTCAGGGCCATTCTTTTGTAGGGATTTTTGAAAGTCAGATTGCGTTGCGCTAAAAATATTGTGTGTCAGTTTAAGCACAATCATGTATAATTGTTCAAAGGGGACGTTTCAACAGGTTTCCTACCCAACTTGTAATGTTGTATACTCATAAGATAAAAATACGACGCACCAAGAAGGAGTTATCCGAAGGGGACGGAAATCAGTAGATGTAACGTACCTGTACAGATACACAAATGATTACCATCCCATAAAATTGAATAGTTTATTCCAGAGAAAGAGGTCCATTAATTGAGCAAGCTTGGCATTGACTGACAGAGTTGTAGGATGTCCTCCTGAGGCATATTTGCCAAATTCTGTCCAACAGGCTCGTCAAAATCCCAAGAAGTTTGGTGGGCCCTGCCCATAATGCTCCGAACGTTCTCAACTGCGGAGAGATTCTGCGATCTTGATGGCCAAGGTAGGGTTTGAAAAGCACGATGGCAAGCGGTAGAAAATGTGGTCGTGTGCGGACGGACATTATCTTGCTGAAATGTAAGCCTTGGATGGCTTGCCACGAAGGCCAACAAAAAGGGCTGTTGAATATCGACGAAGAAACGTTGTGCTGTAAGGGAGCCGTGGATGACACCAAAGGGGTCCTGCTGTGATATAAGATGACACCCCAGACCATCAC
This sequence comes from Schistocerca serialis cubense, assembly GCF_023864345.2. NCBI lineage: Eukaryota > Metazoa > Arthropoda > Insecta > Orthoptera > Acrididae > Schistocerca > Schistocerca serialis. Next base: position 1,125,192,357 of record NC_064638.1, on the reverse strand, counting down.
TCCTGGTTACAGGGCCGTACAGTGGGTGTCAGTCGCCGAGCGGGATTAGCCGAGCGGTCTTAGGCGCTGCAGTGATGGACTGTGCGGCTGGTCCCGGCCGAGGTTCGAGTCCTCCCTCGGGCTTGGGTGTGTGTGTTTGTACTTAGGATAATTTAGGTTAAGTAGTGCGTAAGCTTAGGGACTGATGATCTTAGATCATACACACATTTGGACCTTTTTTTGGTGATAGTCAGCCTGGTATCCCGCCATTGTCTGGGGCGACTCCAAACACGTCTTTGCTGGTCATCGGGGCTAAAATGAAACTTGACTCATCACTCAAGTCAATTCTCTTCCAGTCAATCTGATTCCAGTCCCCGATGACCAATGAAGACGAGTCTGCAGATTGTAGCGCCTGCGTCTCCTTGACACGACTCGGCGGTGATGGTTGTCCCAGTCGGTATGACGTGGAACGGCGTCCGTCGCTCACGACAACGCCACCCTGTGACTAGTAGAAAAACACAAATTCCTCGCGTGGTTTTCTTTTCTTGTGAGTCCGCGGCAGACTTTTCAGCTAGCGCAAACTGGCTAACTGTAGTTCTTCTTTTTATTATGCCCGGTTAGATAATGGTTGTTGAATATTAATAATATAAAGTCCTGAATCTTCAATCCATCACCCAAGTCGTTGCCACATTATGGAATTGAGAGGATGTTAGGTTGAAAAATTGTTATTCCGTCGTCAAGACGTCGTTGCGTCGCGTGTTCAATAACTACACGACGCAGTTCCAGAGATAAGATATACTTCAACAAAGTTCGTAATGCATCGTAATGTTGGGACAAATCGATGACTGTTCACTGTCAAATAATCATGAATTCACTTCAAAATATCCTATTAGTCAATTAATTTTCACTAATACACCTGATAATGTCTATTCGGTTATGTAGGCGACACGAAAATTAAAGTTTGAATCCAGTTTTGTTGTTCCTTGTAATTAATTGTCCCTACACTGAGCACGCACACCGCTTTGTCACTCAGGGGATTGCTTCCGTTTGCATCAGTAATCCTGTCGTTGACGACAACTTCTGACAACTCGTCGCAATTGTACGTTCTTCTGTTGTCGTTTGTATGTTACCTACTCGAGACTAATAATTGTTTTTCTGCCGGCGATCTTTTTTTTTTTTTTTTTCAAAGTCCTTCAATGTTGGTGCTTATTCAGTATCACTAAGGCTAAGTCCCATCGCAAATCTCACACGATTTAATTTCGTCGCGAATCCCCGTATCCCGTTATCTTGCTAACGGTAAAGATGACTTTGCTTTGAGTATGACTTCTGAATAATGCTTCAGTCTACATCGCAAAACTTTCAAACTTCCGATTAGCTTAAAACAATCTAGTAGCGCTTACGCTACGATCGCAACAGTACTAGAGAGCGACTAGATAGCAATTGAAGCTAACATTTCCATGTCCGAGACTCCGAGCTACATTATAGCCACATCGAACTTCTTTTTCGATGCGTCTCAACTCACTTCTACGGTAAATGTTATCTTTGGCCAATTCACCATCTGGACTTTAACCTTCGTTATTAATTATTTTGCAGTTCTTTCTTTGATGTTTTTGTTGCGTATCCTATCATATTCTTTCATTCAGTCTCTATTTCATGACAAATATTGTTATTCACTTGTCGATCAAATTATCACAAGTGTAAATTTTGTCGTCAGTAGCTGACATCACTGTCAGGATGACTAATTTTCCTACTTCTTTTACAACAAAGGGCTGTTTGTATAGGGTTTCTGTATTTGGAGTGTTACAAGATGCCCTGGACAGCGGTGGGATACCAGCCTGACTGTCACACAACTTTATCTTGAGATTTGGTGTATTTTATTTGCCTCGATTTATTATTAAGTCATTGTATATTCTGTGGAATTTTTTGTTGGTTATGTTTTTCATGTGGCAAATTATTTGTGTTTTGAATTCTTTGGTCCGTGTTTTGTCTTAAATTTGTCTTGCGTTCTGCGTATGATGATTCCATCAGTGGAACAGCCATTAAATTATGCTGAAATATTAAAAGAGGTGGCCATAAGTAAACCCTGCTGGTCTGCAAGAGGCCTATATTGACTGTTTCATCCAAAACCACAGTTAAATAAAGAGTGTAGATGTAAGATGTTAACTTATGGTAAAATTTGGTTATGGAATTCCTGGTGCAGGTATTTTTGGAATATTTCTTTGATGTAACCTTGTGTATGTAAAAAATGTTTGAAACGCTCTTCCATGGCAAGGCCACCCCTCCTCATTTTTTCTCGGGAGGCGCAAGGCGATGAAACGTCTTTATGTGAGTCATTCCATTAGTTCTGCTGAGCTGATCTGGGCTTTCCGATACTTCTTACCACCTCTGATTGTCGGCCCATCTGTGCTCTTGATTTGGAGAGAGAGATGAACAGCAGAGTGTTCCATTGGACACCCACAGTGGCATTTTATAGCTCGATTTCTCAGTTTCTATTTTATGTACACACACTTACAGGTCTGTTAAGTTTATATATACTCCTAAAACCACGTTTATTGTGTATACATACTATATATTTCTGTGTACCATGCTATATTTGTGAGTTCCATTTCCTCCTCCACATGTTTCATCTGCTAGAGAGAGAGAGTGAGTGTGTGTGATGATTCCATATACAAAGTTTCATGGGCAGCGGTTCTTTGAAAGGCAGTGGCAGTTTAGCCAGATTTTGCGTAGAGTTTAAGTAAGGATATGCTGGGTCAAAGAGACTGGTCAGCAGCTGTTGTGTGGGTTGGTACAGGTAGCTTGGACGTATTATCTCTGAATGTTTCTGCTCTTACCTGTCTCCTCTTCCCCTTCTATAGACGGTCTGACTGAGGAGTGTGGCGAGAAAGTTAGTACTCACAATTTGGAAGACCGATGTTCCCCAAAATTAAGATCAATGGCTCCTTTGAAAAGCCACTGCTAATTTTCTTTCCTATCTGTGTCACATGCAAGTTCATGCTCCGTCTGCAACGCCCTCGTCATCAAAACACGTCAATGCTCATATTTCTTCCTCTTATCCAGATCATAACTTCGCACGGGCACGCTAGGTTAACTGCGCTGCAGTGGAGTGAGTTATTATGTAAGTAATGGTTTGAAGTCTAGAGGGTAAACAGAACCGCCAGTGGATGCGTATATAGGATAGGACGAACAATAATAGTGAGGGTAGCTTCTTTACGTTCCAAAGCTATGGTTCTCGACATGTAAAATTTATAAATCATTCAAAATGCTAAGTATTCCTTTTAATGGACGGTGTTTCCTGTGGAAGAGCGGGCCAAGAAATTGTTGATGCGATTAATAAAACGAATGCACTCACAATGTGAACTACGTGGATCCCTTACACTTTTCCACCGACTTGCAGAATGCAGAGAGAATGTGGCGGCACGTCAGAGGCGCGGCAAGAGAACACAAAGTTTTGTTTGTTACCTGGGTAAGTGCACAATTTGCCTAAGGGACAGGTCGCATCACTTTCTCGGCTAGGCGGGAAAACTCCAATGGAGTATTTCCTTTGTAGAAGCGCTTTTACTTCCACGTTGGAGTATTATTTTATTTGTAGTACTTCTGCTCACAAATCTGTGTCTGCATTTTTATTCCGCGTTTTTGAGGATCATGTTTCTACATTCCAGATATGTCGAAGCTGAGCTGTGCATCGTACTGTTCTTTTTATTTGTTGATGCTACAGCTTTACCGACAAATTCCATTCACCCAGCATATTTTATGATGTCCTTTATTGTAATGCATATGTTCCGACATGGATTTTTTGCTTTGTTTTCAAAGCCCACAACATTGAACTGGCGACGTTACATGTCCTGAGCAGTGGCTACCTGATGAAACCAAACGGAATACGAGTCATATTACCTTACAACGTTGTGAGAATGAGGTGCCCTATTTTTCCGGCTTAATGTTACGACTTGTATGCAACGAAATTATGCTGCCTTTGGGTCCCAGATTTATTAAAAAAGAGCTTCATTTTTAATTCGACTCAGGAAATTTGATGTCGACAAGTAAAAAGCTATAAAATTAGTAGCAGTATCCGTGGATCACTTTTACAAGGATGTTGGACATGTCACGATATTACAATTTAATAATATCAACAATTATGTAATTCATATATACAGGCGTTTATATACTTACAGGTCTAATTTGAGATGGGAGGAACAAGTAGTTAGTCGTTAGTTGCCTTACAGTAGGAATCGTATCAGTGTTGACCTGAAGGAATTTAAGGAAACCACGGAAACTTAAGTCAGGACGGCCAGGTGAAGGTGTAACGCCTATCCTCACGAATACAAGGCCGGTCTGTTTAAAACAGTGCTACCTTATATGGTTTATCCCAAGTTTACAATACTGTTGTGCAAAGAAGTTACACGGTTCACTCATTTCTCACTCACAGGCACAGCACAGATTATACACTGCAAACACATTGTTTCATAATGTAACGCTGCACACAATATCATCTGATATCGGGACAATAACGACGATGTTTGGTTTCCATTTTGTGTACTGCAACTTCCCATTTGTTTTCCTGAAGAACTGAGTCAGCATCCGTCTGTAATGAGTGAGATGTTGAGCTCAGAAAGGGAGTGGGTGTTAGTGTTGTACGTAGCTTTGAGAGTAAAGTTTTTCAGATAGAAAAAAAAAACAATGTGTGTTAACGTGAAATGATAGATGTCTTATTATTATTGTTATTGTTGTTATTTTCTTGTGCTAGATTAGTTAACAAATCACTATTCTGTGTTATCTTAGTAACCCTTCGTCATTCTAAATAAGTTCACTTTACAACTCTCACTGCGCCGTTTCAGGTGAAATAAAATGTCTGACAGAAAGCAGTAATAGTTTCAAAAACAAATTGAAATCATACCTCCTTGACAACTCCTTCTATACCATAGACGAATTCTTGAATATGAGTAAATAAATCTGGAGAAATAATATATGCATTTTGTGTCATTTAAGGGAATGGGATAGATACTAGAAATATTTAGGTATAACACTATAATGTAAACAAAAAAAATTGTTTCCTGTGCACATTTCTCGTGCAATTGACACCTTCCACATCATAACGGTTTTTCCGTGCTATTGATCAATGGAACACGTAACTAACTATACAGTTTTATTCTTTTGTAAATAATGACGTTTTTAGTTTTATGTTTATTATTTCTTGGTAGATGTAAGTGAGGTCTAGATCTTGTTCCATGACCACCGCGGAGAGAGCTGCTTGTGAAGTAATTTTAATGTTATTTTTGATGTGGATAACCGATTTGTTAAAGTGCTCGATTGGTGTAATTAAAATTCCCATAGTTTTGTTAAGAAACTTACCATGAGTTTGACTAACAGTTTTGGTCAGTATTCTAAGGCCATTCTTTGTAGTTAGAAAACTGTGCTCATGTTTTGTTCACCAGAAAAAAATTCAATAGCTAAGAACCCAGCGAATAGTATGCAGCTAAAAGACATTAGCTGTCACAAACTGATGACAGGGCATGCTGAAGACATTGTCTTTGCAAATATCTTTTTGCATTCATACCACTTCAACTGAGAATCATATTCATTCCTAGAAATTTTGGCTACATTAGTTACTTTCGTGTTCCCTGGATCATTTGTACGATTAATTACATTGATCTTAAGCGGTCTATACAGGTAGCAGTATACATTAATTTAACATGTTCCCTCCTCAAACTGAAGTTCATGGCATTTGTTTTTTTTATATTCTGTGTCACTTTGCTTTCTCTGCAAGGAGTACTATAGTTTTCTCATTGACTGTAATATTGCTTCCATAAGCAAAGAGAATTTTTTCCGCATGACCAACACTGCGGGGTAATATATCAATTCGAGTATTCGGGAAAAGTACTGTTCATAGTAAGCTACACAGAGAAACTCCTATATTAACGAATTTTGGTTCTGCTAGGACGATTAGAAGCACTCATTAGCTTCGGCGCTTATTCCTAGGAATTCTACATTCATTAGCTTCGGCTCTTATACCTAGTACAATCCTATCGCCAACAGTATCAAAAGTCTTAGAAAGATCTACGAATATGCCTGTGACACACTCATCCTTGTAAATCGTATCAGGTACCACTTTCCTGAATTCTACTATGGCTGATATGTACTTCTGACACTTCGGAACTCAAGCTGTGATTCACTTAAGAGGTTGTAATTATTCAAGTAATTCATCAATTTCTCTTTCGTAACTGATTCTGTTAGTTATGCGAACTATGACAGTAGGGAAATAGGCCTTTAGTTTTATAAATTTTCTACAATACTTTTTAAAAATATTTTTAATAGCGGTACAACTGTTACCTGTCTTAAATACACTGAAGCGCCAAAGAAACTGGCATAGGCATGCGTATTCAAATACAGAATATGTAAACAAACAAAATACGGCGCTGCGGTCGGCAACGACTATATGAGACATCATGTGTCTGGCACAGTTCTTAGATCGGTTACCGCTGCTACAATGGCAGGTTATCAAGATTTAAGTGAGTTTGAACGTGGTGTGATATTAGTCGCACGAGCGAAGGGACACAGCATCTCCGAGGTAGCGATGAAGTGGGGATTTTTTCGTATGACCATTTCATTTCACGAGTGCACCGTGAATATTAAGAATCTGAGGAAACATCAGATCTTCAACATCGTGGCGGCCGGAAAAAGATCCTGCAAGAACGGAACCAACGACGACTGAAGAGAAGCGTTCAACGTCACAGAAGTGCAATGCTTCCTCAAATTGCTGAATATTTCATTGCTGGGCCATCAACAAGGGTCAGCGTGCAACTATTCAACGAAACATCATCGATATGGGCTTTCGGAGCCGAAGGCCCACTTTTGTACTCTTGATGACTGCACACACAAGGTTTTACGCCTCGCCTGGGCACGTCAACACCGACACTGGACTGCTGGTGACTGGAAACATGTGGCCTGGTCAGACGAGTCTCTTTCCAAATTGCATCAAGCGGGTGGACGTGAACAGGTATGGAGACAACCTCATGAATCCATGGACCCTGTATGTCAGCAGGGGACTGTTCAAGCTGGTGGAGGCTTCTAATGGTGTGGGACGTGAGCAGTTGGTGCGATATGGACCCTGATACGTCTAGATACGACTCTGACAGGTGACACGTACGTAAGCATCCTCTCTGATCATCTGCATCCATTCATGTCCACTGTGCATTCCGACGGACTTGGGCAATTCCAGCAGGGCAATGCGGCAACCCGCACGTCCAAAATTGCTACACAGTGGCTCCAGGAACACTCTTGTGAGTTTAAACACTTCCACTGGCCACCAAACTCCCCAGACATGTACATTATTGAGCATATATAGGATGCCTTGCAACGTGATGTTGATAAGATCTTTCCACCCCCTCGTACTTTATGGATTTGTGGAAAGCCCTGCAGGATTCATGGTGTCAGTTTCCTCCAGCACGACTTCAGATAGTAGTCGAGTCCATGCCACATCGCGTTGCGCTACCTCTGCGTGCTCTGCAATACCTGAAAAATGATAGTTTGCTAGTCATCATACTTTATCCCTATTTCTTATCAGTATGTTGTAATGTTTTCGTTTCTCACTCCCTGTTTGCTGTTATATGACATCCCAGATTGTTTTGCTTTTATTCTCTGCACTGTGTATTATTTTGTTACTAAACGAGTTTCTTTGCACTTATCAACACCCTTATACAAATCTTTTTGTACATATGAACTCTTGCTCATTATGACGTTTTTTCATGGAGCTGAGGAATTTAATGTTTAGGGAGGACTTCCTACTACCTGCTGTTGTCCAATTATTTTTATGTCATTGATACTGTTGTAGGCATTTTTTGGAAATGTCTTTTAAAAGTTCAGTTTAAAAATGTTGAAAAATTAGAGAATTTTGTGTTTACATTTGTTCTACTCCTACATCTAATTTTCTTTGCTAGTTCTCTTGATAGATCTTCTATTTTTATTTCTCATAAATGTCTGATGTAGGCCTGCAGTTTAGGGATTTTTTCTATACTTGATACTGAGAGTCCAAAGTCTTTTACAGGTACGTCCTTCTTTTCCTTGTCCATATTTGTGGCAGCACGGTTGATTACTGACGGAGACAATGTAGTTATCCATTTTTCCCTATTGACCAACAGCAACGCGCCAAAATCGTGAAGGATATTATGTATACTTATAACTAATGCAAGTAATGAGTTGACCTAAATGTTCTGGTATGGAACACTACACATCTAAATTAAGTTACTGCTGCTTTCTTATGTCGTCCTATGCATTCTGATATTTTCATCATTTATAAATGAGTTTGAATTTGTTATCGCCATAATAGCTCTTTTCGCTGTCCATGGTTGTGGCCATATGGTTATTACCAATGCAGTCGTCGTAGTTATCTTCGTTGCACTAGTGACCAACAGGGTCCATGATTAATGATTAATCAGTATACTTATAATGAATGCAAGTAATGAGTTAACCAAAATACGCTGTTATGAAATACTACATACCTAAACTAAACTATTGCTGCTTGCAGATGTCATCTTATGCATTGTGATTTTTTCTTCTGTTAAAAATGAGTTTGAGTATCACCTTAATTTTCTACGGATTTTTCGCCTGTAGATTGAATTTTAATTCCCTCTTTCTATGTCCGAAGTTTCTTGTATCTGCCTATGTTGTGTTCTTTGTTGTTTGTTGTTTTGATTTCCAGCTGCTAGGGTACAGAGATCTAGAGATAGCGTCTTTGATTGGTAATCAAAACGTTCTGGGTTCCGTGTTCGAAATCCGCCACCGCTTAAATTTTGATTAATAATCAGCATTGGTGGCCGGAGACTTCCGATATAAGAAGTCATCCTCATTCTGCCGATGGCCTTGTCAAAAGAGGGCGGAGAAGCGGACAGAGGTTCTGAGCACTCTCTTGTTCTTGGGGGTGGGAAACTGCCCCTATAAGCGGAAGAATCAGCAATGACCAACGGCGTGAGGATACAGAAGGCAATTGGAACCACTGCATTAAAGATACATAACGTGTATCCACAGGACATGTGGCCTGTAACTGAAAAAGTGTCATGATGATCTTTCCATTGGCAAAAGATTCTGGAATAGTCCCCCATTCGGATCTCCGACAGGGGAGGGACTGCCAAGGGGAGCTGACCACGAGAAAAAGATTGAATAACCTACGAAAGGATAACATTCTACGAGTCGGGGTGTGGAATGTCAGAAGCTTGAACGTGGTAGGGAAACTAGAAGATCTGAAAAGAGAAATGCAGAGACTCAGTCTACATAGTAGGGACCAGTGAAATGAAATGGTCAGATGAGTATAGAGTAATAACAACAGCAGAAAATGGTATAATGGGAGTACGATTTGTTATGAATAGGAAGGTAGGGTAGAGAATGCGTTGCTGTGAACAGATCAGTGATAGGATTGTTCTTATCAGATTCGACAGCAAACCAACACCGATAACGATAATTCAGGTATACATGCCGATCTCGCAAGCTGAAGATAAAGAGGTACAGAATGTATACGAAGATATTGAAAGTGTAATACAGTATGTGAAGGGAGATAAAAATCTAATAATCTTGGGGGACTGGAATGCAGTTGTAGGAGAAGGAGTAGAAGAAAAGGTTACAGGAGAATATGGGGTTGGGACAAGGACAGAGAAGTGGATGACTATTTCAATTCTGTAATAAATTTCAGCTAGTAATAGTGAATACTCTGTTCAAGACACACAAAAGGAGGAGGTATAGTTGGAAGCGGCCGGGGGATAAGAAAAGATCCGTTAGGTTACATCATGGTCAGACAAAGATTCCGAAATCAGTTACTGGGTTGTAAGGCATACCCAGTGGCAGATATAGACTCAGATCACAATTTAGTAGTGGTGAAGATTAGGCTGAAGTTTGAAAGACAGCCAGGAAGAATCAGTGCACAAAGAAGTGGGATACGGAAGTACTAAGGAATTACGAGATGCGCTTGAAGTTCTCTAAGGCTATAGATAGAGCAATAAGGAATAGCTCAGTAGGCAGTACAGTTGAACAGGAATGGACATCTCTAAAAAGGGCAGTCACAGAAGTTGGATAGAAAAACACAGGTACAAAGAAGGTAACTGCGAAGAAACGGTGGGTAACAGAATAAATACTTCAGTTGATCGATGAGAGATGGAAGTACAAAAATGTTCAGGGAAATTCAGGAATGCAGAAATACAAGTTGCTGAGGAATGAAATAAATAGGAAGTGCAGGGAAGCTATGACAAAATGGCTGCATGAAAAATGTGAAGAAATCGAAAAAGAAATAATTGTCAGAATGACTGACTCAGCATATAGGAAAGTCAAAATAAGCTTCGGTGCAACGGGAATTCCACTCTTAAATGCAGAGAAGAGAGCGGATAGGTGGAAGGAGAACAATGAAGACCTCTATGAGGGGGACGATTTGTCTGATGTAATAGAACAAGAAACAGGAGTCGATTTAGAAGAAGTAGGGTATTACGTATTAGAAGCAGAATTTAAAAGAGCTTTGGAGGACTTAAGATCAAATAGGGCAGAAGGGGTAGATAACGTTATAACATTCCATCAGAGTTTCTAAAATTAGTTGAGGAAGTGGCAACAAAACGACTATTCAGGTTAGTGTGTAGAAGGTACGAATATGGTGACATACCATCCTGTCTCTCAGAAAAATGTTATTCGCAGAATTCCGAAGAGTGCAAGAAGTGACAAGTGAGAGACTTAACGCACAATCGGATTATCGTCTCATGCATCCAAGTTGCTGAGAAGAATAATGTACAGAAGAATGGAAAAGGAAATTGAGGATGTATTGGTTGACGATCAGTTTGGCTTTAGGAAAGGTAAATGCACAAGAGAGGCAGTTATGACGTTGTGGTTGAGAATGGAAACAAGACTAAAGAAAAATCAAGACACGTTCATAGGATTTGTGTACTTGGAAAAAGCGTTCGCAATGTAAAATGGTGCAAGATGACAAATAGGGGTAAGCTATAGGGAGAGACGGGAAACATACAATACGTACAAGAGCCAAGAGGGAATAATAAGAGTGGACGACCAAGAACGAAATGCTCAGATTGAAAAGGTGTAAGACGGGTAAGTAGCCTTTCGCCCCTGGTGTTCAAACTATATATCGAAGAAGCAATGATGGAGGTAAAAGAAAGGTTCAGCAGTTGAATTAAAATTCAAGGTGAAAGGATATCAACGATACGATTCGCTCATGACATTGCTATCCTGAGTGAAAGTGAAGAAGAATTACATGATTGTCTGAATGGAATGAACAATCTAATGGGTACAGAATATGGATTGAGTGTAAATCAAAGAAAGACGAAAGATGGTCACGAAGTAGATGAAGTTAAGGAATTCTTCTACCTAGGCAGCAAAATAACCAATGATGGACGGAGCAAGAAGGACATCAAAAGTAGATTAGTACTGGCAAAAAGGGCATCCCTGGCCAAGATAAGTCTAGTAGTATCAAACAGTGGCTTTAGTTTGAGGAAGAAATTTCTGACAATGTAGGCGGGAGCACAGCATTGTATGACAGCGAAACATGGACTGTGGGAAATCCGGAACAGAAGAGAATCGAAGCTCTTGAGATGTGGTACTACAGACGAATGTTGAAAATTAGGCGGACTGATAAGGTAAGGAATGAGGTGGTTCTGCGCAGAATAGGAGAGGAAAGAAATATATGGATAACCCTTTCAAGAAGAAGGGACAGGATGGTAGGACACCTGTTAAGACATATGGGAATGACTTCCATGGTACTAGGGGGAGCCATAGAGGGCAAAAGCTTTAAAGAAAGACAGAGAATGGAATACATACAGCAAATATTTGAGGACGTAGTGCGCAAGTGCTACTTTGAGATGAAAAAGTTGGCACAGGAGAGGAATTCGTGGTGGCCGCAGCACGCCATCTCGCTGAAAAGTGGTTGTCTAAAGCAGGCTGTTTTGATTATTTGGTCCACACAAAGTTTACCGTTCAAATACTTTATTCGTAATTGCACTTTGATGTTGAGTAATCTACTGTTTATGGCCAGATAGACTCTCACATATTATGTTTTACGCACAGATAAATGGTTAGCCACATACCACACTCTGTTGATAGTAAGGTAATGAGATTGTTCGAGTGCATCAACATAATAATAAAGTGACACAAAGTTCACATGTGGCACACAAATCATTAACACTGTCCTCGCAAGTGGATAGTCACATCAAAACTTCCATATCAACTTTGTAATCAGGAAGTATAACTTGGAAATAACACAGTTCACTGTTCGACCCAGTTGACCCAGTGAGCGTTATTAAAGTTTGGCACAGTCCCTGATATTAATTACACATTCATTGTCCAACCAGTTATTTAAAACAGTCACTAAAGTACAGAATCATCTCCTCGATACGAAATTTAGATCAAGATCGGCACATTTTACGCCTTATGCTTTTTGTTAACTTGTCTGCGGTGTATTTCCAGAATTGGCGGACATAGATGTTACCCCTTTCAAACTCACTGCAGACAGACTAAAACGTCTTCCAGAAGTCTCCCTTTTATAAGTTTGCAATAATTAAAATTAAAGTTGCTGGATTTTCCTAAGTTACGATTAAAGATCTATATTCCTGAATAACTGAATAGTGGAGAGATACTCATTTTAGCTAGGACTTTCAGATAGAACAATTGTTTCTATTGAATGGTGCTGTCTAGCTCACCAAAACTGGTGCTCTACATCAGTAACAATGATTTTCCTAATAATTCTAATTACTCCGAAACTAAATGAGAGCAAAAGTTGCTAACTTATTTTCGATTTTAACTGTATAAATGCTGCAGTCCTATACGTGGCTTTTTCATCTACATTATCAGTAAGTTAGCAATCAGATATATATTTACATACTAACCATGATAACTAAGGTTTATCTTGCAGGTATTTGTAACTATCACAGTTTTAGGTAAAGTAATTACACATATGAGTTATAACTTACCGTAAGAATGTCATGGATATTGAATTTAAGTTGGATAAGACCTAAGTTAATCTTCGAAATTTTTGGAGACTGCAGAGAGGGGGGGGGGGAAGGGGGGGGGGAGAGAGAAAACACTACAGGATGAAAACATCCACCTGCTTACATCCTTTGTTACAAATGGCCAAGAAGTTAAGTGTCACACTTCGAAACTAAATGCCCGGGCTTTGATCCGTGGTTAATTCTACGATTTTTTATCTGTCAGTTATGACTTCTTTCAGCTCTGATAGTGGTTGTTAATGTGAAAATTACCTAGTAGTGCCGTAGATCTGAGTCTATATCCCCCTCTAACTGGTTGGGAAATTCAGTTCAAAAGTCAGAGGAAGGCATTAGGATACGACCTCCAACAGAATCGCGCCTTTTGAAACACTGTGGTGTTCAAACAACCCTTCGGAATTTACTTAGTGTCTCTCTACTACATTGTCTTCCCAGTTCATAATGACATCTGCGTGGGATTTACAGTATTTTAGCCTCTCTTGTTACCTACTGTTTTCCATATGCCTTGTATTCGTCAGGAAGTAGTTTGTTCCGTGTAAAATACAGCGGAACACATGGAAGTAGTGTGGGACGCGTAAGACCTCTGTTTTCCTGTAATGAGCTTACGAATTAAAACAGTAATTTTCAAATAAATAATACAATCAAATGCTTTGGACAAAGAAGCTAACTTAACAAGGACAATGAAAATGGAGGTCACTTTTCACCTAACAAGTGACCAGTATAACAACAAATCTATTTCCATAAATGCAAAACTCAGGCACAACAATACTGTCGTTGAACGAGAATGCCTTAATGCTTCTGAATTCCTTTCGTTAAATAGCGCTAAACTAAAGATGAAATAGAAAAGAAGTAAAGAAAATAATTAGAATTGTTATTTTAACGACGAGGGTGAGAGAGCCTTTTTACTGTGCCACACATATCTGTGTGTGCAGGAGGGACAGCTGTCACGAGAAGCCAGGAGCTGCGTCAGACGAGCGGCCCCGACAAGTGGTTACCAGCAGCGCCTTGGAAGTTACATCAAAAAGTCAAAGAGTGTTTGTATAATGTTCCGTGGTTTGTGGTGTCATGAGGATTCTTACAGAGACAGATGAAGCGTGTATTATATAGAGACCAGTACTTTATGTCTTGGCTCTGCATGAGGCAGAAAATATATAACTGTATGAGTGTTTAGTAGATTTTGAAATTTATCTTGGAACCAGTTGGCATGGTGGAGTTTGTAGAGAGCAATTGTTACTTTGGGACGAGAGTAGAAAATATATTATTGTTGAACTGACAACATCCTGCGAGTACATCATTTATTTCAAGAATATAGAGCTGGTTAATGATATTCCCTTTAACCTGATACAGTCTTCGGAGATGAATTAAACGGTGAGAGCAACGTAGCTGATAACGCAAAGAAGAGATCGGCTGCAAGCACAATGTGTAAGTCAACATGAAGAGACGTGTGAGTCGTTCCACTCAACACCGAACTGTCTGCTGTTGTCGAAGAAAGCGCCAGAAAATAGGAAATGGGAACTAAGAAGTAATAAAGAAATTTACGAAGAAACAGAAGCAATATCAGACACAAAGAGGAAGAGAATAGTTGTATTCTACAGACATCTAAAACAGCTTAATGAACACAGGACAAGAATAAGAATATCTAAATAGTTTGACAAACCCAAAAATATCAATGAAATGGATTAAAGAAGTTAAAGTACGCCTGAGAGAAACGGAAATAACGGAGGAAGAAATAGAAGAAAGAGAAAAGATCAGAGAAAAACTGAAAAGTTTCAGTTGATTCCAGGAGAAAACAAGAAAAAGACAGGTTTAATATGGACAAAAGAAAGAAGAGGAAAGTACAGACAAATAATGAAAAAAAACCTAACTGCAAAGAAAGTAAAGAGAAAAGAAATGAGACTTTAGTTATTAATTGTGGTTTTTAGCAGGCCAAAGCAATTTAAAGAAAGGTTGTTGTTGTTGTTGTTGTTGTGGTCTTCAGTCCTGAGACTACTTTGATGCAGCTCTCCATGCTACTCTATGCTGTGCAAGCTTCTTCATCTTCCAGTACCTACTGCAACCTACATCCTTATGAATCTTTTTAGTGTATTCATCTCTTGGTCTCCCTCTACGATTTTTACCCTCCACGCTGCCCTCCAATACTAAATTGATGATACCTTGATGCCTCAGAACATGTCCTACCAACCGAAACCCTTCTTCTACTCAAGTTGTGCCACAAATTCCTCTTCTCCCCAATTCTATTCAATACCTCCTCATTAGTTATGTGATCTACTCATCTAATCTTCAGCATCCTTCTGTAGCTCCACATTTCGTAATCTTCTATTCTCTTTTCGTCCAAACTATTTATAGCCCATGTTTCACTTCCATACATGGCAACGCTCCAACAAATACTTTCGGAAACGACTTCCTGACACTTAAATCATACTCGATGTTAACAAATGTCTCTTCTTCAGAAACGCTTTCCTTCCCATTGCCAGTCTACATTTCATATCCTCTCTACTTCGACCATCATCCGTTATTTTGCTCCCCAAACAGCAAAACTCAGTTACTACTTTAAGTATCTCATTTCCTACTATAATTCCCTCAGCATCACCCGACTTAATTCGACTCATTCCATTATCCTCGTTTTGCTTTTGTTGATGTTCATCTTACATCCTTTCAAGACACTGTCCATTCCGTTCAACTGCTCTTCCAAGTCCTTTGCTGTCTCTGACAGAATTACAATGTCATCGGCGAACCTCAAAGTTTTTATTTCTTCTCCATGTATTTTAAAACCTTTACTGTTTGCTCAATATACAGATTGATAAACATCGGGGAGAGGCTACAACCGTGTCTCACTCGCTTCCCAACCACTGCTTCCCTTTCATGTCCCTCGACTCTTATAACTGCCATCTGGTTTCTGTACAAATTATAAATAGCCTTTCGCTCCCTGTATTTTACCCCTACCACCTTCAGAATTTGAAAGAGAGTATTCCAGTCAACATTGTCAAAAGCTTTCTCTAAGTCTACAAATGCTAGAAACGTAGTTTTGCCTTTTCTTAATCTTTCTTGTAAGATAAGTCGTAGGGTCAGTACTGCTTCACGTGTTTCAACATTTCTACGGAATCCAAACTGATCTTCCCCGAGGTCGGCTTCTACCAGTTTTTCCATTTGTCTGTAAGGAATTCGCATTAGTATTTTGCAGCTGTGACTTATTAAACTGATAGTTCGGTAATTTTCACATCTGTCAACACCTGCTTTCTTTGGAATTGGAATTATTATATTCTTCTTGAAGTATGAGGGAATGTCGCCTGTCTCATACATCTTGCTCACCAGATGGTAGAGTTTTGTCAGGACCGGCTCTCCCAAGGCTGTCAGTAGTTCTAATGGAATGTTGTCTACTCCGGGGGCCTTGTTTCGACTCAGGTCTTTCAGTGCTCTGTCAAACTCTTCACGCAGTATCATATCTCCCATTTCATATTCATCTACATCCTTTTCCATTTCCATAATATTGTCCTCAAGTACTTCGCCCTTGTATAGACCCTCTATATACTTCTTCCACCTTTCTGCTCACCCTTAGGTATTAGGAATGAATAAATACAACCTACAATTACGCAGGCCACAGATGACAATAATAATAATATTACTCTGTGGATTCCTTACTTTTCTTTCTTTTTATTCGAAGACGGAGACAATGAAGAAAAATAGTTCTAGTATGCTACTCAAGTAGATAAGACACATTGCCTACTCATCCACCATTAGCAATAATTTAATGAATTAAAACTATAATCTGCCATTACGTGCATGCTTATAAATACGGCGGCATGTGTAATATTAACATTTAGAAAGTTATTAATTACCATTCGAATATCTGCGATAATATACTAAAGGTAATCATTAAAATCTGTTCATTGTCTTCTGAGTGTCATTAATCCATACTGAGATTTCTGATCCCAGACTCCAATCGCCTACGATGTAAATTTGTTTGTAATATTTCTTGTCCGAAACTAGAGAAAGAAAGGGTACATGGTCATAAAAAATGTAGTATTTTAAGTAGCAGATTTAAAAGAATGCTATAGTAATACACAAAAGAGGAGGAATGTTATACATGGTCCATATCATATTTTTGTTTCAGATAGTCAATCACCAAACACAGTGTGGAGCAGTAGCAGAAAGCAAAGACAGTGAAATATAGCACCACATAAATTTATTTAGAAATGTAGCTTATCAGAATAGAACGTCTAGCACAACAATAGGGTGAGCTGCAGATACACGGACACTTAATATACAATATCTATCGACAAATACTGTGGACGTTTGCGACTTGGTGCACTGCTAAGGTTGACTGGTCGGACTACGAAGCACCAACCACTCACAACGGTTAAGTCAGGATTGCTTTATTATTGAACTGTTGTTTTTTCTTGCATCTTCTTGGGACGGTTTGTTGCGCTGCGTAGTGGCACGCGACGGTAAGAGGTCGACGGCCGCTTCACTGGGAATTTGCATGTAGGATGTGCCGCGGCGAGACAGTCCTCAGCTGGCGGCGGCGCGGTCCTGGCTTCGGTGCCAGTCGTCCTCCCGCGGCGCCTCCACCTCCAGTAAGCTGGTCAGCAGCGACGGGTCGTGTGGCGGCTCCTGTCAACCGCGCTCCCTGACAGTTTCACACTCTAGCAAATGTTCCCAGTTAAGTGTAAATGTGCGTAGTTCTCTAAAATATCATCACCTTTTATCTTATTCAGATCCCCCAGACAGTGTTAGAATGCCATTTACGTGTAGCATACTTGATGTGACGAGTCATACGCACATATACGAGGGTTGGAACTTAAATAGTGGAAATTATTTATTTACAGCTCGTACAAAATAGATACGTGTTTCAAAGTTTTACTGACCTTCAAAGTAGTCACCAGCATTGTGTATAACCCGTTGACAGCGATGTGGAAGTCGCAGGATCTTCTTAGCAGTGCCAGTTGTGCTGGCAGTTCGAGCGGCGCGGTCTATTGCCCAACGAATTTGTAACAGTTCTGAAGCGAATGCCGTGAAGTGTTTCCTTCAGTTTAGTTATCGAGTTGAGCTCACGAGGGCTTAAGGGGAGTCGTATCGCCCAAAATGACAAAATTTTACATTTTTACTTTTATGCAAATTATGAAAATATGGATGTTTATGGTTAATTTGGTGTTGGTTTTATCGAAATATTCGATTATTTACTATTTTAAATAAATATTTGAAAATAATCATGCAGCCACATTTCCGAGAATTTGTTTGTCCATCATTTCGCATTTTGGCATTTTTCTCTGGAACGATATACTCCAGAAGGCTGTGGTTTCTTTTGTTTTGTAGAGAACTGTCCGTTTCATAGGTTGCCTACACTGGCGGTACTTCGCGGTAAAGTCTTTGAACTGTACATTTGTTTGTGTTTGACAACAACAGTTATCCACTAGCTGCATTTTAGTTTCTGTATTTCCTGTGATAGTTTTCGTCATGACTAAACCAAAAGGAGTGTTTAAAAAAATACGAAACAAAGGAAACAGATACTACGGAACAAATATAGTAGAAGTAAAAAGAGTGATTAGCGCCGAAGGGCGTGATAATTTGATTGTAAATAGTGACAGTCTTTCTACTCCTCCGAGTGCTTCCAAGAAAAAACTGCTGGGTAATGATGTAAAATAGAACTCAGCTTCAGACAGTAAAACAAATTGCAGTATCATTATTAATCTACATACACTTCTTTCAGCTTTGTGTGAAACAGTGTGTTGTCGTATATGTCGAGTGGAAATTGAAATTTCTAAAAAGCTATCTCAACGCGATGGTGTCCGCCCCCGGTAGCTGAGTGGTCAGCGCGACAGAATGTCAATCCTAAGACCCGGGTTCGATTCTCGGCTGGGCCGGAGATTTTCTCCACTCAGGGACTGGGTGTTGTGTTGTCCTAATCATCATCATTTGATCCCCATCGACGCTCAAGTCGCCGAAGTGGCCTCAGATCGAAAGACTTGCACCAGGCGAACGGTCTACCCAACGGGAGGCCCTAGTCACACGACATTTTTTTTTAACGCAATGGTCTGGTGTGCACTTTTATATACTCAAAAGTTCCTGAGAAAACGGGGCATTTATATAATCAATTTAACATTGTCGAGATAGGGCGGTACGACTCCCCTTAAGTCAGGGGAGTGCAGTAAGTGGTATAGCACTTAACAGATCCATCAGTCAAACAAATCAGTAACAGCTTGCACTGTACGTGCTTGAGCATTGCCCTGCAAAATGATGATCAGGTCCTGCAGAAAGTGTCGTCACTTCTGTCTCTAAGCTGGTCGTAGGTTGTGTTCCAAAAATGAACAGCATAGGGACAAAAGTGATGACACTTTCTGCAAGACCTGACCATCATTTTGCAGGACAATGCTTAAGCACGGTACAAGCTGTTACTGATTTCTTTGACTGATGGGGCTGCTAAGTGCTATACCACCTACAGCTCTCCCCTGACTTAAGCCCTCGTAAGTTCAACTCGATTTCTAAACTGAAGGAAACACTTCACGGCATTCGCTTCAGAACTGCTACAAATTCGTCGGGCCATAGACCGCGCCGCACGAACTGTCAACACAACTGGCACTGCTAAGAGTATCCTACGACATGCATATCGCCGGTAACGGGTTGTACACATCACTGGTGACTACTTTGAAGGTCAGTAAAACTTTGAAACACGTATCCATTTTGAACGAGCTGTAAATAAATAGTTGCCACTATTAACGTTCCACCCCGCGTAGATATGGAGGTTGCATCGCGTACACAAGATATGAAAGGACAGCGTATCAGTGGATCTGTCATTTATACTCAGATGATAATTGTGAAAAGGTTTCCGACGTGATTATGGCGGCACGACGGGAATTGAAACGCATTTAACGCGGAATGGCAGTTCGAGCTAAACGCATGGGACATTCTATTTAGGAAATGATGGGGAATTCAATATTCAGACATCCACGTGTCAAGAGCGTGCCGAGAATACAAAATGTCAGACATTATCTCTCACCACGGACAACGCAGTGGTCGACGGCCTCAATTAGCTACCGACAGCAGCGGCGTTTGCTTATAGTTGTCTGTGCTAATAGACAAGCAACACTGCGTGAAATAAACGCAGAAATCAGTGTGGAACGTTCAACGAACGTATCTTTTGGGACAGTGTAGTGAAATTTGACGTTAATGGGCTGTGGCAGCAGACGACCCGCACGAGTGCCTTTGCTAGCAGCACAACCTCGCCTGCAGCTCCTCTCCTAGGCTCGTGACGATATGTATTGGACTACACGACTGAAAACCCCCGACCCGGCCAGATGAGTCCCGGTTTCAGTTGGTAAGAGCTGATGGTAGAGTTCGAGAGCGCTGCAAACCCCACGAAGCCGTGGACCCTAGTTGTCAAGAAGGTATCGTGCAAGCTGGTGGTAGATCCATAATGGGGTGGGCTGTTTTTATATGGAATGGACTGGGTCCTCTGGTCTAACTAAGGCGGTCATTGACTCGAAACTGTTACGTTCGGCTACTTGGAGACGATTTGCAACCATTCATGGACTTCTTGTTCCCAAGCAACGATGGAATTTTTATGGATGACAATGCGCCATCTCACAGGGCCACAGTTGCTCGTGATTGGTTCGAAGAACAGTCTGGACAATTCGAGCGAGTTTATTTGACCAGGCAAATCGCCGGACATGAATCCTATCGAACATTTATGGAACATAACCGAGAGGTCAGTTCATGCACAAAATCCTGCACTGGCAATACTTTTGTAATTATGGACGTCTATAGAGGCAGCATGGCTCAATATGTCTTCAGGGGACTTTCAAAGACTCGTTGAATCCATGCCACTTCGAGTTTCTGCAGTACAGCAGGCAAAAGGAGGGCCGACACGACCTTAGGAGGTATCCCATGATTTTTGTGACCTCAGTGTATGTGTAAAGGAACATCTGTTTGTCACATCACTAACATCCACATCTTTATTCCAACTGTGAATACGTGTAACTTCTAAATAGAGTGTTAAAGTATGAAATCTTTTCTAAATTTAATTGAGGACTGTTTTGATGGCCAATGTAGGCGATGTTTATGAGTGAATGAATTGACTAACTTTGATTTTGTACTTTGGCATGGTCATCACAGCGAAAAAAGGCCAAAACGGCAAGCTTACCGTCAAGGAGTGTTTCCCAGGCCAAGGGAATGAAAGCTGTAGAGAAAGATACTGCGCAATGTTTCTGGCAAGACAACCTTGGGGAAGAAGATGCCACCGTATGACCAGAAATGATCCTGCTTACTCTTTTTATTTCTGCTTTATAGTCTTTAAAAATCAGTTTCTGTGTAGGCTGTAAATGATAGCTTCCACTAGAAGCACTTGTCATACGCTTTATTAAGTGCAGCATCTATCAAGTTGCCGACATTTTCTGTGAGGCTTTGGCTACGATTAAATTCGCATTGAAACTCTTTGCTTTTGTTGCAGCTTTCTGATGAGGTTGCCCAACCATAACTGGTATTTTCCGTCACTCACATTCTTGTTAAAATCTAAGGGTTTTCCGCCTGTCCGATGCATCTTGCATGAAAAGTAGAATAGTCCTGTCATAGCTGGCTCTCTCAGGTATATTTATATTTTTGAGGGAATGCTGCATACTCCGGGGAAGATTAGTCGTACAGATAAATTAGTGTTTACGTAAAATGCTAAATTCCTTCCGTCGTCGTGTCATGTATCTTGGCCACCGTGCCTGCGCAACTGCAACTGCTAAATGTTTTCTCGACAGCCTTGTGTTCGCTCTCTTACTTTACCAAGCACACATTTCTCGAATCCCGGTTGGAATGCATCAGTGTTTAACCATCTCCATCATCTAAGTTCCCACAACTGCAAATCTTTGTTCTGAACTATAATACTCATTCTAATTATAACTGAATCCTTCTGGTTTCCTTTTTTTCATTTCTTTCAAAATCGCCCCACTACTTCACGGATAGCTCATGAGTCATATAACCCACACCTGAATAATCTGAAGTTTCCTGCAGCAGTCTTTTATCTCTTTCGACTAGCTAATATCCACAGGGTGTTTCAGATGACGTTTTTTGTCTGTAACTTACAAAATTATAGGGGAAAGGAGTATTCATTTAAAAAGGTAAATGCAAGAAATGTTACCCTTTCTCCTAGTTACGAATAGGGCTTATTTGGTTATTTTCCAGAGATTCACAGCAACGATTTATAATTTTTTAAATAATAAACTTTTTCTGTCATGTAGCTACTGTATTTGTGCTAACTAACTACAAATCAGTTTACATCAAATTTCTATTAATTTTAGCAAGGTAGCTAGAAACTATCAGTTTTTTGGGGATGTATATAGATTGGTGTTCTCGAGTCAGAATGACCTTTTAAGTGAGGTACTCAAACGAGTGTCCGTTTTGCACCTTCGAAACGACCTGCAGACGAGATGTGAAGCTGTTGGTGTGAAGCTTCCTAGATGCGCAGTTTGAAGTCACGCTCGCTTAGACAAAATAGGTTCGCCCTGCCACGGATATTGACCTGGAATAAATATGTCGTACTCATCCGACGTGTGCGTTGAGACGTTGCTGATCCTTGGCGAATGCCGACACGCCACCAATCACGCAGCCATTGCTTATGCAGCATACTCGTCAAAAAGCTGCATTAGCGATTACGTGCTGAACGATGGATTCGAGAAACAAGTTGTTTGATAAGGGACAGCAGCAACAGACGAAGACCACCAAATAGTAAAGCTATTGAAGCGTTTTAGATGTAGCATACCAAGATCCGCATGTTTTCTTACAACAAGTTGCCGAATTCAATGGTATCAGCCTGATATCGGTGTTTGGTGTGGCAAATAGCACACAGTGATAAGCTTCACGTCTACGACCTATCATCAACACCCGAGAGAATTGGAATTCAACCAGAAAATTACATTCTGCGAGGCGCCGTTAATAATTTCACTCTGGACGATTTACGAAGTGTTGCGTTCTCCGCTGAATCGACATCACACAATATGGCACAATGAACCGTCCTAATAAGCGTTACTGGCCCACTGAAAATAGAAGTTGGATACGTCATGTCGATCGACAATCGAGGTGGTCCATTAATATGTGATGTGGAATCCCTCAGGATGAAATCATCGAGTCACACTACTTCGCTTGTTCTCTGAGGGGTGAGATGAATCAAACTTTTATCGTCGAAAGTATCAGTACTCCCCTTGCAAATGCCAGTCCGGACATTTGAGGCCGTATGTGGATGCAGCACGATGTTCCCTCAGTTCATTCTGCGCGTGAACAGTAACTGAACAAGTGGTTTCCTGGAATATGGTTAGAATGCCGTAGTCCTTAGGAATGGCTCCAGGTTGATTCCAGTATATAAGAAAGGTAAAAGAACCGACCTGCAAAATTACAGACCAACATCCCTAAGTTCTGTTAGCTGCAGAATCCTTCAACATATTCTCAGTTCGAATACAATAAACTTTATTGACACTAAGGACCTTATGTCCACGAGTAAGCACGGTTTTAGAAAGCATCGCTCGTGCGAAACTGAGCTTGCCCTTTTCTCACATGATACGCTGAGAACTATGGATGAAGGACAACAGGCAGGTTCCATACTTCTAGATTTCCAGAAAACATTTGACACGGTGCCCCATAGCAGGCTGTTAACGAAGGTACGAGCGTATGGAATAAGTTTACACATATGTGAATGGCTCTAAGACTTCTTAAATAATAGAACCCATTATCTTGATCTGGACAGCATGTGTTCAACGGAGACAAGGGTATCGTCAGGAGCGCCCAGGGAAGTGAGATAGAACCGCTGTTGTTCTCTGTATACATAAATGACTTGGAGGACAGGGCAGGCAGCAAATTGCGGCTATTTGCTGGTGGTGCTATGGTGTACGGGTTGGGTTGGGTTGTTTTGGGGAAGGAGACCAGACAGCGAGGTCATCGGTCTCATCGGATTAGGGAAGGACGGGGAAGGAAGTCGACCGTGCCCTTTGAAAGGAACCATCCCGGCATTTGCCTGGAGCGATTTAGGGAAATCACGGGAAACCTAAATCAGGATGGCCGGACGCGGGATTGAACCGTCGTCCTCCCGAATGTGAGTCCAGTGTGCTACCACTGCGCCACCTCGCTCGGTGTACGGTGAGGTATCGAGGTTGGGTGACCATAGGAAGATGCAAGACGACTTAGACAAAATTTCTAGCTGGTGTAATGAATAACAGCTAGTTCAAAATGTGGAAAATCCATAATGTTCGGATACAGTGTGACTAGAGTCCTGCTTCACACAGTCAAGTACATTGCAAAGTGATATGAAGTTGAACGGGCACCTGAGAACTTTGGTAGGGAAGATGAACGGTCGAGTTCGGTTTATTGGGAGAATTTTAGAAAAAAGTGGTTCACCTCCCGCATATAGGACGCTGGTGCGACCTATTGTTGAGTACTGCTCGGGTGTTTGGGATCCGTACCAGATCGGATTGAAGAAGACATCGAAGCAATTCAGAGGCGGGCTGCTAGATTTGTTAACGGCAGGTTAGAACAGCACGGGAAAGTGTTAAGGAGATGCTTCGAGAACTCAAATGGGAATCCCTGGAGGGAAGGCGAAGTTTTTTTCGAGAAACACTGTTGGGAAATTTTAGCGAACACGACATTTGAATTTGACTGCAGAACGTTTCTACTGCCGCCAACATAAAATACGCGTAAGGGCCACGAAGATAAGATACGAGAAATTAGGGCTCATACGGAGGCATATAGACAGTCGTTTTCCCGCGCTGTATTTGCGAGGATCATATGATAGCGGAACAAACACTGGTAGCAGTTACTTCTGTAAAATATCTGGGAGTATGCGTACGGAACGATTTGAAGTGGAATGACCATATAAAATTAATTGTTGGTAAGGCGGATACCAGGTTGAGATTCATTGGGAGAGTCCTTAGAAAATGTAGTCCATCAACAAAGGAGGTGACTTACTTAACACTCGTTCGACCTGTACTTGAGTATTGCTCATCAGTGTAGGATCCGTACCAAGTCGGGTTGACAGAGGAGATAGAGAAGATCCAAAGAAAGGCGGCGCGTTTCGTCACAGGGTTATTTGGTAAGCGTGATAGCGTTACGAAGATGTTAGCAAACTCAAGCGGCAGACTGCAAGAGAGGCGCTCTGCATCGCGGTGTAGCTTGCTTGCCAGGTTTCGAGAGGGTGCGTTTCTGGATGAGGTATCGAATATATTGCTTCCCCCTACTTATACCTCCCGAGGAGGTCACGAATGTAAACTTAGAGAAATTGCAGCGCGCACGGAGGCTTTTCGGCAGTCGTTCTTCCCGCGAACCATGCGCGACTGGAAAGGGAGGTAATGACAGTGGCACGTAAAGTGCCCTGCGCCACGCACTATTGGGTGGCATACGGAGTATAAAAATAGATGCAGATGTAGATGTAGAAAGGAAATGCAAGTAGTGGTACAGGGTAGCCTCCGCCACGCACCGAACCGTGGGTTGGGGATTATCTATGTAGATGTAGACTCACACTGTCGTCCGATTTTACACCGGTATGCACGGTGATTCGGCAATGATTTTACAAGCTTTCGAGGGTGATGGAGAAGGGTAAATGCATCAGCTTGAGGTAAGAGACTTTGGTCTGCAAACAATTGAGTCGAAATTTATAAGTGAAAATCGTTGTGATGCCTCTGACAGTGGAATACATGTAGCGGTATTGTTGTTGCTAAGATTGTAGGGTAGACAACTTTCAGACGTGGTTGACTCAAATGGCTCTGAGCACTATGGGACTTAACATCTATGGTCATCAGTCCCCTAGAACTTAGCACTACTTAAACCTAACCAACCTAAGGACATCACACAACACCCAGTCATCACGAGGCAGAGAAAATCCCTGACCCCGCCGGGAATCGAACCCGGGAACCCGGGCGTGAGAAGCGAGAACTTCAGACGTGGTAGAATGGACCAAGACAAGAAAAAAGTCTGCTAAAGAAGGGCTGTGAAAGGCATACTTGAGGAGCTATGAGAACTTGTTCATCTTCGAAACTGTGAAACACATCTCCTTTATAGAATAAGTGGTCGTGGACCTTAAGGTATGTATTTTAGAGCCCATGTTTACTTGACATTTTTGCTTGTTGGGATCCATACTACCACCTCTGACAGTTGCCTGCTCTACAGTCTTAGCAAAACAGTACAGGTGCATGTATTTCACTGTCAGAGGTATCAGAAAGATTTTCACTTATAACTTTCGACTCAGTTGTTTCCGGACGTCTACATCTACATCTACGTGATTACTCTGCTATTCACAATAAAGTGACTGGTAGAGGGTTCAATGAACCACCTTCAAACTGTCTCTCTACCGTCCCACTCTCGAACGGCACGCGGGAAAAACGAGCACTTAAATTTTCCTGTGCGAGCCCTGATTTCTCTTATTTTATCCTGATGATCATTTCTCCCTATGTAGGTGGGTGCCAACAGAATGTTTTCGCAATCGGAGGAGAAAACTAGTGATTGAAATTTCATGAGAAGATCCAGTAGCAACGAAAAGCGCCTTTGTTTTAATGATTGCCACTCCAATTCACGTATCACGTCTGTGACACTATCTCCCCTATTTCACGATAATACAAAACGAGCTACCCTTCGTTGTACTTTTTCAATGTCATCCGTCAGTCCCACCTGATGCGGATCCCACATCGCACAGCAATACTCCAGAATAGGGCGGACAAGCAGTCCCTTAGTAGACCTGTTGCACCTTCTAAGTGTTCTGCCATTGAATCGCAGTCTTTGGTTTGCCCTACCCACAATATCATCTATGTGATCGTTCCAATTTAGGTTATTTGTAATTGTAATCCGTAAGTATTCAGTTGAATTTACAGCCTTCAGATTTGCGTGACTTATCGCGTAATCGAAATTTAGCTGATTTCTTTTAGCACTCATGTGAATAACTTCACACTTTTCCATATTCAGGGCCAATTGACACTTTTCGCACCATGCAGATATCTTATACAAATCATTTTGAAGTCGTTTTGATCATCTGATAACTTTACAAGACGGTAAATGACAGCATCATTTGCAAACAATCTACGACGGCTACTCAGATTGTCTCCTATGTCGTTAATATATATCAGGTTCCCTTGCCTTAAACTGATTAATCTAACCTTGTCCATTACCCCCGAAAGTTTTTAACCTCATGACGGAATGACACTGCATTTTTTTTATATCTAAAGAACCGAGTTTACGTCTTGAAAGAACAGCCCCAGTTGCCTTCAAAAAATGCATCGAGGAGGCTAGTCAATCCCTGAAACCAGCAACTTTACGATTCGTCTGCAGGTCGTTTAGAGGACGAATTGAATTGTATATTCACGTAAATGAACATTTCGGCAATCCCAATTATGCGCAACTTGTTGCATCCAGCCCCCAAAACTCTGAATCTTGCTAGTTCCCTAACTGAAATTTGTTACACATTGATCTGTGTAAAAGCTGATTTAAATTCATCAGCTACATGACAGCAAAAATATGTCCACAGCTCCACAGAAAGGGTACTTTTACTTGTCGAAATAAAATAGTGGAGACTGGGGCAAGTTGACGAGCGGGGAAAGATGAAAAATGATTTGGTTTAGATTCCCATATCTATGTAGCAGCATCGTATGTAATACTACTAGCGCTCCACACGACTAGGAAGTAAAATATAGTGCACTGACGCCACTCGTGCCGTGGCGTTCCTTGCTATACTCTGATCGAGAATTTTCTGTGACGTGCTGCAATTTTCTACATCTGTGAGCTAAGACTTCGCAGACTAACAGGCAAGATATTGTTTTATACTTTGCTATACACCAGTAACTCAAACAATGTGCTTTACATAAAGACTGTGTACTTATACCTCATTCTTCTTCAAACTGCCTCAATAACGGAAAATTTGTAACTTTGTCGTTCGGGGATAGTTGGCTGGGGCAAGTTGACGACCTCGTCTTCTTGCCTCATATGATTTTTGCTGTGCCTGTTTCAGTTTTTGACTGTCTTTTTTGTGTTTTGTGTAACAGTCTTGACTTTCATGACTCACAAAGTATTTCTTAACGTGCTGAAAGTGGGCTACTTTACTAATTTATGACGCATTATGATCCAGACATGGTGAGAAGTTATAAAAAAATGTCCTCTAGAGGCGAGTGGGACCGAAATGCTATGGCAGCTGCAATAAGAGATGTCAAAGAAGGAAGAAAGACCTGCTTGGGTGCAGCAAACGTTTACAATATCCCTGAAGCAACACTACGTCGTAATTTGAAGAAAACAGATGACGTAAGAAATGAATGTTTGTTTCATACGCAAAAATATTCGTATAACTTTGTGTGTGTGCGCGAGTGTGTGTATGCGCGCGCGTGTGTGTATGCGCGCGCGTGCGTGTGTGCATTGTACGTCTGCGCGTGCGCGCGTGCGTTTGTGATATTTAGCCTATATAGGGCCTAGATCATATAATAAATAGGCCTACCACAACATAACATAATATTTAGAGACTATGTAGGACCTGGGGTCAGGTCGCTTATTTATTTTTAGTTTTCATAGGAACAACCTATTCATGGTGGACGATTTCGAGAAGTTTTTAATGAAGTGCAACTAAAAGATCTAAAGGGCTATGTGACAACACTGTATAAAATGTGTTTTGGAATAACGAAGCAGCAATGTAGAAGGCTTGCCTTTGATTACGCAGAGCAGTGTGGGATATCCCATCCATTCGAACCTTTTACCAGGATGACAGGTGATGACTGGCTACCAAATTTCATGAAAAAATTTAAATTCAGTGTACGGAAACCAGAGGCAACATAGATAGCTAGAGGAATGGGTTTTAACAAGCTTCTCAATATTGAAACAATTGCGGGAGAAATATAAACTTACGGCTTCTACCATTTACAATGCAGATGAATCTGGATCTCCACTGTGCCTAATAAGTTATCAAACGTCATTTCACCCACAGGAACTAAGAGTTTCCAAAATTGTGTCAGCGGAGAGAGAAAGGAATGTTACCATAATTTGTTGCATTAGTGCTACTGGATATTACCTGCCACCATTTTTTTATTTTTGCAAGAAAACGGATGCGACCTGAGCTTGTGGAAAGAGCACAACCAGGAACAGTTGGACACTGTAGTGACAATGGATGGAGCAATGGAGATGCATTTGTGATGTTTTTGAAGCATTTTAATTCTCATGTTAAGCTGACTTCTGAATCAGCAGTTTTGTTGCTGGTTGACAACCATAAATCTCACATAACGCTGGAGGCTATCAAATTTTGCAGGGAACATCAGATAGTTGTGGTAGGATTTACACCTCACATTACCCATCGCCTACAACCACTGGACGTTTCATGTTGTGGACCTTTAAAGAACTACTATAGCCAAGCTTGTGATAACTTTATGGTCACTCATCCAGGGCAGGCGATTACTGACAAAAATGTTGGTGGGCTATTGAGCACTGCCTATTTCAAAGCAGCCACCGTTGGGAATGCCGTTAAGGGATTCAGAAAATGTGGAATCGAGCCTTATGATCCTCTTGTGTTTGATGAGGACGATTTTGCTGCAGCAGACGTCATAGACCATGCTCTTGCTTGAGACAGTCCTATTGAACATGAAAATCCTGCAGTTCAGAGTGAAGAACCTAATGTCCACTCCTCAAAAAGCTGAATGAAGAAGCAGGACCTTCAAGTAGTGCCCATCAGGATAAACCAAAATTATGCAGAAGTATTTTTGACTTAAAACCAGTGCCAAAAGAAAAACCAAGCATGAGGAAATGTAGAGCTCACAAACAATGTGCAAATGTTTTAACAAGCACGCCTATGAAAGACAGTTTAGAGCAGAAAGAAGCACAGAAGATGGAACAAGAACTTCTAAAGCAACTAAGACGACAGGCTCGGGATGCAAGAAATAGAAGTTTTACTAAGAAACTATCGTTTTCCTTTTCTGATGTGAAGAAAAACCCAGAGTTTCGATAAAGTCAACCTATGCTTCCCAAGAAAGTTTACTTCAGTGTCCTGGATGTGATGAGATATACGAAGACCCTCCGTCAGAAGACTGGATACAGTGCTGTAAGTGCTTTAGATGGTGGCACGAAGACTGCTCAAACTGTGAAGGAGGGAAATTTGTATGTGACTTTTGTTAATGTATGTACAACAATGTATTGATATTTATAACAATAAAAATGTATTGCAGTTTTATTAAGTGTAATCTTGCCCGGTGGTCAAAGTCATCTTGCCCCCGTGCTGGGGCAAGATGACAGTTTTGCATTACTTTCTAAAATTAACGAAAAAATTCGGATAACATTACAATAAAATGATATATAACTACGAACATTGCAATAAAGACCAGTCTAATAATATTTGCAACGAAAAAATATTTTCTTCAAAAAAAATGAATTGATTAAAAATGTTTAATCGTTAACATCGCCAACTTGCCCCCATCTCCCCTACTTATTACGTTGTAAGTTAAGAGGAAAACGCCGTGCAAGGGGCGGGCGACATACCTCTGGAACGACGAGCCGCGGGCAGGCGGCCGAGGAGAACTGCGTGCAGACGGGGTCGTCGGTGGCCTGCGTGGCCAGCGGGCCCAGGAAGCTGGAGTCTGCCGCGAGGCGCGTCAGCGCGCAGAAGCTGGCGCCGCCGTCCAGCGGCCACATCCAGCCGCGAGACCGGCACTGCGCCTGCACCACACCACAGCCGCTCCTCATCTCAAGTGCTTCACGGCCCTCCACCACTTACAGGCTGACAATTATCGAACTACACTACTGGCCATTAAAACAGCTACACCAATAAGAAATGCAGATGATAAACGGGTACTCATTGGACAAATATATTATACTAGAACTGATACGTGATTACATTTTCATGCAATTTGGGTGCATAGATCCTGAGAAATCAGTACCCAGAACAACCACCTCTGGCCGTAATAACGGCCTTGATACGCCTGGGCATTGAGTCAAACAGAAGCTTGCATGGCATTTACAGGTACAGCTGCCCATGCAGCTTCAACACGATACCACAGTTCATCAACAGTAGTGATTGGGTATTGTGACGAGCCAGTTGCTCGGCAACCATTGACCAGACGTTTTCAGTTGGTGAGAGATCTGAAGAATGTGCTGGCCAGGGCAGCAGCCGAACATTTTCTGTATCCAGAAAGGCCCGTACAGGACCTGCAACATGCGGTAGTGCATTATCCTGCTGAAATGCAGGGTTTCGCAGGGATCGAATGAAGGGTAGAGCCACGGGTCGTAACACATCTGAAATGCAACGTCCACTGTTCAAAGTGCCGTCAATGCGAACAAGAGGCGACACAGACGTGTAACTAATGGCACCCCATACCATCACGCCGGGTGATACGCCAGTATGGCGATGACGAATACACGCTTCTAATGTGCGTTCACCGCGATGTCGCCAAACACGGATGCGACCATCATGATGCTGTAAACAGAACCTGAATTCATCCGAAAAAATGACGTTTCGCCATTCGTGCACCCAGGTCCGTCGTTGAGTACACTATCGCAGGCGCTCCTGTCTGTGATGCAGCGTCAAGGGTAACCGCAGCCACGGTCTCCGAGCTGATAGTCCATGCTGCTGCAAACGTCGTCGAACTGTTCGTGCAGATGGTTGTTGTCTTCCAAACGTCCCCATCTGTTGACTCAGGGATCGAGACGTGGCTATACGATCCGTTACAGCCATGCGGATAAGATGCCTGTCATCTCGACTGCTAGTTGTACGAGGCCGTTGGGATCCAGCACGGCGTTCCGTATTACCCTCCTCAACCCAACGATTCCATATTCTGCTAACACGTCATTGGATCTCGACCAACGCTAGCAGCAATGTCGCGATACGATAAACCGCAATCGCGATGGGCTTCAATCGGACTTTTATCGAAGTCGGAAACGTGATGGTAAGCATTTCTCCTCCTTACACGAGGCATCACAACAACGTTTCACCAGTCAACGCCGGTCAACTGCTGTTTGTGTATGAGAAATCGTTTGGAAACTTTCCTCATAACAGCACGTTGTAGGTGTCGCCACCGGCGCCAACCTTGTGTGAATGCTATGAAAAGCTAATCATTTGCAAATCACAGCATCTTCTTCCTGTCGGCTAAATTTCGCGTCTGTAGCACGTCATCTTCGTGTTGTAGCAATTTTAATGGCCAGTAGTGTATATGAAATTAAATCGTCACAACTTCTGAACGGTTTGCGTTAGGACTTTCGAACTGCACGGTTGGCCGCGGGGCGTGTTGGGAATTAGTATGCGCATGCGCATGGTTTGATTTAGCCACGAATGCCACTTTCATTTGGATAGGTTCGTCAATAAGCATAATCGGCGCATTTAGGGGATTGAGAATCCGCATTTTGCGATCTAGAAGTCTCTTCACCCGCAACGGGTGACTGTGTACATTTGGGGGATTGAGAATCCGCGTTTTGTGATCTAGAAGTCTCTTCACCCTCAACGAGTGACTGTGTGGTGTACAATGTGCAGTCACTGAATATTCGGTGCGATCTTCCTTGATGGTACTGTGCCGGCCGAACAGTACGTGAATGTTTTGGAAGATGATTTCACTTCCATTATCCAAAGTGACCCTGATTTCGGCAAGATGTGGTTCATCCAAGACGGAGCTCGACCACGTCGAAGCAGGAGTGTATTTCATGTCCTGGAGGAGTACTTCGGAGACCAAATTCTGGCTCTGGGGTACCCAGAGGCCACTGGCGTGTGCCATGTTTGCCCAATTTCTAGATGTGCTGGTCACAAGGGATGGCGAAAACCTGGGACACAGCGTGTATAGAAAACCGACACACACGGATCGATACCTGCACAAACTATCAAACCACCACCCGAGCCAGAAAAGAGGCATGATTAATACGCTCGTAACGCGAGCAGGACGAATATGTGAGCCACAATACCTCAGACGCGAAATGTAACACCTGGAAAGTGTTTTGAGGAGCAATGGGTACTCCACAAATCATATCAGAAGAGCAACAGAGCCAAACACTCGGCGAAGTAAGGAATCAAAAAAAGAAATGTTGGGGACGCCCCCTCTCTGCCATAGATTCCCAGAGTGGCGGACAGAATCGGCCGTATATTGCGCAAACAAGGCGTAAACACAATTTTCAAACCGAAAGATCAAAGAGTGTCTTAGATCGGCAAAGGAGAAAAGGGACCCGCTTGCAATATACCGTATACCATGCACATGCGGAAAACTTTATGTCCGAATGACTGGACGATCAATCAACACATGCGGAAAAGTTTATGTCGGAATGACTGGACGATCAATCAACACCAGGTTCAAAGAACATAAGCGACATTGCAGGCTGGGGCAGGTGGAGAAATATGCCGTGGCAGAGCGCGCACTAGGTGAGACCGACCATGTAATAAAATTCGCCGACACGGAATTTCTGGCTGTAGAGAAGCACTATCACACGCGCTTGTTCGGAGAAGCTGTAGAAATGCAAAAACACGCGAACAGCTTCAACAAGAAAGAGGAAAGCCTTGAGGTAAACGGATCCTGGCTGCCTGTACTGCAGCGAACGACTGTCGCAGGCAGCAAGAGGAGAACCGCACCGGAAATGAGCGCGGAGAAGCCCTCGGACGCTGGCGCGCCAGGTACATGTAGTCTGCGGCCGCGAGCTCGGCTCCAGTTCACCACCGGCATTGGAGGGTGAAGCTTTGACAATGCCAGCCACTCGTGCTGGCGAAACGTCAGTAAAATCATTAGATGAACGTCGGCCGAAGAACCCGAGATAGAAGCCAATAGGCAGTTTGTCAATTAACAGGATGCCGTTATGTAAAAGAGGAGTAGATTTTGCCAGTGGTGAACTGAAAAGAGGAAAACAGAACCGTGAAGAAATGAAATAGATGAGGAGTGAGAAGCATGTTTAGTTTCACAGCCTGAGAGAATGAATCGGTTGGGGGAAAACAGATGAACAACGAAATGAAATTAGAGACGAGTGTCCAGTGAGACACTTCAGCAAGCTGACACAGAGACTCCCCGGTAGCTGCGAGATCAGTGTACCGGCTTGCTAGCCAAAGGGACCCCAGTTCGATTCCCGGCCGGGTCGGAGATTTTTTTCGCTTTGGGACTAGGTGCTGAGAAACACCAGGAATGTGTTGTGTGAGTGAGAAAATTTGATTAGTATCACACGAAGTGGCTCTACCAGAATTACAACATGATTGCAGAAACTCTGGAATCAAACAATTTTTTACAAAATGCGAAGCATACAATGCTTGCTTTGAAATGGCATCATTTGGAGCTACTTCCATGAGCAGTGCACATCAGTTCAATCCTATGTTTTCGATTAAAGGAGCACTCTGTCATAGAGTAGGATCATACCATTCATTGCCAAATGAAACTGATAAATTTTTGTAGAGTGTATTTCGTTGGCGACGAACAAACTGAGTTTCCAGTGTTTTCTCTAATTTTTTCCACTATCGTTTATGAATGTTTTGGAATGTTCTCGACTATTTCAGGATGTTCTCGAATTTTTTGGAATGTTCTTGGTGTTCTGTAAAGAAATAAAAGAGTGACAGAATACTTTCTTTCAAATTAGGTTATTGTTGAATGATTAAGTGGATTTAAGAGTACTTAAAAGTATCCCTGAGCATTCGTGAGTATTTTTGAGAGTGAAATACTAACATTTTTATGATTTTTTTTTAATACTTATTTTTACGATATTCTCTAACGTGTTCGAGTGATTTTGCATGTTTTCACAAAACAAATGAAAATAAAGATCAAGCGAAACGTGTCATTTTCAGATAATAACTCCAATAAAATTTTTTCAGTGGTTTAATACAATGATAATAATTTTTTTCTGTCTTAGTCGTTGGTCTTTCCCTCTGCCTTCCCTTACTCAGCTTGCTCTGCTTTGCCGGTTCTATCTATGGACTCACGAATCGTGTCGCGTTTGTTGTTGACAGCACGTACTGTCACCTGGAAATGTACGCCTTTACTTGACTGCAATGTTACCAGTCAAGTTACACAGGCAGGCTCTCACACAAGCAAGTGGAAAGTATGTTACGTTAAACGTAGCTTATAATTTACAGGATTACTTGGCATTTTCGAGACGCTGTATTTTACACGCTACTTTACTTTCCGACAGGTAGATGCGATATTTGGAAATCGATGTGTGTAAACAAATAAACACTTGTACAAAAATGTTATTTCAGGGTTTATCACTACCATGAATCTCCTCTCCTCGACCTTGGATCCTTTAATATAGCTACCTGTACTGTTCACGGTTGCAGGGCATAACAAACATACAGGGGAGCCGACAAAAATATGGAAAAACCAAAAGTACAACACATTATCATGTCTATTACGTTGTAGGAAATCCGCTGACATTCAAAATAACTTCCAGGCGTCTCGGAATGGATAAATACAGGTCATGTACGGTCTTCAAGGGAAGCTTATATCATTCTTCCTGCAAAATAGTGGTAAGTTTTGGTAACAATGATGGAGTTGGACAGCGTTCACGCGCCCTTCTCTCCTAAGTATACGAGAAGTGCTCAATAATATTGAGATCTGGTGATTGCGGCGGCTAGGGGAGAAGTGACAATCCATCACAAAAACTGACCTGGATCGCGGAAAGTAGATGAGTTGGTACAGAATGCGAGGTGGAGAAGGTAGGCAGATGCGGAAGTTACAGTCTGCGTCTGCCATATAGTTGCTGGAGTTGTAAACTCAAATGAGCTTCCCAGCTATTCTCTTCAGTTGACCGCAAATGCTGCGTTCTTCGTCTTCGACAATCTGACATATGTATACACTGCCTGACAAAAAGGTGAAACACCCTGAAGATACGATCGGATGTCCGAGTAGCTTGGTACAGGCGCATACAATCTGCACGTATGTAAATGATTTGTAATTGTCTGTGACAAGTAGAACGGCCATCAAGTGCATTAGTATCGGCCGTGTTTAGACTTGTTATCAGGCCTGTTATGGTACGCAAGGGGCGTGAGCAGCGTCATATGACGAGTGAACATGTGAAGGACATGGAGTTATCGATATCGTGCGAGGAAGCGTTATCAGCAACTGACAGAGTGTGGAGGGGTCTCCATTTGGCCGGATTGTCCAGTCGTGAAATAACCAGACTTTTGTGGGGCGTTCAGATATGACATTGACTCGATGCTGGACTGTATGGCGACGTGAGGGGAAGCATACTCGTCGCCAAAGTTCCAGTCGACCACGTCTGACCACCACTGGGAAGAATCACCAAGCGCCAAGCGCTTTATAACTCCAAACATCTGCGTCCGCCATCCGAGAACAAGTAATAGACTCCTTGCAACATTCTGTGTCGTCTCGCGCCACTCGTCCCAAACGGGAATGACCGTCGCATGTGTAGGCTGCCATTATCACAACACAAAGGGTTATGTTTGGAGTGTTACCGTGAGTGGGAGACGTGGACTGCTGATGAATGGCGCTGCACTGTGTTCAGCGATAAATCTCGGTCCACTACCCTCGGTGACAATCGTATGGCGAGGGCAGAGGAGAGGACCAATTCTTCCAAAGTTTTGGAGAGGCAGCGGTGTTTTTCCTAGTGCCATGGCGTATGCTTGACATCGGGTATGACTACAGGTCACGGCTGATAGCACTAGAGGGAATACTGACGGCGTAACGATACATCACGGACATCCTACGTCTTCGTGAGTCACCTCTCATGGAGCAGTACCGTGTTGTCATTTTTCAACAGAATAATGCTCCCTACACATGGCACATGTGTCTGTGAACTGCCGACGTAATGTTGTGGTACTCACATGGCCAGCAAGATCGCCAGATCCGCTCCGAATGGAACGTGTGTAGGACAACCTCGGACGTTAACTCTGCCCCAGTACCAGTATCAGAGATATACAGGACCAGTTACAACAGTTGTGCAGTTGTGGTTCGGCTTGCCTCCGGACATTATACAACAGCTTCTTGATACCTGGATCCAGGACAGAGGGGGTGTAACGTCATACTGGTCTTTAGGCTTGTACTGCCAAGTTCTTTGTAAATTCGACTCGTTTTATCACTGAAATAACATCTTCGTTCCATTGTGGGCGCTTTACGGTTTTTGTCCGGCAGTGATTATGCTACCGAGATCAACACGGTGGTTTAGACAATGGATTCACATCACTGTCCAGCCATACAGATTTAGGTTTTCCGCGATTAGAGTTTTCCGTGCAGTCCCTAAATAGCTGAAGGCAAATGCTTGGGTGTTTCTTTTAGAAGTACATGGTCTATTGCCTTTCCCATTCACAGTTCGTGCTCTGTCAGCAAACGTTGTCCACGATGACATGATGTTAAAGCCCACGTTCCTCCTTACCAACCCTTCAACTTAAGTTTCTAGAAACAGACCTAATATTATATCACTTCCATTCCCTCTATGCCCTTTGACTTTTTTCTCTTGTTGCAGGACTTCTTAGCTTCTTATTCGATCAATTAATCTTATAATGAACAGCCTTCTGTAAGACTTCTAATCGTTTCTTTTTATTTCACAGTAACTGGTAAAGCTAATCAAATACACACATCAGAAAAAGTTTTGCATCACCTCGATACCGAGAGTTCCGGAACTGTACAGAAAATTGGAATAGAGATCAACATAAACATCATTACCGCCCTTTTCATTGCTCATGGAAACCACACACTGCATGTTGTACTAACATTCAGCGAGACCTTCAGAGGTGGAGGTCCAGATTGCGGTACACACCAGTACCTCTAATAGCCAGTAGCGCATCCATTTGCATTGATGCATGGCTGTATTCGTCGTGGCATACTATCCACAAGTTCATCAAGGCACTGTTGATCCAGATTATCCCACTCCTCAACGGCAATTCGGCGTAGATCCGTCAGTGTGGTTAATAGGTCATGTCATCCATAAACAGCCGCTTTCCAATCTATCCCAGTCATGTTCGATAGGATTCATGTCTGAAGAACACGCTGGTCGCTAGTCGAGCGATGTCGTTATCCCGAAGTAAGTCATTCACAAGATGTGCACGATGGGGGGGGGGGGGGGGGGGCGAGAATTGCCATCCATGAAGACGAATGCCTCGCCAATGTGCTGCCGATATGGTTACACTATCGGTTGGAGGACAACATTCACGTATCGTACAGCCGTTACGGCGCCTTCCATGACCACCAGAGGCGGACGTCGGTCTCACATAATGATAATGCCACCCCAAAACACCAGGGAACCTCCACCTTGCTGCACTCGCTGGACAGTGTGTTTAAGGCATTCACCCTCACCAGATTGCCTCCAAACACGTCTCCGATGATTATCTGGTTGAACGCATATGCGACACTTATCGAAGGAGAGAACGTGCTGCCAATACTGAACGGTCCACTTCACATGTTGTTGGATCCATTTGTACCGCGCTGCATGGTATCGTGGATGCAAAGATGGACCTCGCCGTGGACGTCAGGAGTGAAGTTGCGCATCATGCAGCCTATTGCGCACAGTTTGAGTCGTAACATGACGTCCTGTGGATGCATGAAAAGCATTATTCAACGTGGTGGCGTTGCTGTCAGGGTACCTCCCAGCCATAAGCCGTAGGTAGCGGCTATCCACTGCAGTAGTAGCCCTTGGACAGCCAGAATAAGGCATGTCATCCACAGTTCCTGTCTTTGTGTACCTTCTCCATGTCCGAGCAACATCGCTTTGGTTTACTCCGAGATGCCTGGACACTTCCCTTGTTGAAAGCCCTTCCTGGCACGAAGTAACAATGCGGACGCGATCAACCACAGTATTGACCATCTAGGCGTGGCTGAAATACAGACAAAACCAGCCGTGTACCTCCTTCCCGGTGGGGTGACTGGAACTGATCGGCTGTCGGACCCCCTCCGTCTAATAGGCGCTGCTCATGCACGGTTGTTTACATCTTTGGGCGCGTTTAGTGACATCTCTGAACAGTCAAGGGGCTGTGTCTGTGATACAATATCCACAGTCAATGTCTATCTTCAGGAGTTCAGGAGTTCTGGGAACCGGAGTGATGCAAAACTTTTTTTGATGTGTGTATAAATAAGGAGAAGCCTTTCCTAGCTGTAGACTGCCAGTTGTTCACAGACTCAGCCACCCACTGTCTCGTACCCCGGGCAGTCCATGGATGGTACCGTATGGTGTGGCCTGGTGTTACTCACCAAGACGTGGCAGGTGTTGTTGGGCCTGGGAGAGAAGAACAGCGAGATGTCCGCCTCGTAAGCCGCAGACCGCCACTCCGACCTGTGCCACAGCCACAGAGAGTTCGGCTCCACCGACACCACCTGCCGGAAACAAGGACATTAATAACCTGTTATTTTCAACGCTACTTCTACACTCTTTTGAGGACTAAAATCAACATTGTCCAATGCATTATTCCCTGCATATTGTTACGTCATTGTCCATTGTCGATAACATGAGACGTGATTGCAGGTTAAAAGACAGGAAAAATCTGTGGTCCGACAGGGGTTCGACCCCGCAAACTATTGGTTTTGAGGCAAGTGCTAGACCATCGGGTCTGTATCGGATTCTGCTCTAGCTTCACTGCTACCTGGAGTTGCGGCGGCTGGCACTGCCACTTTAATTCATTACGTTTTCCCCAGTTCCACGAAATTTCTGTGAAATATACACACGTACCTTCCTGTGAATCAGTCTATTATTCAAAACTGGATGAAAATTTCCACAGTAGTTCTTAAGATTAGCCCGTACATACCGACAGAAGTGAGCAGGGAACTCCAAGTTTATATATGCAGGAGCAGGGGCTCCCAAACTTTTCCTCTAATGGAACACTTTGAGAGTCATGGTACTTTGATGGAAGACCATGTTTATTTTGAAGATTAATAAAATACAAAAAATTGAGAGAAACTTGTTTTGTTCAGTGATTACTTCAAGTTGAAATCATAACGAATAACACAGATATCATAAAAAAAATTTAAAAAGATAGTATCGTCAAAATGTCGGAAAGAATCATGTTATTAATAGGTTTTTGCGGAGCACTTATTCTCTCCCTGTGGAAGACCAGTGTTCTGCAAAATACAGTTTGGAAAACCCTGGTATATAGGTATGGTATACAGGGTGGTCCACTTAAACGTTTCAGCGCAAATATCTCTGGAACAATAGATATTGAAAAATGCCTTTTGTGAGTATGAATGTAAGAGAGGGGTTCATGAAAGTTTATACTACGAGACATTCTAAACAGTAAGAAAATTGGAAGATTGGGACTTTAATAGTGGCAATTATTTATTTACAGCTCGTACAAAATAGATGCGTGTTTCAAAGTTTTACTGACCATCAAAGTAGACAACAACATTTTGTATAACCCGTTGCCAGTGATGTGGAAGTCGTAGGATACTCTTAGCAGTGCTAGTTGTGTTGACAGTTCGAGCGGCGCGGCCTATTGCCCGAGGAATTTGTGGCAGTTCTGAAGCGAATGCCGTTAAGTGTTTCCTTCAGTTTAGAGATAGAATTGAACTCACAAGGGCTTGAGTCAGGCGAGAGCTGTAGGTGGTATAGCACTTAGCAGCTCCATCAGTCAAACAAATCAGTAACAGCTTCCACTGTACGTGCTTGAGCGTTGTCGTGCAATATGATGGTCAGATCCCGCAGAAAGTGTCATCACTTCTGTCTCTAAGCTGGTCTTAGGTTGTGTTCCAAAAATGTACAGCACGGACAGTGCAAACTGTTACTGATTCGTTTGACTGATGGGGCTGCTAAGTGCTATACCACCTACGTGAGACTGGACGTGGTGTGCTGATATTAGTCAAGAGTGACTTTAAGGCTACCGAGACGCCATTATCAACACCCCACTGAGTTTGAACGAGATTGTATAATGGGGCTACGAGAAGCTGGATGTTCCGTCTGCAGTACTGCAGAAGACCTTAGCAGGAATGTAGCAATTGTGAATGATTGCTGGCAGCAGTGGTCACGAGGATGTACGGTCGCCTGAAGACGTGGTTCCAAAAGGCCACGTGTTATTCCCGAGACGGAAGACCATCGTGGTCGGCGTATGCCTCTGACGCACCAAGCTGCATCGGCATTAGCAATATGAGCAGCAGCTGGCACCACACACACACAAAGAACTGTAACAAATCGATTACTTCAAGGACAGCTCCGAGCCAGTCGTCCTGTAGCGTGCATTCCACTGACCCCAAACCATTGCCATATGCAATTTGAGTGGTGTCCAGCGAGACCTCAGTGAAAGGCAGGGTGGAGATCTGTAATGTTTCCTGATGATTGAGTCAATAATTAAATCAATGAAGACTAAGGGGCTAAGGACTCTCATGGATATGATGGAGTGCCTAGCAGAATATTAAAGTACTGTGCTGCACCTGTTAGCCCTGTACTTAGCTATATTTGTAATTTTTCCTTCAGGAATGGTCAGTTTCCTGAACGATTAAAGTACTCAGAAGTAAATCCGCTTTATAAAAAAGGGAGAAAGGGATAATGTAGACAATTTTAGACCTATTTCTATGCCTTTAGCGTCTCCTAAAGCTGTTGAAAAGGCTGTGTATGTAAGGATAATTGATCATTTTATATAACTTAGTTGGCTATCAAATGTGCATTTCGGCTTTAGAAGTCGTTTACAACTGAAAATGCTACATTCTCTGTGAGGTACTGCATGGGTTGAACAAAATGTTTCGAACGCTAGGCGTATTTTTTGATTTAACTAAGGAGTTTGATTGGGTTGACCACAAAATATTGCTCCACAAGTTGGATCATTACGGAATACGGGGAGTACCTCACAATTGGTTCACCTCTTACTTTAACAACAGACAGCAAAAGGACATTATTCACAATGTTGATAACGGCTGTGATGTGGGATCTGGGTGGGGTACGGTCAACTGAAGGTGCCCCAGGTGTCAGCGTTGGGGCCACTCCTATTCCTTATTTATATACCCTCTAGTGTTACAGGTAACTCTAAAATACTTCTGTCTGCTGATGACACTAGCTTGGTAGTCAAGGATGTTGTGTGCAACATGTCTCGGTTTCAAACAGTGCAGTTCATGAGATAAGTTCATGGCTTGCAGAAAATAAATTAACGCTCAATCACAGTAAGACTCAGTTTTTTCAGTTTCTAACACATAATTCAACAAAACCCGACGTTTTAATTTCACAGAATAGGTACATGATTAGTGAAAATGAACAGTACAAATTTCTAGGTGTCAAGATAGATAGTAAACTGTCATTGAAAGCCCACGCTCAGGATCTTGTTCAAAGACTTAATGCTGCCATTTTTACTATTCGAACGGTGTCTGAAGTAAGTTATCGTTCGACACGAAAATTAGTCGACCATGCTTATTTTCATTCGCTTATGTCGTACGGTATTATATTTTGGGGTAACTTTTCCCATTCTAAAAGGATATTTTTGGCTCAGAAACGGGCGGTTCGGGCAATAAGTGGTGTGAGTTCACGAACGTCTTGTCGACCCCTGTTCAATAGTTTGGGTATTTTGACGTTGTCCTCTCAATATATACATTCTTTACTGTCGTTTCTTGTTAACAATATCAGCTCGCTTCCGGGAATAAGCAGCTTTCCCTCATTTAATACTCGGCAGAAATCCAACGTACATTTGGATCAGACTTCCTTAACTCTTGTGCAGAAAGGTGAGCAGTATACTGCTGCATCCATTTTCAGTTAGCTACCACAAGAATTCCAAAATCTTAGTAGTAATCCAAGCGCTTTCAAATCGAAACTGAAGGGTTTCCTCATGGGTCACTCCCCCTATTCTGTTGAGAAATTCCTTGAAAAACTATGCTGATTCTTATGTTATATTGTTGATTGCGTTTACTTGAAGTTATGGCTTGATTTTTTAGGCTTCATGAACATTTTATTTTTATCTGTTATTACATTTACGTTCCAATTTCATGTACTGACATGTTCCATGATCTTGGAGATTTGCTCCTCAATTTGGTCCAATGGAACTTGACGTGTAAATAAATAAATTAATTAATGCACCATCATTTCACATTTGCAATGACGTATCTCGCGCTTATATTAACCTATGATCTTGCAACGTTAATAACTTAAATATGTTACCTACACAAATGAATTATCGAAATTTCATTACTCTATATTAATTATTTTTTGATATTGCGATTTTTTTCCATCGTGTACTTGATACTGAAGTCCTTGTCGGCTCGTAACCACACGTTCGCAGTTCTCAGAAACGGCGAGTTTATGGACCCATATTAACTGGAACGATTTTGCTCTTGTTATAGTTTAATTTCACTTGCATCAGTTTTGACTATTAATTATGATACACAACGCATATACACACCAGGCAAGAATTATAGAAGCTGCAGCTGCAGCATCAAAGAATCCGAACAGCCCAACTACAAATGCAAAATTCTATGTAAACAACAGAAAAAACAGTGAAACAGTTTAAATATCTAGGAGAAATTGTAACCTACAACTTGAATGAAAAAGAACTACTTGGTTAGAAAGAACAAATAACATGATAAAGGCTCAAAAACTAACGTGGTCTAGATATAATAAAAACTGTATGATCTGACAAACAAAACACAAAATCTCAAGAAACTGAAGAAACATGGAAATAAGATTTAAATAAAAAATAGACAAACGACACACGCAAAAAGGGTGTTTACAGTGATGCACGACGAAAAAGGTCAGAACGAATGAAAAGATGTTGGACAATTCGGAAGGAACGAAACATGTACTTATCAAAGAAGATGACCAGCAAATGATAGACTAAAGTGGTCCAATGAGGCCATACAAGTATATAATAATAATAATAATAATAATAATCGCATTAGACAGAACTTAATTACAAGCAGAATCATTCGTACAAGTAATATTAACATTGCTCCAAGTGGTCAATTCACTCGCCCTGTGGCGACAACCAAGCTATCGGATTCGAGGAGCTTGGGCTCGTCAACAGAGAAAGTCGGAGTTGTCTGGTGGACGTCCACGAAAATCTCACACATGTGTTGGCACTTTGAACATCCAAACACTTATTCAA
This sequence comes from Schistocerca serialis cubense, assembly GCF_023864345.2. Taxonomy (NCBI): domain Eukaryota; kingdom Metazoa; phylum Arthropoda; class Insecta; order Orthoptera; family Acrididae; genus Schistocerca; species Schistocerca serialis. The sequence continues at coordinate 1,125,148,521 of NC_064638.1, read as the reverse complement.
TCTTACTACAGAACTCAACAGACAGAAAATTCAAGTCCTTTAAATTAAAGAGACTAGATTCATCGATTGGGAAACAACAGACTACAACAACTACCGTATATTTAAAGGCGGAACAGACAAAGAAATATGCAAAGGAGCTGCAGTATTAGGCATGGCCTTTATTTGTGAAATGGGCCATCCTTGACTCTGTTACAGATGTAAACAAATCAGCAACAGTCTAATGACCATGCGAATTAAGCACACCAACAAAACATACACAGTTATTAATGTTCACGCACCTACTAACATTTACAGACATGAAATTTAAATGTCCAGAATTCCTAAGGTGGACTCAAAAATTCTTCTAGGTGATTTCAACGCACAGATTGGCAAAGAGAGAAACGTGAAAAAACAGTCGGCAATTACCCTACACACATATTCACCGACGGGCTCATCGAATTGTACCAACAAAACAATCTAAAAATCATGTCGACATCACTTCGAAAGAACCCTAAGAAACAAAAAACATGGCGATCCCCAATCCTTCAGCGAGATGAATTTCAAATAGACCATGGTGCGATCTTCTAAAATTCACACCCAAAAAGGAATTGCCGAAAGAAAACACCACTAATTCCCAAATCTGATTTGAGAAATCTAAGAATAAAAAATAACAGAAGTGTGAGAAAAACTACTTACAAACAACTGGAGAGGTTTCCAAACGAAAATTATACAGAAAGCAGGAGAACTGATCCCATCAGAGAAAAAATCCAAATACCCATGGTGGAAATTTAATTGTGATAACGCAATAGAAGCGAGACAACGATTGTGGCAACAATTGTGACAAATCAGAAACCACAAAGGGAAATTTTTCGAAGTTGGAAACAAACAGCTAAAATATTTAGACAAACTCAAAGAAAATACCTCAATGAATAGCTAAACTAAACTGAAGAAGACTTTAGGAACCAAAAAACACACGACGTTTACAAAACGTTTGCAAATCAAATCAAAGGATACCCTACACGAAACCTCTGTTTCAGGAAACAAAATGGAAAATTGTCACTAACAAAGAAAATTGCCAAGAATTTGACAAATATTTATCACAGCTTCTAACTGCTCGAAACTATGTACGAAATTCCCCAGGTTACAACCAGAGCACACAAATGAAACATCACTACAGCCAACTCAAAAAGAATTTTGTAGTCACATTAAAAACCTCAAAAATAATCAGTCATCTGGAGAAGATGTAATTGTATCTGAACTACTGAAGAACCTTGGTCCAAATTCCTTAAAAAAGATCACTCACATCATCCAAGAAATTCGGCAGACAGAAAATATTCCAGAGGATTGGAAATGTGCACTAATTCATCCATTGCACAAAAACGGAGGGAGATTAGATGTAGACAACTACAGAGGCATTTCACTTTTGCCGGCCACTTACAAAATTTTATCCGTTTGTCTCCTAAAGAGGGCACAGCGCAACTAGAAATACAATTTCAGATTACCATGCAGGCTTTCGACCTAATAGATCGTGCCCGAACAGATCTTTAATCTTAAAACTATTTTAAAAATTAAAGCAATTACGTCGAAACCAATAGTCTGCACATTTGTTGATTTTAAAAAAAGCATACGTTTCTATAGATAGAAATCTCTTTGCAATATTCTGATAGAACGAGAAATAGACACTAAAACTCGAAAACTGATCTAACAAACACTGACAGAAACCAAGTCAAAGATTAAATTCATAGATGAAATTTCGGAACCATTCTCGCCACTATTATTCAACATAGCTTTACAGAAAGTAATGAAAGAATGGGAAATAGAACTAGAAAACAAAATTTCTGGAAGCCAATCGAACTAGGAAGAGGTCAAGGAAAATTTAACGTCCCATATTTTGCGTTTGCAGACGACTTATCGATTCTAACCGACAGTGAAGAAACAGCAGTAAAACAAATCGAGCCCTCAAAGAATGTACAGAGAAGGCTGGCCTGCATATCTCCTTTGAGAAGATTGAATTTGTGTTTTCCAAGCTAGATATTTCGAAACTTAAATTATGGTGAAATAAACAGTCAAAGACTTCTAGTATCTCGGTGTAGTTATTAAACCAACAGGACTTGAAAAAATAGCACAGAAAAACAGACTGCAGAAAATCAAGAAAGCGTCAGGACTTGTCTGAGATTTGTATAATAAAAATGCCTGTCAAAATGCACTAAAGTCAGACGCTACAACATGGTAATAAACCGACAGTCACATATACAAGTAAAACATTCTCATTGAATCGAAAGCTAGATTTACAAAAAATTAAGAAATTCTGTACCACAATACACGCAAGATGGACATAGACTGCAAACCAGCGAGACAACAGAAAAAGTGTCAAATATCGAAATTAACACCAGAAAGAGACGAATGAAGGTCTGTGGACACCTAGACAGAATACCTGGAAACAGACTAACAAAACGTCTATTTGAGTATGTGACATCACTTAAACCATCAATACCCTAGGTAACTGAAGTTAAGAAGGATTTAACAAAGGCAAAAATTGACGTAACAAACACATCAGTCATGGATACATTCAGAAGAAAAACTGATAGGTTTACTCCGGAGACGGAACCAAAACAATAAGGACCAAAGTGGACGGAAGAAAGAAAGAAGGTCTTTGGGGAGAAAATGAAGAAATATTGGGAAAAAATGAAGAGCCCTGAGAAAGATTGAAAATCGCGTGCTTATCGTTCTCCCATGGGAACATTCGCTAATAATAATGATAATAATAATAATAATAATATTCGTAGAAACGATGACCAAGTAGTAGAAAAAATCACATTTCACTGTATAACCAAATATTGGAGCCCCCAAAGGCAATACATACACCTAGAAGACAACGGTATTCCCATTCGCAGTTAAGTCTTCCACTCACCTAATACATTTGACACAAACGCTGATATTTCGGCAGTCTTGCGCAGCGGTAGCAACTATTTTTTCTCTACATCTTATCTAGAACTGTATTCGCCCTCTTCTGATCGACACTTTTAAGGTTTCTCCGTGCCTAAGGATAGGTTTACGTTGGGGCTATAGTAAAAGAGAAGGGCGTCGAAGAGAACAGTGACCAAAGCAAAGGCTGACTCTAAGTTTCTACCAACGTACAGGTTGTGAGAACAGCATTGATTGAACTGAGTACCGAACAGTATATTTTTTGTATTTGGAATGGAAGCTAAGGTATTTATTTCGTACAGGAGTCCCTGAAAAACAAAGCAATGTGCGATCAAGGATATATTGCTCAAAATCATTAACTATTAACTATTAACACGCGACAAGTTGAAAAAGGTATGTGTTTCAGTCAATTCCATACTTTTTCAGATATCTGTCTTTCGGTCAGTCATTTAGAAACTAGCGTTTTCGTTTGATGTTGGAGCTCCAACGCTTGGGAAAAACGAGGTAATTTAGGTTATCGTTGTCAAAAACGAAAATTGTCGATGATTTCAAAAAACCGCGGATGGTTACCTTTGTAAGTGAAATTTTCATAATTGTTTACGAGGCGTAGATGAATAACGCCTGCCCGTTCTAGATCTTTGTTCAAAACTTACAAACAGAATGTTCTGTTGTGTTAAAATGACTGGTTGATAGTAATTATAAGTTCATCAACATTAAATTTAGTGGTAGTAAAACATAATGGTGGTGGAACATTCTGGTCTTCAGCGTTGTTGTTGTTGCATTTGTGAAACAGAAGACTCAGAATTCCTGACGCTAGTGCTCTGTCGATCTGTGGGATGACTTAATTTTGTTATTGTAGACTATGAAGCTAAACCAGTTTCAAGCAGTTCGTTAAAACCGAACGGAAGGCGTGAATTAAGTGCTGACAAAGAATACTTCTACAGTAGGTTATCACGAGCGTCGTTGAACGTGCCTTTGGTGTAACATTTTCTAAACAGAGAATGTTAGCCACGGCAATGGGCCGACGCCAAAGTTAAAGGCATTTGCTTATTGCATGGTTTCATATGAGACAGGGAAGGCATTGAGTATTACCTCACATGGCGAGAACGTCACAGGCAATATTTGTCATCTAACATTTCTTGCACGGGAATATCAAACCAAACAGCCGCAAATATTCACCATCTCTTCAAAACTTACCTTCGTCTGATTTCAGTTTTATTTATTACAGCTATTACAGGAAAAATAAACTTTTTCTCATCTGTACTGTTTTGAATTTAGCTGCCAGGTGATTCCAGAATTCGCCCAAAACGAACCTAGTTGCGATAGTTTTTGTTATTTCTTCCGACAATGCAGGCCTATCATATATTTAATCAATAAAACTTCCGACACCATACTCGATACTAGCGAAGAAAATTAAAGCTAGGTTTATCGCCGCTCCTAGCGCAGCCCACCTTGTAAGCGTAGTCCAGAGCGATGCTCTAATATAAACAGTGCTGAGAGAATGCCTTTCGCACCTACGCTACTATCGTCGCACGCGTCATTTGTCACTGCTCCAACTTGAGCATACCAAAGCTACCCTGCAAAGCATCAATCAACATTACATATTTTCATAGCTCGTATGAAACACAACACAACGTGGGAACGACCTGCGGGCCAGAGAATGCGACTGTCAGTTGAGATTTTAAACAGAAACTTCATGTACGGAGTAATTTACCTTTTCGTAGCCTGTGCATAACTTTTAAACTATTCTGTATGCTTCTACTGTCGCGACCTAGGCTTTTGACAGGAGAGTCATGCGTCTTTAATATCATCCGTTTGGTTCCTTTATCGCATTCTAAAGGACCGCCCATTCTAAATGAAGTAATATTTTTTAAAAAAATGGCGTAGCAATGTTAATAGGGAAGAAATGAAAGGCATTTCCCATGTCTAGAAATAGGAGACAGCGGCAAGTGCTTTCACTTTCATCATTTAAATGTTAAGTATCGAATTAATTTAGGAGGAGAACTGTCGGGCAAACAGAGCCTGCTGACTGGCTACACACGTCCGCCTTTCTCTGTTGTCGGAAGGAAGACTGCTCAGGCCACTGCTCCATCAAAAATGATTCAGATGGCTCTGAGCACTATGGGACTTAATTTCTGAGGTCGTCAGTCCCCTAGAACTTAGAACTACTTAAACCTAACTAACCTAAGGACATCACACACATCCATGCCCGAGGCATGATTCGAACCTGCGACTATAGCGGCCGCGTGGGTCCAGACTGTAGCGCCTAGAACCGCTCGGTCACTTCTGATGGCCTTTGCTCCTTCACATGGTTGGTTGCGCAGAAAGCGTGTAAACGCACTTTTGGGTAGAGTCTAAATGTGGATTGGGTTGGTTGTATGTAACACAGATATTCAGACTTGGCCGCGGATCGTGGTCAAGATTGTAGGACTTGTGACGTTAACCTGTGTATTTTCTGCATCTAGTGCGTCGCTATGCTCGATGAATTGCTTTCGGTGGTTCCTGGCTTCGCAAACGAACTGTCTGGAAGCAGGTTTCCCAGGGACCAATGCAGGTTCCATATGGTATCATTCCACGACATAGTTGTACCGATATCAGCAGGAGCAAACTTCAACCATATCGAATTCTCAAATCTGTGGTATACAATTCATTTTAGTCATGTGTATCATCCTAGGCGTGAGTCAATAAATGTTACTGTATAGAGTAAACACAAATCATCTACAGGAAATAATAAAAGCAGTTATCTACAGTTAGCAAGTATGGTTCACGTTACATTACATTGTATGGTGCCTTTACAATACAATAGCAACGAAAAAGGGAATGTCTTGTTTTGCCATAGAGGCTTAAGGATCAAAAGGCGAGATGGAACAACACTCGACAAATATCCACTGAACGGACACATAAACCTCAACAAATTTAACGGTCAGAAGGAATGCATGAAAACAATACAGTTTCTATAATCCACAGTGAACGGCTGCCATGGCTTTAAACAAGAGTCGTCAGTCAAAAAAATGGTTAAAATGGCTCTGAGCACTATGGGACTTAACTTCTGAGGTCATCAGTCCACTAGAACTTAGAAGTACTTAAACGTAACTAACTTAAGGACGTCACACACATCCATGCCCGAGGCAGGATTCGAACCTGCGACCGTAGCGGTCGCGCGGTTCCAGACTGTAGCGCCTAGAACCTCTCGGCCATCCCAGCCGGCTTCGTCAGTCAATTGTGTAATGATTTCTTCGTGTTGTTTGCAAGTTTCAGCATATTGAGTGGATCTCATCTCTTGCTGCATCTGCTAATAGTGTTATAGCAAAATATGTAAGTGCATATTCCAATTTAACTACATTCAGAGGCGTTTTAAAAATCAGGAGCTAAATAAACCTCCGCTGACGTGGTATGGTCAAAACAGTTCAAATAGTTACTTTAGTTAGTTCCAAAATATGTAGTATGGATCTGGTCATAGACATAGAGACATACCACGCACCAGTAAGTACAGCCAACCACATGAACAGCAGTTTATATTTCTCCTCTATTCCTTGTCCAGTTATTTTTCCCTTCTGGTGAAAATGGTGTTACGTTTCATACTTACGCTACGTATCACAGAATGTGGCTAAAATATTCACAGTCTAAAACTATGAAATTTCATTATATTTTGGAACCTCTAGTGCTCAGCTAAGGCAAGAAATAATTGTTCGGCAACAATATAAAATTACTTATTCGTTCTGTGGTAAGTTTTACATTCGTCGGTCATACAGAGCTAAGGCAGCAAGAGTAGCCTACTATGAGTGTAACTGGATAATACAGAACACTGATTCTAAAATTTCCGATATTTAGTGATTGGAAGCCATGGTACCGCTCAACCTTTTTTTTCGCCCCATTTGACAAAAGACAGGACGAAAGTTTTAATTGTTGAAGATCCTTGAGACCAATGAACATCAGGCAGGCAGCCCATACATTATTTTAAACTATCAAACTCACTTTCGTACTTTCCCGTACCTAAATATCATCCATTGCGTTGGAACAACTTCTCTACACTCCCAGTAAAGTCTGCCCCACCCTGTTTGTCCACTTTGTGTTATATTTATCATCTTTTGGTTCTCTATATATTCTAAATCGTGAACCAGCTTGCTGTTTTACCATATTTACAAATTCTCAGTAGTTCTGTCTATCGGTAATTATTTACTTGTATTTACAGGAACACGTCTATTATTAAAAACTTATGTTAGAGTACGTAATTCCTTTGTTATGAAATTATAATCAGTTATAGTGTGATTATAATGAATAATCCATTTTGCAGGAATACATTCATCTATCCTCATTTTTAATCACCACTAGTACTATGCTGTAAAAGACAACATAGTCGCCTTTTACTTTAAAAGCTATTTATTTGCACTTCTTCATATTCCACAGTGTGGAGATTATCGAGTGCCGTAATTGCGCTTTAGCATATATTAAAAATCTAAAAATCGACTGATACGTTTACATGTCATCTTTATAGCTGTATGCTGGGTCTTTCTAAGGTTTTTGACATTCTTAACTTGAATCACATCAAATCACTCTTCGTACATGCTGTTCATACTACTCGTCTTTTAACATGGCTGGCATTTTTAACATGAATCACACCAAATCTATTCGTCTACAGCCTCCACATGAATTGTTATATAAACACTACCCAGGAATAGGGATATGTTCATGTTAAAGATGTTAACGTTAAAAAACCAGCGTATAGATACGACGGTGACGAGTATACGCATCGGACTATTTTTAGATTTTCACATGTACTACAGCACAGTTATACCACTTGACAATGTCTACACGGACGAATCTGCAGTAGCGCATATAAATAACTGTTACAGTTAAAGGCAACTGTGATGTCTTTTACGAAATTTTATATGAGTTTTAACCGTAACCATTCTACATCTACATCTACATCCATACTCCACAAGCCACCTGACGGTGTGTGGCGGAGGGTACCTTCAGTACCTCTACCGGTTCTCCCTTCTATTCCAGCCTCGTATTGTTCGTGGAAAGAAGGATTATCGGTATGTTTCTGTGTGGGCTCTAATCTCTCTGATTTTATCCTCATGGTCTCTTCGCGAGATATACGTAGGAGGGAGCAATATACTGCTTGACTCTTCGGTGAAGGTATTTTCTCGAAACTTTAAGAAAATCCCGTACCGAGCTACTGAGCGTCTCTCCTGCAGAGTCTTCCACTGAAGTTTATCTATCATCTCCGTAACGCTTTCCGGATTGCTAAATGATCCTGTAACTAAGCGCGCTGCTCTCCGTTGGATCTTCTCTATCTCTTCTATCAACCCTGTCTGGTACGGATCCCACACCGCTGAGCAGTATTCAAGCAGTGGGCGAACTTCCTTTGTTTTCGGATTACATTTCCTTATGATTCTTCCAATAGAGGTCAACCAGTCAACCAGTATTATTGTTTTTTGGTATGTCTCAACTAGACAGTAAATGGTATGGCTCTCTGTCTCTTAGCTACTGCAACACACTTTTCTCCTCTAATATACTAGTAAAACATTTTTACAAGCATGAGGTCATTTTTGATAACGACAGTCAACGATTGTCCGATGAGGACCTAACAACCCAGAAATCGATTAACAAGGCAAATATTATCTAGGATTAATTCTTCACCCAGCTGTGGCCTGTAGGCTGTTTTAAAAAACTCTATGAGATTATTTCTGGAAGCTATCCCGTAGGTCAGGCTAAGTCTCTTGTCGGCGATATTCTTCCTGCCAGTAGTGCTGATCGAGGTTTGTGAAATTTTGGAAGTAGAAGTGAGCACTGGTGGAAGTTATACTTTGAGGGTGGATCGTGGATCGTCCCTGGATAGTGCAGTCTGTCAGAGCATTGCCTGCCTTAGTCAAAACTTCGGGTTCGAGTCTCGGTCCAGCGCAGTGTTTTAATCTGTCAGGAAGCTTCAAGGTAAACATCACACACAGCTTACAGTTCGTGTTGAACACATTTAGGAATCAGCCCACCCCTCCGTGCCCCTCCTTTACAGAGGAGGAGTGATCACCTGGTAGCGGGAGCAATTGCCACACGTGGAGAAGGACGACATCCAGTCTTCCAGCCGGACAAGCAGTGCGTTACGCACTTCGTCGCACGAACGCATCTGCGTCTTCCTGCAACATAAATACGTCTTATGTGTATTCTGGTCCATAAATGTCAGCTGAATTATGATATACATCATTTATATTATCCAGCAGCAGTAATTTAGAATTTCTGTTAATCGTTTCACTGCTAGTGGATCATTCCATAACAATTCATCAGTTGTCTCTCCTAGACCATCACGAATTTGGACGAAATTTTATGTGCAGATTCGCACATGTCCCCGATGAACATTGATAAAGTTTACATTCGTCGAAGCAATACTAGACGAGATATAGTCACTCGTTTGACTCCATGCACGACTTCGGGCGGATCGCACGTAAATTTCTGGTGACTATGAGCTGTTATATCTCGGACAATATGCTGCTGAACGAAATGAGATTTGCCCATCCTGCGAAACTGCGCGTTTTCTCTTAATAATAATAAAGAAAAGAATTTTACGAGATATATTCAGCCAAAAAACGTTAGACAAAGTCACTCGAAAAATATTTCAAAGTTAGACTTCTTCTAGTCCAGAGACTCAAGGCTTGATGAACGTGAAACTTGGCGTGCAGTAATCTAACAACAGAAGGGTCTCAAATGTAAAGTTTCATTTATGTACCACTCTCCAATGTTGAATAAATTGAGGCAGAGTGAGAGATTTTGTAAAAAGGTAAAAAAGCGGTATTCACGACCAGCGTTTCCAAAAAAACTATGTTCTGCAAAACTTTTCAAACTGGGATTATTAGAAATATCATGGCTTTAACAGCCTAAAAAAGTGTATTTAATTATACAACGTGAGCTAACATAGATAGGTAATTTGAATTAAATTTGGCCGCGAAAACTGCGGCTTGAAAAAATGTAAATTTTGGATTCTTATATCTCGCAGGGTAAACTCCCGCTCAACATGAAACTTAATACGTAGTAGATCGGTACAACAAGGGTGTGGAACAAAAAATTTCATTCACCTACTGTTTTCCAATAATCTACACATTCGTAGAAAAGGTGGCGATTTTTGTGAAATTGACTTCAAACTAATCGCAGTTGGAAAGAGCATGTTTTGAAGCTTTCAGAAAATCACTTTCAAGTTTCCAGTGTGCGCTCACAGTATCTGAAAATAATGACAAATTTGAGGGAATGTACCATGGCAAACGGCTACATTGCAGTAACCTGTTATCCGTGTTTCGATGTATGTGGTGTTTATTTTCAAACTGACAGGTAATATCTCACTACATTGCGATGGTGCATGATGACATTGTCACTAGCGGTTCAACAACATGAACCGGCAACCCTATCGCCATAGGGATCATTCCCGACAGCTGTGCAATACCAGTCACGGGTAATTTCTTCATTCAGATCCCACTAGCCTGTTGTAACAACAACAACGCTGTACTATTATACAAATAATATTTTTTCTGATTTTTCGATAAATTAGTGTAATCGATGTTCCGATTTCATTTCTTTTTCATGTCATTATGTTAAAGAAACTGTAAACGATTTTCAATGTGAATATTAATGTTTATGTCGAATTTCAAGCAATATTGTAATAGAATTAAAGTGTAACAAACGTTGAATCTATTGTAACATGTTTAAAATTGTAATTGTGCGTCTGGTCCATACGTAGGCAATGTGTTAGGATATGTAGAATGTAAAACCTCTGGTGAATACCCTGTCTGTAGGGGAGCGGTAAAATGTGGATGGCAGGTGAGCGCGGGAAAATGCACACGGACGCTGCACGGCATAACGGGCTCAGCAGTAGTAGTCGGAGTTGGGCATTGGTCTGAGCAACACGTTCTGGATCGAGGAGGCTCTCCTGGAAGACGTAGTTTCATTGAGCCTCGGATATGCCGTTCCGACGCCTATACAGCATGGCAAAATTCCATAGGCACTAAATGCGAAAAGCACTGCGACGCTATGAAGAAGTAAAGTGCCGATACATCAAGAGCCATTGCTGTGGTTGTATGTGTGCTCCGTGCCTCGCCATCTCGCCGCCCGCCAACCGCCGCATCGATACGAACAGGTTGAAACTTTTAGTACTGTATTCGTGTGGACCAGTGTTACTTTTGTTCCATACTGTTCAATAACAACTTAAATTTTACCAGAACTGTCCTATCATTTAATTATCATCACAACTAACCTAGCCAGGGTCCTTTCCAAATGTTGTGCAATCCGAGTGTCCCGAAATGAAGAATTAAAGTTTATGTTAATAATAATTACCTGCAGACCTAGCTATGTTAGAATGATGTTTCAAGAACTTTTTTTGTTAATGAACTAATAGACGAATAACAAAGGTCTGACAAAGTTGGAAGATAATTTTGATATTGATTTAGTAGTGAAGTTTAATCATTTCGAGATAGATATAATGGTATTTAAATGAGCAGGAAATAAAATGAAAAGAGTAGTAATTAATATATCTTGAGCACATAATGATTTCAGTAATCAAATTTTTTAATACAGTGATCATAACAGTTTCAGGGTCCCCCCTCTTTTTTATTCATTTGAATTCTGAAGTGTTCTAGACTGATTTGATCAGCAAAATTAAAGTCAATATAAAAAACCAAAATTTATCAGTCTTTTACCTTTATCAAAATTGACATTGTGTGTGTGATTCGAAAGTGCTATTTCTAGGGTAACCTATGCCCGATTTTAATCAGATCAATAGACAGTACGAAGTTTTGTAGTAAACATTATAGTGTAGTGTTATGTATTTATGGTTTATCCCTATCAGTACAGAAAGTGAAATCATCAGTTCTATAGATTTTCTGGTTCTAAAATTTACCATATTATGCTGTGTTACTACGTGTTGTTTTGCTTGAACGTACATCAACTTGTACAGGGAAGACACTCAGTTAATGCCTAATTAGGCTAGCGACCGTATTATTAACAAATTGGTAGCATCTCCTGTGTTGTTTCTTGTCCGTCCTGACGTGTAGTTGCATTTCGGACTTGCCTGACGTATCATTGTTATTACAGAGTGGGTGTAAGTCTGATTTGCCTCCATTCAGGTACACGCGGTCAATTTCTATACAAAAATCCTTTCTCATAAGGTGAAGCCCGTCAAGTTATCATAGTACAGGCTTTAATGAGTATCGTGCCCCAAAGCGCAGTGTTACACTGTAATTTGTTTTCTTAATTAAAGTACCAAAGCCATGTGGTGGTACCTGTCTGTTGACGACTGACGAGACTGGACTGGAAGGGAGAACCAGTAGAGGTACTCAAAGTACCCTCCACCACACACCGTCAGGAGGCTCGCGGAGTATGGATGCAGATGTAGATGACAAACCATTTCCTAAGTACCTTTCTTCGATTCTAAAGTGTGCTGGAGTGTCTCACATTGGCGCCAAAAGATAATACCAATTTTGATTTTAAATTTCACAACATCGCAATTTACATTTTTCGAAATTTTTTTAGAGACTTTCTGCTGTTCATTTACTGGAAATTGATACTGTCAGCCACCTGATGATATTGAAGGGAGAGAGAGCGTGGAAATGGGATCCTGTTCTGGTACTCAACAAGCATCCAGCATGAGCTGAATCTTGAGGACGCATAAATTGTATCAGTGCATGAATTTGTTCCCCTGAAATGTCAATAATGTGGCAGCGTCGAGAAGTTTAAATCGAAATTGATATTACTGTTTGCTTGCCGCCTGTGACAGACAGTCCTAGAGATTTGAGAATTGGAGACAAGGTACTCAGGCTTGGTTGGCTTTGTGGACAAACAGGTACCACCACAAGGCTTTAGAATCTAAGTTAAGAAACCACATAAGCGGCTAGGGATCCTGGATAAAGAAACCCACCCGTGGCTGATATTGCACGCCTATCGGTCGAGACCCCAATGGCGGTGGCGTTGCCAGTTCACGTTCCTGAACCGGTAGTGACAATGTCACCATGCACCAGCGTAATATAGTGAGATATTACTTGTCACTTGAAAAATAAAAACCACATGTAACGAAACAAGGACAACAGGTTACTGTAATGTACGAGCTCGTAGTTTGTCTCCGCGGTACATTACCTCAAATTTACTGTCATTTTCTGGTATTGTTAGCACACACTGTAGAAGCGACTGTGATTTTCAGAAAGCTTGAAAACAAGCACTCACAAACTGTGATTAATTTAAAATCAGTTATGCAAACCAGATTTTCTAAAAGTAAATTCCATGTGATCTATTTTTGTAGTTTTTACGAAAATAAAGTCTGAAATGATTTTGTAGGAATTTAGAAAGAAATACGTGAGTGACAGTTGATGTGGGAAAACCCTATGTTATTACGTTGTTGTGTCCAAAGTTTCAAGTATATCATTCCTTTAATCAGCAAGATATACTACTATCCATTAAAATTGCTACAACACGAAGATGACGTGCTACAGACGCGAAATTTAACCGACAGGAAGAAGATGCTGTGAAACGCAAATGATTAGCGTTTCAGAGAATTCACACAAGACTGGCGCCGGTGGCGACACCTACAACGTGCTGACATGAAGAAAGTTTCCAACCGATTTCTCATACACAAACAGCAGTTGACCGGCGTTGCCAGGTGAAACGTTGTTGTGATGCCTCGTGTGAGGAGCAGAAATGCGTACCATGACGTTTCCGACTTTGATAAAGGTCGGATTGTAGCCTATCGCGATTGCGGTTTATCGTATTGCGACATTGCTGCTCGCGTTGGTCGAGATCCAATGACTGTTAGAAGAATATGGAACCGGTGGGTTCAGGAGGATAATACGGAACGCCTTGCTGGATCCCAACGGCCTCGTATCACTAGAAGTCGAGATGACGGGCATCTTATCCGCATAGCTGTAAAGGATCGTGCAGCCACGTCTCGATCCCTGAGTCAACAGGTGTGGACGTTTGCAAGACAACAACCATCCGCACGAACAGTTCGACGACGTTTGCAGCAGCATGGACTATCAGCTCGGCGACCACGGCTGCGGTTACCCTTGACGCTGCATCACAGACAGGAGCGCCTGCGATGGTGTACTCAACGACGAACCTGGGTGCACGAATGGCAAAACGTCATTTTTTCGGATGAATTCGGGTTCTGTTTACAGCATCATGATGGTCGCATACGTGTATGGCGACATCGCGGTGAACGCACATTGGAAGCGTGTATTCGTCATCGCCATTCTGGCGTATCACCCGGCGTGATGGTACGGGGTGCCATTAGTTACACGTCTGTGTCGCCTCTTGTTCGCATTGACGGCACTTTGAACAGTGGACGTTGCATTTCAGATGTGTTACGACCCGTGGCTCTACCCTTCATTCGATCCCTGCGAAACCCTGCATTTGAGCAGGATAATGCACGACCGCATGTTGCAGGTCCTACACGGGCCTTTCTGGATACAAAAAATGTTCGGCTGCTGCCCTGGCCAGCACATTCTCCAGATCTCTCACCAACTGAAAACGTCTGGTCAATGGTAGCCGAGCAACTGGCTCGTCACAATACGCCAGTCACTACTCTTGATGAACTGTGGTATCGTGTTGAAGTTGCATGGGCAGCTGTACCTGTATACGTCATCCAAGCTCTGTTTGACTCAATGCCCAGGCGTATCAAGGCCGTTATTACGGCCAGAGGTGGTTGTTCTGGGTACTGATTTCTCAGGATCTATGCACCCAAATTGGGTGAAAATGTAATCACACGTCAGTTCTAGTATAATATATTTGTCCAATGAATACCCGTTTATCATCTGCATTTCTTCTTGGCGTATCAGTTTTAATGGCCAGTGGTGTATAAGAACCAAAAGTTAATACTTCACGCGCAGCGCTATGTTTGCCACTAGTTTGCCTTGTTAGCTCATGCTGGTAATTAAACTCACCGTTTTGCGAGGGCTTAAGACACGTTGTTTCGGATAAAACTGGTTTTGAAGCTCTAACAGAAAACGGCATTTGAAAAAGAAGTGTCGAATATATATTGTTTTCAGCTCTTCACAAAAACTGTCATCTTTTCGACGAATTTGTAGATTGCTGGCAAACAGTAGGTGAATAAAATTTTGTAATTCACATCCTTGGGCTACCGATGTATTGTGCATTAAATTTAATGTTCTGTGCGTTTACTCTGCGAGATATAAGAATCCAAAATCTATATTTTTGTCATTGCGCGTTTTAGGATGTTAAACCCATATTGTTAATAATGAGCCCACTTCAAAAAGTTTTATCAGGTCGAAGATACTGCATTTTTGTAACTTTTACAATATTTTCAAATCTGGCCTTAATTTATTCAGTATTGGAAAATCGTACTTAAATGAAATTTTGTATTTGAGACCCTTGTACTTTTAGGTTACCTCATGCCAAGTTTCACGTATGTCATACCTTTAAGTCCCTGAGATATAACAAGCCAAATGTTGAAATTTTTCCGGGCGCTGATTTTTTCGAGTGACTTTGTCTAAACTTTTCTGGTTGAATATAACTTGTAAAATTCGTTTCATTATTATTCTTAATAAAACTGGTCCAGTTGTATACGACGACCAAATTCCACTTCTTTCAACAAAATATTGCTCGAGATATAACAGCTAAAAGTCGCCAGAAATTCACGCTCGCTTTGCGTAAAGTCGCTCACGGAGTCAAACGAGTGACTGTATCTGGGCCAGTATTGCTCCGACAAAGGTCAAACTTTATCAGTGTTCATCGTGGACATGTGCGAATCTGCACATAAAATTTCGTCGAAATCCGTGATGTTCGAGCAGAAAAATGTTCATAAATTAGGCGATTTGACACGGAATGACAGTAGTTATATCATCTCTAATGAGTACCTGCTTTATAACGGGAGACAATCACAAGTACGTTGTGATCATTAGGTAAAATTCAGCTCCAGTGCGATCATAGAATTTATATAAGACGTTTAAAAACCTTTTCCTTAGACTTGTAGGAGATAGTACTGGTCCAAACTAGAAGAAGGAATCCTCTAAACGTATCTCCAGAAATAAATACTTGTTGAAATATGTACCAATACACTTGCGCCAAGAACAGCCAGTTGTCAGAGATGCAGATTCTTTCCTTATTGGATTTGCCTGATCCTGTACTTAATCGTCTGACCGTGATGCTGTCTTCAGACAATTACAATTGTCTCCTACATAATTTTGTATATGTAATTTTGAAGTAGTTCAGGTATCTGAACAATGTAATTGATTCCGTATAATGTAGAACATCAACAGTGAAATAGTCCTATTATTCCACTTGGAAAATCGCAGACATGGTAGTCTTCCACGGTTTAGCAAACTGCATTAATCGACAGGCACATGTACGCACCCCAAGTGGCTTCGTGAATATCATATTCCATCTCAAATAAACGGTCTAGTCACGTTAATGTGACCATTGCCTATGTTCGATCTCAACGTTCAATAATCACTCACAGATGGCAGGTGGCAGCATTAGCAATAGAGGGTATATAAAGCGTGCCATGGGGAAGTGGCCAATAGTGCAGTTGTAGTAGTAATAAGGAAACAGCGATTTATCTGACGTCCTAGTAAAGCTGACCATTGTATTTGGGACAATGGTGAGAGCATTTCTGAAAGGACTAAGCCTGTAAACTGCCTCGTGTGCTGCCGTGATTGAAGTATTATTGTTGTTGTTGTTGTTGTTGTTGTGGTCTTCAGTCCTGAGACTGGTTTGATGCAGCTCTCCATGCTACTCTATCCTGTGCAAGCTTCTTCATCTTCCAGTACCTACTGCAACCTACATCCTTCTGAATCTGCTTAGTGTATTCATCTCTTGGTCTCCCTCTACAATTTTTACCCTCCACGCTGCCCTCCAATACTAAATTGGTGATCCCTTGATGCCTCAGAACATGTCCTACCAACCGATCCCTTCTTCTAGTCACGTTGTGCCACAAACTTCTCTTCTCCCCAATCCTATTCAATACTTCCTCATTAGTTATATGATCTACCCTTCTGATCTTCAGCGTTCTTCTGTAGCACCACATTTCGAAAGCTTCTATCCGCTTCTTGTCCAAACGAGTTATCGTCCATGTTTCACTTCAATACATGGCTACGCTCTATACAAATACTTTCAGAAACGACTTCCTGACACTTAAATCTATACTCGATGTTAACAAATTTCTCTTCTTCAGTAACGCTTTCCTTACCATTGCCAGTCTACATTTTATATCCTCTCTACTTCGACCATCATCATATATTTTGCTCCCCAAATAGCAAAACTCCTTTACTACTTTAAGTGTCTCATTTCCTAATCTAATTCCCTCAGCAGCACCCGACTTAATTCGACTACATTCCATTATCCTTGTTTTGCTTTTGTTGATGTTCATCTTCTACCATCCTTTCAATACACTGTCCATTCCGTTCAACTGCTCTTCCAAGTCCTTTGCTGTCTCTGACAGAATTACAATGTCATCGGCGAACCTCAAAGTTTTTATTTCTTCTCCATGGATTTTAATACCTACTCCGAATTTTTCGCCCGCATCTCGTGGTCGTGCGGTAGCGTTCTCGCTTCCCACGCCCGGGTTCCCGGGTTCGATTCCCGGCGGGGTCACGGATTTTCTCTGCCTCGTGATGACTGGGTGTTGTGTGCTGTCCTTAGGTTAGTTAGGTTTAATTAGTTCTAAGTTCTAGGCGACTGATGACCTCAGCAGTTGAGTCGCATAGTGCTCAGAGCCATTGGAACCATTGGAACCGAATTTTTCTTTTGTTTCCTTCACTGCTTGCTCAATATACAGATTGAATAACATCGGGGATAGGCTACAACCCTGTCTCACTCCCCAACCACTGCTTCTCTTTCATGCCCCTCGACTCTTATAACTGCCATCTGGTTTCTGTACAAATTGTAAACAGCCTCTCGCTCCCTGTATTTTACCCCTGCCACCTTCAGAATTTGAAAGAGTATTCCAGACAACATTGTCAAAAGCTTTCTCTAAGTCTACAAATGCTAGGAATGTAGGTTTGCCTTTCCTTAATCTAGCTTCTAAGATAAGTCGTAGGGTCAGTATTGCCTCACGTGTTCCAACATTTCTACGGAATCCAAACTGATCTTCCCCGAGGTCGGCTTCTATCAGTTTTTCCATTCGTGTGTAATGAATTCGCGTTAGTATTTTGCATCCGTGACTTATTAAACTGATTGTTCGGTAATTTTCACATCTGTCAACACATGCTTTCTTGGGGATTGGAATTATTATATTCTTCTTGAAGTCTGAGGGTATTTCGCCTGTCTCATACATCTTGTCTGGTTTGGCTCTCCCAAGGCTGTCAGTAGTTCTAATGGAATATTGTCTACTCCCGGGGCCTTGTTTCGACTCAGGTCTTGCAGTGCTCTGTGAAACTCTTCACGCAGTATCGTATCTCCCATTTCATCTTCATCTACATCCTCTTCCATTTCCATAATATTGTCCTCAAGTACATCGCCCTTGTATAGACCCTCTATATACTCCTTCCATTTTTCTGCTTTCCCTTCTTTGCTTAGAACTGGGTTTCCATCTGAGCTCTTGATATTCATGCAAGTGGTTCTCTTTTCTCCAAAGATCTCTTTAATTTTCTTGTAGGCAGTATCTATCTTACCCCTAGTGAGATAAGCCTCTACACCCGTACATTTGTCCTCTAGCCATCCCTGCTTAGCCATTTTGCACTTCCTACCGATCTCATTTTTGAGACGCCTCTATTCCTTTTTGCCTGCTTCATTTACTGAATTTTTATATTTTCTCCTTTCGTCTATTAAATTCAATATTTCTTCTGTTACCCAAGGATTTCTACTAGCCCTCGTCTTTTTACCTACTTGATCCTCTGAAAGTATTCTTATGCATGGCAAAAGGGCGCTATCCAGAACTGGTGCCAATGCAAGTGCGGTGCGCCACGGGTCTGGATGGCAGGGGTGAACAACAGGTGGAGAGATGCGTATGGGCGAATAAACATGCAACATCTGAGCAACTCACCACCCAGTTGAAACAAGGGCCTGACAACAGTGTCTCCTCAACGACCGTTCAGCGAACATTGAAAGCTGGCGGCCCTTTGGGCATGCCATTTTTGACACTTTGTAAATTAGTAATTCCTGCAGTCATCTCAACTACATACGTAGCGAGCCTTCAGGCTTTAGGTATGAGAGGGAATGACAGAGTTTGTTTGCCGCTAACAATAATAATTGTGGCACTAGATTTTTTTCTGTATCGGCGAAGACGGCAGAGAGATATGAGAAGGGTGGCAGAAGTCAAAGAAACAGCCATAGGCTCCTCTAGGAAAGCGTGTAGGCTTGCGTGACAGTGCAACTGCTTTGCTTGTGAGCGCAGGCAGTTGCATCTTGCCATGAAGTAGGCCCCTTGAGGGAAACCCGGTCTTCAGCAGGATAATGACCAGTGGCCTGCACTGCGATCAAGTATTGTACGCCTCGGGTATGCCGTGTACAGGCGGGCGCCGAACTTTATGATCGCGAGGAGAGCACTGACCACCACAGCCGCGGAATGCAAAAGTTTTTCCTTGGCGCCGAGTTTAGTGGAGAAGAGCACAGATTTTGGCGGCAAACTTCCCCATTGGAAGAATACCGCTATGCCGTTTCTAGGAGGGAGTTCTGGCGTGGTCTTATGGGTACGATATTGATGCAATTTGTGCGAACAGTTTAGCCGTTGGAGGCGATAATTTTTGGCGACTCCATGTGGATTTGGCGTCGAGGAGTGAAGAGAGGAGAGATTTTTGTGGACGGTCTGGGCAGTTCGGCTGAGGTATGCTGTATCTTGGACAAACTGGAGGAGATCCGCCACAGAAGACAGTCTTAATTTTTGGGGCGTGATGCTCTGTACATCTTGGTGCGAGGATACGCCGGTCGCGGCCTTTGCAGTTACGCACCTACTGCCAATATCCACATCACGCGTAGGACAGTTCAGTGGCGAGCATATCGGCAGCCCGGACGTATTGGCAAGCTGAGGATTTAATCTTCACTGCAGAAAGTCCAACCGACCTGCAGCCCTGTCTTTCAAACAACCCATGTCGTACTGAGGTACAGTTCGCGGTCCACGACCTCGGTCAGTACCTCAAATATAGTCAGAAAGCTTTGATGCTATTTCCTTGCGGGAGGCATCGCTTCAGCTTGACCGTCTTGCACCTTGAGAATTTTGCCACCCATCAAAATCATCTGTCACCGTGTATTTGTTTCGTGTTTTTTCTGTGTAATTTGATCTATATGCTAATTCTCGGAATTCACGTGTTGTCTCTATAATAAACTAAGTCTGAAAGCAGCAATATTTCATTTCAGCACCCTATTTATCCCGACCGTTTGAATTATAGTAAATGTTTGTGGCCTGTGGAAACGAAATAATGATAGGAAACCTTACAACGTTGCTGCGTACGTAAATTCTCAGAAATTTCTTCCTCAAATTAAGGCCTATATTAGTAACTTCTTTTGGCCATGAATGTCCTTCTTTAACATGCTAGTCTGCTTTTTATGTGCTCCTTGCTCCGTCTGCCATGAGTTATTTTGCTGCCTAGGTAGCAGTAACCCTTACTTCATCTACTACGAGACCACCAATCCTGAAGTTAAGTTTGTCGCTGTTCCCATTTCTGCTACTCCTCATTACCTTCAGCTTTCTTCAATCTACTAGCAATCCATATTTTGTACCCATTATACTGTTAATTCCATTGAACAGATCCTGTAATTTTTCTTCACTTTCACTGCGAATCTTAACATCGATATCCTTTCACCCTGAATTTTAATCCAAACCTGAATCTTTCTTTTATTTCCGTCATTGCTTCTGTGACAAAGATGGAACAGTAGGTGTGATAGACTATACCCCTGTCTGGCACTCTGTTTCAGCCGAGCACTTCATTCTTGATCTTCTAGTCTTATTATTCCCTCTAGGTTCTTGTACGTGTTGCACAGTATCGGTCTTTCCCTATAGCTTACCCCTATTTTCTTCAGAATTTCTAAGATCTTGCACCATTTGACATTGTCAAATACTTTTCCACGTCGACACATTACAAAATGGATGTGACCAAAACCGTAGTCAGCAAATATGTTCGCTTGAGTTAGTGATACTTTGTAAACGCATGCTGAAGAATGAATAAGATAGAGCAGCAACCTCACTGAGAACATACTGTAGTGCAAGTTATCATAGAACAAAATGATTAATGTCTCAAGTATTTGTTGGCGGAAATATGTTAGGAGTTTTGTTCTGGGTTCGACCAGTACTATCTCCTGTAAGAGCGTGATTCTCTCTTCTTTTTTCAAATATTCTGCGTGTAGAGTGTTTCATTATCACATGCTAAAGTATGGACGGCAGCATATGGGCTGTCTCACTTCAGGTAACCACCTATTCACTTGTATTAACATTGAGGATCAAGGCGACGTACTTTACTGCTTTTGAATGCTATTGCAAGCTGTTTCTAATTTTACATTGTGTAACAGAGTTTAAGCCAACACTTGTTGGAGTGGCTAGCTATCTCAAAAGTCGCATTAACAATGTGTATGTTTCTCTGTTTATGTGTTCCAAGGAAATTGCTCGCGACTGGTCACCATACAATGGTTTGGCTCGCGTAAGCTGTCGTCAGCACACCGGTCGGTAAAGATGAAGCGTGAAGATACATTATTAGGTGCTGGATCAAGCGCGCGTATCACGAGTGAGACTAGAGACAGACCCACAAGCAACATGCCGACAACGCGCTCTCGGCAGCATGTATTTAGGCCGCTGCCACTGACTGGAGGGCCTCACTCAATCATCCAGTTTGGTGTCTGTCTCTTTACTCACAGACCAGAGTTAGTTCGTCACAGGCTAATCACATGATTAGTGACTATAGCGGGACTAGTTTACCTCAACCATAATTGTACTTTACTAGCAGTGAGAAACTAATGTATGTAATTTACTGATTTGGACATTACATCAGTCAGCAAGAGGACAATTACTGGTGAGCTTGTACCACAGAACATGGACTCTATTCAAGTTAAATCAATGTTTGCAATTCATGTAAATAAAGAACAGTATTAATCCAGGTGTACCTTTGTGAAGTAGAAAGAGGACTCTGGCCACTCATAACAACATCCTCTCCCTTGCTTCCTTACGGTGCAAGATTCTACTGTAGTAACACACCCTTTTTATTCTATCTAGGGTGATTTAGCTAAGCTGTTCATCTCAGATAATTCTGTTTTCACCTAGACAAATTGAAGAAAGTTCTCACTAAAGGACACGAAGACTCTTTCTGCAAATGTGTTAATTACACACGTATCAGCATCCAATTCGCTTTTTCAGAGAGTATTATAGTTATTTTTGCTGCTAGTATCATACATCTCAAAGAGATTAATTCAACTACATTTCACTGTCCGATATCCAGCAGCTGCTTTCGAAGAATTTACAATACTCAGAACAGAGGAACATATCTGTTTTGGACATAACTCCGGTTTATGTCTTACGTGAAAGTGGTCGCTCAAAATCCTTGTATCAGGGGCGATGGGGATCGAGATTGGTGCACCTGAGAGAATTTAGTTGTAAATTTACAGTACGTTTAAACTGAAATGGCACTGAGCACACTTGGCTGCACCGACCTGCTGGAAGACAAAGGCCAAGGCACATGTGGATCGTTCACTAGTTATGTTCCGACTTCTGCCGAAGCCTTGAAACAAATGTCAAATCACAAACTGAATGGATTTTCAAAAT
The DNA here is from genome assembly GCF_023864345.2 of Schistocerca serialis cubense. Taxonomy (NCBI): domain Eukaryota; kingdom Metazoa; phylum Arthropoda; class Insecta; order Orthoptera; family Acrididae; genus Schistocerca; species Schistocerca serialis. The sequence continues at coordinate 1,125,125,945 of NC_064638.1, read as the reverse complement.
AGGGAATTGACATAAAGATTCTTATACTATTTCACATGAGAAAAGAGTTAACAAGGTTTTAATTTAGAGGTAAACACTTAACGTTGCAAAAGGATCGCATCAGCAGCAACAGCAACAACAAAACAATCACAAAATAAATGGGTTATAAGTGTTATTATTTCGTTTTAGTTACTTCATCCTGTGTTCCAATTGCCTTGCATATAAAGCAGTGGTTCGCAGCCTGAGGGTAATTACCCACTGAGGGGTAAAATAAAATTTTCTGAGGGGTGAAAGCAAAAATTCTGTTTAGGTCATGAAACTAAATGATTTTTAAAAGATTGTTACAGTTATCACTATTTCGTAATATTGTGATACTGATTACGTAAATCAGCAATAATTATTTTTTTCGAATACTAGTATTAAAACGTGTCAGAATTTCGTGGAGGTAACAGATTGTGAAATGAATAACAGTTTTCTCATACAGCCCACACATTACACACATACTTTGTACCAAGCATCTAACGTTGAGAGGTATACTTCAAATGCGACATATTTAAATATCTCATGAAAATGGCTTGCCCACAACACGCCAGAAGTAGCTTCATTATTCACTTCGCAACAATAAACGAACTGACAGTGCAACACAACAGTATCCGTTTAATGTTTACTACACTGCTGTAGAACCTACATAGTATTACTATTATTATTATTATTATTAGCGGCAGTGGTCGGACACAAAACACTGGAAATCTGAAGGCTTCCAGTTTCTGCCAGTTCAGAAGTAAGGAGTCCAGCAGTCAAGTGATTTACTGACTGAACATATGATGCACAAAGTTCTAACTTGGTTGATTTTAAATGGGGTTCAGGGTGGGGGTGAAGCAAACGTCACTAGGGAGAGGAGTAGTGCAATGGAAGCAAGTTTTGTTATTTGTGTCTATCCTCTATGTGGATAGCTGCATTTCTTTTCTGACAAGGGAGTTGTAGCTGACATTCGCGAGGCACTGAGAACTGCTTCATCACTCTGTAAAAAACGTGGTAGAAATATGCAGTAATAATTGTCTCATGATTTCATGTGGTTTTATGAAATACTTAAATTGACGAAATATCATTTATCTTTCATTAAAAAAAGTTGGGGTCTTCGGGCTTCTGAATGGTTTGTGGAGACCCGCGACTCTCTTTAAAAACTAAAGTATTCAAAGAAAATACTTTTTTATTTTAAAATTCGGTTAGGCGCTAATATTGATGATAGTCGGGGAGGGGGGAATTACTAACTAAGATCAAATTCTCTCAGGTATAATAATTTGAGAAAGGTTTGGGACCACTGGTTTGTTGCAACACACTTTGACAGTCGTTCTATAAGTACCTTTGGACAGAATGATAAGACACCTTTGATATTGTTGTACACACAGCAACAATGTCATTCTCAGTCGCTCAATGACGTATGTTTTTTCATTCAGTTTCACATGATTTGTAATGATTCCTTCTTCGCTAAAGCAAATTCTTTTTCTTGAAGTCACTTCAAAACCTAGTGACCTAATTCCATGCGTCTTGCGCAAACCCTCTGCTTAATATGTCGGTGAAGCGGCACATGATACAGATGGAAGCTGCTTGCGTGTTAAATGCAATCACGGCTGAGTGACTTAGTCTAGGGGCACTCGCAATTTCTCTGGAGCGAATATGTGTCTTACGAATGCCAGTTGCCCGTAAGGTCTTCCTCTACGTAGCATTGCAGTGCCCTTCCAATAATTGTTATCTTACGCATTCTCTGAATAGTTATCCTCGTCGGAGTCTATCCATTAGGACATCTATGTGCAAACAATTCGATTGCTCGTTTCACATTCCTTCTTAATTCCCCCCCCCCCTTTTTTTGAGTCACCAGTCTTCTGACTGGTCTGATGCGGTACGCTACAAATTCCTCTCCTGTGCCAACCTCTTCATCTCGGAGTAGCACTACGTTCTCAATTATTTGCTGGTTCTGTTCCAGTCTCTGTCTTCCTCTAGACTTTTTACCCTCTACAACTCCCTCTAGTACCTAGAAGTTAGTCCCTGATGTCTTAACAGGTGTCCTGAGCTGTGCTCCAAACGCACATTCTCAGTAACTTCTTTCTCATATTAAGGCCTATGTTTGATATTAGTAGACTTCTCTTGGCCAGAAATGCCCTTTTTGCTAGTGCTAGTCTGCTTTCTATGTCCTCCTTGCTCCGTCCGTCATGTGTTATTTTGCTGCCAAGGAGGCAGAAATCCTTACTTCACCTACTGCATGATCACTTGTCCTGATGGTTAGTTTGTCGCTGCTCTCATTTCTGCTACTTTCATTACTGATTATCTCAGTAGGTGGGACTATACCAGGCATGGCCTACATCTCAACAGGAAAGGGAAGGGGAAACTGGCTAGGCTAATAGCAGGAAATTTAAGGGGGGGGAGGCACTGCCATGAATGGTAAAATACCAGTGGTTACAGGTGTTGGAGCAGCACCTTTTTTAGGATAGGTAAGACAGAAAGATGTCAAGTTCTACGAGAGGTCAGGATTGAAACAAATCTTCAGTTTAGGAAAGAAATTAAACAGCACAATTCTAGCACATTGGATCACCAATCACAGCTATCAATTATAAATTTTCACCAATCACCAGAAATTTTATCTCCACCAAGTTGTATCTCAGTCCTAGGTAATTGCATTGATGAATTAAAGTCACCCAACCCAATTGACATAATCTGCCTCTCTGAACACCATGTGACCACTGGTATAGGAACTAGGCCTAAGCACAATGAGAAACTCAGACAGGAGAGTACTGCAAATGTTAGAATAAGGAAAGGTTCTCATAAAAGTATAATTAAAAATAATGTAAGTATATTTCATCAAAATATTGGGAGTTTAAAGAATAAAGTAGATGAGCTTCTGGTTTGTTTAGAAGATTTAGAAGCTGAGAATGAAATAGATATACTATGCCTGTCTGAGCATCACATTGTTACTGATATGGATAAGGTAAATGTAAGTGGTTATAAGCTCTCTGCACATGTAATGAGAGAAAATATGGAGAAAGGAGGAGTTGCCATATATGTCAAAAGTTATCATTGTGCAAAAAGTATAGAAACAAAAAAGTTTTGTGTAGAGAAACATATAGAAGCATGTGCCTGTGAGCTTAAATTAAATAAAGGCACATTTATAATTGTAACTGTATATAGGTCCCCATCAGGAAATTTTCATCTATTTCTGAAAAATTTGGACTCTTTGTTGTGCTATCTGTCAGACAGGGGGAAGCAAATTATTATTTGTGGGGACTTCAATGTAGATTCTCTGAAAGAAGGTAATAGGAAAAATGACCTTGAAGTATTACTCGGTTCTTTCAATTTGACACCTGTTATTGATTTTCCTACTCGGGTGGTAAAGGATAGCAGCTCACTGATAGATAACTTCTTTATAGACCAAGATAAGTTTAACCAGATAAATGCTCAGCCTGTTGAGAATGGTCGTTCTGATCATGGTTACAATATATGACATAGCTCCATTCAGCAATACTAAACAGTCCTCCAAAGTAGTACGTTCAGTCAACGATTTAACAATTGCAAATTTCAGGGAAAGCCTACAGCAGTTAGACTGGGATGAGGTGTACCGTGAATCTGATGGCAATTTAAAATATAATTTATTTCATGACAATTTTTGTAAATGCATTTGAAAACTGCTTCCCCAAGAAAATAGTTAAATATACTCATAAGAAACCTTGTAACAAACCATGGCTTACTAAGGGTATAAAAATATCTTGTAACCAGAAAAGGGAAATGTATCTGACAGCAAGAAAGAGTAGTGACCCAGAAACTATCAAAAATTATAAAAACTACTGTGTTATATTAAGAAAAGTTATTAAAAAATCCAGGAATATGTGTATCATGTCTGAAATCAGCAACTCTGATAATAAAATTAAAACAATTTGGAATATTATTAAAAGAGAAACAGGTCAACCAAGAGCAGAGGAAGACAGTATTACCATCAAATTGAATGAAAACTTTACGAACAAAAAGTCAGAAGTTGAAAATATTTTTAATAATCATTTTCTAAATGTTGTGGATATAGTAGGATCCAGGTGTTCATTAGAAGATGCTAGGCTGTTAATGGAAGAGGCCATACCTATGCAATTTGATACAATTGAAATCTCACCCACTTCTCCCTCTGAAATTAGGAAAATAATAAACTTGCTTAAAAGCAAAAACTCACATGGAATTGATGGCATTTCCAGCAAAATACTAAAAGCTTGTTCTCAACAGATAAGTAAGATTCTCAGCCACCTGTGTAATAGCTCTCTGGAACAGGGCACTTTCCCTGATAGACTGAAATATGCTATTGTTATACCTTTGCATAAAAAGGGGGATAGATCTGATGTCAACAATTACCGTCCAATCTCCCTTCTAACAGCTTTATCCAAAATTTTTGAGAAAGTAGTGTATTCAAGAGTAGCTTCACATATCTGTAAAAATGAAGTACTAACAAAATGTCAGTTTGGTTTCCAGAAAGGTTTTTCAACAGAAAATGCCATATATGCTTTCACCAGTCAAATTTTGAATGGTCTGAATAACCAAACACGACCCATTGGGATTTTTTGTGATCTCTCAAAGGCTTTTGACTGTGTAAATCATGAAATTCTGCTAGACAAGCTCAAGTATTGTGGCATGAGTGGGACAGTGCACAAATGGTTTAATTCGTACCTAACTGGAAGAGTGCAGAAAGTTGAAATAAGTAGTTCTCGTAACATGCAAAGATCAGCACATTCCTCAAACTGGGGAACTATCAAGAATGGGGTTCCACAAGGGTCAGTCTTGGGTCCTTTGTTGTTCTTATTATATGTTAATGACTTGCCATTCTATATTCATGAAGAGGCAAAGTTAGTTCTCTTCGCTGATGATACAAGTATAGTAATCACACCTGAGAAACAAGAATTAACTGATGAAATTGTCAATACTGTCTTTCAGAAAATTACTAAGTGGTTCCTTGTAAACGGACTCTCACTGAATTTTGATAAGACACAGTACATACAGTTCCGTACAGTGAATGGTATGACGCCATTAATAAATATAGACCTTAATCAGAAGCATATAGCTAAGGTAGAATATTCCAAATTTTTAGGTATGTCCATTGATGAGAGATTAAATTGGAAGAAACACATTGATGATCTGCTGAAACGTTTGAGTTCAGCTACTTATGCAATAAGGGTCATTGCAAATTTTGGTGATAAACATCTTAGTAAATTAGCTTACTACGCCTATTTTCACTCATTGCTTTCATATGGCATCATATTTTGGGGTAATTCATCACTGAGGAATAAAGTATTTATTGCACAAAAGCGTGTAATCAGAATAATAGCTGGAGTCCACCCAAGATCATCCTGCAGACAATTATTTAAGGATCTAGGGATATTCACAGTAGCTTCTCAGTATATATACTCTCTTATGAAATTTGTTATTAACAACCAAACCCAGTTCAAAAGTAATAGCAGTGTGCATAACTACAATACTAGGAGAAAGGACGATCTTCACTATTCAAGATTAAATCTAACTTTGGCACAGAAAGGGGTGAATTATACTGGCACTAAAGTCTTTGGTCACTTACCAAATAGTATCAAAAGTCTGACAGATAACCAACAAGTATTTAAGAAGGAATTAAAAGAATTTCTGAATGACAACTCCTTCTACTCCATAGAGGAATTTTTAGATATAAATTAAGAAAAAAAATAAAAAAAAATAAAATAAAAAATAAAGAAAAACAAAAAAACACAAAAAAATAAAGTTGTTATATTAACTTAAGTATGTTGTTAAATTAACCTAATTATGTCATGTATTGGAAAATTCGACTCGTTCCACATCATTACGAAATATCGTATTCATGATCCATGGAACTAGTATTAATCTAATCTAATCTAATCTAATCTAATCTGTCGTCTTTCTTCGATTTACTCTCAATCCATATTCTGTACTCATTAGACAGTTCATTCCATTCAAAAGATCCTGTCATTCATCTTCGCTTTCTCTGAGGATAGTAATGTCGTCAGCGAATCTTATCATTGACATCGTTTTATACTGAATTTCGATTCCACTCTTGAATCTTCCTTTCATTTCCGTCATTGATTCCTGAACAGTAGAGGCGAAAGGCTACATACCAGCCTTATATCCTTTTTAATCCAAGCCATTCGTTCTTGGTCTTCCATTCTTATTGTTCCCTCTTGGCCCTTGTACATATTGTATATCAGCCGTATTTCCCTATATCTTACCCCTATTTTTCTCAGAATCTCGAACATCTTGCACCATTTTACATTGTCGAACGCTTTTTCCAGCTCGACAAATCACAAGAACGTGTGTTGATTTTTCTTGAGTCTGGCTTCTATTATCAACAGCAAAGTCAGAATTGCCTCTCTGGTGGCTTCACTTTTCCTAAAAGAAGGATAATCTCATTTAACACATCCTCAGTTTTCTTTTCCATTTTTCTATATATTGTTCTTGTCGGAAACTTGGATGTATGAGCTGTTGAGCTGATTGTGCGATAATTCTCGCATTTGTCATTTCTTGCAATCTTCGGAATTGTGTGGATGATGTTTTACTGGAAGTCTGATGTTCTATCGCCAGCCTCATACTTTCTACACACCAACGTGAACAGCCGTTTTGTTGCCACGTCCTCCAATGATTATTAGGAAAATATGGAAGTTTGTGGTAAGATCTTATGGGACTAAACTGCTGAGGTCATCCATCAGTCCCTAAGCTTACACACTACTTAATATAACTTAAGCTAACTTATGAGGACAACATACACACCCATGTCCGAGGGACTCGAACCTCCGACGGGGGACAGCCGCGCGGACCGTGACAAGACGCCTAAGACCGCGCGGCTACCCCGCGCGGCAATGATTTTGGAAATTCTGATGAAATGTTATGCATCCCTTCTGCGTTATTTGATCTGAAGCCTGCCAAAGTACTTTTGAATTCTGACTCAAATAGTGGATCCCCTGTCTCTTCCATAACGACTCCTGTTTCTTCTTGTATCACGTCATCAAACAAATCTTCCCTCTCGTAGAGGCCTTCAAATGTACTCTATCCACTTATCAGCTTTCTCCTCTGCATTTAGCAGTAGAATTCCCACAAGACCCTTAATGTTACCAGGTAGGTTGTTCTGACTTTTCTGTATGCTGATCCAGTCCTTCCGGCAATCAGCTGTCTCTCGATTTCTTCGCATTTTTCATGCAGTCTTTTCACCTTAGATCCCTACACTTCCTTTTTATTTCATTCTTAAGTGACTTATTTCTGGATTGCTGAATCTATTGCTCTGAACATTTTTGTACTTCCTTCTCCCATCGATCAACTGAAGTATTTCTTCTGTTACCCATGGTTTCTTCGCAGTTTCCTTCTTTGTACCTATGTTTTTCTTTCTGTGATTGCCCTTTTTAGAGATGTCCATTCTTCTTCAAGTGGACTGTTTACTGACGTAATCTTTATCGTAGTAACTATAGCCTTTGAGAACTTGAAGTATCTCTTCATTCCTTAGTATTTCCGTATCCCACTTTTTTGTGGATTGATTCTTTCTGGCTGTCACTTAAACTTCGGGCTATTCTTCATCACTTCTAAATTGTGATCTGATCTACCTCTGGGTACGCCTTACAATCCAGTATCTGGTTTCGGAATCTGCCTGACCGTGATGTAATCTAAATGAAATCTTCCCGTATTCTCGGCCTGTATCTCCCTCTCTTCTGGTTCTTGAAGAGAGTGTTCGCTATTACTAGCTAAAATTTATTGTGGAACTCAATTAGTCTTTCTCCTCTCTCATTCTTAGTACGAATCCCATACTGTCCAGTAATCCTTTCTTCTTTTTTGAGACTGGCGTGTTCAAACACAGAAACAGACAGATACGACGATTTTAGAGGAAACATTAAGTTACGATACCTTTTTCTCGTGATCAGATTTTGATGAAATAAAGCCTACACGTTGACCCAAACAGTACTCAAGTTACCTCCGAAAACCCCATGAAAATTCGTCTAGTAGTTTAGGAGATTAGCTTTTTTCCATGATCCGATTTTTATGGAACAAAGCCTACGCCATTCCCCAGACAGTAGTCGAGGTACCTACGAAAACACCATGAAAATTCGTGAAGTACTTTTGGAGAAGCGTGTTCAAACACAGAGGTAGACACGACAGTTTTACAGATTCAATCTTAGTATGGATATATATTTAGAGTTTACGTGAGTCATTTAAGATTTAGAGTTTAGGTGATTCAGTAAATACATTAGAGATTCACAAACTGATATACTGTGCATGTGTGTATACGCGTACGCAGGATGTAAGAGTACTGACCAGAGGATGAGACATGAAGGCCGCAGTGGGAAGGGTGACAGCAGCGCCAACAGTACGATGGTGGCGGCAGACAGAACTATGACGAACAGTGTCCAGAGGAAGCAGGAGAGGAAGAAGCTGGCCGCGGGCTTCGCCACCACTGCAACACCACATAGCGTGCTGCCATCAGCAAGGGAAAGAACACCATCTGCGTCACAACTGCAACATCACTCGCATGTGCTTACAGTTAGTGCTGGACAACACGAGAATCGTGAACTGTGAAGTTCTCAGTACCAAAGTGTTCTCAGTATTGTCAAGAACTAACACTGAATATTTCAGTATCATACTCAAAATTATTACATCGCGCTCAAGACAAGAATGAGCACATTTGTTGGTGATTCCCGCACAAGTTGTTGGCTCTCGAATGTATATTCGTTTCCTTTTTCTTTCCAGTTGTCTCCTACTATAGAAATTCAAGCAAAGGCTTTCATTTATACAAAAAAATGTTGGATCGTGCACACTTTATAGGTGGACTAATATTATCCCATAGAATTTCACAGAATTTTTTTTCATTTAAGCAAGGTTTTGAAAACATGTGAGGATAATATATTTTGGAAACAAGTCGTGATGAAAATAATGAAGTTGTTTCATTTTCAGTCTGACTCCTGAATTAATTTCTCAGAAATTACTTAGTCTGTTTCAAAAGAAAAAATCATACAGCTACCTTCGCTACAAACATATAACTGTAAAATTTAAATTAATATTAACTGTAAATATACATGAAATGTAATGTGGCCAGTATTACGTCAAAATTCAGAATGAATATATTAGCAAACGAATAGTACTTCGTTAGCGAGTACCACGTGCTAAACATTGGTCTTCAGCCTTAAAGCAAGGTTTCGCAAACTGTGTTTAGCTGATGTTGCGTGGGAAGTGAACAAGCACCCCGCGAAAAAGAGTTAGTAATAAGGCATGTTTTATCGACTTTTGGCGATGGTATTTTTTACATTTTGTTATGATTTAAACGTTATTAGTTTAAAACTGAAGTAATCTCTGAATAAAATAAGTTTCTCATTTTTTTAAATTTTACTAACCTTCAAAATAAACAAGATGTTCTGTCAAGTAGCACGATTGCTGGATGACTGAAAACTAATGATTTGGAGTGATGAATCACGCTATACACTACGTCAATTCGATGAAGAGTTTCAGTTTGGTGAACACCTGGAGAACAGTGCCTGCCATCGCGTGTAGTGTCAACAGTGAAGTACGGAGGAGATGGTGCTACGGCATGGAGGTGTTCTTCGCGTGGTCCGTTTATTGCGTTTAAGAAAACACTAAATGCTGAAGGACGTGAAATTTTATAGCATTGAGCACTGCCTACAGTAGACGAGCAGTTCGGATACGGTGGTCGTGTGAGCTTGACGGTGCACTCTGTCATAAAGAATCATCTGTGAGGAGAAAGTCTGTGGACAGTAACATTAGTGAAATGGATTGGCGGCCCAGGGTCCGGACCTGAACTAAATGAAACACCTTTCGGATAGGTTAGAACGTAGACGTCGCTTCAGATTCCAGCGTCCGTCATTGCCTTCTCTGATTTCGGCTCTTGAGGAAAGTGGAGTGCCTTTGTTCTACAGATATTCACACATCCTTACATGTGTCCCCAGCAGAGTTCAAGACGTCATAAAGACGAAGAGTGAACACATCCCATGTTAATGCCCACTAGCAAGTGTCCAGATACTTTTGATCAGATAGATTTCCCTTGGCAGGGATAAATTTGAATGACCGTTGATCTCCTCTTCAAAATCGTATAGCATCTTGCAAACTTTTATTTCAAAACAACAAGCACTGAATGTTGGTATTTATGTTCTCATGAAGTAATAGCAAAACATGTTGGAATGTCGAAAGTTGCAGTGATTAAAACTTCTTCCTTCGGAACAGTTGTATGTGCATTTAGAACATAGTAAAAATACGGCGAAGGCGAAGGCGATCCAGTGTCGGAAGAATCGTTGCAGTTGTCCGTTTTCTTTGAGCACAGTGATTAACTGAACATGATTGTTTTATGGCGCTCGCCGGCATGGTGATTAGTTTCGCTACAGAAACTGAATCAAACGCTTAGTGAAACGAACGATGTCTTTCCTCTTGTGCAATCTAATTGGAACAATGGCCATTGGACAAATGCTAAAGACTTCCTGGATATGACAACACACATAACGGCTGCTTATCAGTAAACAAAAAGGAATAATAAAAATAACTCATGTGGGCGTCATGTTTGTATGCACGTTCATGCTCTTTCTTTACGTTGTAATAAAATTGTAATTTACTCATCGCAAAATATACTAAATAAGACGCGAACGAACTGAAAAATGTTTTCGAGGTTATTTCTAGTACATGTAGCTGGCTGACTATTAATATAAACAAAGAGTAAGGCACTGTGAGAACACGTAAAAGTGGTCTAGCAGTTCTATACATGGATGTTAAAACTACTTGAGTGAAGACCTGAGTCTCAGATGAAAAATACGTATGAATTAAAAGGGAAATGGACGCGCAGTCAAAATTGCAATGCTTTGACTCCTGGCTGATTTGATCATCAACTTAAAAAAAGGACGAACTAGCCACTGTGTCACAATAAAATAATTTATTCAGTAAGAGCCTGGAGAACATACAAAAGCTAAAAAAATTTTTCATATTCGCTTCATTGTTATTTAAAACACCGGACAAAGTTTTATTTAGAAAAAGTGCTTCCCTCTTGTGAGAATCCGGACTGCGACCAATTAACGTGTGGCGCTTCGGTGATGGTATGCCACAAGCAGGGTAGTTAACTGGGTTCTCCCTCCGCAGGAGGTGCCTGTGCGTTCGTAAAAAGATAGTGTGTCTTGATCCCCCTCATAACTTACAGATATGTTAGTTTAATTTGACTAAATTCTCTTACAGCATATCACTATCATCACAAATTCCTGGGCTGATAAATGAACACGCGACATTATTAACGGCTTGTTCACAACGTTAAACCGCATCTGTTTTAGCAAATGACTGTTTGCACTATAGTAGTTTATAAATGTTGTGTTATGTTGTATATTAGATGTAACTTATAACAGGTCCATTGTAGTGAAGGTGATGCAAAATATGTAGAATGCCTCATTAGATGTAAGAGGGGGTCTGATGACACTAATGTTGCCATGTTAAGTAAGTCAGCAAATGTAGCAAGTCAAATACCAAGGAATTTGTGAAGAAAATAAAATATATTTCAGTGATCTTTGATTGCACTCCCGATGTAGGTCACACAGACAGATCTTGTTTGCGATTATAGATGTAAATATAAATAACACTGATGTTTGAATTCGAGATATTTGACAGATTTATTTCTAGTTTCATATCATACATAGAAAGGACCATATAATTACGTTCCAAATGATCCATTGTCATGTTGTCAGTTATACGTGCGTGACACCTACGCGTGCGCACGTGTATTTTTAGCGGTCGCACGTGCGGTAAACGTAATGGGTTATAGAAATAAATTTGAAATATTAATCCCAGAATTTTTCTAGTATCTTTTGTATTCTATTCATGAAATTTAGTTGTAAATATTTATGTGAAAGTCGAAGATGAAACATTTGACTTCTTTACGATTAGCGAATGCTTACAGTGATCTTTTTTAGCGTACCTGTTCAGGTGCAACATAAAAAAATGTTAATAGGTTTACATCAAAATCGTTAAATGATACATTGTGGGAGACTATAATTCAGGGAGTTCGTCGTTAGAGAGGGCAACCAACTGAAATCGTAGCTAATTTTTGTGATGTGGTAGATGAAAATGTTTAATACCGGGTAGTAAATTTTTATTTCATTCCTCCGTCTTTAAATTGAGCGATATTCTCGCAAAAAAAATGTGGAAATTAAAATATGGTGATTTTTTTCAGAACAAGTAAGTTATCTGTGTTTTGAATGAACTACCTAAAATCCTAACAAGAGCCAGATCGATTGAGGTATTTTAAAAGTGTACTAGGCTTCTCGAGGTCCTAGCTGCAGAAATGAAAATTGAGACTGAATATTCATTTGTTCATAGGAGGGATAAAGAAACATTGCTGTTTATGAACATCTTGAACAACCACTCACAAATCAAAACGGCTATTCAGAACGGGGTTTATAGATTCATCGACTATTGGTACAGCGTTAAATTCAGTTTAAGTTAGGTATGAATGTCAGTGGTTATGTCACAATAAATTTCTTTCTGGACTTTAGGTTATGAGTGAAGAACAAATTAAAAATTCGTGATTCAATTTAGATGATATTCTATTGGTTAAGACGTGGAAATGCTGGCTGTAGTGGGGGAACTGTAAGAAAGCTTGGAGTTGTCGTGAGCAACTGACGAGTTTGCAAGTGAGCAACTGATGAATTTGCAACTAAGAAAGCAGGAAGAATGGCGTTGTACACTTGTGGATATGTAGATACAATACTTTGTATAACATTTCTGTAAGGTTTTGTTCCAATCATATGTGAAAAGATATGTGCAGGCGGATAACGCTGAACCACTATCTCTGACTTGACACAAGAGACCTATGTAAATTCGCTTGTGATTTCAACCAAATTACATACACGTAACAAGTTTGTTTGTGTGACCATCATCGCTTTATAAATTTAAACGTTGAAACATTCCAATTTATGCAGCCGTTACAATGAAAGTGTCTAGATTACAGCAGGAATATAGATTACTTTAGGACTGTTTACAGTGAAAGACTGTATAATTAATTGTAATACAACAAATTATTGTGCAGACACTTTCTCATACTTATCTCACGAGTCACAAAAATCCTTGCAGTTCAAATACTAAACATATTTTTAAAACTTTTCTTCGTAGATTAAGGTCTTAACTAAATGTCCGCGCTGTACGTATTAGGGAACGTTGTTACTCACGCCCACGAGACGGTGGGAAATTTAAGTGTGCGATCTAACACAAAACACTTCGTTAACTTACAATGATGCATCAAAACAAATGCAACCGTTTGCTAGCTTCTGCTATTTTGATGTTATGGTATTTAAAATATATGATTTACATTCTATTTTAAATATATTTTAAATAATTGTCGGATTACATATCAGCCTATAGTGATTGGCTCTGGAAACTAGGTAAATAGCCAGTCACTTAAATTAAAAATAATGCATTAAAAATAAGTTTATTAAATTTTCAAAAATGTTCAAATGTGTGTGAAATCTTATGGGACTTAAGTGCTAAGGTCATCAGTCCCTAAGCTTACACACCACTTAACCTAAATTATCCTAAGGACAAACACACACACCCATGCCTGAGGGAGGACTCGAACCCCCGCCGGGACCGGCCGCACAGTCCATGACTGCAGCTCCTAAGACCGCTCGGTTAATCCCGCGCGGCTATTAAATTTTCATTTACGTCCTCTTCAGCATCAACGGAACATAGGTGGAAGAAAACATACAAAACAGAAAGTTCAGTGTTCCTAGGTGTGCCTATTGATCGGAACTTAAATTGGAAATCACTTATGTATATATTCTCAAACGGTCGAGTTCGTCCTAAACCGCAGTGCGTGTAATTGTGGATTTTGGTGATGATATCAAAACAAAATAGATTTTGCTATTTCCATTCATTAATGTCGTACGGAATGATTTTTTGCGGGAATTCCAAATACAAAGTATACATTTAAAAAAATTTACTGTGAGGAGTATCTCGTGTTATCCTCGAACCTAATGTATTGAAAAAAGAGGTATACTAACAAGAGCTTCACGACACATGTACGGTCTTGTGAAATTTGTTGTTAAAAGCCAGTGACACTCTGAAAATAATTCTAACACTAGGACTGAAAATAGTCTCCACTAACCACACGTTAATCTTACTTTTACACAGAAGGAGCAAAGTGCTTAGGTAGACGTAAAAATACGACAGTTTTCTGCGTGGGTTTAAGTGCTGTCAGATAATGAAAATAATATACACGAATAGGAATTATATGTCGCTGATAACTCCTTCTACTTCAGTGATAAATCTCTTCACTATGTATTATCTGTACAAACTTCGGCAATACTTATTAAATTTCATCGTAGATTACGATTAAAATAAAAAATGATCAGCATTTAGCCACTAATTCACACACAAAATGTGTCTTAATTACAAATCTACTAACACGTTCCATGTTATATGTGGTGGTCGTAAATATGATCCACGGAACATGCAATATATCACGAAGAGTACAATGAAAGGCATACATAACGTCAATACGATTACTAGCGTCGTGACGAAAAGGAAAACTTGCAGATCGACCTTGTTAAAAACTGAATCCATGCAGTCATGTAGGCGACATAACCTGCCAAGTTTCAATTCTGCATACGTAAAGGACTTTCAAAGAAGATGATCAAATAATTTCCATAAAACCTCCTGTAATCCAACGAATACGAGAAGCCAAGTTTTACATTTGTAGTCTGTATTATATATTTGAAAATGAAATTCAGTTATGAGAGGTACTGAATGTGTCGCGTATATGACTTAACTCTGCAGCGCTACAGTGCATTTAGTTTTGAAAACTCGTTATTTAATGAGACTAGATTTGTAATGAAATACATGTAAGGTGGTGTATACAGTCATTCCATAATTTTCTTAGCAATGTCGTCTTCTTAATTGATTACCGGATCATCAGTGAAGTGTTCACATCACGTACTACACACAGAACATAATCTAAGAAAGCAGGGAACCTAATAATTTCTACACGAATTTCCGTAAGTGAAACTCAAGTGGCTTTTACATTTTTGAGCGCACGATACAAAACACACAAATTCCCAGAACAGGCCAAAAATAACGATAAGTACCATTTTACTTCTGTAAACAAAATTTGGATGAGAACTTTTTTAGTCTATGATTGTTATACAAAAAAGCAAAATGGAAAACTGTTCCAGAAATGCACTGAAGTAACCCTTCACGTGAATGGTAAAAGGCCTCTGACTGATCTCGAAGAGAATGAATGAATATAAATGTGCGTGTTCGATAAATTCAGCTGCTATGGTCATGTCTATAGAAGAGACAGCACACAACAACCAGAAAAAAAACAAGAAAATTAGAGGCAAACCAATCAAGACAAGGTGTTAAGAGGAGGTACGCCTGTTACCTCGTTCTGTAATACGGATAGATCTTCTCCAGCGAGCCCGCTTCACCTTCGGCAGCGCATTGCCGCTTTCACAATCCGGTTTAGCCTTCTTGCCACTGTAAATAAAACAATTCTCTATTATTGTCATCGTGAGCGAATAATTTTCTTTCTTTCGGTTCGAGTATTGTTTTACGGAAGCTCCTTAATCGC
Source organism: Schistocerca serialis cubense (assembly GCF_023864345.2). Taxonomy (NCBI): domain Eukaryota; kingdom Metazoa; phylum Arthropoda; class Insecta; order Orthoptera; family Acrididae; genus Schistocerca; species Schistocerca serialis. The sequence goes on along the minus strand of NC_064638.1, from coordinate 1,125,110,353 downwards.
AGAATATCAACTGTTTGACGTCTTCACTCCAAGGTCGACAATCTGAGCGCGCAGAGACCACTAATAAGTTCGAGATGCGAATGCCATTGTTTTTGATTCATTTGCTTTGCTCGACTGCCATTTGTCACTCTTTAGTTATCTTCTCCTAATATCTTTGCCATGGGAGCTGCTTCCGGAGTAATTAGGCAGGTCCAAATTTAGCTACTTCGAAAAGAACTCCACGAGCAGATGTTTGTTGAAAACTGTGTATTATTTATCCATTCCCTTCATTTGGTTCACTAAAATCCATGAAAATAAAAGAACGTTGCGGTCATCTGTGTCGACAGCAAGAGGGGTTTTGACCTGACAAACTCAAGTTAGGCTCGTTATCGATTAAAGTTACATTGAAACGCGCTTTAGAACGAGTTAGTTTGTTCTCCTAGCCTTTCTTCGTCTTGATCGTGACGTGACCGTCTTTCATTTGTCGATGCCACTCAGTCTGTCGTCGATAATTCGTTTGAAGTTGACGGCGTAGCGCAGATTGTTCGATGTTCTCCTTTCTTTCAAATAAGTCGCTCCACAAACGACATTGTAATCTAATTTGCTGTAACCCTTATTACATTCGGGGAACGAATAACTTAATAATATTTGTCTTGCTGTAGTAAGTAATATCGTAATATCACTTGGGAGCGGTTCACACGGAGACGATACGATAGGCGATGCCACACGTTGCAATGAAGATCGCGCGATGCGAAGCTTGTTGGTGAGACACTAGTGTTCCCAAGTGGATGATACGACATATGATACAATTCGGGATGCGAGTGGCCGCCCGACAAGCAACAAGACAGCACGAATTACGTTTCTGTTTCAGTTGCAAATAGGAGCTCACCTGAGTGGGCATTGCTGTGGCTTATTATTTAAAGCTCAGCAAACTGAAAAAGAAAAAGAAGTACTGGATGTACCTGTACAACGCTATAAACATAAAACATTGTTAAGCGGTAGTTTTTCGCTAACTCTCCCAACACGAACAAAAATTCCACTTTTTGAAACAACTACTATCGGCCACTCTAATAAAGCAGGACACAAATTTTCTACTTCCTATTTCTCCTGCTGAGAAGCTACTTTAGGTAAGTTGGTGAAATTGTGAGAACGACGTTAAAAATACCACCATAAAAAGTTTTTTTGTAAGAGCACATAATATGGTACTATAGTCAGTGTGGTACGTACATAAAGCAAGGGCATGATTCAGTTTGAGAGGCATTCAGAAGAAACTTTGCTGGATTTGGAGTGAGGTCACATATACCATCAACGGTGTAGCAGTGCGTGGTGAACTCTGTGTAGGGGTAGAAAATATTTTTGAAGAAGTGGAAGAAGCACATGTTAAGAAAAACCCAAATAGCCTTGCATGCGGTGCATACCTGGCAACCTCGTCAAAAACTCCAATATGTCCCACGAATTTCCTCGAGAATGGAAAACGGTATCGCTCTCCTCCCACTGTTAGAAACAGTGTGTTAGTTACATTTCGTACAGAACCAAACATAAATAGACCAACGACTATGATCTACATTACAAACTTTTCAAAATATGCGTAGCGTTCTAAAAAAGCGAGAAGTAAAACTTTTATTGAGAAACTAACTAGAGAGACGGAAGTAGCTCATCGGATTACTTGAAATTTCTCTCCCCGTGCATCGTATAACACAGGTTGCTTGGAGGGGCCAGCACTATGGTGCACTGGGCTATATGATAGAGATATGTGCCAGTGCTGTATCGCTGTCCTCCCACATCGGAGCAGTGAAGTAGCTTTCAATATGTTTCTATGCGCTTCGCCGATGTCGGTTGCTTTTGCACTGTATTGCAGGTCGTGTCACGTATGGTATCGCATGTCGCACTGCCTCAGCCTGAACCGCACCATATAGTTGCCCAAAAAGAGTAGAGAGTAGACAAGATAATGTTTGCAAGTCAATCCTTTCAGGCATATAAGCATTAAAGCGTCAGATAGTCGTGGCGTAAATATTACATACTCCTACTATTTTATAGTAGTGTGCTGCAGAATTCTCAAATTTTAATATCTACTATTATTAAATCTTCTTACACCCTCTTCAGACATTCTGTATTTCAACAGATTTTCTGTATTTCAACAGATTCTACCAATTTACTTACCGTTTACTTGAAATATGTTTTCACAATGTATATTCGCCATTCATTATGTCATCTGCAGAAGGTTTTCACTTTCTTTTAATGAGGTATTTAATTCTTCTTTCAAACAACTTTTCTACGACTATTCCTTCTGATGCCGTGATTAGAAGCTATAGACTTTCCTTAGAGTTTGTTAAGTATGTGTACAGATAATGAAGCTGCACATGAAGCAGCAAGTTTCACAGACACATTTTAAAGTATTTTTTAACGAATTTCATAGTCACTCGAGACTGAGTAGTTAAATTTATTCAACAGATCTCTTCTGATGGAGAAAAGTTCTGGTTATTCAGACCAGAAGAAAAGATAAGCAGGATTTATCACATTACAATCGCTAAGAAGAGGCTTTTGACAATGTTGACTGCAATAAATTGACTAAAAATATTTATCTGGAGTGTAGCCTTATATGGACCTGTAACATGGACGGTAAACGGTACAGAAAAGAAGATGCTATAGGATTTTCAAATGTGATGTCACAGAAGAATGCTGAAGACTAGGTGATTAGATCGGATAAACAATGAAGACATACTGAATCAAATGAGGAAAAGGCCTTTATTGCACAACTTGATTAACAGGACAGATATATTATTAGGCCACATCTCAAAACATAACGAATTTTCATTTTAGTATTGGATGAAGGTATGGATGGTAAAAGCTGTAGAGGAGTACAAAGGCTTGAATTCCATAAGCAGTTTCAAATGGTTGTAGGCTGCAGTAATTATGCAGAGACGAAGAGGATCGCGGGAGATAGACTAATGTGGAGAGCTGCCTCAAACAAGGCTTTGACTGAAGATTACAACAACAGTGTGATTATGTTTGCCTTGGTTGGCACTTTTCGTATTATATCATATATCCTCTGACGAATTTCTTAGCAGAAGCGATTGATGTATGCAGTATTAATAATATCAAGCAAATGAAGTGTTGCGTGAAAACCTGGCTCCCGCACACATTCAGTGCAGTAATGTGATAAATGTAAATAAGTGTTGTGAACTGATATTCTGCTCGATGATGCGTGGCTACAACAAGTATGTTCACCTCAGCGTATTGTTTCTTTTATATGTTATAGAGACAAGTTTATTACTACCTCTTCAATGAAAAATATTTATTTATTCGACGTTCGTAAGAACCATTTCACTTAGTAGGTACGTTAGTATGACTTTTTTTGTAACTATATATTATGTATTGTTGTTTTATGACATGTTCTCTACTCTTTGAGGATCTTCTCACTACGGCTCTCTGGAACAGAAGTGTACTTCATCTATAGATAGTTTGATTAACTTTCTATATCTGTGTAACATAATCCAAAAAATCACAAAGTGGTTAACACTGCCGTTTATTTTGGCGTATCCGTAAAAAGTATAGCGGGAATATCGAGCTTAGACGTAAAGCTACGAAACAACATTAGTGCATTACATCTACAACTTATGGCTCAGCGCATATAGCCGAGGTTAAAGAAAGTAACTTTCGTAATGCAAGTTTCCCGGACATGCGTACCTTACCACGTCAAAAAAACACGGATGTCAGAAATTTTTACACATCGTATTTGCTCGTTTACTCTAGAAAAACATGATACTGGACGCATGATAATTCTAAATATAGCTATTGGTGACACATTTTTGACATTTTCACCCTTTTGACATCTGCTACTGTATAAACACCTGATCCAGCCACTTCTGTGTGTTACAGTCTTCAGCTACAGGCATCCATGTTCTTTTACATGTTTTCTAACGTCATCCATTAATCTTGCATTAGCTCGTCGTCTTAGTCTCTTCTTGCGTCTTGCAACTCAACAAATGAGTTGTTTGTCCCCTCTACTATCTTCCACCATTTAATTTCCATTACCTTCCACTTCAGTCTGTTCACTCATCCAGTCGTTTGTTTTCCTGACCCTCCTAGTAATTCTCATTTTTCCAGTATTTGCTGAAACATCAATTGTTTAATGGTTGGTTTGTGAAATGTGAATCTGCCGTTGCTATTAGTCAAAATTGGTAATACAGTGTTGTGAGAGTTCGCTTTCAGGTTTAGTTTTGAAAACCCCTACTTAATTTTATGAAAACACTCCGGACAATTTTTACTCCTATATTTCCTTCTTTTACTGTACATCCAGTTGTTCCTGTAAAGTAGTAAATACAACACTTAGCAACTTTAGTTCATTGTGAATCTGTAATAATTTTCCGAAATGTTCACTGTGTATTGTTCATTGTCTTATTGTAACTCGCTTCCAAGCCTACTTTGAATTGTTCTGCTGGGCCCTAAGTCCTTCAATTAATTATTGTAGTTCATCTGCCTTCAAACTAACCATATGATGTCACTGAAAAACGAAAGTGTGTAAGTCTGCACCATTAACTCGTATTCCTCTTTCTCTTCCCAGTTTAAGGACCCAGTAACTCTCCTTGGATCACGGAGGGTAGTTTTGGTGATGTGATACCTCCTTGCGTTACCATTCTCAAATTTCCCACTATCGTGATAAATTTTAATGGAAGATGCAGTATTTCTGAACATATTCTTCATCATACTAACACAGATTGAAACAGCGTCTCACTTCTCACAAACTGTCAGTCCCACAGATTTAGCTGAAACCGAGTCGAAAGCGATCACAGTATCTATGAATGTCTTAGTAGTCATTCATTCTCTTTAAGCTATTCTGTAATTTCGATCAGGTGCGTTCAAATCCTGAAAATTGCCCTCTGTGTTACAACCACTTCTACTCATGAATTGCTCGTTTCCAGGTTAAAATTTCATGTCTTTTTTCTGTTCGACTCGAGATTACTGTAGTGAGTATCTTGTACATTACAGAATGGAAGATGATCGGTCATTAGTGTTTTACGCTCATGTATGTATCATTTATTTTGACACAGAATAATTAAAGTATTGTTTCACTTGGGAGAATGGTGTTTCTACATAAACAATCTGTAAACAATTTTGCAACTTTCTTCTGAGCTTTTTTGTTATTTCCTTAACATTTCTACCGAAACACCATTACCTTCAGATGACTCATTTCATAAACTGGCAGTTTACACCATAATTGCAGTCACATCGGAATCTCCTTCTTTTCACTATTACCTACCTTTATTTTTCATTCATCTTCCAAACTATACAACAATTTAAGAAAACTTGGAGTTCTTCTAGAAGTTCCTCTGTGTTCCTACATGCTGTGCCATCTCTCATCTTAGCTAATGATATGCGATGACCTCTCAACGTGGTTTTTCGCAGTTTTATTGTCTCTGTTACCAAACTGTCATTCTATCGTTCCACATCATTTCGATGTCAGCTCCGAACGTGTAAGGTGTCAGGCAAATCCAACACCTTCCATGAAAACCCTGAGATGATAAGCAAATCCAGTAGTATGTCACATAGCTCCGAATAAATCGTGACATTAAATTAACCAAAGTAATACGAGTAACGAGTGAGCAAATAGAATACCACAGACTAACACAAGAATGCCTAAATGCATGTCATACCTTCCCACCGTGAGACAGACGCAGTTCCGAGGGGAGAAAGGAGAACAGAAGCCGAGAGCAGAACCGTGTTAAGCTAGAAGGCCCTACGATAAGGGACGGACACCCACGTCGCCAGCTAACCGCTAGGACCACCCCCCAGCCCATGTTAAAAGCTAGAGCCCTCCAGAAGAACATTATAGATCTTAAGATAACACAAAAAGGGCCACACCAGCCGCAAGTTTTAGCGTGAGACTTTTTCGCGTCTCTGTTACGTTGCAAACGTTAAAAACATTGCTCCACCACGAAAAGTATAACGTTTCTCATTGGGTAGACAGAATTTTTGTAGGCGGAGCTTAAGGTTAACATTGAGACCCTGATTGGTCAGATGAAAACACAGCCAGATAGTTTTTTGTAAACCAACTTCGGTAAATTGTTGTGAGGAGAAGTTAGAGAAAGAGAGTTGCTTCGGAGACGGCGAGCTGGATGGAGCTGCGCCGGCTGCCGCCCCCTGACGAACACCGACAAGGTAATGAACGCACGCGATGCCTCATTTTTGAGCGCAGAAGGCTTCACTCAGAACTGCAGAAGTCTCATCTGTTACATCCCCTTTTTACGTAATACTAGTGTCGATCGTCAATTGAAGCTCATGGTATTCATATTTGCTACGTAAGTTAAAATCTGAAACGCAATGATTTTTCTGTTATATAATTATTGAGAAGCCACATCAGCCACTGTAATTTACGACAAGTTAGATAAGTAATGAAAGATAATTGTGGGTCACTGTAGACCATTTTGATAGTTTTCTCTTTTGTGAAACTTAATTTAAACCCAGATTATAGGTGTGATATGGCATAGGTCATCCTTCGATCCATTGTAGAACCATTCAGGGAATATTCGTTCACATTTTTGTTGAACGCAGTTGGTTTTTATCATCCTGTATTGAAACATTTCCTTTTATCAATAGTGCAATTTATAAACAATGTTTTGTGTGTAGAATAAAATTTCCAATGGTAAACTTAATTGCTTTTTCGACGTTATTTTACCAGCTAACTAAAAATAGGAAAGCCGCGAACCCCTTCCACCAAATTTAGTTAGTATTAAGATTCTTTTACAGGGAGTGCAGTGGAGCTGACGCTGAAATCATTAAGTATTTGGTTATATCATCGCTAGTCTCACTGAACTCTTCTGAACTCTACATGTTATGTGTGGTCTGGCGTCTCCTTACCAGCAACAGGTCCCAGGTTCAAACTAGCCAATTCCCTAAAAACCACGCTCAGAGCGTCGTTGCGCGAAAGTGGTAGGGATACACGACGTAGAACAACAGACACCACGCAGAATGTTAGAAACGGTATTGTCAAATTCAGCATATTCGATCATGTTCCTATTAGTTCTTGCCTGAAACGCACATCTATGACATATCGATGTTCATTTTCCACGACAAATCTGTAGAATTTCCTTAACAATATTGTTTAACCGAGACGTTTCGTCCGTCTGAAGCTTACATTTTCCTTAACATTTAATAAGCATGTGTACATTTCGCGAATTTGGTTTATCACTGGAAACGTTTTTAAATACACTCCTGGAAATTGAAATAAGAACACCGTGAATTCATTGTCCCAGGAAGGGGAAACTTTATTGACACATTCCTGGGGTCAGATACATCACATGATCACACTGACAGAACCACAGGCACATAGACACAGGCAACAGAGCATGCACAATGTCGACACTAGTACAGTGTATATCCACCTTTCGCAGCAATGCAGGCTGCTATTCTCCCATGGAGACGATCGTAGAGATGCTGGATGTAGTCCTGTGGAACGGCTTGCCATGCCATTTCCACCTGGCGCCTCAGTTGGACCAGCGTTCGTGCTGGACGTGCAGACCGCGTGAGACGACGCTTCATCCAGTCCCAAACATGCTCAATGGGGGACAGATCCGGAGATCTTGCTGGCCAGGGTAGTTGACTTACACCTTCTAGAGCACGTTGGGTGGCACGGGATACATGCGGACGTGCATTGTCCTGTTGGAACAGCAAGTTCCCTTGCCGGTCTAGGAATGGTAGAACGATGGGTTCGATGACGGTTTGGATGTACCGTGCACTATTCAGTGTCCCTCCATTCACGCCTGTCGCGACACCACTGGAGGCGGGCTGCACGATGTTGGGGCGTGAGCGGAAGACGGCCTAACGGTGTGCGGGACCGTATCCCAGCTTCATGGAGACGGTTGCGAATGGTCCTCGCCGATACCCCAGGAGCAACAGTGTCCCTAATTTGCTGGGTAGTGGCGGTGCGGTCCCCTACGGCACTGCGTAGGATCCTACAGTCTTGGCGTGCATCCGTGCGTCGCTGCGGTCCGGTCCCAGGTCGACGGGCACGTGCACCTTCCGCCGACCACTGGCGACAACATCGATGTACTGTGGAGACCTCACGCCCCACGTGTTGAGCAATTCGGCGGTACGTCCACCCGGCCTCCCACATGCCCACTATTCGCCCTCGCTCAAAGTCCGTCAACTGCACATACGGTTCACGTCCACGCTGTCGCGGCATGCTACCAGTGTTAAAGACTGCGATGGAGCTCCGTATGCCACGGCAAACTGGCTGACACTGACGGCGGCGGTGCACAAATGCTGCGCAACTAGCGCCATTCGACGGCCAACACCGCGGTTCCTGGTGTGTCCGCTGTGCCGTGCGTGTGATCATTGCTTGTACAGCCCTCTAGCAGTGTCCGGAGCAAGTATGGTCGGTCTGACACACCGGTGTCAATGTGTTCTTTTTTCCATTTCCAGGAGTGTAAATGCTTCCATGCATTTATTGTCACTAGGGACTGGAGAACTAAGTTTATTATCAAATTTCTTCTGAACTTCCTAAATTTTGGTTTAACGGAACAGAACAAAATAGGTGAAGTATTTATTAATTTACATTATCAGTAAATGCGTTTCCATGCACTTACACAGTTGCACTGTGTCTTAAGCATATGTATCACTCAGAATACTTGATTCTTCAGGCTTATTTTGCAATCGTTTGCGCTCACAACTGTGAGTTCAGAGATTGAAAACGGAAGAATTCCACATTTATACAACGTAATTACTTACTGTCCGCTGCTCGTCACCTTGCGGTAGCGTTCTCGTTTCCCGCGCACGGGGGCCCGGGTTCGATTCCCGGCGTGGCCAGGGCTTTTTCCTGCCTCGTGATGACTGGGTGTTGTTGTGTCGTCTTCATCATCATTCATCCCCATTACGGTCGGAGGAAGGCAATGGCAAACCACCTCCACTAGAACCTTACCTAGTACAGCGGTGCGAGTCCCCCGCATCGTCCCCTACGCTCCTCCGAGTATGGGACCTTATCATCGTCATCATCAGTTACTTACTCTCATGACGGGATTATGTTTCGTGCAAAATTGAGTACAACATTTAAAATTTGATTTTATTTGGAGTAAAAAAAGGCTGTTCTTACAAATGTCCTAGACAAAGAGGTTCTACATTACATTCTATTCATTGTAACCAATGATGAGATTTCCTTTGCAGTAATACTTGCTTTGAAGTTAGATAACATCATTTGCATACGTGATGAAACGTCCCTCGGGGAATGCTGATGATGGTTCGCTGCAATTACTATAGACGTTGCAGGTGATATGCAAATGGTGTAGGAAAGGCCGCCGTAGCAATAAACCATTATACTGGCACATCTCGGCTTTCATTTGTAGGCATACAAGGTTATAAGAGTGAAACAAAACGACGAAAAGCTAAAACCTATGCGAAGATATTTTTCAGAATTTCAGTGAAAGTAATTGTGCAACATATTCATCAAGCCTGTCGGAATGGTTAATTTGTATTTATAAAAAAATATTATTTTTATACTGTATATTTCACCTTAAGTATAAACAATGAAGCTGTAGCAATCTGTAGCACTCTCAGATTGTTCACTGTTGTCTGTTATAACTGTTATCGCTATAACTTAACGAAAACGTAACCTCGATAAATTTAATCGTTCTGTATATACTTTGCGTGGCCTGTGGTAGGTCCAACATCCTGCAGCAGCAGACGTAGATAATGTTTCACAAGTTTCATACGTCTGCCTGTTGTGCAGCTGTCTTGCCCACGGGAATGGATACGAGGAGAAAAATATTTATTAATGGAAGAATGACGACAATTTTATACGAAAGCGGACTACATGGACGTAAGTAACGACTGCGGTGTTGTACGCAGCAGCTGGAGTCGTGTCTACAGTCCATTCTCTAGTCGAGTATCATCGTAATTATCTCTACAAATATGGGTGCCTCAGCAATCTGTGCGAAGATCCAGCGTGGCGCCACGCACGGACGGAGAGCAGACGCACGTTATCGTGCTGAAAGATCTAGCAGCTCCTTTTTCCGATGGCGACGAAAGGATGCTGAAGGTTATTTAGAGCAGCGGATATGCGCGACTAGCGACGTTTGTGCAGCAAGCAAATACGCATTTCACTCTCTGTCTAGAACAGGGTGCCAACCCACTGATGGTTTTGGAGTTTACACGATACACAGCAGTCTGTAGAATAAATGATCGTTTCGATATTATACCACTTATGCCAAATCTAATAATGACCTACACTCCACTTAGCATTCTGGATTCTAATATCCAGACACAAGCTGCATCACTTATTAAGTTCCCACACCTCCTCGATTAGGAAATGAGACACTTAAAGTAGTAAAGGAGTTTTGCTATTTAGGGAGTAAAATAACTGATGATGGTCGAAGTAGAGAGGATATAAAATGTAGATTGGCAATGGCAAGGAAATCGTTTCTGAAGAAGAGAAATTTGTTAACATCGAGTATAGATTTAAGTGTCAGGAAGTCGTTTCTGAAAGTATTTGTATGGAGTGTAGCCATGTATGGAAGTGAAACATGGACGATAACCAGTTTGGACAGGAAGAGAATAGAAGCTTTCGAAATGTGGTGCTACAGAAGAATGCTGAAGATTATATGGATAACTAATAACTAATGAGGAGGTATTGAATAGGATTGGGGAGAAGAGAAGTTTGTGGCACAACTTGACTAGAAGAAGGGATCGGTTGGTAGGACATGTTTTGAGGCATCAAGGGATCACAAATTTAGCATTGGAGAGCAGCGTGGAGGGTAAAAATCGTAGAGGGAGACCAAGAGATGAATACACTAAGCAGATTCAGAAGGATGTAGGTTGCAGTAGGTACTGGGAGATGAAGAAGCTTGCACAGGATAGAGTAGCATGGACAGCTGCATCAAACCAGTCACAGAACTGAAGACCACAACAACAACAACCTCCTCAAACACGTACAGCACCTTCAACCGTTCCACATCTCCCATCAACTTCAATCCAGTCAGCCCACTGTACTACCACATCATCGAGACTAAAACGACACATTCCACTTTAACATCATCTCTTAACACTCCACATCCTTCCCCAAGGAATTTTTATCATCTCTCCCTTACCGACCGTGCTTTTAGATTTGGGATGGCCTGTCTTAGCTGTAGCCGGCTGTTGTGACCGAGCGGTTCTAGGCACTTCAGCCGGGAACCACGCTGCTGCTACGGTCGCAGGCTCGAATCCTGCCTCGGGCATGGATATGTGTGATGTCTTTAGGTTAGTTACGTTTAAATACTTCTAAGTCTAGGGGACTGATGACCTCAGATGTTGAGTCCCATAGTGCTTAGAGCCACTTTTTTTGTCTTAGCTGCCTCAGCCTACATAATTTACACGAAAACTTCTTTCAAGATCCTTAAACTAAGCATGGAATGATTAAAGTGGGTTTTACTTCAGATTTTACCAGGCAGCTTACACTTTCATTCCTTCCGCACAGTCCATGATCTACTATTTTTCCTTCCCTTACGTTTCTTAACATCGAATACCAGTACACAGTGACAATTAATATAAAAAAGTTTTCAAAGACCGCTACTAGTCGCAAAATTTGTTTATTACTAAATTATTTACTTAGCGACATGTTTCGAGGTGATACCTCATCACCAGGCTATAGTGGCGTTACAAAAACATTTAAGGTAAGTGTATACAGATATTAAAGTTTGTTTACATGACTGCTGTGATCATCTTGTGGAGAGAGGGAAGTATAAGATAGTAAACGATGATGTCACTTTGTATATCTGTTTACTGTTCACATGAAATTTTTTATAAAACAGTCACTCACTTTGTTCTTATGGCGAGGCAGTCTCCTTGTGATGTTCTTAGTTATCAGTTTCCTTGGACTTCTTCGCCATAGGTAATGAAAGTCACAAGGGTAACTTTAAAACTTGAAAGCACAGGACAAATCAGCAGTGCAGAAAACAAGATGGCGGTCGCTTTGACTGTCGATATGTCGATCCTGGAGTTCTCAGTAGTTATGTAGGGGAGAGTGGGGCACTCTGAACCACGGGGCACAATGAATCAGGTAGCATAATTTGAGTATAAGGTGGTAAATTATTTTTTCCTCTGTGCATATGTTGTCAGTACAGCTCTACTGACTGCCATTTGTTTTCTGCAGTATCTAGTTCCTGCCATTAGTGTTGTACTGATGATGAGTTAGTTTCACGACAGTGAAGCAATTTTTGGAGACGTAGATAGATTGAATTTTGTTCAATCCTTTGTCACCAAATTTTAAACAAAGTAAGTCATGTAACAATATCAATACTGTATTTTAATGATATAGATCTTCAAATATTAACAATCTTCATACATAACCTCACATGAGCTCTGTTTGAAAAATGTACTGTTGGGGCACATTGAACCAAGCTCTCTCGGGGCACAATGATCCATCGTTCATTGTGCCCCAGGAATCTTTTAATTGTCCAATACAAGCACTCTGTACTTTGTTTCCTTAGCATTGGTAAAAACATATGTGTAGGTATTTAAGGCTTTTAAATTATAGACGTTCAGCATTCCTGTTTTATATTATCAGGTTTGAAGGTGGTTCGTTCACACCGCAGGAAGACAGACAGAGATGTTATGCAGGAAGCTGAACAGGATGTTCTTAATAAGGGCATGGCAGTTCGCCAAGAACCTAAATCTCATTCAATATCTTACCCTACTCTTTGACGATGTGTTCAGAACAATAAATGTGGTTCCAGTGAAAGATTGACAACAAACTATGAAAATAGTAAGGTATTTACTGTGGAGCAGGAGAAAGAATTAGGGGAGTATTTGTTACATTCATCTAAGATACGATTTGTTGTTGAGACTAAAACATGCAGGCGTTTAGCAAGTGAGCTGGCTTTTAAAAATGGTCTGAAATGTCCTGAGAACTGGACGGAGGGAATGGCTGGCGTAGACTGGTTGTATGGGTTCATGAAACGAAATCCCAGTTTAAGTATTGGAACCCTAGAGGGCTGCAGCTTATCCAGAGCAACGTCCTTTAATCAGCTAACAAAACACCGGTTTACTATGTGGGGAAGATTATGAAACTGAAGGATGACACAGGAGACTCTCGGGTATCATTTTTTAGAAAAAGTGAAAAAATGGGAGGTAAAGGATGAAGCTTTTGTTCCAGCTAGCAACATACTTTATACGCTCCCACGACCTGCGACTGATTGTGTGACTAAGAGACAAAAGTCATATTTCAAATTTGGAATCAGCTTCGAGTCCATTGATGTTCGGTAATTCCAAAATAAGTTACATGATTGTGTGGCTAAGATTTCAATTATATGATTCACACGGGGAATATATGTAAACATTATGTTTAAAGTACATTTACACTTCCTTTGTATGCTAAATAGGTTCTTTCAATGAACCTGTTTAAAGTGGTTCAATGTACCCCACATGTGGGGCACAATAAACCATTTACCAAATTTTCTTCAAAGGCGTGCAGCTAAAAAACAATTAATGACAATGCAATCATATAAGGCCATTTGATACTTGAATGATTAAAATGTAACATCTGTAAATCACAACTCTGTGGTAAAATTATTGGATGAGTAACATGGAGAAATACTTTTTATTATTCAATGTGCCCCACTCTCACCTATTCTGCATGTCTTGCTGGCGTATAACTGATGTTGGTTGGCGTAATATATTACTAGATGAGTGACTGTGACAATTTATTATACAAATTACAGTATAAAACGTTTTATTTTAAGAATTACAAACATAATATTTTTGGGATCTATACACATATGCAATCTTAATACCATGTCCTTACTGTTTTAAGAGTACTGAATTGAAATTCGTGAAGAAGTGTGATTTTTTGAACTATATGGTTTCATTTAGGATCTCAGTTTTCGGCTAATGGCCATGGAAGAATATTTCCATTTCTTCCAAGATGTTCACTCTCCTGCTGTTTTCCAAAGTATACAGTAATTTGAGGTCGCAACAATGTGTTCTGTTTCATTTATATGTTTAGCTATAGCTGACTTATTGGCTGTATCGAATCTGAAAAAGTCAATGTGTTCAAAACACGTTTTAAAGTTTATTCCCGTTTCGCCAATGTATTTTTTGTTGCAATGACTACATATAATTTTATAAATTCCAGATTTGCTCAGTTTCTCTCTAGGTTGTATGATGTCATGAACCAGTTTCTTTCTTACTTTTTTGTTGGTGGAAAAAGTGATCCAGCTATGTGTGTTTTTAAACAGCTTGGCTGTTTTCTCCGAGCTGACTCCTACATATGGTATCGTTATAACCTTAGGTTTTTGTATGCTGTAGGGAGGGGGTGGGGTAGCCATGTTGTTTCCTTTGATTTTAAGTTTTACATTGCGGAAGTGCTGTGTGCAGTGTATTTGAAATGTTTAGGTCTCATAGTCAGCAGCATTAAGTGAGAATTCCCGTGATATTTTTAAAAACGATCTGAATGCAGCTTGATCATGTGAGTTTGGGTGTGTGGAAGTTTTATTAATGACAGTGTCATTGTTTGCTGGTTTTATGCGTACGTTGATGTTCAGGGTCTACTTTGTGTCGGTTATGGTCATCTTTAAAAAAATTATTTTGATGTCTTTCTTGTGTTCTAAATGAAATGGATGTTACTGTGTAAGTTGCTGAACATATTTAAAATGTTCACATGTGTGTGAAATCTTATGGGACTTAATTGCTAAGGTCTTCAGTCCCTAAGCTTACGCACTACTTAACCTAAATTATCCTAAGGACAAACACACACACCCATGTCCGAGGGAGGACTCGAACCTCCGCCGGGATCAGCCGCACAGTCCATGACTGCAGCGCCTTAGACCGCTCGACTAATCCCGCGCAGCGAACATGTTTAACAGAGATCCTGTTTCTTCATTAGTACCATTATATAGAATGAATGTGTCCTCTACATTTCTGCAGCAGTGCGCAGCTTTCTGGAAAATTATTTCCTTGTTGTTGATAATTTTATTTTCAAGGCAATAAATGGAAATTTCTGCAATGACATCGCTGAGAGGACTTCCCATTGCTAGGTCTACATCCTGTTTATACATTTTGCCAGCGAATGTGAAACAACTGTGGAAGAGAACGAGCTCAAACAATTCTACACTCCTGGAAATGGAAAAAAGAACACATTGACACCGGTGTGTCAGACCCACCATACTTGCTCCGGACACTGCGAGAGGGCTGTACAAGCAATGATCACACGCACGGCACAGCGGACACACCAGAAACCGCGGTGTTGGCCGTCGAATGGCGCGAGCTGCGCAGCATTTGTGCACCGCCGCCGTCAGTGTCAGCCAGTTTGCCGTGGCATGTGGCATACGGAGCTCCATCGCAGTCTTTAACACTGGTAGCATGCCGCGACAGCGTGGACGTGAACCGTATGTGCAGTTGACGGACTTTGAGCGAGGGCGTATAGTGGGCATGCGGGAGGCCGGGTGGACGTACCGCCGAATTGCTCAACACGTGGGGCGTGAGGTCTCCACAGTACATCGATGTTGTCGCCAGTGGTCGGCGGAAGGTGCACGTGCCCGTCGACCTGGGACCGGACCGCAGCGACGCACGGATGCACGCCAAGACCGTAGGATCCTACGCAGTGCCGTAGGGGACCGCACCGCCACTTCCCAGCAAATTAGGGACACTGTTGCTCCTGGGGTATCGGCGAGGACCATTCGCAACCGTCTCCATGAAGCTGGGCTACGGTCCCGCACACCGTTAGGCCGTCTTCCGCTCACGCCCCAACATCGTGCAGCCCGCCTCCAGCGGTGTCGCGACAGGCGTGAATGGAGGGACGAATGGAGACGTGTCGTCTTCAGCGATGAGAGTCGCTTCTGCCTTGGTGCCAATGATGGTCGTATGCGTGTTTGGCGCCGTGCAGGTGAGCGCCACAATCAGTACTGCATACGACCGAGGCACACAGGGCCACCACCCGGCATCATGGTGTGGGGAGCGATCTCCTACACTGGCCGTACACCACTGGTGATCGTCGAGGGGACACTGAATAGTGCAAGGTACATCCAAACCGTCATCGAACCCATCGTTCTACCATTCCTAGACCGGCAAGGGAACTTGCTGTTCCAACAGGACAATGCACGTCCGCATGTATTCCGTGCCACCCAACGTGCTCTAGAAGGTGTAAGTCAACTACCCTGGCCAGCAAGATCTCCGGATCTGTCCCCCATTGAGCATGTTTGGGACTGGATGAAGCGTCGTCTCACGCGGTCTGCACGTCCAGCACGAACGCTGGTCCAACTGAGGCGCCAGGTTCAAATGGCATGGCAAGCCGTTCCACAGGACTACATCCAGCATCTCTACGATCGTCTGCATGGGAGAATAGCAGCCTGCATTGCTGCGAAAGTTGGATATACACTGTACTAGTGCCGACATTGTGCATGCTCTGTTGCCTGTGTCTATGTGCCTGTGGTTCTGTCAGTGTGATCATGTGATGTATCTGACCCAAGGAATGTGTCAATAAAGTTTCCCCTTCCTGGGACAATGAATTCACGGTGTTCTTATTTCAATTTCCAGGAGTGTATTAGTTCAACTATATCGGCTGTGGACATAGTATGTGACATTTTAATAAATTTTGTTTGAGTATATCAATGGATTCTTTGATCCATATGCTGCTGTATGCGTTTACTATTTCAAAGGAAATGAGCTTGGCATTGGATGGAACCTGATCTTTGATACCTTGAGTTGCTTAGTAATTGGAAGGTCAGTATGGCTTCTAAATAACAATTACGTTTTCGGTTCCTTTAAAGTGGCGAATAATTACTTTTATATCATCATTTTGGAATGAGGTGATTTCGGCCGTACGACGGGAATTAATAAACTTTACACGCGGAATGGTGGATGGAGTTACACGCACGGGACATTCCGTTTTGGAAATCGTTAGGGAATTCAATATTCCGAGATCCTCAATGTCAAGAGTAAGCCGAGAACGCCAAATTTCAGGTATTGCCTCTCACGACAAGCAACGCAGCCTTCACTTAACGAGCAAGAGCAGCGACGTTTGCGTATAGTTGTCACTAATAACGGACAAGCAACACTGCTTGAAATAGCCGCAGAAATCAATGTGGGACGTTCGACGAACGTATCCGTTAGGACAGTCCTACAAAATTTTGGCGTTAATGGGTTATGTCCACAGACGATCGAGGCGAATGCCTTTGCTAACAGCACGACGTCGCCTGCAGTGCATCTCCGGGACTCTTGACCATTTCGGTTGGACCCTACACGCGCTGAAAACAGTGCTATGGTCAAATCAGTCCCGATTTTAGTTGGTAAGAGCTGGTGGTAGAGTTCATGCGTGGCGCAGATCCCACGAAGCCATGGACCAAACCTGAACATGGCAAGCTCGTGGTGGCTTCATAATGGTGTGAGCTGTGTTTACATCGGAGATGTACAAATCCTCCTTCCAGCCTTCCTATAACCATCAAAGCAGCTCAGACTGCTGCAACGGAAGCACAACAGTGCATGTGTACTGAAGTACAGTAGTTAAAGCGTGTCAACCTGGGTTCCCGCTAGCCTAGCAAGCTTCACGGGACCCGTTCATCCTGCCGCACCTGGCAACAGATTGCGCTGTCAATCCTACGTGGCTACAGAATAGCCAGGCATGTGTCTGCTTAACGATGGGAACAGCAAAATGGATGAACAAATTAAGAATTGGGCAAATTAAGAATTGGGGAATATATACTAGTCAGGAAACAGAGCCTACGTCCAGCAAGGGAAAAGTTTTCGTGTGTTTCTGAGGCAGCTTCAAATAAACTGGCAGATGTCTCGCAATGAAAATTGTGTAAAAGGTTAATAAGCATGCATTCGGAAGCCACGAGCATGTTACGACATGTTTGTAAAGTTGCCCAGCAGTTTCCTCATTCCAATTTTTCAATTTTTTATCTTTTTTTAAGAGGACAAATGCTTACTCGTTAGCTGCTGACAAGTGTGTGGAAACGTGTGCTAAGGACTTGAGGCCACTTAGCAGTTATAGGCTTCCTAAATTTTGCGCAAATTGTGATTGAAATATGAAAAATATATGGCTGAGGTATGTAACGTAGTGAGGAGAAAATTTACTATGATAGAAAAGCTTCTTCCTTCAGACATGTACTTTCTAAATTAACGTAATACGAAAACGATCTTCGTGTTTGCTAAAATGCATTTGGGGAATTTAGACTGAACTGTCTTCAGGTGGATTTACATTTGTCAGTATGACATTTGTGTGTGTGTCGTGTTACGATTTTTTAGAGGAACTTGCGGCACTGTCTACTGAGGAAACAAAACACCATTTCAAAACATGGTTTTGGGTGTCTTCGGACAAAAAATTAAACGTGTATATGGCGGTAAACATAAAATAAGTAAAATAGAGTACCTCCAGTGGTCACAGGTTCCTTTCACTGTCGTAACACATCACATGTATACTGTCATATTTTATAAGCAAATATGGCGTCCGGAAAGTATTGTATGCAAGGATCGTATAGCAGAAGAGAGAACACATCACAAATTGCAAAGGTTCTTAAGTGCAAAGGATGTCGATTTTCAGGGATGGTTCTTGTTACTTCAGAAATCACGTATTTGAGGTGACCTGATGACTGTTCGGAAGTTGGATTGAAAACAGTTCATATCGAAAGAAATAAATAAACCCGAAATTCACCAAAAAGAAAAAAAGACAAATAAAACCCATAATTTTCTGGGCTACAACGATCCAAAATGAATATACATAATATATTGAGCTTCGTCTTGCAATACTCGAGTAAGAAACGTCGGAACCCTACTGACAACAGTAGACTGAAAGGGTTCAGAATACACTGCTACGTAGTGTAGCTCACGTGAAAGACGGACATGCAAGCATGAGTTCTTCAGTTTGCTTGGGTTGGACATAGCTTGGCTTCGATAGGAGTAACGAAGCCTGCCCCTTCCGCTGATAATGTCCAGCAGGTTGCCTCATTATCATATACCTTCCTGCGACAACGAGTACATATAAACAAAGCTTGCGCAGGAACTAAATAGGACCTACTACCACCTACGACTTCACTAAACTGAAAAGTACGCTACCAGATTACATCTCTACGAGCAAGCACGGGCAGGTTAGAAGCGGAATGTGTACACCTCTGGTTCACAGGGTACATGGAATGTACTGAGACATCTGGTCCAAATGAACCGATCATTGACTGGAAATGGTTATGTTCGGCCACTTGGAGAACATTTGCAGCCATTCGTGCACTTCATGTTTCCAAACAACGATGGAATTTTTATGGATGACGCTGCGTCGTGTCAGAACATTCTGAACATTTCAAGCGAACGATACGGCCACCTAGAACGCCCGACTTAAATCCAATCGAACATCAATGGGACATAATCGAGAGGTCAGTTCGTGCACAAAATCCGACACCAGCAAAACTTTCGGCATTATGGGTGGCTATAGAGGCATCATGGCCCAATTTTCTGCAGCAGACTTCTAAAGACTTATTGAGTGCATGGCACCTCGTGTTTCTGCACTAGGCCTGGAAAAAGGAGGTCAGACACGATATTAGGAGATATCCCATGACTTTTGTCACCTCACTGTAGTGCGCCTAGTGCTAATTTGTAGTTTGTTGCGTGAGGTGTTATAATGTGCCTATTTCTATGGCCAGAGTATAGTGTCAACTGTTGCAGGTTTAATTTACAGCGGCTGCTTTATTAACTTTGCTAGGAGGTGCCCACAAGGGGTGTTATCCTAGACGCTGCTAGAGGCCAGGGCTTCCGCTTCCGGTTGCAGCCTCCGCGTCGCTGGCGGCAGACCAGAGCAGCGTTCTCTGGCCATGCGGGGTGCAGCGGCCTTCCGCAGCTGCAAACTGATTAAGGGCAGAGGGGCCGGAATGGACCTGGAATCTGGTTAGGCGCGTGAGGCGCTTTAGCGCTCCAGCGGGCCGGACTGCGCGCCCCTACAGCTTCCGTCGGCGGCGCTGCGATAATTGCGTCTCCGCTCGCTTCTCCACAGAATGTGAACACTCTGCGGTGTGGCACTGCGGCCGCGATTATCACAGGACGGATAAGACAAAGAAGTTTGCGTTACTGTAGTAAACGCGTTCGAGATTGCCGGGATACACTGCCGCACTCGAATAAGAATTATCCACAAATGTAACAAGAAACTGGCCTAAGGGAAAGTTTGTCGACGAGACCGAGTC
The DNA here is from genome assembly GCF_023864345.2 of Schistocerca serialis cubense. Classification (NCBI taxonomy): domain Eukaryota; kingdom Metazoa; phylum Arthropoda; class Insecta; order Orthoptera; family Acrididae; genus Schistocerca; species Schistocerca serialis. Next base: position 1,125,090,245 of record NC_064638.1, on the reverse strand, counting down.
ATTCCTTCAAACAAAAGTGAAGCGTAATACATCGTGCACTTATTGAATCGTCCGACGGAGAGGTTTCCTGCCATTTGCATGAATTACCCTGATATTTCGCAGTACGTTCAAATGGTTCAAACGGCTCTGAGCACTATGGGACTCAACTGCTGTGGTCATTAGTCCCCTAGAACTTAGAACTAGTTAAACCTAACTAACCTAAGGACATCACACACATCCATGCCCGAGGCAGGATTCGAACCTGCGACCGTAGCAGTCGCACGGTTCCGGACTGCGCGCCTAGAACCGCGAGACCACCGCGGCCGGCCGCAGTACGTTAGTTAATATACTTTCAGGAGGTGATGCCCAAAGCTCGTACACAATGAAGCGCCAAAGAAACTGGTATAGGCATGCTTATTCAAATAAAGAGATATGTAAACAGGCAGAATACGGCGCTGCGGTTGGCAATGCCTATATACAACAACAAGTGTCTGGCGCAGTTGTTAGATCGGTTACTGCTGCTACAATGGCAGGTTGAGCCGTGAATGGCTCGCCATCCCACCATTCGGTATTTTACTCCCTGTTTTAACGTATTTCCATCTCACCACGCTGATTTAAATTACTGGCGTTAGTGAGTTGCTGTTTTGCCTGACCGTCATCGGCGCTAGTAGCGCGTATCCATATATCCCTCTGATAGATCTTTGCTCGGCTGCCCGGTTGTCATCTGTCGTGGGGTGAGTCGGAACGTGGGAGGAGGAGAGTTCACGGCGGCAGTTCGGGTCGTGAGTTGGGCCCTGGCAGTCAGTTGCAACGCGTCTGGAGCGCAGACCGGGCCAGCCAGTTGCCGGCTTGCAACAGCAGTGAGCCCTGCGTGGACATCGCCCGCCCGACCGTTGCCGCCACGCATCACTTCAGCCGGGCCTGACTTTTGGTGGACTGTTTGTCGGTCGGTTCGTCCGAGGACATCTCCGTGCGGCGTAGTCGACTGGGCCGCTGGCGGTCTCTGCGAAGTGTCGGAGTCTGTCTGGAGCTGTCCGATCGGTACGAGCATCGTCGCTAGCCGACACAGGACGTGAAGGTTGAGTGGTTTTGAGCATTACGTTGTTGGTTCCGGCGTTGCTGTTGTGGAGGTTTTCCTGTGAGCAACAACGAGTGAAGTGTTGAGAAAGCCGCCGTCAGGTGGAATTGATCAAATTAATTTATCCATAGTCAAGTGCACCAGCGGAATTTTCTGCCTTGTGGCCGTTGGTGTTCTGGTTACCTGCTCTGGCCGCTAACGTAAGTTTAGGCAGTGTCTTTTCCTCACCTGTTGTTGCTGCACAGCATGGTGTGTAGTTTTGGCAGATCACTTCACATACGCATTTGTTTGGGGATAGTGATACTAGTAATTTTTTTTTTTTTTTTTTGTAGGGGGGGGGGGCGGGGGTTGGGGGGGGGGGCGCTTGAATTCTTGTATACTCCGCCGTGGCAAGCAAGCGGTTGGTCGGTCGATCCGTGACTGTCCCTTGGTTGGGTTCGCACGAATTGAGTGTAGTTAGACTCACCACCTGTCTCGCCGAAGTGAACGAGGGCAGACCGATCCGACCGATGACCTCTGCAGTTTGGTCCCTTAAGAGCTCAAGGAGACCGATCCACTGGAGACTCCTAAGTGCCGTTCTCTTAATTATCCTTTTGGCAGTGTTAATGTTGTTGTAATTTAATTGTATTTTATATTTTCAATTTGGCAAGGTTATTTGTGGACCTTCAGCCCTGAAAACATGTTCTCAGAGTTTCATTCAAGTTCAAACATTATCGCCTTTTGCTCTTGAAATGTTATTGCAATTTCCTCTGAAAGATTTTACAAGTTATTGTGGGCCTTCCGCCGTTGATGTTGCAAAAGGAAATTTTAAACTTAATGTATTGTTTTACCGATTGTTGCTATATATATTTCCTTAATTTGCAGAATTTAACCTTGCGGCCTTCAGCCATCTTATTGCGTTTGTTTGTCTCTTTCTGTGCACCTTCTGCGCCATCAGCCCTGTTAACATCTTAAAACATTGTGGCCTTCTACCTTCAGTAACCATCATGGTATATTTGGAATTTTGAAGATTTAGTCCGGCGGCCTTCAGCCGCTCCACATGCTGATCTCATATATGTATATGATTTATCTTATTTGTAAATTTAACTGTGTGTCATGTCTTATCATTATTGAACTTATTTTAAAGCATCTGTTTGGAGGCCTTCAGCCGCAAAGCAAATTTAATTCTTTCAAAAGTGTGTTTGTGAACTAAATGATAATAAATTACAACTGTGAAGTGAATCCGACCGCAACTCCCTTGGCCCTTTCCACAATCCTAAATACCTGTTAGCCCTGTGTGATTTAGCGGGCGTTCACAGGTTATCAAGATTTATGTGAGTTTGAACGTGGTGTTATAGTCGGCGCATGAGCGATGGGACGCAGCATACCCGAGATAGTGATGAAGTCGGGATTTTCCCACCCGACCATTTCACGAGCTTACCGTGAATATCGGGAGGCCGCTAAAACATCACAACTCCGACATCGCTGCGGCCGGAATAAGATCCTGCAAGAATGGAACCAACGACGACTGAAGAGAATCGTTCAACGTGACAGAAGAGCAACCCTTCCGTAAATTGCTGCAGATTTCAATGCTGGGCCATCAAAAAGTGTCAGCTTGTGAACCATTCAACGAAACATCATCGATATGGGCTTCCGGAGCCAAAGGCCCACTCGTGTGTCCCTGATGACTGCACAGTACACAGCTTTACGCCTCGCCTGGGCGCGTTAACACCGACAATTGGATGTTGATGACTGGAAACATGTTGATCGGTCGGACGAGTCTCGCTTCAAATTGCATCCAGCCGATGGCCGTGTACGGGTATGGAGGCAACTCATGAATCCATGGATCCTGTATGTCAACAGGAGACTGTTCAAGCTGGTGGAGGTCCTGTAATGTGACGGGGTGCTTGCAGCTGGAGTGATATGAGACCCCTGAAGCGTTTAGATACGACTGTGACAGGTGACACGTACCTAAGCAGCCTGTCTGATCATCTGCATCCATTCATGTCCATTGTGCATTCCGACAATTCCAGTAGGACGATGCGACACCCTACACGTTCAGATTTGCTACAGAGTGGCTCCATGAACAATCTTCTGAGTTTAAGCACTTCCGCTGGCCACCAAACTCCCCAGACATGAACATTATTGAGCATATGTGGGATGCCTTGCAACGTGCTGTTCAGAAGAGATTTCCACCCCCTCATATTGTTACGGTTTTATATACAGCCCTGCAGGATTCATGGTGTCAGTTCCCTCCAGCATTACTTCGGACATGGTCGAGTCCATGGGACGTCGTGTTGCGGCACTTCTGCGTGCTCGCGGGGGCCACACACGATATTAGGTAGGTGTACCAGTTTCTTTGGATCTTCAGTGTTGTTGTTGTTGTGGTCTTCAGTCCTGAGACTGGTTTGATGCAGCTCTCCATGCTACTCTATCCTGTGCAAGCTTCTTCATCTCCCAGTACCTACTGCAACCTACATCCTTCTGAATCTGCTTAGTGTATTCATCTCTTGGTCTCCCTCTACTATTTTTACCCTCCACGCTGCCCTCCAATACTAAATTGGTGATCCCTTGATGCCTCAGAACATGTCCTACCAACCGATCCCTTCTTCTGGTCAAGTTGTGCCACAAACTTCTCTCCTCCCCAATCCTATTCAATACCTCCTCATTAGTTATGTGATCTACCCATCTAATCTTTAGCATTCTTCTGTAGCATCACATTTCGAAAGCTTCTATTTTCTTCTTGTCCAAACTATTGATCGTCCATGTTTCACTTCCATACATGGCTACACTCCATACAAATACTTTCAGAAACGACTTCCTGACACTTAAATCTATACTCGATGTTAACAAATTTCTCTTCTTCAGAAACGCTTTCCTTGCCATTGAAAGTCTACGTTTTATATCCTCTCTACTTCGACCATCATCAGTTACTTTGCTCCCCAAATAGCAAAACTCCTTTACTACTTGAAGTGTCTCATTTCCTAATCTAATTCCCTCAGCATCACCTGACTTAATTCGGCTATATTCCATTATCCTCGTTTTGCTTTTGTTGATGTTCATCTTATATCCTCCTTTCAAGACACTGTCCATTCCGTTCAACTGCTCTTCCAAGTCCTTTGCTGTCTCTGACAGAATTACAATGTCATCGGCGAACCTCAAAGTTTTTATTTCTTCTCCATGGATTTTAATACCTACTCCGAATTTTTCTTTTGTTTCCTTTACTGCTTGCTCAATATACAGATTGAACAACATCGGGGAGAGGCTAGAACCCTGTCTTACTCCCTTCCCAACCAATGCTTCCCTTTCATGTCCCTCAACTCTTATAACTACCATCTGGTTTCTGTACAAATTGTAAATAGCCTTTCGCTCCCTGTATTTTACCCCTGCCACCTTTAGAATTTGAAAGAGAGTATTCCAGTCAACATTGTCAAAAGCTTTCTCTAAGTCTACAATGCTCACCAGATGGTAGAGTTTTGTCAGGACTGGCTCTCCCAGGGCCGTCAGAAGTTCCAATGGAATGTTGTCTACTCCGGGCGCCTTGTTTCGACTCAGGTCTTTCAGTGCTCTGTCAAACTCTTCACGCAGTATCGTATCTCTCATTTCATCTTCATCTACATCCTCTTCCATTTCCATAATATTGTCCTCAAGTACATCGCCCTTGTATATGCCCTCTATATACTCCTTCCACCTTTCTGCTTTCCCTTCTTTGCTTAGAACTGGGTTTCTATCTGAGCTCTTGATATTCATACAAGTGGTCCTCTTATCTCCAAAGGTCTCTTTAATTTTCCTGTAGGCAGTATCTATCTTACCCCTAGTGAGATAAGCCTCTACATCCTTACATTTGTCCTCCAGCCATCCCTGCTTAGCCATTTTGCACTTCCTGTCGATCTCATTTTTGAGACGTTTGTATTCCTTTTTGCCTGCTTCATTTACTGCATTTTTATATTTTCTCCTTTCATCAATTAAATTCAATATTTCTTCTGTTACCCAAGGATTTCTACTAGCCCTCGTCTTTTTACCTACTTGATCCTCTGCTGCCTTCACTACTTCATCCCTCAAAGCTACCCATTCTTCTTCTACTGTATTTCTTTCCCCATTCCTGTCAATTGTTCCCTTATGCTCTCCCTGAAACTCTGTACAACCTCTGGTTCTTTCAGTTTATCCAGGTCCCATCTCCTTAAATTCCCACCTTTTTGCAGTTTCTTCAGTTTTAATCTACAGGTAACAACCAATAGATTTTGGTCAGAGTCCACATCTGCCCCTGGAAATGTCTTACAATTTAAAACCTGGTTCCTAACTCTCTGTTTTACCATTATATAATCTATCTGATACCTTTTAGTATCTCCAGGGTTCTTCCATGTATACAATCTTCTTTCATGATTCTTAAACCAAGTGTTAGCTATGATTATGTTGTGCTCTATGCAAAATTCTACCAGGCGGCTTCCTCTTTCATTTCTTAGCCCCAATCCATATTCACCTACTACGTTTCCTTCTCTCCCTTTTCCTACACTCGAATTCCAGTCACCCATGACTATTAAATTTTCGTCTCCCTTCACTATCTGAATAATTTCTTTTATTTCATCATACATTTCTTCAATTTCTTCGTCATCTGCAGAGCTAGTTGGCATATAAACTTGTACTACTGTAGTAGGTGTGGGCTTCGAATCTATCTTGGCCACAATAATGCGTTCAGTAAGCTGTTTGTAGTAGCTTACTCGCATACCTATTTTGCTATTCATTATTAAATCTACTCCTGCTTTACCCCTATTTGATTTTGTGTTTATAACCCTGTAGTCACTTGACCAGAAGTCTTGTTCCTCCTGCCACCGAACTTCACTAATTCCCACTATATCTAACTTTAACCTATCCATTTCCCTTTTTAAATTATCTAACCTACCTGCCCGATTAAGGGATCTGACATTCCACGCTCTGATCCGTAGAACGCCAGTTTTCTTTCTCCTGATAACGACATCCTCTTGAGTAGTCCCCGCCCGGAGATCCGAATGGGGGACTATTTTACCTCCGGAATATTTTACCCAAGAGGACGCCATCATCATTCAATCATACAGTAAAGCTGCATGCCCTCGGGAAAAATTACGGCTGTAGTTTCCCCTAGCTTTCAGCCGTTCGCAGTACCAGCACAGCAAGGCCGTTTTGGTTAGTGTTACAAGGCCAGATCAGTCAATCCACAGTGTTGCCCTTGCAACTACTGAAAAGGCTGCTGCCCGTCCTCAGGAACCACACGTTTGTCTGGCCTCTCAACAGATACCCCTCCGTTGTGGTTGCACCTACGGTACTGCTATCTGTATCGCTGAGGCACGCAAGCCTCCCCACCAACGGCAAGGTCCATGGTTCATGGGGGGGATCTTCAGTGTATATTAGAAAAATGTCATATTACCGCTTCCAGCTCCTGGCAAAATACTTTAGTAACACAACCAGTTTCAGTCGTCAGACCATCATCATGTTCCTTTATACCAAATAAAATAATACATTACTAACATTTCAGGTTAAACTGTCACAACTCTATTAACTGAAGTTAATGTTAACAACAACACATACGTAATGAAATCTCACGCCCTCATATAAAAGTATTCACAGCATCATGTAAGGCGAAATATTAAATCGTTTCGTCGGGTGACAAAAACACGAACTACAAGCTGAAAAGAAAACTATATCATGAGTCATTATAAAAACCATGTGTAACAAGTCATAAAGACGTAAGTGATTCACATTTGTACAGAGTTACCTGTTGTCACATCGTAATATAAATTTCCTCGTCAGTCGATACAAAATGTGCTAGGTAGCGTCCTCACAGATCTACATCTACTTCAACTACACCTACATGATTACTGTTCAATTAAAAATTAAGTGCCCGGCAGCGGGTTCATTGAACCATCTTAAAGTCATTTCTCTACCATTCCACTATGGAGCGGCGTGCGAAGAAAACGAGCCCTTAAATCTTTCTGTGCGAGCTCTGATTTCTCTTATTTTATTATGATGCTCATTTCTTCCTATGAAAGTGGGCGCCAACATAATATTTTCGCAATTGGAGCAGAAAGTTGGTGATTGAAATGTTACGAGAAGATGCTGCCGCAACGAAAAATGCCTGCGTGTTAGCGACTGCCACCCGACGTATCATATCCGTGACATTCTCTGCCCTATTTCGCTATAACAAAGAACGAGCTGGCCTTCGTTGGACTTTTTCGATGTCTTCCATCACTTCCCTTTGATGCGGATCCGACAGCACACAGCAGTACTCCTGAAGAGGGCGGACGAGCTTGGTGTAAGCAATCTCTTTAGTACATCTGTTGCACTATTTAAGTGTTCTGCCAATAAATCGCAGTCTGGTTAGCTCTACCCGCAACATTATTATGTGATCTTTCCAATTTCATTTTAAAACTGCAGTCGTCATTAAGCTGTAAGCAGACTGATACCACTCAGAGGCTATTGAACAGTTGTTTGTTGTAGAGCCACAGGTGATAACAGAGATGTGCATCGATAGTGATTAGTGTCTTACAGTTACTAAGCTGTGTGTCGTCTGCTACTATAGTACATGTGACGGTCGTAACAGGTGTTCTATGTGTTGCAGCTAATAGCAATTTGCGCTTGTTACAATCACAGTTGCGGTGACAGAAAACAAAACGCATAGAAGTAATGGCTTACATGTACTCATATGCATTACTGTGAAACGACACATTCGTATGTATATTGCTTCCATCATACAGTAACATTTTGTTTTCTGTCACCGCAACTGTGACAGCAACGCGCAGATTGCTATTAAATGCATCGTAAAGAACACCAGTTATGACTGTCACGTGACTTATCGTAGCAGATGACATACAGAATAGTAGTTGTAAGATGCTAGTCACTGCCGACGTATGGAGATCTCTATGACCACCTTTGGCTTTAATAGTAACAGTGATCAACTGTTCAGTCACGTCTGTGTGGAATGAGTCTGTCCACAACGTTAACGACGATTACACTTTTAACGTGAATATACGACCAAGCACAATTTTTACACTCTGACGAAGTTAGCTAAATTGCGATTTGATTACGAGTGACTTTGTGCAAATGTGAACCGTTTACGTCTTTATGATATTTGGTTTTCGTGGCAAATCACATCTCTATATCATTGTATATTTTTATTTTCAGTGTGTAATTCATTGTTTTATCACCTGACGATAACGATTTTATCACCTAACATGCTGCTGTGAATACTTTTATGTGAGTATGTGACATTTCATTAGGTGTGTGTTTTGTTAACATCTACACAACGTCACAGATTCGTGACAGATTAAACTTGTAATTATTACTTATGTATTACTTCATTTGATATACGGGAACCTGATAATAGTCACTCGACTGGAATGTGTAAATAAAACATTTTACTAGCAGCTCAAGGTGGCAGAATGGAGTTTTGAAATGTGTCAGCTGTTGTTGTTGTTTTGGTCTTCAATACAAGACCATTTTTTGATGCAGTTCTCCACGCTAATCTATTCTGAGTACTCCTCTTCGCCTCTGCGTAGCTACTGCAAACCGCATCCCTTTAATTCTGCTTCTACATCTACATCTACATTTATACTCCGCAAGCCACCCAACGGTGTGTGGCGGAGGGCACTTTACGTGCCACTGTCATTATCTCCCTTTTCTGTTCCAGTCGCGTATGGTTCGCGGGAAGAACGGCTGTCTGAAAGCCTCCGTGCGCGCTCGAATCTCTCTAATTTTACATTCGTGATCTCCTCGGGAGGTATAAGTAGGGGGAAGCAATATATTCGATACCTCATCCAGAAACGCACCCTCTCGAAACCTGGCGAGCAGGCTACATCGCGATGCAGAGCGCCTCTCTTGCAGAGTCTGCCACTTGAGTTTGCTAAACATCTCTGTAACGCTACGGTTACCAAATAACCCTGCGACGAAACGCGCCGCTCTTCTTTGGATCTTCTCTATCTCCTCCGTCAACCCGATCTGGTACGGATCCCACACTGATGAGCAATACTCAAGTATAGGTCGAACGAGTGTTTTGTAAGCCACCTCCTTTGTTGATGGACTACATTTTTTAAGGACTCTCCCAATGAATCTCAACCTGGTACCCGCCTTACCAACAATTAATTTTATATGATCATTCCACTTAAAATCGTTCCGCACGCATACTCCCAGATATTATACAGAAGTAACTGCTACCAGTGTTTGTTCCGCTATCATATAATCATACAATAAAGGATCCTTCTTTCTATGTATTCGCAATACATTACATTTGTCTATGTTAAGGGTCAGTTGTCACTCCCTGCATCAAGTGCCTATCGGCTGCAGATCTTCCTGCATTTCGCTGCAATTTTCTGATGCTGCAACTTCCCCCCTGTATGCTACAGCATCATCCGCGAAAAGCCGCATGGAACTTACGACACTATCTACTAGGTCATTTATATATATTGTGAAAAGCAATGGTCCCATAACACTCCCCTGTGGCACGGCAGAGGTTACTTTAACGTCTGTAGACGTCTCTCCATTGATAACAACAGGCTGTGTTCTGTTTGCTAAAAACTCTTCAATCCAGCCACACAGCTGGTCTGATATTCCGTAGGCTCTTACTTTGTTTATCAGGCGACAGTGCGGAACTGTATCGAACGCCTTCCGGAAGTCAAGGAAAATAGCATCTACCTGGGAGCCTGTATCTAATATTTTCTGGGTCTCATGAACAAATAAAGCGAGTTGGGTCTCACACGATCGCTGTTTCCGGAATCCATGTTGATTCCTACAGAATAGATTCTGGGTTTCCAAAAACGACATGATACTCGAGCAAAAAACATGTTCTAAAATTCTACAACAGATCGACGTCAGAGATATAGGTCTATAGTTTTGCGCATCTGCTCGACGACCCTTCTTGAAGACTGGGACTACCTGTGCTCTTTTCCAATCATTTGGAACCTTCCGTTCCTCTAGAGACTTGCGGTACACGGCTGTTAGAATGGGGGAAGTTCTTTCGCGTACTCTGTGTAGAACCGAATTGGTATCCCGTCAGGTCCAGTGGACTTTCCTCTGTTGAGTGATTGCAGTTGCTTTTCTATTCCTTGGGCACATATTTCGATGTCAGCCATTTTTTCGTTTGTGCGAGGGTTTAGAGAAGGAACTGCAGTGCGGTTTTCGTCTGTGAAACAGCTTTGGAAAAAGGTGTTTAGTATTTCAGCTTTACGCGTGTCATCCTCTGTTTCAATGCCATCATCATCCCGGAGTGTCTGGATATGGTGTTTCGAGCCACTTACTGATTTAACGTAAGACCAGAACTTCCTAGGATTTTCTGTCAAGTCGGTACATAGAATTTTACTTTCGAATTCACTGAACGCTTCACGCATAGCCTTCCTTACGCTAACTTTGACATCGTTTAGCTTCTGTTTGTCTGAGAGGTTTTGGCTGCGTTTAAACATGGAGTGAAGCTCTCTTTGCTTTCGCAGTAGTTTCCCAACTTTGTTGTTGAACCACGGTGGACTTTTCCCGTCCCTCACAGTTTTACTAGGCACGTACCCGTCTAAAACGCATTTTACGATTGCCTTGAACTTTTTCCATAAACACTCAACATTGTCACTGTCGGAACAGAAATTTTCGTTTTGATCTGTTAGGTAGTCTGAAATCTGCCTTCTATTACTCTTGCTAAACAGATAAACCTTCCTCCCTTTTTTTATATTCCTATTAACTTCCATATTCAGGGATGCTGCAACGGCCTTATGATCACTGATTCCCTGTTCTGCACATACAGAGTCGAAAAGTTCGGGTCTGTTTGTTATCAGTAGGTTCAAGATGTTATCCCCACGAGTCAGTTCTCTGTTTAATTGCTCGAGGTAATTTTCGGATAGTGCACTCAGTATAACGTCACTCGATGCTCTGTCCCTACCACCCGTCCTAAACATCTGAGTGTCCCAGTCTACATCTGGTAAATTGAAATCTCCACCTAAGACTATAACATGCTGAGAAAATTTATGTGAAATGTATTCCAAATTTTCTCTCAGTTGTTCTGCCACTAATGCTGCTGAGTCGGGAGGTCGGTAAAAGGAGCCAATTATTAACCTAGCTCGGTTGTTGAGTGTAACCTCCAGCCATAATAATTCACAGGAACTATCCACTTCTACTTCACTACAGGATAAACTACACTAACAGCGACAAACACGCCACCACCGGTTGCATGCAATCTATCCTTTAGAAACACCGTCTGTGCCTTTGTAAAAATTTCGGCAGAATTTATCTCTGGCTTCAGCCAGCTTTCTGTACCTATAACGATTTCAGCTTCGGTGCTTTCTATCAGCGCTTGAAGTTCCGGTACTTTACCAATGCAGCTTCGACAGTTTACAATCACAATCCCGATTGCTGCTTGGTCCCTGCATGTCCTGATTTTGCCCCGCACCCTTTGAGGCTGTTGCCCTTTCTGTACTTACCCGAGGCCTTCTAACCTAAAAAACTGCCCAGTCCAAGCAACACAACCCCTGCTACCCGTGTAGCCGCTTGCTGCGTGTAGTGGACTCCTGACCTATCCAGCGGAACCCGAAACCCCACCACCCTATGGCGCAAGTCGAGCAATCTGCAGCCCACACGGTCGCAGAACCGTCTCAGCCTCTGATTCAGACCCTCCACTCGGCTCTGTACCTAAGGTCCGCAGTCAGTCCTGTCGACGATACTGCAGATGGTGAGCTCTGCTTTCATCCCGCTAGCGAGACTGGCAGTCTTCACCAAATCAGATAGCCGCCGGAAGCCAGAGAGGATTTCCTCCGATCCATAGCGACACACATCATTGGTGTCGACATGAGCGACCACCTGTAGATGGGTGCACCCTATACCCTTCACGGCATCCGGAAGGACCCTTTCCACATCTGGAATGACTCCCCCGGTATGCACACGGAGTGCACATTGGTTTTCTTCCCCTCTCTTGCTGCCATATCCCTTAGGGCCCCCATTACGCGCCTGACGTTGGAGCTCCCAACTACCAGTAAGCCCACCCTCTATAGTCGAGCTTTCTGTCGCTCTACAATTCTACGCTTCTCTCCATTACCAAATTTGCTATTCCCGCCTCAGGATGTGTCGTATCAACCGAACCTTTCTTTTAGTCTAGACGCGTCATAAACATCTCTCTGCCCGTTACAGCTGAGTAACTACTTACCAGTAATACGATCTACCTATTTAATCTTCAGCACTGTTGTATAGCTCCGCATTTTAATAGGTTCTGGTCACTTCCTGTCTGATCTGTTAGTTGTCCACGTTACGCTTCCGTAACGGTTACATTGCAGAGAATACCGTGTGATGAGACTTCCTAAGGTTTAAATTTATATTGCATTTTAAACCTTAACGAAGTGCTCGGATTAAAAGAAGTTGAGACAGGGATGTAGTCTTTCTCCGCTACTTCTCAATCTACACATCGAAGAAGCAGTGAGAAATAAAGTAAAGGTTCAAAAGCGGAATTAAAATTCAAGGTGAAAGTATGTCAGTGATAAGATTCGCTAATAACATAACTGTTACATCAGCCGTGACAACGATACATTCTCGGACACATGTTCATAGGACCTCTTTCCCTCCATTTCCAATCAGAGATACGTCCCTGCAGTTTGTCGGTTTTTTTAATGTTCACCCTGTATATGTGAGCTGTAAAAGAACTTTTTACACGTAAAGAGCAACATTCAGCGCGTAATGTTACGGCTGAGGTGGTGTTGGTGGCGGCAAAAAAAAAGTGGAGGAAACGATCTGGTGCAGCATTACAGCTACCATGTGTCGAAAGGATGGAGTGAACCTGTCCGGCTTTAGCTGTCAACAGTGCCTCATGCTTTGAGAATGTAGGTTCGGAGAAGAATTGGCAGTATATTACTTTCTCCCACATACATGCGTCTAGCGAAATGATCACTGAGAAAAAGACAACAAAAATTAAAGCTCATATAGAAGTTTAAAGATAGGAGTTCTTACAACGAACTATTCACGAATGGAACTGTGAGGCGTAGCGCCACATAACGATCCTGTCTTGGAGGCAGGGAGATGTGTCTCAGAGCTGGAGAGTGACAGATGGTGACGCGAGACTGGACGCGCACGTAGTTTATGTATCAGCCGATAGAGGACAATATTGGATAGGGGGACTGTGATTTTAGTTTCGATTATGAGCACTAGAGTGCACTAAAGTGATTGAATGTTTTTCATAAACTGTTCTAATATTTTCATAAAGTGTTATTATGTTTTTTGCGTATGTAAAATGTTGTAAATGTGTTTTAGCAGTATGAATGATGCGTGAGTGTGATTTAAGGTTAATATGAAGATAATTGTTTGAGTTATGTAGTAGGATTTAGTGTGGGGAACTTTTCGAAGAAGTATGGATATGGACAAAGGGGATTTTTGTAGAATTGATTTGTAAAGTAAGTTTATGGTAAATGGAAAGTTAATTCAGGTATAAATAACAATAGTAAATAACTTTATGCATAAACAAAACTTCAGCGTATTAGATAATTACGTAAAAAGTGCAGTCGTGAGGTTTACTAATTTGCGATTGGTTATGGATGAAAAGCGCGGACTGACGCAGGAGAATGTTGTTTTGCTATTGGCTGTTAAGTAAACTGACCAATGGAAAAGCAATATTCTTCGCGCGCTTTTCTCGGCTGGTAGAGAAGACTTTGAGTGTTCTAGAGAAGAGTCGAAGCCTAGCCATGAAAGATATCGGACGTGTGTAGTAGTAGTTGCGATGGAAATGATTAGTCGCCGGATCTAGCAGTGTTTCATACATCAAAAGTGTGGTAAAGTGACGGCATAGTTATTCCGATGGGCGTGTAGAAATTTCGGAATTTTTAAGTGAATTTTATGACGACAAAAGACATATATTCCGCGTGGCGTATTGAGCAGGTCTGTGACTAAAAACTGTGACTGTATTTGGTACCGACAGACTTAATATTTGGCGAGCATTATCGATCTACAACATTCAGTATTTTTGTAGCTATTACGTTTCCGGGAAATGCAACACCATAACTTGCTAACGTGATTGAAAGGGATTGTGAGTGACTGTGTTAAGACTAGCACGGGCTTGGCAGGGACAATTGTTCACATAAGTTTCAGAAAATATTAATTGAGGACAAAATTTCCAACCTTTCATTTCGTGTTTCTCCCGAAACGTAGATTAGTGACTTAAATTGCAGCCTGGTTCACGTCGAAGTACAGTAGATTTCACTCGGCTTTCCTACTGATGATCTGCTGAGACAATGTTCACAGGTAGGTGCAAGTTCGTCGTAAAGGGACGGAAAGAACCGCGCCGTTGCAACTGGTTTTAACTTCGCCATTACCGATCGGTTAATGCTACATGATCGTGATCGCGTATGCCTAATGAATTTGATTTTGGACAAGGCTATGGTTTCCGAAGAAATGTTTGAACGGTTAGTGGTGCGAAGTGTACAAGAAGTTGTTCTAATGAACAACCTTTTCTTGCACTTTCTACTTATCTGGATTGGTTTAAAACTTAAAACAGTGCTGTCACTCACATCAAATATGAACCAAAAGGGATACCCCATGGCTTAAGGATTCCACAGCAAATCTAACTGAAATAATACAGAAATTAATTAATACTGTCGCCAGCCCAGCTGGGCGCTGTCTGTCCAATAGCACGGACAGCAATTACTACGTAACTGGCTGTTCGTTTGGCAACACAAGGTTGACACACGTTTCTAACAACACATTACGTTACGAAATAATTGTGAATAAAGAAAGCAATTCCCTTATATCTTCACTACCTATATATATGATAATTGGGAAATGGGTGTTTATACTCCTTATTGAAAAGTAAATGACTTGCTGGAGGTCGCTCTTTTATTAGGAAAGTAATTTACGTAACCTCATAGTATCGTTTACCTGCGTGCAATAGATTCCTGGACATGGCAAGTTCGTACGTTGAATGAGTTGTAATTACTAAAAGAATGTTCTGAATCAAATAATTGGATAAAATTAGCTTGGCCGGCCGGAGTGGCCGTGCGGTTCTAGGCGCTACAGTCTGGAACCGAGCGACCGCTACGGTCGCAGGTTCGAATCCTGCCTCAGGCATGGATGTGTGTGATGTCCTTAGGTTAGTTAGGTTTAATTAGTTCTATGTTCTAGGCGACTGATGACATCAGAAGTTAAGTCGCATAGTGCTCAGAGACATTTGAACCAACCAAATTAGCTTTCAGCGGATTGACAACGCCAGAATTCAAACCATGCTAGCACGTAATAGTTTTTCTGCAATGGACGCTGATACGAAATATGGCAGAATTACTTTAATTTTAGTTTCTGTAGTTTCTCTTCACTCAATTACCAAGAATGACTGTAATCAAAATATCCACGGGTATACTGCCGGTCTACAGTGTCAAATACGCCGGGAGAAACTCAAGAATCACAATAATGACTTTGTCTCTAAATGTTATTGAGCAAGGCTGTTAATTTACTTAGGCTTCATTATTAATTACTTTCAACTGTCTTTTAGCAAACAAATTATTCTGGCAATGATAGTTGTTCAATACTTTTCTTTCAACTATTTAAACAACGACACTCGGGTATTCAGTAACTGGAAGGGAATGGAACCCTGCGCAGGTGACGATGACTGATGATAATAACAAGATCAGGTATCTGCAGTTGTCACGTACAACACTTATTATTGAAATAAAGTTCACTGAGAACGCCGCTGGCTAATGGCTTACAAGGTTTCTAAAGTGAACGAAAATAAAACAACCTTACAGTTCGTTGCAGATATTAAGCCTTCGTTTTCGTTGTTGTCTACAGTGCTCCCATTACTCCATGTAACACTGTGGGCACACCTTCATTCGTAATGACGAAATATGGGGTAGATTTTGATGTTATTGTATCCTCTTGCCTCTGGCACACTCGACGTGTGCGTCGCTAGTAACAACTGCGCCACCTATAGACCCGACAGTGCACGCCACCTGCGTGTGTTCACTTAAAGTCTTACAAACAAGTAGGTGTCCTGCCGTCTGTTATGGCATCACACTCTCCTCCAGAGACAGCGCTCCTATACAAGTCTTTATCTCTGCCAACGATATTGCTTTTTCTAACTTTCCCTAACGGCATTGCTCCAGAATAAAAGCATCATAATATAAAATAGTTTATGCAGGCTACAGCACATATCACATTTCTTATTAACACGGATTTTCCAAAGTTTACAAGTAAAACAAGTGCAAGAAACGTAATGGGAAAAATTTTAGATAGCACATCTGTATTACAGGGTCACAAGGGAAGGGGGAAAATGATAATATACCCCATACACCGTAGAGATGGCTTGCGGAGGATAGATGTACAGGGAGACAATTATTGAACTATATGAAATAAAATCGTCATAACTTCTGAGCGTTTTGCGTTAGGACGTTCAAACTGCACGGTTGGCCGCGGCGCATGATGGAAATTAGTGTGAACTGTATGGTTTGGTTTAGCAACGAAGTCCACTTTCATTTGGATGGGTTCGTCAATAAGCAAAACTTGCGCATTTAGGCGGCTGAGAATCCGCATTTCACGACTGAGAAGTCTCTTCACCCTCAGTGAGTGACTGTGTGTTATGCAGTGTCCAGTCAATAATCGGTGCGATATTCCTTGATGGCACGATCGGTACCGAACTGTACGTGAAGGTTTTGGAAGATGATTTCATCCCCATTATCCAAAGTGATCCTGATTTCGACAAGATGTGGTTCATGCAAGACGGAGCTCGACCACGTCGAAGCGGAAGAGTGTTTCATATCCTGGAAGAGCACTTTGGGGACCGCATTCCGGCTCTGGGGTACCCGGAGGCCACTGGTATGAGCCTCGATTGGCCGCCTTATTCTCCGGGTCTGAACACATGTGACTCCTTTCTGTGGGGCTATACTAAAGACAAAGTGCACAGCAGTAACCCCAAAACCACTGCTGAGATGGAAACAGCCATTCAGGAGGTCATCGACAGCATCGACGTTCCGACACTTCGCCGGGCCATGGAGAATTTCGCTGTTCGTTTGGGCCTTATCCTCGCCAATGATGGCAGGCATATCGAACATGTCATAACCTAAATTCAAATATCTGCAGTGACGTTTACATGTTGAATAATGTAAGCGCACACCGTAGTTTGCAACTATTTTACTTTTTTTCACATAGTTCAATAATTGTTACCCTGTAGATGCAGACTCCACGTCGCGTAGGAGATAGACTGTGCGTTTCCAACACGACAGAGAGGTACTGTGAACATTTCTACCTGTGGATGGCGAAACTAGATGCTGTTCCTGGAGCAGCAACAAACTGACAGAAGTATCATCTGACCATATGACTGAATCCATTCTTTTGCGGCTATGTCCTTCCATAGGTAGATGTTTTATATATCCTAAATGATTCGCAAACTTTTCTATGCATCTTCAGCAGCGATAGGCACACTAAGTTTAAAACAACCGGGTCTGATGTACCACGAGGTTCTATCTCGCAAAAAAAAAAGAAAAAAAAAACTAACAGAAATTTTAGAAAATTGTTCCCCTGAAACAATAAAAGATATATTTCTATATCTTTCCTCTGAAAATTTTTATTTTTATGTGCTGCTCACTCGGTGTTTCGATGTGACAAAGGAGTATTTAATCATTCACAAAATTATTCACAATTGTTATTCTGGGACTGGGGGACATGTTGGGCAATCGATCGTCGCAATCCACTATAAATATTTAAAATCGCATTATGTGTATCTGATACATAATATTTGTGGCATATCCTTTCCACAACTGGAGAGCCTGAGTGACGGCATCATCGGATACCAAATTGGCATGGGCTAAACCGTCCTAAACCTCTGTGTTCTTGAAGACGCTTACACAGTAGCCACTCCTGCACTTTGGCTAAGGTGCTTGTAGCTCTTCAGATCTGTAGGCCTTCCTTTACGGTGACTGCACTTTCAGATTTCGAAGCCTCTGTTTTCCTGCCCTGTCTCAATGCCTCATCCAACAGATGTGTTAAGAGTAGCCGTTTGTTTTACCTCCAAACAGATACCATTGGAACCCGGTGCTTTGCCAAGTTTTAGAGTGGCTATCGCTACTGTTACTTATAGGGAGTGAGAGATCGTTGTTAGTGTAGTCCTAACTTAACTTTTCAGGGACCTCTAATCTATGATTACTGCTCAAGTTTGAGAAATCACCGGGTAAGAAAGGGTATCTCCAGCCATTTTTCACCGTTACACCAGTTTAGTGAAGAGTTGATTGGATGGTGGGCAGGCTTAATTTACCAGTGAGAAGATTGTGTAACTGAACCCATAAATCCCATTTCAGAATCTCTTTCAGAAAACGCCTCCAATACTCATCAGAGTGTCTCAAATCATGATATGTCTTTGTCTTTCGGATCTTTTCGTACAACTCAGTCACTATTCGAAGACGTCGTCCGAATAACCCCCTACCGTCTTTTTGGATGCTGCAGGGTCTCAGTAAAAACATGCGTCCTGTGGTCTACGTTTTCAGGTAAGTTATCTCGGTGGAAAGAAGCAATTTCCACAATAACCGCATCCTAGTTTTCTCGCTTCAAATCCCAGCCTTCCAGTTCTCTCCTGCCTTCAATATTTCGAGAGTTTTCGGTTAGTATTCTGGTATCAAACTTTTATGAAAATGTGATCGCTAGTGGGCACGTGTTGTTTAACTTCCCAGGATTCCTAATTACAAGCTGCCTCCCGATTTAACAGCGAAATGACAATGCTTGTCTCTGCACCGACAATATTTGCAATCGTACTAGGCTGCCCTTTTTTGCTGATCACAATCAGAAACAGTTCTGGTATCACATCTTGTAGCATCACATCCCGTTAGGCTAACGTTCTATAGTATCAAAGCAGTGCCCTTACTTTCCCATCGCCAACTATTGGGTGATATTCATCACGACCGTACATTGTTTCAGTTCTTAGTTTAAGGTATTGGTGATTCATACAACAGTACTGGAGATATACACTGAGGTGCCAAAGAAACTGGTAAAGGCAGGCGTATTCAAATACAGAGATATGTAAACAGGCAGGATACGGCGCTGCGGTCGACAATGCCTGTATAAGACAACATGGGTCTGGAGCAATTGTTAGATCGGTTACTGCTGCTACAGTGACAGGTTATCAAGATCTGAGTAAGTTTAAACGTGGTGTTACAGTCGGCACACGAGCGATGGGATACAGCATCTCCGAGGTAACGATGAAGTCGGCATTTTCCAGTACGACCATTTCACGAGTGTACTGTGAATATCAGAAATCCGGTAAAACATCAAATCTCCGACACCACTGCGGCCGGAAAAAGATCCTGCAACAACGGCACCAACGACGACTGAAGAGAACCGTTCAACGTGACAGAAGTGCAACCTTTCCACAAATTGCTGCAGATTTCAGTGCTGGGTCATCAACAAGTGTCAGCGTGCGAGCCATTCAACGAAACGTCATCGATATGGGCTTGCGGAGCCGAAGGCTCACACGTGTACCCTTGATGACTGCACAACACAAAGATTTACGTCTCGCCTGGGCCCGTCAACTCCGACATTGGACTGCTGATGATTGGAAACATGTTGCCTGGTCGGACGAGTCTCGTCTCAAATTTGGTTGAGCGGATGGACGCGTACGGGTATAGAGGAAACCTCAGAATCCATGGACCCCGCATGTCAGCAGAGGACCGTTCAAGCTGGCGGAAGCTCTGTAATTGTATGGGGCGAGTTCAGTTGGAGTGATATGGGACCGCTGATACGTCTAGGTACGACTCTGACAGGTGACAAGTACGTAAGCAGCCTGTGTGATCACTTGCAGCCATTCATGTGCATTCCGACGGACTTGGGGAATTCCAGCACGACAATGCGACACCCCACACGTCCAGAATTGCTACAGAGTTATTCCAGGAACACTCTTCTTAGTTTAAACACTTCCGCTGGCCACAAACTCCCGAGACATGAAGATTATTGAGGAAATCTGGGATGCCTTGCAACGTGCTGTTCAGGCGAGGTCTCCACACGCTAGTAAACTTACGGATTTATGGTTCGCCCTGCAGGATTGATGGCTTCAGTTCCCTCCAGCACTACTTCAGACATTAGTGAGTCCATGTCACGTCGTGCTGCGGCACTCCTGCGTGCTCGCGGAGGGCCTACTCGATATTAGGCAGGTGTACCAGTTTCTTTGGCTCTTCAGTGTATATACCATTGTAAATCCACTAAATTGTAATGCACATATTTCTACGGTCACAGCATTTTCGTCACATAGGTGTGTGACTTTGGTGATGAGAGAAGTACGGTTGAAAACAATATTGCTGCCGCGGCATTCTAGTGCCCTACAGTTGTTATGCATGCTGAGAACTGCAGAAGTTCACCATTCCTCACAAATTGTTCCCTGATTAACTCGGCATCGACGCTATGTTCTGTTATCTTCAGCAGCTCACTTATAACCGATGCGTAATGCTGAAATCTAAAGTGGTTGTTTTTAGAAGTACAGCGGCCAACCCCTTTTTACATATTTTTATTTATGCCAGTACGCGTTTCGGGCTTTTACCCATCTTCAGTTAGAGTAACACGTGTTTAATCTTCAGTTATTACATCGCTAAAAGCAAAATGGTTCAAATAGCTCTGAGCACCATGGGACTCAACTTCTGAGGTCATCAGTCCCCTAGAACTTAGAACTACTTAAACCCAACTAACCTAAGGACATCACACACATCCATGCCCGAGGCAGGATTCGAACCTGCGACCGTAGCGACCGCGCAGTTCCAGACTGTAGCGCATAGAGCCGCTCGGCCACTCCGGCCGGTCGCTAAAAGCACTATTAGCAGAAGATTGAATATGTTTTACAGCAAGTGAACATGGGTGAAAGCCCGAAACGCGTACTGACACAAATAAAAATACATAATAAAGTTGCTAGTTGCTGTATTTCTTAAAATACCATAATGCACAGCCACGGAGCTCAAAAGCCAGGAAAATGGATAAAGTAATGTGGTTAGACGTGCCGTGTATGGACGTAGCACTTAGATGAGGGTAGAGTTGGATCAAAATAAATTCGTCAAAGGGCCTTCACGAGGTCTTTTTACGTGTGTTCAAGTTCGAAAAGTTTATATCAACGTGTAAAGACCAGCCTGGGTAAATAACAGAGATCCTTAGTATCCGTACGGAGGTTACTGCACTTACTCAAAATGTGATCAACTGTTTGGGGCGTTGGCAAAGTAACTGCGTGTAATTTTGGGTGTGCAACACTGGTTACGAATCTCACGACTGCCCGAAAAATTATAAAACCCACCAGTCTTTTCGGCCTTATGGCCGGTTTTATATCTCCGTATACCCGGTTTGATGTTTCACACGTAGTTCTGTTAGGATTTTACGTTTGCAAAAAGAAGAGAGCATTTCGGGTGCGATTTAAGGTCACGTAGAAAGAGTAGCGTTGATGAACTACAAGGCCCGTGTTCAGCAATAATTTATCATATTTTTGAACGTATTAATGTACTTCCTTATAATTAGTGGATGCAACGGCTAATAACATTTTATTTCACAACTTTAACCACTAGCCCCTATTTGCCCTGAGTTTTTAAGCATCATTTGCACTACATAGGAAACTTTCTAAAGTAATTACATCTATACGTTACAGTTGAGTCTTAGTAACTTCTTTAAGATAGCAAGGAAAAATGGTGAAATTAATTTTTTGTTGCAGGATAGGGTTACTAAGGAAGCTTTTGACGTTAAACTTACAATGGACGTTTTAAATGGAGGTAAGGAGGGGTGGTTGCTTAAAATCTGCCTGGAATTATGCTGTCACTCTCGTCGGACAACAAAAGGACATAGTCAGCGTTACTTGGTCACGTTTTGTTTAATATTTCACTATCGAAAACGTTTGATATGGGTCGTCTTAGATTCGGTGGTGGCATTCGTTGCATATGGTGCATCTTGTCTTTCTGCTTACACCATCCTTTGTTCCTTGGCAGTGTATCCTCTCCCACAGAGGATTTAAGCTGCCATGCACAGAAATTTCCGGTTTCATTTGTACCTTAAAAATGACGGGGCGTTCGCCTGTCGAAATAACGAAACTTGTCGTGGACGTTAGCCGTCTGCATTCCTGAAAGTTACTTACACATTCGATACATTTGGAGGCACTCAAGTTTCACTTCTTCTAAATAATTGCGAAGTAGTAATCCAAATACGAGGAGTGTTCAATAAGTTATGCAACATGTGGTGTTACCGCAAGGCACCACGCTGGGCTGTCTAGGTTGTAGGCTTCAAATCGGCCGCGGTCCGTCAGTACACATCGGACCCGCGAGCCGCCACTGTCGACGCTAGCCGACCGAGCGCCGCCAATCGGCTGGTCTTACGAGACAAGCTAGCGCACTGACCAGTTGTACAGCCGACTTTAATATGAATGGTTCACTTGTTAGAGCTTCAGAGATCTCATTTGCCGAGGCGCTAGTTAGCATTGCCTTCAGCTAAGGCAGTAGCTACGACCCATCCAGGCGCCACGTAAAGTTTATGCATTGCCAATTTATCTATAGGTGTGAAGCAATCAGAATCGCAAAGCAGTATTCGCAGTTCACTCTATAACTGCGCTTGTAAATATTATTGTACAAAGTCAAGATCGACGTTCACCACTGATGCTGAATTAAAGCTAAGTGTTTAATTGTATTCCTGTCTACTAACTTCTAATCGCCTAAGATGTTCCAGATACATCCCGTCAAGTATAGTTCGTTGATCCTCACATCAGCCTACGTGATCAACGCGTGCAATAATGGCCACCCCTTGTGATCAGACTAAGAGTCAAATTGCGTGACTCAGCCGCGTCACCCTTTTTACATGAGGCCCATAGTCCCGCCACATACATAACACAACACATTTCTTTCCGACCAGTTTCGGCTGAAAAATGCGGAATTTGCTGCGTCGCATCACGGAGGTATTCTCGCGTCAGTGCCTGTAGTTTCATGAAGTTTCTACTGGTGGCGGCGCTATACGCAGCCTTCAAAATGGCGTCTGTAACGGAGGTGCGTTCCAAGTAGAAAGCTGTGACTGAGTTTTCTTTGGCGGGAACCAAGAGCATTGCAAATATTCATAGGCGCTTGCAGAATGTGCTCGCAGACCTGGCAGCGAACAAAAGCACTGTGAGTCGTTCGGCGATGCGTGTGTCATCATCACAACGAAGTGCTGCAACCCTGTCCTATCTTTCCCGTGCCAGCCGGTCGTACACATCTATGCTACCCTCAGGAAATTGAAAAAAAGCGTCCACCGTGGACGTCACCACAAAAATGCAAATGAACTTCGCCTTCTTCGTGACAACGAAAGGCCTCACACAAGCGTGCGCACCGCAAAGGAGCTGACAAAACTCCATTGGACTGTTCTTCGTCAGCCACCCCACAGTCTGGACCTCGTACCTTCCAACTTCCATCTGTTTGA
The DNA here is from genome assembly GCF_023864345.2 of Schistocerca serialis cubense. Classification (NCBI taxonomy): domain Eukaryota; kingdom Metazoa; phylum Arthropoda; class Insecta; order Orthoptera; family Acrididae; genus Schistocerca; species Schistocerca serialis. The sequence continues at coordinate 1,125,066,853 of NC_064638.1, read as the reverse complement.
CCCACTGAAAGATGCACTTTGCAGGTACGTGGGTGATGGGGAGCTTACTGATGCAGCTCCGACGTCGACCAGCAGAATGGTACCATCGGGGCATACAGACCCTCCCAGAAATGTGGCGAAAGGGCGACGAACTGAACTGAGATTACTTGAAAAATAGGGTGTTGCACTGAACAAATATTACGTGAAAAATAGGAGTTTGTAGCAAAGAGAGTGGGGAATAATAAGGCGTGTTGGAATCCAGAATAAAAGCACCCTGCTTTCAGAAAAAAAAGTGCTGCGTTAGTTGAAACGTCCTGGCAGATTAAAACTGTGTGCCGGACTGAGACTCGAACTCGGGATCTTTGCCTTTCGCGGGCAAGTGCTCCACCATCGCAGTTACCCAAGCACGACTCACGCCCCGTCCCCACAGCTTTACTTCTGCCAGTATCTCGTCTTCTGCCTTTCAAACTTGACAGAAGCTGCATTAGTTATTGGACGCCTCTCGTAATTTACAGAGGAGTGTAAAGACGGCTAGCAGCCGACTTGGACACTGCCTTGCTGAAGTACAGCATCACATATCCCCTGGACAGCGGCGTGCGTCCGACTCTCGCTCCCTGCCCCATCTGCCATTTATTAAATGTGTGCCACGAGCGGCAGTACGAGTCCCCCACAGGAACACTCGAGGTGCTCCCGCACGCCGCCACACAGCCCTGCGTGAGAGCACGGCTAATGAACACTTGCGCCACAGTCGCGGGGCTCCCCCTGTCCCAGGGCGGACTTCCCCGTCGCCGGCGCTGGCTCAGCGCTCTGCACTGTGCGTGTCCTCGCGACCGCCTCTTGCTGGTTGCAGGGGCGAGGGCGAGTGTCGGGTTTCCGCTCTGTAGCTCTACTTGTACGTGCAGGGGCGCCAAGAGAGCAGGCGGACACGCACCCACGCACTCGCAGCAGAGACACAGACGCTGCACACAGCTCCTTTTGTCTTGCGGATCTCTACTACTGACAATGCGAGACTGCGACAAAGAGCGTGCTAGCTCTGTACTGGAAGGTTCGAAAATTATGGGTCTTATACGGGATAACGGGACTGTGTGATACACTTGAGAGCTCCAGATGCTGAGCATTCTTGGATAAAACAACTGTAAGTGGCACTGACGAATGACAGATCCTCTGACCACGTGCTGTGTGTTCCTTGTCGGTTACAGGCTGCGTGATTGACGCGGCCTACTACACTACTGGCCATTAAAATTGCTACAACACGAAGATGACGTGCTACAGACGCGAAATTTAACCGACAGGAAGAAGATGCCGTGATATGCAAATGATTAGCTTTTCAGAGCATTCACACAAGGTTGGCGCCGGTGGCGACACCTACAACGTGCTGACATGAGAAAAGTTTCCAACCGATTACTCATACACAAACAGCAGTTGACCGGCGTTGACTGGTGTAACGTTGTTGTGATGCCTTGTGTAAGAAGGAGAAATACGTACCACCACGTTTGCGACTTTGATAAAGGTCGGATTGTAGCCGATCTTGATTGGGGTTTATCGTATCGCGACATTGCTGCTCGCGTTGGTCGAGATCCATTGACTGTTAGCAGAATATGGAATCGATGGGTTCAGGAGGGTAATACGGAACGCCGTGCTGGATCCCAACGGCCTCGTATCACTAGCAATCGAGATGACAGGCATCTTATCCGCATGGTTGTAACGGATCGTGCAGCCACGTCTCGATCCCTGAGTCAACAGATGGGGACGTTTGCAAGACAACAACCATCTGCACGAACAGTTCGACGACGTTTGCAGCAGAATGGACTATCAGCTCGCAGACTGTGGCTGCGGTTACCCTTGACGCTTCATCACAGACAAGAGCACCTGCGATGGTGTACTCAACGACGAACCTGGGTGCACGAATGGCAAAACATCATTTTTTCAGATGAATTCAGGTTCTGTTTACAGCATCATGATGGTCGCATCCGTGTTTGGTGACATCGAGGTGAACGCACATTGGAAACGTGTATTCGTCATCGCCATACTGGCATATCACCCGGCGTGATGGTATGGGGTGCCATTGGTTACACGTCTGTCACCTCTTGTTCGCATTGACGGCACTTTGAACAGTGGACGCTACATTTCAGATGTGTTACGACCCGTGGCTCTACCCTTCATTCGATCCCTGCGACGTTACGGTCGCAGGTTCGAATCCTGCCTCGGGCATGGATGTGTGTAATGTCGTTACGTTAGTTAGGTTTAAGTAGTTCTAAGTTCTAGGGGGCTGAGGACCTAAGATGTTAAGTCCCATAGTGCTCAGAGCCATTTGAACTATCCCTGCGAATACCTACATTTCAGCAGGATAATGCACGACTGCATGTTGCAGGTCCTGTACGGACCTTTCTGGATACAGAAAATGTTCGACTGCTGCCCTGGCCAGCACATTCTCCAGATCTCTCACCAATTTAAAACGTCTGATCAATGGTGGCCGAGCAACTAACTCGTCACAATACGGATGGTTGGTTGGTTGGTTGGTTTTGGGGAAGGGGACCAGACAGCGAGGTCATCGGTCTCATCGGATTAGGGAAGGATGGGGAAGGAAGTCGGCCGTGCCCTTTCAAAGGAACCATCCCGGCATTTTCCTGGAGCGATTTAGGGAAATCACGGAAAACCTAAATCAGGATGGCCGGACGCGGGATTGAACCGTCGTCCTCCCGAATGCGAGTCCAGTGTCTAACCACTGCACCACCTCGCTCGGTGTCACAATACGCCAGTCACTACTCTTGACGAACTGTGGTATCGTGTTGAAGCTGCATGGGCAGCTGTACCTGTACACGCCATCCAAGCTCTGTTTGACTCAATGCCCAGGCGTATCACGGCCGTTAGTACGGCCAGAGGTGGTTGTTCTGGGTACTGATTTCTCAGGATCGATGCACCCAAATTGCGTGAAAATGTAATCACATGTCAGCTCTAGTATAATATATTTGTCCAATGAATACCCGTTTATCATCTGCATTTCTTCTTGGTGTAGCAATTTTAGTGGCCAGTAGTGTATAAACAGCAAAATGGTCCGGTATTCATGCAGGGAACAACACGGAATTGTGCTTGAGTACGGCCAAGCAGATGGAAACGGTCGAGATGCAGCACGACTATAACAAAACAAGTACCCTCACAGACAACAACCACATCACACAACATTTCAAGCCCCTTTTGGGAGTTTGTGTGATCATGGGCCCTTTCAGACAAGCGAACGTCCAGGGAGACTGTGCTTACACCAGATCTGGAGGATCGGGTTTTACAGGATATTGAGATGAACTTTAGTACAAGTTCCAGGCTAGTGACCCGCCAACGTAGTGTAAGCCAAAGTACGATTATGTGATTCCCACATGACAACCGCTACTACCTTATCACCTGCTACCGGCCTGTGTGGCCGTGCGGTTCTAGGCGCTTCAGTCTGGAACCGCGTGACCGCTACGCTCGCAGATTCGAATCCTGCCTCGGGCATGGATGTGTGTGATGTCCTTAGGTTAGTTAGGTTTAAGTAGTTCTAAGTTCTAGGGGACTGATGACCACAGATGTTAAGTCCTATAGTGCTCAGAGCCATCTGAACCTTATCACCTGCAATGAGTGCAAGGATTATCAGAAGCGGATTTCCCTCTACAGGAAGGAATTTGGCGATGGATTTTGCTCCAGATCACGACAATTATGGGATTTCTAACATCAGTCCTCTTTACCGACGAAGCAACTTTTACCGGAACTGGGATCAGTCTACAACATCGTCATCTGTGGGTTAAAGACAGTCCTTGGGGAGTCGTTGGATTGTCTATCAGTATCGGTTCAGGACCAATGTGTGGGCAGGAATTCTTGGTATCCACAGAGTTGGAGCGGTTATCATTCCGCAAGGCCTCGACGGTGGGACGTACCTGGGCTTTTTGCAGAATACTCTGCCTGGGTTGCTTGAAAAGGTTGCTTTGGCAATACATGTCATGTAGTATCTGCATGACGGAGCATCACTGCACTTCCCCATTACAGTTCGCCGACACCTCAACAACATCTTTCCCAGACACTGGTCAGGACGCGGAGGCCCTGTAGCATGGCCTGCTAGATCACTGGACTTCAGCCTCCTGGATTTTTACCTCTTGTCTCATCTGAAAAGTGTTGTGTATGCAAGTGTGTACTGAACCAGTTCCTGCGTGTTCACGACGCCTGTGACGCTACTCGGAGAGAGGCCGAACGCTCGAAAGAGTGCGGCAATCCTGATGAGACGTGTGAACACGGGCATGGTATCCCATGGAGACCACTTTGAACCTCTCTTGTGACGTGGGTGCAGTGCAGCTCTGTACTGTCCTTGCAGTTTGTCGGACTTTTGTCTTCTCACTTAAGAGAACTGGACAGTAAATATGGGAAGGTATAGTCTGTCTGTCAGCTGCAAAGTGAGCAGCACTCATGGTGGGATAAGTCGCCTTTCCTGGAAAAACGCTACAAGTGCCGTATAGGATGACTAAAAGCGCCCTCACACGCTCAAAAAAAATGGTTCAAATGGCTCTGAGCACTATGGGACTTAACTTCTGAGGTCATCAGTCCCCTAGAACTTAGAACTACCTAACGACATCACACACATCCATGCCCGAGGCAGGATTCGAACCTGCGACCGTAGCGTCGCGCGGTTCCAGACTGTAGCGCCTAGAACCGCTCGGCCACGCCGGCCGGCCCTCACACGCTCATTACTTATTACATAGTAACATTGTGTCAATGTATTGCTCAAGAGTGGGAGGCCAAGATCGGTACAATATTATTGCGCATTACTTATGCCAGGGACACATCAGTTTAGAACTCTGCCCTCGTAGCGAACGTGTTGGCGCTTGGTGATGATGCAGTTGTACGTATTGTGACTGAGTTGCTTTATCGTAAAACGGACGAAATAAGTTAGAAAAGTTTCCAGTAAACATTTTACGGAACCAAGGGCCTATTCATTGCAGCACAGATTCGTAAACGACAACAGCTAATTTTATTACAATTTAAACTAATGTACAGTGTAATTTTTCGTGCACATGTGCTATTTTCTATGTATTTCTCTACTATAACAACAGCTATAAACGAAATAAAACGATTATTTACTGATTACTGATTGCAAGCTTATGTTATCTCATGTCCGTAGTGTGGCATCTTGTATGCCAACTTTGAAAATTGCTGCAAGTAAAATAAAAATTTCATGACACCAAGCTCTTCAGTTTCCTCTGCTGTTGTGAATAATAAGGTGTCTGGCGTTTCGTAATCAGTCATGCATTAGGTATCTCAAAGTACCTCGTGGTTATTTAATTTTCATTCTCCAGCATACTGCTTGACCTTTTGTCATTTACTTTTTTCAGTTCTTTGTGGAAATTCGTACGGAGAGAATTAAATTTCTCTCGACCTCGGCAAGAACAGCCGTTTATTGCCCAATCTACACTTAGACGATACAATATACTAAGCAACACACTAAGCGAGTGTCGATATTTTTAAAGCTCTGCAGTCTCCTTCAGGATATTGCGCAAGGCGTCAACACCCTATTCAGCTGTCAATATTACTGTGCAATATTAGGTATCGCGCAATACATGCTGAGCGTAAGAGTATCCGTTAAGAACCAGTTTCTTCTCTAGCAGTATAGAATAATGTGCAGAGATTTACAATGATGCTGTCCATATTTGTTTCTTGCGTTAGGATTATAGCTAATCCATATACAGTATGTAGTCCATGGATAGTTAACGTACAGGTTAACGCTAACAACAGCTGTAAGCAGGAGGTGCAGGTTACGTTGCTGGTTCAGCATTACTAATGCTTTTCATTGATATTATTTCTTGTCATTGCCTTTGATTGATTTCATGCCCATTGTTTGCATTAATGTGTTTTGAGCGAATTTAACTCAGTTGTTAAGAATTTTCCTGGAATAACCAAAACAGTGCGCCTGTAGCCACCCGATTCTGCATCCCAGCAGATCGTACTGTGTTGCAGGTTTTCATCACCAGCAGGCGTTTAGATCGATTGATATTGCAGCATCACAGCCGCTGTTGATACAAGATCTTCGACCAATGCATTCCCATTCCGTCTCCCGTGATATCTGCAGAAAAAATAGCATCGACGTGTGTTGTTTCCGGGTATCATGTTAACGACATCACATCGGAACCGTATAGCAGAGATTCCAGCAAGGAAGACAGGACTGTTCCCTGATTCTCATGGCACACCTTTCACACATCGTCACCGATTGTAAAGAGTGGAAATAATTCTTAGAAAACACACCGGACGTCGTTGTGAAATCTCGCACAATTTTTCATCGGAGCAACTGACCGACGTCTCGCTCGAGAACCACGTCTATAACAAGTCAGTCGACAAAACCCAAGGAAACACATGAAGAAATTACTTTATTTGCTGTTTATTACACCGCTAAATCATTTGTCTATTAGAACAGGTAAAATGCAGCTAATCAAAATTGTGCCGTATTTTTGTGTCATCCATTTTTGATTAACATGCAGACTTAGTTCTGGACCAGTTCCTTCCGTGACGTGAAGTCATCGCATTGAGCTTCGACTGGTATGCAGAAGGAAATGGTTGGTCTGAAATTAGGCAGTTTGGGATTCCGTATCTCAATCGGTAAGGTCTACAGTCCCTCGGTGGTGTAAAAAAATTGACGGTTGTAGGTCAGTGCAATCAAAAGATGCGACCTCTTATGTCACTTATTTTGATACTCGAAAACTCACTCATCAAAACGTATAGGGTATTTCCTATTGACCTAGAATAATTAAGTTTGTCAGGAAACAAGGTTTCACAGTAGAAGCAAAGGAAAAAAATCTGAAAATTGTTAATCTGTAATTACATCACACGAAAATAAATTTTTTGTGATTTGTTATTTGACTGTCCGTCCGTCCGTCTCTTAAGACCATTTCTCCTTAGGAACGGATTGACTGCCAAGTTGAAATTTATGTAGCATGCTGAGGTCTTTAGTCCCATGGCGCTCTAATAAACGAAAGCTTGTAAATGAGTGCAGTCAAAAGATACGGCAATTCTTGTCACATATTTTGATACTCGGAAACTCAGTCATCAAAACCTATGCGATACCCTCCGCTGGCCTACAATGATGAAATTTGACAAGTACAAGGTTTCACAGTAAGAGCAAAGGAAAAAATGCGAAAAAATGAAATTTATGTCACGTACTAAGATACGTTTACGATGCAAAACATTTAAGGTTTTAAGTCAAAACAATCAAAAGATTCGGCCATTTATGTCACATATTTTGATGCTCGAAGACTCACTCATGAATATGGTTCTTCCCGTTCATCTTGAATCACATAATTTTGCAAGAAGCAAGCTTCCACAGCACAAGTAAAGGAAAAAGTCCGACAATTGTTAATTTGTAATTATATCACAAGGAAAATTATTTTTTGTTGTCATTCGTTAACTGACTGTCTGCCTGTCCGTCTGTTAAAACCCCTTTTCCTCACGAACGGGCTGACGTATCAGTTCCCTTCGCGGTGTAAAATATTAAAGCTTCTACATCAACGCAATCAAAAGATACAGACATTCATGATATCTTGCCAGTATCGGTATCAATAACAAGCAAAAATCGTCTAAATTCTCGATTCCCGAGGTTGATGGACTATCTATATACATGATTAACTTTGTGCGAATCCTGCTCGCTCTCATCCGGATTTTTCCTAACTCTCAGATTATTGTCACCGTACAGGATGCCGGGGTTACCAGATCTACCACTCCGTATTTTGCAGTGAGGCTGTTCTGTGTTGCTGACGTATTTTCCGAATTTCGCCACCGGTAATCTTGTTGGATGAATCCAATTCCGCCTTGAGGAGCGAATATACACATCCCCTCAGCAAGACGAGGGCGCGTCTCTGGAAAGCTAAAAGGATGGAGACCTTAATGCGGCCGGCTGTGCACTCTCCAACGCATCCCTCCATCGGTGGCTGACATCCAGCGACGTGTTTGGGGTTGGGGTCCCGTTGTGATTGGCTGTACTGCTGTTGCGTATCTCTTTTCCCTCTTTCCCCCACACTCTCGCCTGGGGGCTCCATCTTATATCATTTCCAGCTCGGAACGCCAACTTTGCGCCCAAGTGGACACAAAATTCCCAGACGCAGATTGGCTTCCGCCAAGTTTAACACCCCTCTGCCACTCACAACATTGCTGCTTCACTTACCCAGACTGTTGGCGGAGTGTGCTGTTGTTGCTACAACAAATCGAGAGAGAAATATGGTACATAGGCACTTGTCTTTGGGTGTGTATAAGCAATTTATCAGAAGTGCGAAACGTTACTGACCAGAACATCGCTGACAAGAAACACTAACGGAATGGATGCCTAGTGAATGGCAACGTGGCTGTGACGCGAGAAGCACAGCAAGGCTGGTGCGCGGGACTTCCCCAAACATCCGTGAAGCACTACAACAAAAATATATAAATTCTCCAAAATGAATTGTATAATTTTGGACGGCAGATGACACTTATCCTGTATATTTATGTATAATTAGAAAAATTACGGGCAGGCAACTGTTGACTGGTAAGCCTGAACATATTTTGTTTGAGTGGGGAAAATATACTGATTTTGTACGAGGAGTGGACATAATAGGTGATGCTGTGTATGTCGTAATCCGTGACGAGAAAAAGTGATAGTCGCTTGAGTAGTGAACAACAAAGTGAAAACCAAACTGGGACGTAGGCATCTTCTTCACTTTCTGGGATTAGGCGTGACAGCTGTCACGTCTTCGTGACACAGTCTCATTTGTGCCGTCTCTAACTGGTTTTTACCCAAGTGTTCTTGTTCCGCATGATACCCATTTCACGGCTTGTAGTTGTAGACGCCGCACTGGCATTCTTCCAGCATGGTAATTCAGTTGATTTTTTTTATTCATCCATTACGTCGTTTATTGGTCCGACTTTTAACTCTTTTCTAATATCTCGGTCTTTTTAATCTAATTTTGCACATCCTTCCACAGCTCATAGGAAACTCTATTCAAATGCATCAATCTATTTCTCTGTCTTTCTGTTTGGATCCAGGTCTAATTGCTGTAGAGAAGTACAGGAACTACTATATTGTAGTCGTATAAAGAGTAATTTCAGTATCTTTCCACATCTTACTTTTTAAGTCTTTTTACACTGCCACTCATACATTGGAATTTTACAAGCTTTTTATCTCCGTTTTGGTCTTCTAGATAGTAGTATAGTATTCTGCCTTACGGCGGGTCTTGTCATGGGTTAAGCCTCTTCCACTTTTGTCTGTCCGTAGCCAGTCTTTTCATTTCTGAATATTTGTCTCCTTTTGTATTGTCCAGAATTCGACATCTTCTTTTTCCTCTTCCCATTTTTCCCGCCACCATTCCTTTTATTCCTTCCTTCAATAAACAGTCTCTCAAACAATTTCTAATCCAGCTCCGTTTTCTCTTTGTGATAACATTCAGCATGTTTCTTTCTTCTCCAACTCTTCTTAATATTTCTTCATTCCTTACTCGGTCTTCCCATTTCACTTTTTCCATCCTTCTCCATATCCACATCTCTAGTGCCTCCAATCTTCTTTCATCTTCCTTCCTCAATGTCCACGTCTCCGCACCGTATAGTGCAACGCTCCAGATGTAACATTTGGCAAGTCTTTTTCTCAGATCTTTGTTTAGTGGTCCACAAAGTAATTGCTGTTTCCTCTTGAAACCTTCCATTGCCATTGAAATTCTGTTCCTAATTTCTGTTGAGCAATACGTATCATCCATCATTACACTTTCCAATTAATTGACGTTATTCACTTGCTCTATTCCCTCTCCCCCTATTTTCATACGGCATTTTCTCCCCTTTCCTCCAATTACAATGCTTTTCTTTTTCTTCTTCTTAATCGTCATTCCAGATTCTTCTAATTTTGTATTTAGATCATCTAACATTTGTTCCATCTCCCTTGCACTCTCTGCCACCACAACCATGTCATCTGCAAATCTTATACACTCCTCTCTCCGACCCCCCCCCCCCCCCCTAATTACAAGCTCATCTCCTTCCATCAAAACTTTCACTAATAATTTCCTTCAGATATATACTGAACAGTGCTGGTGATAAACAACAACCTTGTCTTACACTTCTTCCCAGTCCTATTTCTTCACTCATCATACCTCCTACTCTTGCTCTCTGGTTCAAATGTAAATTTCTAATTAGCCGTCTATCCCTCCAGTCAACTCCATGTTTCCTTAGGATTTCCAACAGTTTGTCCCATCTGACACAGTCAAAAGCCTTTTCAAGAACAATGAACACAATATACACCTTCCTTTTCTTCTCCATGTACCCCTCTCCTATCACTCTCAGTAGCCCAGTGATATCTCTAGTTCCCACTCCTCCTCTGAAACCATATTGTTCATCTTCTATTACGCAATTTAGCTTCCTATGTAGCCTTCTGTTGAGCGACCTCAGCAAGACTTTGGCTGCAATCGATATCAGGCTCACTGATCTATATTCCTCACACTTTTTGCTGTTCTTTTTCTTTTCTGCAGGTATTAAGGTACTTTCTGTAAAGTCCTTTGGCCATTTTCCTGTCATATATATTTGATTACACAATTCAATAAACTCCCCTTTCCCTTCTTTTTCCAATGACTTTAACAGTTCTGCAGGAATCTCATCAATTCCCGTTGCCTTTCCATTTTTCATCTCCTTCATAGATTCTTCAATCTCACTAGTTAGTATTGCATTTCCTTTGTCATCATCCGCAACTTTATCTTCTTCTTCTATCCCAAAGTCTTCATTTGGTCGGCTGTCTGCAGCGTATAGCCATTCTATATATTCTTCCCATCTTCTCATTATTTCTTGGGGTTCCTTACCATTTTATCGTCTGCTGCCTCTACTTCCTTTAGTCCATTGTTGTTTCTCTTTTCCTTGAATGTAAAATCCATTGCTTCTTTGTACATCAAATCATATTTCCCTTCTTTCTCTAATTTCTCTATCTTGTCACATTTTTCAGTCATCCATTTCTCATTGGCTTTTTCTGTCTCGCTTCTTAATTCATTATTTAACCTCCTGTAGATGCGCTTCCCTTCTTCTGTGTTTACAGTTTTTCCATTTCCTGCGATCATCCATCTTGGTTATCATATCTGGTATTACCCATTCTTTCTTTACTTTTTTCCTTTCCTTGTCTCCAAGCGTTTCCTTAGCTGCCTTTTTGATCCCATTTTTCCATTTTTAAAACGACCTCATCTTCCTTCTGTGCATTTCGCTTCCTGTCCTTGCATCATGATTTCACAATGTGCATTCTCTAATTTTTCACAATTACCTTTGTCTTTCAGTTTCTCAAAGTTAATGTGCTCTTTCTTCTGTCCTTTCCATGTTCTTTTCAATTTAACTAGAAACGCAGCTACTACTAATATATGATCTGAATAAATATCTGCCCCTGGATAGCTTTTGACACCCTTTAGGCAATTTCGGTATCTTTGTTGTATCATTATGTAATCAATTTGGTATCTTTTGTTGTCAAATCGAGATATCCAAGTATACTGTCCTCTTTTGTGGTTATCAAATAGAGTATTTCCAACTACCATGATATTTTCATTGCAGTGTTCCAACAATCTTTTGCCCTCTCTCATTTCTTTCTCCCAGTCCAAATTTTCCCAGAGGTTTTCCTTCTGGGCCTTCACAAACTACCGCATTCCAGTCACCCATTATAACAATATATGCATTTCTTTTCTCTCTCTCCCTCTCTGCTAAGTTTCCTATCATCTCATAACATTCTTCTACCCCTTCATCTGAACGATTACTTGTTGGCACATAGACCTGGATGATAACTAAGTCTTTCTTTTTCCCTTTCAGTCTCATCATCATTATTCTTCCACTAACATATTCAACCTTGATAACCTTGCCCTTCAGTCTTTTACCTATCAAAATTCCAACCCCATACATTCCATTTTTATCTTCACCTGAATAGTACAACCGGAAGTCGTCACTTTCTAGTTCTCCACAATCTCCCCATCTCACCTCACACATTCAGAGTACATCCCATTTGTTTCTTGTCATTTCATGTTTGGAGTTTTCTAATTTCCCTTCCTGGAGAAGGTTTAAAACAAGCCAAGTCCCAATCGTCAATAAGTCTTCCTTCTTCTTCTCCTTCCTTCCTTTTCCATTTGCCTTAATCTCTGGAGTCCTCGTCGTATTCCCCTCCTGGCGATCCTATTGAGGGGAAGCTTTACCTCCGGAGTATTGTACAAGGAGGTCCATCCCGTATATTAGATAATGTATTGATATCCAAGACAATTAAAACTTTTCATCTTCTGCTATGTTGCAATAAATGACAGCTTTTGATCATGTCCAACTCCTCTAAATGCTGTTACTACTGTCTTGTCAGTATAGATCTTCATATTATAGTATTGTCACAATAAGTTCAGGTTTGTAGTTTACTTTCAACATTATTTAGAATTATCTGTTCACCAGCAAACCCGCCAGGTTAGCCGAGAGCGATAATGCGTTGCTTCCTAGACTAGGGTAGGCTCGCCCGCCCCGGTTCGAATCCACCTGGTGAATTAGCGACGAGGGCTGGTGTGCCGCCTAGCCTGGATGCGGCTTTTAGGCAGGTTTCCACATCCCACTAGAAAGTATGAGAGAATAAATCGGAAAAAAGAGATTAAGATGGTATGGGTATGTTAAGAGGATGCATGGGCGGAAGAACTAAAGATGGACGGAAAAGATCTCAGGCTGGACCTTAGGGTGGTAAAATATCAGGGTGGACATAGCACCGGTATTTACAAAAAGCACACTATTAGAGATAATGTCATTAATAATAACTCATGTTACCCAGGAAAGTACAAGCATACTTTTTTCCATTTAATGCTCTGCAGGATGATTAGGCTACCGCTATCAGAACACAATTTTGGAAAAGGACTTAACACATTGAAATATATACTTGATAGAAATGAATTTGATCCACAGACTGTAATGAGCTTATACAATAACAAATTAAAAGAGAAGGAAAAAACCGATTACTTTGAAATTACTTAGGGAAAAGTAAATGAGAAACAAATCCCAAATATGCAGTTCTTCCTTACTGTTGTTAGGTCTCTGAGAAAATTAAACAGTTTATAAAAGAATAAATATAATTTTATCATTTCAAAAGGTAACAGGCACCCGCATGAGAGAAAACAAGTACACTTTACGTAACAATGCAGCGAAAATGGAAATATTTAACAGAGTAGATAAAGGTGGTAACATGAACCTGTTAGAAGCTTGATTTCTTAATGAACAAACTGATTTGATATATTCAAAAGTTTATTCAGTTTACATTCTCCCCCTCCCACTCTTTCACCCTCTATACATGTTTCGATCAAAATAGTTTTGGCAGTGTAACTTTGCATAAATAGCTATTAATGAGTAATGTAAGTAATACCTCATATTAATGATATGTATTTTGTTATTGTCATCCAACGTTTTTTATGGTGTTTCAATTGGCAAAATTAGACTGGTGTCCAAAATTAAAGCAACAAATGGTTGTTTCCCCGCCCTGTGTCTAATTCACGATATAATCATACAAGCTGTCAACCAGATGTCCATACGGTCTTTTTCTGCATGGAAGATGGCATTCCAGTCAATGGACAACCATGCCATTGATGTCAGATCATCTATAAAACGAGGTAGTTTGCCGGCAAGTCCCACATCCACAATCACTGTGTACAGAGTCGCAGATGGTGAAGTATGGCACAGAGAAAATTCATATATTTTACTTATGTATCCATAAGTAGACAATCAGGATTGTATGGTTGTCGTCAACATAAGTATATACAATAGGCACACAAATTTATAATTATTACAATTGTAATTCATGAATATTGTAACAAATGGTTCAAATGGCTCTGAGCACTATGGGACTTAAATTCTGAAGTCATCAGTCCCCTAGAACTTAGGACTACTTAAACCTAACTAACCTAAGGACATCAAAAACATCCATGCCCGAGACAGGATTCGAACCTGCGACCGTAGCGATCGCGCGGTTCCAGACTGTAGCGCCTAGAACCGCTCGGCCACTCCGGCCGGCAATATTGTAACATAAAGATACATTGTTAAACTACTTAATAACACAGTTAATAATTTTTACATATATCTATATATTTACGTCATTCCAAGCAATCCTTGATAGTACAAAAACACTTTTCGAAGAGATTTTTTTTGTGATTTCCTGAAGTTATCTACTTCGCTTATGTCTTTGATCCCTTGTGAAAAATTGTTGAACAATTTAATTCCATTATATAACATACTACTTTGTGTTTTTGATTTGTTTTCTCGATAGAGGTGTAAGTGTTGTCTGTGTCTGGTTTCATGGGCATGTATGGAACTGTTTATCGGAAAATGGTCAATGTGTTTTTTATGTATATTGTTGTTGTTGTTGTTGTTGTGGTCTTCAGTCCTGAGACTGGTTTGATGAAGCTCTCCATGCTACTCTATCCTGTGCAAGCCTCTTCATCTCCCAGTACCTACCGCAGCCTACATCCTTCTGAATCTGCTTAGTGTATTCATCTCTTGGTCTCCCTTTACGATTTTTGCCCTCCACGCTGCCCTCCAATGCTAAATTGGTGATTCCTTGATGCCTCAGAACATGTCCTACCTTCTTCTAGTCAAGTTGTGCCACAAACTCCTCTTCTCCCCAATTCTATTCAATACATCCTCATTAGTTATGTGATCTACCCATCTAATCTTCAGCATTCTTCTGTAACACCAGTAGCCCTCCAGTACTAAATTGGTGATCCCTTACTGTCTGCAAAATGTATTCACACGGAATTGTCAATATACCCAGAGATTTTACTAACTGCGTGCAGTGGGATCTATTGCTACTTTTCGGCCCTTTTTTGAAACTTAAACATTGTTTGACTGTTCTGCTCTGTTGATCCCCAGAAGGATATGCCATAACTAATTATAGACTGGACATACGCAAAATACACGGTTCTAGTACACGAGACTCTCTGTAGTCGAAGGCCATAGAAAGAACGGAGGCCGTGCGGGGTAGCCCTACGGTCTGGGGCGCCTTGCCACGGTTCGCGCGGCTCCCCCCATCGAAGGTTCAAATTCTCCCTTGGGCATGGGTGTGTGTGTTGCCGTTAGCGTAAGTTAGTTTAAGTTAGATTAAGTAGTGTGTCAGCCTAGGGACCGATGACCTTAGCAGTTTGGTCCCATAGAACTTACCACAAATTTCCAAATTTATAAAGAACGGAAGCAGGACAGTCACAAACTGATGTGGTCCGATGGCTTAGTGTAAATCACACTGTTGTTTCTCGGATGTTGCGTCATTTTATAGAGACCAAAACTGTATCCCGAATACCAGGGCAGGGCCGAGCACGTGTGGCTTCAGAAGAGAGGACCTTCATTGGCTGTAAGGGCACAATAGTACCGCCTTAGTACTGCGCGGGGACGAGCATGTGAGCTCACAGCATCCACTGGACGTGTTGTATCGAGGCAAACGGTGCACAGAAGTTTCGGCAGAGTGGCCTTTACTGTCGGAGACCTACTGTATACCTTTGACGCGTCTGCACAGAAGGGAACGTGTTGAGTGGAGTCAACAACATGCCATCTGGCCAGTCGAACAGTGGGACAATGTTGTATCCTCAGATGAGTCCCGATTTAGCCTCCAGAGTGATTCTCGATCGATTCGAATCTGGAGGGAACGTGAAACACAATTTCGAGACCCAGACATGGTGGAAAGAGACCGAGATCGTGGAGGATCCCTAATGATGTGGGCAGAGATTATGTTTGCCACTCGAACTTCTATTCATGAAACTGTACGTGTGAATCGACAGGGTTTAACTGCTGTCAGGTATCGTGACAAGTTCTTATCACCTCGTTTGCGTTTGTAGCGAGATGCAGTGGGCCCAGACTTCGTATTGATTGACGATAATACTCGACCTCGTAGAGCACAGATGGTTGATGTTTTCTGGGAAACGGAAGATACTGCACGCATGGCGTGGCGTGCTTGCTCTCCCGATTTGAATCCCATAGAGCATATCTGGAACACACTAAGGAGATGGCTTGCATCACGTCAGCATCCACCAACCACTCTCCAACACAGCGAGCAGATCTACAAGAAAAATGGGCGTTATTGCCTCAACAAGAGATTGATGACATCATTCACAGTATTCCCCCTCGTTGTCAGGCCTGTATTGCTGCCACAGGTGGTCACACCCCATATTGAGCACATTAACCAGTTGCCGGAATGTGTGTGCAAAGTTGGAAAAAACGAAGAACATTTTTGTCTACCGTTATGTACGTTGCAGTTGTTTACGTTCTGAATTCTTTGCATTGATTCTACTTTACTATCCTCTGTTTATACTGTTTTGTGGCAAAATAAACGCATCCTTTCAAAATTTCCATTTGTTGCTTTAATTTTGGACACCAGTGTTTAATGATTACCTATCGGTATACAGTGTTTTTAAGTTACTTAGACCGCAGCTCGTGGTCGTGCGGTAGCGTTCTCGCTTCCCACGCCCGGGTTCCCGGGTTCGATTCCTGGTGGGGTCAGGGATTTTCTCTGCCTCGTGATGACTGGGTGCTGTGTGATGTCCTTAGGTTAGTTAGGTTTAAGTAGTTCTAAGTTCTAGGGGACTGATGGCCATAGATGTTAAGTCCCATAGTGCTCAGAGCCATTTGAACCATTTTTTGTAAGTTACTTAATGTGGTTAAACCATAGTTCCTAGTTGTGTTCTTAACGTCTCATACCGTGGACATCCCCCCCCCAAATTATATATGCTGTTGCTGACGCCTTTGATACGTGGGTTTTATATGTCTCACGTCCCTCCCACCCTTTTTACAATTTTACAATTCCGTGATGTAGAAATGTTTAGCTACTTTTAATATGTATCTTGCATTTGCCGTTATGAACCACCTACAAAAATGTATCCACACACATAGTATAAATATTAAGTAATATGTGTGTACACCATGGGATAGGCCCTGGAGATGTAGAGTATACTTTACTTATATCTCTGACCCCTTCCCCCTCTTTTTAAACTCTTTGAGTTTTATGAAGTAGGAATAACTTCACAGTTGGGTCATTTGGATATGATAACATATGTGTACATATTAGATGCTGATGGATAATATAAAGTCTATTAGGCATATACCAGGTTCAAGTTACTGGTAAATTAGTTTAATAAAATTGGTTAGTTATGAACAGTTGGTCACACATGTTGTAAGAATATGAATAATTACAGTTTCGTATGACACTATTATGAGTGATTGTAGCGTTGGTTGTCCCAATTGCTTACACTGTGTTTATCCCTGAACTTCTGATATGGACTTGACATTGGAATTGTTTAGGGTGTTGTATGGTTTTTATGTTCTGTTTTTAGTGGTCTTGCGTCTTGTAATGTTTCAACATTACATGTATATATTAATTTTTTATAATGGTGTTCTCACCAAATCGTTGGTTTCTTAAGATATTGTAACATAACTGGATTTTTTTAATGGTATCATGCTATTACTGCATTACATAACATTGTATGCAGAATGCTGTTCTTCATTTGGTTACACTATTTGTATCACCAGACCTCTGACATGATTTTGAGTTTGAGTTGTTTTGCTACTGCCAGTCTGAATGATTCATGATAGTTGGATCGCCTAATATAACTGTTCAGTATTACATAACTATGTACATTTTTATATGGTGTAATTCTTACCAAATGGTCAGTTTGTTTTTATGAAGTGGCAATGTAATACCATGTCTTACTGCAACAGTATCACGTGACTGTTGTATTCCATATTATTGTATGTGTCTCTGTACGCTTTTGTATCTGGTGGTTTTCACCAAACTGTTGGTTTGTTTTATCGTGTGACATTATATCATGTAACATTGTAATAGTATCATGTGACTATTATATTACATAACATTGTATTGAAAAGAAGTGAAGAAGAAAATAGAAAAATAACCATAATAAGAAGGAAACAAATTATTTTTAAAAAAGATGAAAAAGAAAAGAAAATGTACTGAGAAAAATATATATTTTTACACATTTGTGCCTTCTTTTGTTCTATTTGGTTTATTGTAATTTGGGTGCATATGTATCTCTCTGTGATTGTAAATTTGTTCTTTGTCCTTATGTTTGAATTTGGCTTGTAGCTTCTTTGATCAAACCTTGTGTGTTAACCTACTCGGTGTTGTTGTGCCTGAGCAGTGGTACTGTGTACTTACTGCTGTTACATGTTCTCTTGTCTTCAACGTTTTCTGTTTGCTTGAGCCGGTAATATGGCGTTAAGTATGATTTTAACGTTTTCATGTCAATAATGGAGTATACTTTTCCGTTTAAATAGCATGTGCGGCATGTGAAGTTGTCACAATAGATATTTTTCATAAGTATATTTAATTTTTCCGACTAATAATTCCGATAAAAATGTAATTTGTGTTGATATCCACAGTCTTCACTCTTATTTCTATTTTCGTGCTAGCACTGTCAATATTGCTCAAAACAGGTAGTGAATAAATATATTGTAAGGTAGCACAGTGTGTATCATGCATTTCTCCAAGTACATAGAGGTTAATATTTGGGACGGCATTCTTGGTGATAGGTTGAATGGACCATACATTCTTACATTCCGACTCAACAGACGGAGATATCGCATCTTCGTGCAATATATTTTCCTAAAACTGTTGGAGGATGTACCTCTGAACATTAGACAAAGGATGAACTTCAACATTATGGGGCACCAGCCTATTTCAGCATTGCCGTGAGGAATCATCTAATAGCTACCTTTCGGAATCGATGGATCGGCCTAGGTGGCCACCCACGTCATCTGAATTCATGTGTCAGACTTATTACTCTTTGGACATAAGAAACAAATGGTGCACATGGAGTATGAAACCGATATGGAAACTGAAGAACACCTCGTCGCTAGAATTGCCGTCGCTGTTGTTACCACTGGATGCATGCCAGTAATTTCGAACAATACGACAATCAATTATCCGACGATGTACTCCGTGCATACAGGAAAATGGGTGCACTTTCGTGCGCTTTCTGTGAATGTTACTGCTTTAATTATCATACTATACTATCTTCTGTATAAATCTTCCGTAGCATCAGAAATTGTCGCCAGGAACTATATATATACCATAACTAAATGTATTTGTTTTGATGTTCTCTACCTTTAATATCAATTTAAACGAATAGTTTTCGAACACCTTGTATAATCGTCTGCAATGTACACGAGTTTTTAAAGTTCTCTGGGTTTCTAAATCACTCTACAATATCCTTGAAAACTTTTCCAGAATGTAACATCTCGTGGGAGTGAGAAAAGTCAGCCCCACACTTCTCAGTTGAGAGAAAATATATTAGCTGACGCACGACATCGGAAAGTGGATTAGGGTGCATACAACTCAGGGATCGAGACATGGCTGCACGATCCGTTACAGCCATGCGGGTAAGATGCCTGTCATCTCGACTGCTAGTGATATGAGGCCGTTGGGATCCAGCACGGCGTTCCGTATTACCCTCCTGAACCCATCGATTCCATATTCTGCTAACAGTCATTGGATCTCGATCAACGCGAGCAGTAATGTCGCGATTCGATAAACCGCAATCGCGATGGGCTACAATCCGACGTTTATCGAAGTCGGAAACGTGATGGTACGCATTTATCCTCCTTACACGAGGCATCACAACAACGTTTCTCCAGGCAACGCCGGTCAACTGCTGTTTGTGTATGAGAAATCGGTTGGAAACTTTCCTCATGTCAGCACGTTGTAGGTGTCGCCACCAGCGCCAACCTTGTGTGAATGCTCTGAAAAGCTAATCATTTGGATATCACAGCATCTTCTTCCTCTCGGTTAAATTTTGCTTCTGTAGCACGTCATCTTCGTGGTGTAGCAATTTTAATGGCCAGTAGTATATATTTTAATAACATTTGAATAACGTAGTGGAGAGAAATCCGTTCATGTGTTTTGAGATTCCCTCTGAATGTACGCCTAGCAAAATGATTCGGGCTGTCCAGTTCATTTCTATACAAGGGCTGTACAATAAATTCTAGACGAGGTGCCATACATGAGTGTTGTGTCCCACACCACTACCCCTGCCAGGTAGTCTGCCCGTCCATCAGGCCGGCGTGCAGGCTTTGCCCACATCAAGGCAAAGCCAGCGCTGCTTGTACTTCGGCGGTTTTCCACAGATGCGACCAATGGCAGCCGCACTGCTTTGCACGCCTCATCGCATTCAGCAGTCGGGCGGAGGGACGACATCGCCACGTCTGAGAAGCCAGCGAGTGGGACACACTTTATCGCGCAGCGCCCATCCCTCGGCGTGCAGATTCCTAGTATCAATTCGCTCGGCTATTTAACTCGTGCCCCAGTGAGTTAGTTGCAGTTCGTATTTAGTCTGTGAGTGTTTCGTATGAAGTAGGAGTGTTAGCAGCAGCTTGAAGAGAGGAACTCGCAGTCTGGAGTCAGCAGTCTAGAGTACGTAGTCCACAAGGATAGCAGCCGCCGCAGCTGATAGCTCTCAGCGATGTTGGTAACGGCCTTAACTCTGGTCGGCGCTTACTTCTGGGAAGTGACTCTATTGTGTATTGGTCTCATCCTGGAAAGATCCATTTTAATATCCATCTTAAACTGGATGTTGTGGTTTGTGTATGTTGCAAGAAATGAATGTTGATGTACATTGTACTGATTAATTTGGTAGTGCTGTTCCACACTCCAGTCACTACAGTGGCTCCGTGATATGGGGCGACCAGCTACATGTCAGATAGTTCGAATAGATGTCGATGCGAGAAAAGAAGGGAGGAATAGAGCTTAAGAAAAGGCACTCCGTCTTCAGGCCACAAGTGGCCCATCGGGACCATCCGACCGCCGTGTCATCCTCAGGTGAGGATGCGGATGGGATGGGCGTGTGGTCAGCACACCGCTCTCCCGGCGGTTATGATGGTTTTCTGTGACCGGAGTCGCTACTATTCGGTCGAATAGCTCCTCAATTGGCGTCATGAGGCTCAGTGTACCCGAAGAATGGCAACAGCGCATGGCGGCCTGGATGGTCACCGGTCACGCCCGACAGCGCTTAACTTCGGTGATCTCACGGGAACCGGTGTATCCACTGCAGCTTAAGAAGTACAATTTAATTTGTGGTCGCAATTCCTACAATGTTTAAAGTTTACGATAATTTTTTTAGTGAACTATATGGATAAACTACAACTTTTTTTGATCAATTTGTGGCTCACTCTGATGAAAATGTCACTAAAAAAAGCCACTGGCATCTCGATAAATTTTGTATTTTCATTTGATAGCGTAGTGAGCCTTAGCCAGTTGACTAGTAATTCATTTACAGCCTCACTGAAAGAACAACGGACTCATCACCTAAGTGCTACTTCTGTGCAGGGACGAGAGCATCACTTGAAGACACTTCAGAAGTTCAGTGTTTTGGTTCGCTGCAGCAAGGCACAAATAGTCCCTCACACGTCCTTCTATTCCACTACAAATAGACAATTACCTGCAATCTATGGGAACACAGAGGCAGTTGCGTGCAATCTGTGGTAACACAGGGATAGTTTCATACAGTCTGTGATAATACAGAGGAGAGATTCGCAAAAACGCGTTCGCACTGAATATTGATTTACATCACACTCAGTTGAGAGCGTTATGTCACGTTGATGGATCGTCGTAAGAGGCTGAACAAATAAACGGCTCACTTTACGGTGTAAGCTTAAGGTGATCAAGACACGCACAAAATGCTGTCCTTAGGAGTAATATACGTACCTGTATTCTGAGACCAAACGATAGAACCTATCTTTGGTTTATTAGATGGAGTTAATTCAGTCGACAAAACAGATTTCTGAAATGATGACGTTTTCTTTTTGTAGTGTCTGCTGACTCCAGAGCGGAGAGAGCAAATGAGACTTTCACGCAGATGAAACAATGGTTTGTGGACAATAAATACGAATAGCTGAAAAAGTTACTTACCCGCAGCTTACAGGTAGCCTCGCTGTAACCAAAAGTCATGCTGTTAGGTAGCATGGCATTTCAATAAAAAGAAATAATGTATGAAGCTATCCAGGTGTGTTCGTCGATGAGAAAAAAAAAAATTTCGGCACACATTGTGACATTTTTGCAGAGGGCAGTCTAGGTTATGGACATGATAGCTTGCGCCAACACTGCATATTATAAAATACCTCTTCGCGCTGTGCGCCGGCCACTGTGGCCGAGCGGTTCTAGGCGCTTCAGTCCGGAACACCGCTGCTGCTACGGTCGCAGGTTCGAATCCTGCCTCGGGCATGGATGTGTGTGATGTCCTTAGGTTATTTAGGTTTAAGTAGTTCTAAGTCTAGGGGACCGATGACCTCAGATCTTAAGTCCCATAGTGCTTGGAGCCATTTGAATTTGTGAAAGTTGAACGACTAGCCCTCCTGGAAGAACGGATATTGTGGGGAAATGACTTTGCCACAGCCTGTGGAATGTTTGAGAAAGAAATTTTCACTCTGCAGTGGAGTGCGCGCTGATTTGAAACACCCCACAGGCTATGGCTAAGCCATGTCTTGGCAATATTCTTTCTTCTAGGAATGCTAGTCTTGCAAGTTTCACAGGAAAGCTTCTGTGGAGGTTGGAAGGTAGGAGACGAGGTAATGGCGGAAGCAAAAGTGTGAGAAATAGCAATAAATAAATTATTTATAAAATTATCGTATACCCTGTTTCCTCATTTATAAATAGTGTAACTGTACGTTTTCAAGTTCTCTCTCTGTGTTGTTATTATATTCCAGTTATTTCCTTCTTATGAGAGTTGCCATTCATCACGCCAATACTAAGGAGTTCTGCAGTTCTTATCCTTATTCTCAGTCGTATGGAATCATATTTTGGGGCACATAAATAACCCAAACTAAAGTTTTCTGAGTCAAAATGCGGATAATACATCTATTTGTTTGCGATTTCAAGAACGACATGCAGAGGTCTGTTAAAGGAACTGTGAATACTAATTAAATCTTCCCACTATGCTTATTCTTTAATAAAATTTATCATAAATAATATAAATCATTTATAAACCAAGATCACTTCATGGAATCTAAGCCACAAATAAGAATGATCTACATAAAGAATTTAAGTCACTTACTTTAGTCCAGAAAAATATCCATTGTTTCATTAAGTTATCAGGTGCCATAAAACGTATAGCTACTAATGGAAAACAGTTTAAAAGGAGGTTAAGAATTTATTGGTGACGAAATCTTTCGATTTGTAATAATATCTACTCCGTGCAAATAATTTGTTGTTATAGTTATTGCTGAAGTTAATTTGTAACAAAAACAAATAGATCCCTGTGACTAACTGGTCACCTGAATATTACTCTTTGAACTTGAACTGCGCACATGGAACTTGTTCAGAATTCAAGAGAAAGCTTTTCAGTTTTTCATTTGTTAACTGAAATGTAGCCATTTCAAAAATAAATCTACCAATGATATTAACAAATTGCGTTTAGCCTAATGGTTTGGGATTTGAAAGGTTTGGAACTATGTATTGATGTTAAACTGTAAGGTAATTAAAAACAAAGTGCACATTTTCTCATGATAGTAGAAATTACTATAAAGCAGTGATCAAATGTGTAGCACCCTGCAATAAATTTGTATGGACCAAATATCATTCGCATCTCAGCGGTTAGGTAAATTTCTTGAACAGTCACTAAATCTAATACCACAGTCGGCATATTTGCCTACCTTCTATGTAGAGTAAAATCTCAATACACGAAATGAAAACTTAGTATTAAAACCACTTCTGTCGTTACAAGGTTTAGTTTGGCACAATGATTTCCACACAATATACCTTCAGCAGAGAAGAACCACAATGCAACATATTGTTAAGTGAGTAAAAGTAGTGTAAATATTTAAGAACACTTACTTTTCAAATCAAGTATAAAACTACACTTTCACTTTCTGTCAAGGTGTTTTCCTCGTTAATCGAACCGGGTTATGGAAACTTATAACTTTCTTTCAGTATGACAGAAATATCTTGTGAACAGGTTTTTAATTTCTGTCACAGGAATCAAATCCTAGTTTGTCAGTTACTGTATTAAATTTATCACGATATCAGGGTTTTCGGCAGACAAATTTCTCTCCCTCTCTCTCTCTCTCTCTCTCTCTCTCTCTCTCTTTCTCTCTCTCTCCCTCTTCCTTTCGCCGCAGCTCTTACTTCCTTCCCTTTATGTATGTTTAATACAGAATACTTTTATATTTGCAGGTAAAAGATCATGCAGAAAATGTTGAACTAATAGTACTGCTGAAGAAATAAATGCTGGTTGGGAAAGCAGCTCGTATGACTCAACATGATTGCTGAAGGCAGACGATCATTGTAGAACCTCTGCTACAGCTTGACTGCAAACTGTGCGAACGCATGCCATGCTGCTTAGAATCCTAATGCTTCAACTACCAACCAAACAGTGGCCAGGAAATGTACATAAACTCAGAGAGATTTTATTCAAGTTAATGATCTTTTCCAACTCCAGAAACAACTCATAGTGGAAGGAAAAACATAATTATGCATACATGAACCACGTGGCATTCTTTACTATCACATTACAAAGAATTTACCTACAAATTGTTCAAGAAAGCTACCAAAATATCGACAATAGCTAAATGTGTGATTCACACTGCCAGAAAAGTGCAACACCCTCAAGGGTACAGTGATTCCTGGGTATGATGTATGGGTACCGAGGGCTTGTAATGTCAGTAATCCATTTGTGGTGGTCATAGGCAGTCAGATGGCGCCGTCTGGTTTCACTCTGCAGCCAGTGACTGTGTGGGTTCAGAGGTGAACAGTGTTTGGAACATCCATACTAGGGTACAACCATGCCCCTCACTCCAGTTTAACAGCTTCAGCCATTTGAATGGGGTCACATTGTGGGCCTGCATGAAGCTGGATGGACGTATCAACGGACTGCTGCCCATGTTGGGCACAATGTATTGGTAGTGTGTCGTTGCTTTCAGCAGTGGTGTGTGGAACACTCCCACACCTCTGGACCAGGTTCTGGACGTCTGTATAGTGCAGACGCACGTCGAGATCGATGCGTTGTGCGAGCAGCGGTGGCCGAACGTCATCCATGGACGAAACCCGGGTACGAGTCGTACCTGCCGTATCATCAGGGTCCATTGGGAACCGTCTGCTTGCGGCAGGATAAAGGTCGCGTGTGCCTCTGGGCGAGCTACCATCCACACTACGTCACCGCCAAGCGCGACTGCTCTGGTGTCTTGAAAGAGTCGACTGGAGAGCGGTATGGCTCTGTTGGGTTCAGTGATGAGAGTAGGTTCGGTCTTGATCGAATGATGTACGTACAAGTACACGTCGGCCCATTCCGAAGTGCAATTTTCACGACTCACACAACTCCCATTGTGTGAAGGACCATCACTTACTATTCTTGGTCACATTTGGCATTTCTACAGGCTAATGTAACTAGTGACCGTTAAATTGCGCAAGTTGTTTTCTCCGTGCTGCTACCAGTTTTTCGACTGGAAAGTAATGTGCTTTTTTCAGTAAGACAATGCAATTTCACATCCGGCTGCTGGGAAGTAATGTTTTCTTCGTGGTGTACAACTACTGCCCTGACCGGCATGATCACTAGATCTCTCGCGAATCGAACACGTACGGGACGTAGTGAAGCAGGAACTTGCTCGTTTCCCCGTGCCTCCAAGAACCATCGCCGCACTGCAACAAAAGGCGTAAAATGCTTGGGACAGTCTATCGTAGGATACCATGCGGCAGCTATATGATCGTTGCATGCGGCAATACACGCCTACGTTTCTGCCAGAGGGGGGTAAATTATACATTGATGCAAATGTTTGCCGGCCGGCGTGGCCGTGCGGTTCTAGGCGCTTCAGTCTGGAACCGCGAGACCGCTACGGCCGCAGGTTCGAATCCTGCCTCGGACATGGATGTGTGTGATGTCCTTAGGTTAGTTAGGCTAGTTAGGTTTAAGTAGTTCTAAGTTCTAGGGGACTGATGACCTCAGATGTTAAGTCCCATAGTGCTCAGAGCCATTTGAACCATTTGCAAATGTTTGGGCACTCTTTACTGTGACGTGCGTTTCATTTGGTACGAATTTGTTACAATGATGAACTACCCGTGACGTCACTTGTCAATAAAATGAATTCATGCTTGTGGGTGCTACATTTTTCCTTCCCGGTAGAGCATTTATCTTGCTTTCGATTTGTATGAACTACTGAGAAATCAGTTTTTGGCCTACCCGAATCGATGCTGAGTATGCACATCGATCTCCTCCAGTAAGAACGTGTCAGCACAGGGCTGCACACGCAGAGCTACGCATCCAGTCCCGAATAAAAAAATGGTTCAAATGGTTCTGAGCACTATGGGACTTAACATCTGTGGTCATCAGTCCCCTAGAACTTGGAACTACTTAAACCTAACTAACCTAAGGACATCACACACATCTATGCCCGAGACAGGATTCGAACCTGCGACCGTAGCGGTCTCGCGGTTCCAGACTGAAGCGCCTAGAACCGCTCGGTCACACCGGTCGGCTGCGCCACGAATAAGAACCACAAGCACGTCTCTCCTGTTTACCTTTATCCTATTTAAAAACTGTCCATGGTTTCTGACACGGGACTGCACCAAGCCCTCATTGATCGACGTTCTGCTCTCAAAAGAACGAGACCTAGACTTCCCTTCACAAGTAGCCAAAGACTGTCCTCGCTTCAGAACAACGATTACTGGGCACCGAATATGTTCAGTGTGCTCGCGAGTTACAAAAAGCGAAAAACACTAAAGGATGAAAACTGTCCTTTGTGATGAGCAACTTTCTCAGAACAGTATGCAAATTATAAGTACTGACCTAACATTTTACTGGTACAAAACGTAGACTAATTATTTGTGCATATACATAAATACGTCATTACTGGAAGCTGTTTAACTTAATACGTTAATAATGAATACAAGTAAATTGGAATCCATTGCATACCGATGGTGCACAGCGACCGCTGAATTTTCAAATGTAAGGGAGGGCAGCAATCACAGAAATCCGTAATTTATTGCAGATCTAGATTTCAACTTCCCGGGAACTTCCATCGATGATGACTGATACAGTCGACATCCATATCTGCAATTTATTACGGATTTCTGCGACTGGCTGCTGCCCTGTACATCTGAATACAAGTGTTTCTGCCTAGCTTTAGTTATTTACAGAGTTCCTGTAACTGACACACAGGTGGCTCTGACACATTCGTTTGTGCACCTTGAGGTGTGGCAGTGATCTGCTGTTTCACTGACGCTTAAGTTAAGTAACATCGTCAGTAGAGTAAGAGAAGAAATGATAGTGGAACATACCTGTACCCTCAGTAATTGCAGCTTTTAACATAACGTTGATCGGTGCAAATCGCATCTTAATCCGACCTTTAGATCGGTAGATACCTGATTTTTAACGGAGCGTGCGCATCAGAATTCGCTGTGGTGCGTGACGGCCGGATCCGACCATTGTAGTGCTGAGGAATACTGGACATCCGGTAAACATGGAAGCCACTCATAGCGGCGACGGAGCGAAACTTAGGATGGTTCTGGAGTCGTAGTGCTGGGATACTACCGGTAAAAATGGAAACGTACTGGAGCAGACAGGTGACTGGAGTCAACTCACACTCTCAAGGGTGCTGGAGCAAAAGTGGTCCATGAACATTGCACAATTGTAAATTTACTTCAAGCAGTGTTACTAGAGAGTTGGTACTATGAGAATTGGCGTGTAGCATTGTCGTATCAAAATTCTGTATCTTAGGGAATGTAACGAGCCACGTCACAAACGGAATGATCAGGATGTTGACAACGTACTTGTAGCTGATGTTAGTTCCAGTTCACTGACGCAATAAGCCTTTTGATCGTTCATCTTACGTTGGCAAAGCGTAGTAAGTGATTGTAACTGATGTTTCGAGTGATATTTTTGACTGTGGCGATACATACAGCATTAGATGTTGGTAGCTTAGATGAAAGGAGCTTCTATAGCGTCGTTAAGTCATCTTTCATTTTCGTGATGGAATGTAGGATGACTTTTATAATCCCGTTGTAAGCCTTTTTGGTCGCGACTGTGGGTGTCCGTTTTTATTGTCTTGGACCGTGGAGTGCGCAGTTGCCAAGCATATACAGAACTAGCCTGACGTTTCGTTTTCAAGGTCCAGCGTGGCAGCAGTATTTTTTTGATCTCAGATGGGAGTCATAGTTAACTTAAAAGCGTTTCTTATCAATTGGAATTAGCGTCTACCGTGTAGGGCCTGAGAATTGTGGTGCATGGCAGCCATATCTTTACACGCGTCTTGTTACTACTGCACCCCACACGAATCGGACGACGTAGGGTCTCAACAATTTCGTGTGTTTCTGACAGCGTTGCGTGTTATTTATTTGATGCTGTACAACGGTCTTCGCGAGTTATGTTGAGTTAGTGCTGATAGTATCTATGCTACACAACTTGGAGTGCAACGTAAGAATGAGTGCAGCCCAGAATATGGCAGGTCAGTTTTAACAGGTAGAGAACGTGCGGATAGACTTCGAGCGCACAAACCTAGGAGGTAGTCTTCATGTACCCCTGTTATTCCTCCTCTTATGGGTGCAGACAGCTAACCTTTGCTGGCGTCTTCTTTTTGGTGTGTTCCTCCTATCCATTCTAAATCGATGCACTAATTATTTATTCATAGCTACAGGGAGCGAGACATTTGAAAGTAGTGCCGTTCCAAATAAATACACTAAATAGTAATGGATATAGAGGTTTTACATTGCAATCTGGCCTCATCATACGCACTCCACATAAGCAATGATTCAGTTACACCTATGGCTCTGACCTGTTCTTGCGACTGTTACACATTCATTTAAGAGTTGAGGTTCAAATGGCTCTGAGCACTATGGGACTTAACATCTCAGGTCATCAGTCCCGTAGAACTTAGAACTACTTAAACGTAACCAACCTAAGGACATCACACACATCCATGCCAGAAGCAGGATTCGAACCTGCGACCGGAGCGGTCGCGCGGTTCCAGCCTGAAGCACCTAGAACCGCTCGGCCACAATGGCCGGCTATGAGTTGAGGTGTAGATATATTACAGACTCCACTGACGAACTTCTTACTAGAACCAACTGATGGTTATAGTTTTATTAATGTCAAATAACTTGAATGTTATGTAAAATCAGACATTTAGCACATCTTCGTTGCGGTGATGCAATGTGCGTAAGTTAAGTGTTGCAAATTGTGTTCTGTTTGACTATCTGTGGAGAAAACAGCCTAAGAATTATCTTGTACGCTTTACTGTAGTGACATTTATACGTTTGTGACGCTTATGATAGTACCTTTATGATAAGAATACGTTCAGGATTTTGACCTATTGTATGTTTACATCCATTTCACTCTGGATCTGTGGAAGCACCATTAGCATATAAAATGTTTTGTATGTGCTACGTATTTTTGTCACTATGGCATGTTCTACGTCCTCGAGGACCTCCTCCCCGTAGATCTATGTAAAGAAGTAAGCTTACCGCACAAAAGTTAGTTAGTCCAGTATGTACGCACAGATGAATCATTAAACCTTCACAGATGGAACAGCGGTTGAGTCACGTGCTCAGCCACTTCCGTCCTGCCTCTACGTGGGCATAAGGTGATAGTGATCAGTTAGACACTTATATTTCAAGCGGACAGTGTACGAAACGTGGGTAAATATTAGTGGCAAAAAAGAGCAATGGTGTTTGGCCGTAACCACGGCCATACGGTCTGTATAGTTGCTGCATTTGCTGGAGTTTCGCGGCGGACTCTTCAACGTGTCTGCAATCACTGATGTAACACACGTGGCCTCGAAACACGACGACAGAATTGTGGTTGGAAAAAGTCCTGACCGAGAAGGACCGGAGACGCACTTCACGGCTTGCGAGTCAAAGTCGCTTCCAAACTCGACGGGAATTGTTGCAGGCAGTGAACGAAAGTCCTTCCTCTTCCGTTAGCGAGAGAACTTTGCGACCCGAAGTACATGCAATGACCATTAGTAGTCGGTCACCTCGCAAGAGGCCGTTGCTCACACATGCACATAATGACGACAACACCCATAGTTCATCAAGCTGGAAGAATATGTGACTGGTTACCTATTAGACCTCTATATCTAGAATGGGCTGGAAAATCACCTGAATTAACCTGAGGGAAAATATGTGGGACATGGAGCAGCGGGTAAAACGCCGACATTAGTGTCCCGCAGTTTGGTGAAATTGAGCGATCAGCTCCTCAGCGTTTGGCTTAACCTCTATGCGACGTACCTGAACAACCCTAACGGAATCCAGGCGGCTGTCAAGTCCGGGGCGGAAATATACATCTTCCTATCTATTTACCTAGCAACGATAGTTTCCTATTCCTTAGTCAGCGAGCAGTTTCACGCGGTTTCAGAGTCCTTCTGATCCTATTTTAGGATGGACACTCGCCATCGAGTATCCCTGCTTGAGCAAAGAAACTCTTAGAGCATATCGCACAGGATAAAGTTGCGTCAATCGTACTACAGCCCAAGTCGCACTCCATTAATATTCGATTCCATATTTACAAACTGCGACATAAAATGATATAAATCTGAAATGAACAGCCGTGCGAGTAAGGAAAAACTACTCAGCGATACGCTGGCTGTCGTGGCAGAAAAAGAATTAACGGGTAAGTTTGTTAGACTGTTTCTATTACATTTAATCGCTCATTTGCAAGCAATTTCAGAGAAAAACATAATAAGGTACTTGTTTTCTGTCATGTATATTTTCGGGGTACTTTGCCATTTATTTGAGCATAATCAAATTGCACAAAACTTTGAGGTTATGTCTGTTGTTCTCATTTGAATCCATAGAGTTCGCACTGCCTACGTCGTACCTGTGGAGAATTCGTTAATTGTACCGGTACGACTTCCGCGTTGATGGAAATTACGTACCAATTAAAAATTGTGTGTTTCAATATCACCAATAATACGAAGATAGCGTACAATAAGTGGAACCAAGAGGATACGAGCGACGCGGAATGGTGAAATTGGATTTAATGAAGCAAGCAGAAGACGCAACGATATATGAAAAGTCTACACTGCGTCGTCATTTGAAGCAATTAAATAAAATCTCAAAATCTGGAAGACGTAATGATATGGCAGTAGAGATGGAGGATGAATTAACATAGCACATAGATAATTTGCGGAGTAACTATTAACGAATTAAATAAATCTGATTACCAGGTTGCTGAGAAATATCATCTCCCGCCTCGTTTCAGTAACGAAAAAACAGATATTCGGTAATAAATGGTATTCCAGGTTTATGGAAGATCATTCCACTACGTCCTTGGGAGTTCCCGAAGCAATATCGATGGCACGATAGAAAGGGTTTATAAAAAGCGTGTTAATGGGTTTTTTGATAAATACGGGGAAATTCTAGACGAACATGAGTTTTCTGCTAAGCAGATGTGTAACGTGGATGAAACCATGTTATCCACAGTTCACAAAACGTCTAAAGTAATTTCCCGAAAAGACAAACACCAAGTGGGAGCAATCACAAGCGGAGAAAGGGGTCTTACGACGACATGTGTACGTGCAATGAATGCAGTAGTCGAAGTCATAGATTCCAATGTTAACATTCAAGCACAGCAGACTGTACGATGTCTTAAAAAGTGGAACTCCACCGAACACAGCATCTGGATGCTTGACAAATTGTTGTATAACAACAGAACTGTTTGTCCAACCGCTAGGACATTTCATAAAACGTACAAAAGTAGAAAAAAGGTACCAGAAACAAATTTTGCTTTTGCTGGGTAGACACATCACACACACCTAAAATTTAAAGGCAGTTCAGCTGGCTTGTGATTATGCTATAATCCTATCATTACCTGCTCATACGACTCATCGTACACAGCCATTGGACAGACTTCCTTTAGAACTTGAAAAACCAGCTAAAACGAAGTGGCATCTTCGTGGCTGCGTCCTGGTTCAAATGGTTCAAATAGCTCTGAGCACTATGGGACTCAACTGCTGTGGTCATCAGTCCCCTAGAACTTAGGACTACTTAAACCTAACTAACCTGACATCACACACATCCATGCCCGAGGCAGGATTCGAACCTGCGACCGTAGCAGTCGCACGGTTCCGGACTGCGCTCCCAGAACGGCGAGACCACCGCGGCCGGCGCTGCGTCCTGGTCCTAGCAGTGTCATGAAACAAGGTAACACTGCAGAACTCCTGGGTAATGCACGCCCCAGATCAGTTTTTAAAGACATAGCTGTAAAAGACTCTCAGGCAACAGGCTTGTGGCTGTGTGATAGAAAAGTCGTCAAAGAACAGGACTTTTTAGCTACGGCTGTACGTCTTGTTGATCAGTCAGTCGGAGAACTGGCTGATGGACCTAAAGCATCAATGTGAAAAGCTGGAAGGCCACCTAAATTTGCAACACCATTTAATGATCAGTCTAGATCCTTACGGTACTTCCAGAATGTCGAACCGAAAACGATATGGAACAGCTAATGAAATTACCATCAACAATTAAAGTCTTACTTCAAAATTTTATCATTTATCTCGTGTATAACAAAATTTATCAAGAAAAATACGAAAAGACCCAAACTAGCAATGGAATTAACGTCAAGTTGTTACAGAAAGGAAATAGAAGCCAAAGAAAAAAGGCAAATTAAAAGAAGAAACCTGTACAAAATGGCAAAGAGACAGATAGGTGAACATTATGACAAGAATTAAAAAATTGAGGATTGAGTGAAATGGTTACGTCAACTATGTAAGGAAGATCGACAGGGATTCAGCGTATAGAAACTAAATGTTTGGTACATGACCTATGCGCTGCCGTGGAAGGTAAAGTTAAGAAATATTTCTGTGGTGTCTCCCTTCATACCAACCGATTTTCGATATGCCAATTTGTTGTTGTTGTGGTCTTCAGTCCTGAGACTGGTTTGATGCAGCTCTCCATGCTACTCTATCCTGTGCAAGCTTTTTCATCTCCCAAAGGATTTTAATTTGTTAAGAATTTATATTTGTTTCCTGTGTGTAATTTCATTGCGTGTAACTATTGAAGTAACCTTACGTTTCTAGTTTGCAGTTTGTTATTGTGGCGTTTTGTTACATTATTCCGTGGATTTATTATGTCGACGCTGACAGCTTAGGCTCAGGGGGTACGGATAAGAAAATCAGGCACGCTACGATTTAAAAATGTTTGAAAACTCATTTTAACAAAAGTATTTTAATAGCTTAAAAAACAGAATTCAGCGAACAAAACAGATTGTGTAATTTAAATTACCTTGCCAAATACAGCAAGTCTGCCTTAAGGGGTAAGACTTGAGCAACCTTACCACACTTGGGAAAATACCCCTGATTTAGTGTGATAAGGAATATTTTTCAACTACTCGTACTCCTCTGTAAATAAGCGAGAATCGAGCGTACGGCTAGTAGGCGAGGACAGAGCCAATGCCCAGGAGACATTACACGGGGCAGCTCAGCGCCTCCTCCCCCCCCCCTCCACCCCTTCCCCCCTTCCCCCAGCGCTTGTCTGGTTTGGCAATCAGGGAAGTGGCGGTGGCGGCGGCCGCTTCACAGCTTCGCGCAGCAGTTTCGATTACAAAGTCAATACAGCACGGCCGGGCGGCGTTAGGGGCGAGGCAGTCGCCACAGAGCGAACCGTGCTACGCTAACACCACACGTCGATTCTATTCTCTGCCAGTAATTTTCTGTTATTTGTATTGAAAGCGGACTGACGAAGCAGGTCAAATGCGAGCGGATGTAAGTGGACTGAGGCTTTCACTCCACTGAAATTGCCTGAAACACGCGAATGAGGTACTACTTCTAGAAACACAGCTATTATGTAATTTCTGCTGTTCTGCTTGTACCTTAAAGCAGAAAATCTCCGTTTTTGAGTAAAAGTACCGCATTAAACTGATTTTTTTTATTGCGTCAACATCTTTATCCAATAAGCTATTTTTGCTTTGGATAGTGGCATAAAACATAGATTAGTAGCCCGCATCTCGTGGTCGTGCGGTAGCGTTGTCGCTTCCCACGCCCGGGTTCCGGGGTTCGATTCCCGGCGGTGTCAGGGATTTTCTCTGCCTCGTGATGGCTGGGTGTTGTGTGCTGTCCTTAGGTTAGATAGGTTTAAGTAGTTCTAAGTTCTAGGGGACTGATGACCATAGATGTTAAGTCCCATAGTGCTCAGAGCCATTTGAACCATTGAACCATAGATTAGTCACAACCCCTTATGATAGGTACAAGAAGTTAATTTAAGCGCTACAGCTCTTGTAAAGGAACAGTATTACATTTGCCCTTCCTAGAATACGTTGTTATTAATAACGATTCAATATTTATTATATAATGCCGAGATGGCACCAGTCTGGGGCCTTTTTACCTTACACAGGAAGCATTTCCAATAGGACTGGTCATAATATACGAAAATGTGATGTGAAATGCGTTTTATGACGATCATCTAAATTTAGGGCCCTTTTGGGATTCATAAAGAATGATCTTGGATTCCGTAATGCGGGTGTCTTTCGTATTCCTTGCAGCTGTGGCAGATCATCAGAATCGACCGTGGAGGATCTGTGTGTGCATAAGCGTCACACACGCTTACGTCAGTCAAGCAAATCTGTTGTTGCAGAAAATTGCCTTGGCGCCGGTCATCCTATAGCGTACAACGAAAGGAGATTTTGGCATGACCTACAAGCTATTAGGATAGTGTTGTTAAGAAAGCGGTTGAAATGAAATTAGCAAGATCTTATAAATAGAGATGCCGGTTTTCACTTACATACTGCGCAGAATCCTGCTCTCTCCCTTGTCAAAACCAGAGGGGCAGAGTTATTGCTGTCTCACACATTGGGTATTAATATTCACTGTCGATAACTTCCGGCCGGCCGGAGTGGCCGTGCGGTTCTAGGCGCTACAGTCTGGAGCCGAGCGACCGCTACGGTCGCAGGTTCGAATCCTGCCTCTGGTATGGATGTGTGTGATGTCCTTAGGTTAGTTAGATTTAATTAGTTCTAAGTTCTAGGCGACTGATGACCTCAGAAGTTAAGTCGCATAGTGCTCAGAGTCATTTGAACCATTTGATAACTTCTGACGTCGGTCATCTTTGATTGTATGATGGCGCTAAAATGTATAGTGTGTGTGTGTGTGTGTGTGTGTGTGTGTGTGTATGTGTGTTTTATCATTCCCGATATAGCCTGCAAACAGAGGGTTTAAATTCCCTTTTATTGCGCTTGCTTCCCGCATTTTTGCCTTGAAAATGAGACGGTTTGCGCTTGCCGAAATATCAGCGGTTGCCGGAAACGTAACCTAACTGCATCCTCGTAAGTTGTTTGAACATTCTATACACCAGGATTAACTCAGGTTTCGCAGGGTGTATCATAATTAATAGTGAAAAATAGCGCAGGTGAAAGTATACTGGGTGTAATGGGTGTAACTGCAGATATCTCTGTTGGTGACTGAGGACAGTGTCCTGAACAACATTACGTCAGTATTTACGTCATTTACAGACATAATTTTGGCTGTTACAAGTCGTATATTTTTAGGAAGGGTTATGCCTCCAAGTACATGTGGCAAGGGAAAGCTATTAATGCTCATTTTCCCCTGGCCAGCAGGTTTGGTGTTGAGCGTGGACAAGTAGACGCAAAATTGTTAGTCTATATGGCAGACGCAGTCCACTTAGTGGTTCAGCTATGGCCCTGCAGAAAACATCAGGGCGTAAAATTTTTGACTTACTTGTAGCAAGACTGTTCGACGCTGGGGAAAAACAACCGACGCACTGGTGCATGTGCATATTGAGGAACTAATTATAGAAATATCTGCACTTACGGCGCCAGCCGGAGTGACCGAGCGGTTCTAGGCGCTACAGTCTGGAACCGCGCGATCACTACGGTCGCAGGTTCGAATCCTGTCTCGGGCATGGATGTGTGTGATGTCCTTAGGTTAGTTAGGTTTAAGTAGTTCTAAGTTCTAGGGGACTGATGACCTTAGAAGTTAAGTCCCATAGTGCTCAGAGCCATTTGAACCTTTTTTTTTTTGCACTTACGCCCATTACGTCCTGTATCATAATGCAAACAAAATGTTCTAGTGGGGCCGACGACCTAGATGTTTGACTCCCTCCCCCCGAATCAATCAACCAACCAAAAATATTCTACTAAGTATTGGTCCACAAACGAAAGATTTGCCAGATAATTGCGAGTGTATGTTTACGAGTTGCCACTGACTTCAGTGTCAAATATTGTCCTAGACAGTACAAATGTGTTTTAAATATAAATTTTTCCGTTAAATCTCTATCTAATTGGTAACTCATATGTTACAATTTACTGTATATTTGTACCTGTTAGAGGTGTTCCACATACTGCACTCGTCTGTGCAAGGGGTTAAAAATCTTTCAGACACTTCTAGATCATTTCTTACAGCTTGATAAGATTGTACAATTCGTAGCTCCAGTTCTCCAGTTGCATGGAAGAGAGTGCTGTATAGTTTTTTTCAGGTGATGCCTAACAGAAAGATCCAGAGGACTGAGATCAGATAATCATGTAGGCCAAGGTATAGGCCTCGCGCACTCTATCGATATTGGCGCGTTAGTGTTGTCATACGTCAGCAGCAAAATGTACTGGTAGTCCTTTCGTATGCAGCACCTTTCAATTTACATTTCAGGTACATTTGTACTGACCAGGTAATTATTCCATACTGAACTCAGTGGCAGCTTTCAAGCATTCATTCGCAGTTATCTACAAAATGGCTCACTTTCGGACAAACGTTTACTGGAACGTTTTTGCTATCTTACGTACATACACATTCCGTATATTATTGCAAATCTTCTTTGTGTTTTTTTATATTCTCTTTTTATCTTTTAAAGTTGTTTTATCAACTTTGTGCCATTTGTGTGGTGATTCGATCCATGAGTAAGGAGATTGGGCTCATGTTGTCTCACGAAACCTGAAGTGGGTATACAATGAATTTAAATTAAATTTAAAATTCCAGCTCCAAACTAAGTGTACATTTTCTCTGTTGAAACATTTGAGGAAGAACCACGGCCGTGCCACTTAACGAAAGATCTCACAATTTTGTAGAAATTTATCAGATTTACCAAAGGATGGAAACAGGTTCTAGTGAACATGGGTTGCAGCAGCTATTCGAAGATGAGGAGGCTTGCACAGTATACAGTACCGTGGAGGTCCGCATCAAACCTGTCTCTGGATCGAAGGCGACAACAACACCAAAGGATATTCTTAGTGATGATGAAAATTTCAATTAAAAGTCCATTTCATACCATATTCAGACCATTATATACGTCTAGAAGACAATTGATTCCAGTCAGAGAGAAAGTAAAATTCTTGGACGAGATTTCTGATTTGTATACCACATAGAGCAGTCACAATGAATGTATTGTAAACAAATCGTTAAGGTAAAAATAGCTTGTAATTGGTGGAAAGCTCAGTCTAGTACTCCCTGAACTTCATACTTCGATCGGTAGTAAAATTTCCGTCTGATTGTTTCCAGAAAGACACTGTTCAAACGAGGTAGGTCCCAATTCGGATAACTAAAAATATTTCTTGTAGTGGTGCATACCATTACTACAAAACTGTTTACTACAGAACTAATGGATTGCCATAATTAATTCCAATGAAGTTTTCACCCGATGACTTTCTTCTAAGAAACTTCCAAGAGTTGGAACAAAAATGTTTGAAATGCTGCAAAAATTCGATTCCTTACACCCAAACGACTGTCTCAGTATGTATCGAAAACTAGCATCTTCACAACTTATAACGGCAGAATAATTCATAAATGCAAACGTGGTAAGAAATTAGAAATCGGAATCCCTTTTGAAATGTCAAACAACTCCCATTTGAGAAAGATAGAAGCAATTCATTGCAACTTGAAATTGGGAGGTAAGGTATTTAGAATCTGAATTATTAAGCGACAAATTGGACAAAGAACAGCAAAAGTACTGAAACAAGTCTCACAGGAATTAAATTCTGTTACGGTAGTTTCCCAGCTAATCTGTTCAGAATCAGTATTCCAAACAATTCTCAGACCAATTGAAGTGATAACCCTATTGAAAGCATGGATCTTACATTTTTTTCATTTTATAAATATGAAGGTTATAGAAAATACCTAACTCATCAACTGTTCCACTCATCAACTGTTCCACTCAGGAGTGTATTTTCTTGCTGGAAACCATGCGTTATTCGGAAAATATGTATAAAAAAACAATAAATTATGCAGTTTTATCATACCACCTCAATTTATCCTACAGCTAATTTTGAATTCTCAGAATGTCACATGATTTAATAAAAATTTAATCAGAAATAACAAACGTGTGATTAGTGTGCCTAAGGAGGTTCTGACCCACTCTGCCCTGTTGCCATATTTCCCACCTCCCCCTCCCCATCCCACTCGTCCCCTGTGATGATGAGTGCTGTTGCCAAATTTCTGCCCCCCTCCTTCCCCCCCCCCCCCCCAACTTCTGAGATATGTCTATGTATAAAATGGCAGGACATTCAAAAATGGGCAGGAATTCTAAAATAGCCCTTTTGTGCTAGAGGGTTTTCCCTACACCTCTGACATCATGATGAAAGTAGGACAGTTCTGCTACTTGTAAATTGGCGAGAAATTAAAAAAGAATAATCAAGATGGGGCATTGTTCTGTTGGTGTGAAATTAAAAAAGGCAAAATGGTGATCCGAGATAGCGAACACAGGGATACCAGGCCAGCCTGGCTGGTCGTCAAATTTTCAACAGCTCTTTTATGTCTGGATCGAAGATGATGGACCCAGGACACAGGCACTATCTGCAGGTTTGTTAGATTTCCCCAGTCCTTTGACATCAGAAAATATGATCGAGAACTAGAAAATACTGGCCCAACTTTCATGGTGTTCAGATTTCTCTCAGCTCTATGATGGCAGAATTCTAGATGGCAGACACAGGGATACTGGTCCAGCCAGAATAGTTGCCAGATTTCTCCAGCCCTGTGACAGCAGAATCTAGGGTGTTGGACCATGAGATACTGGCCCGGCCTGCAATGTTGTAGGATTTCATATATATGAAGAGGTGAACACAGCAAGTGCCATGAGCCGATTTCCTAGAAACTTTGCTTAGTGGAACAAGGGTCAAGATAAGCAGACAAGTGTCTCGGCTTATGTGTAAGTACTCGATTGTTTGTGAGAAAACTATGGTCAAGCTTTTCGAGGGACTTTGTGTCTTTAAGAGAGTCTGCAGTTCAGTCGAAATGGTGCCACAGTTGGTAATGTCGCAGCTCCACATTTCTGTGCCCTGTGTTCAAAACCCGATTGTTATTTTTATTTACTTATTCTTTTGTTTCTCGTTTATCTACCTATGTCTGTAGAAGATTACTACACGAGTCGTTTCCACTGTTTATTGACAAAACGTTGTCATTCCTCTACTAATTGTATGTTTGGTGAATGATTTAAAAGAAAAAAGAATAATTAATGAATGATAAAATTATTTTAAATTGATTTCAGTGAAATTCCTGTAGTGTTCCTCGATTCATAGTCGATTGCAAGCTGCAGTTTTCGGTAAAGCGATTCCTTATGCGTGGTTTGCCACGAAATTATTGCCAACACGTGAGATTGTCGCTAATGTTAACGACGTTTCTTTCTCGAATGAGATTCGTACGAGCAAATGTAACTGTGGCAAAACTGCCTTCGTTCATGGTGTTCGGAATTTCTATGTTTCGAGTGTTTCTGTGATCGGATCATCCAAGGGAATGCAACAAACCTCCCTGAAGAATAAATATAAGAATAAAATATAAGAACTGAAATAAGAATGAAATATAAGAATATGAGAATTTAAGAAAATTGTAACCCCTGAAAATACCATACATATATATTACATAATAAGGGTATGAAACTTATCGTGAAGACCAGCTGCAATTTAAAATTAATATAACACCCTTGTATCCTCTAACGTGATAAACGGGAAAAAAAGAAAAATATTCTGAAGTAATCTGCCACAGACATGGGGAGATAAATGAAAAAATAAAATAAATTAAAACAATCACGTTTCGAACAGGAGGCGAGAAAGTGACAGACTGTGATCCTAGATATTGTGCCGCCATTTCGGCTGAGATTACCACGTGTTAAAAAGATCCTAAAGTTTGTCGAAAACTTTGAGTTTTCTCGGAAACGGTCGTGGATCTACGGATAATAGGAGACATGTGTTTGCTAATTTTGACTCCCGCTGAGAGACGTTTCTGGGAAATCGGGTTATGGCATTTTCCGTGTTCTCCTCGTAAGTTTAGAATCCTATCCTAATTGTAAAATGGCGGGAAACTCAAATTTCATCTGTTTATCCTGATGTCACAGTTCACTTGTGCTAAGTTTGAAACCCACAGAGCTTATACGAGAATTGGAACTTAAACAGTGCAACTATTTATTCAAAACCGATACAAAAGAGTTACATGTTTGCACCTGTTACTGCCCCTCAAAGTAGTCACCAGCATTGTGTAGAACCCGTTGCCAGCGATGTGGATGGTGTAGTATATCGTTAGCAGAGCCCGTTCTGTTGATGGAGCGAATGGAGCGGTCTACTACCAGTCGAATCTCCGGAACTGTTCTGAAGCGAATGCCACAAAGCAGTTCCTGCATCTTCGGAATCATATCAAAGTCACAAGGACTTAAGTCCGGGGAGTGTGGTGGATGGTACAGTACTTCCCAGTCCCATCGACGGAACAGAGAAGCCACAGCTTGCGCTGTATGCGCCCTCGCATTGTCGTGCAAAGTGATGGATGGGTTGCACGGAAAGTGTCGCCGCTTCTTTCGCAAAGCTGGTCGCAGGTGGTGCTCCAAAAGCGAACAGTAATACTGTGCTTTGACATTCTGCCGTGGAGAAAGTAATGCGTTAGGATAAAAGTATTACAGTCGTACACGAGAATCACCATAATTTTAGATCGCTCCATTCGCACCATCAACAGAACAGGCTCTGCTAACGGTATACTACGCCTTCCACATCGCTGGCAACAGGATGTACATTACGCAGGTGACTACTTTGAAGGACAGTAACAGGTGCAAACTTGTAACTCTCTTGTATCGGTTGTGAATAAATAGTTGCCACTATTTAAGTTCCAACCCTCGTATTTTCAAACAAATTAAAAACTGAAGTTCCCCGATGTTATTCAATCTGTATAATGAGCAAGCAGTGAAAGAAACAAAAGAAAAATTCGGAGTAGGTATTAAAATCCATGGAGAAGAAATAAAAACTTTGAGGTTCGCCGATGACATTGTAAATCTGTCAGAGACAGCAAAGGACTTGGAAGAGCAGTTGAACGGAATGGACAGTGTCATGAAAGGTGAGTATAAGATGAACATCAACAAAAGCAAAACGAGGATAGTGGAATGTAGTCGAATGAAGTCAGGTGATGCTGAGGGAATTATATTAGGAAATGAGACACTTAAAGTAGTAAAGGAGTTTTGCTATTTGAGGAGCAAAATAACTGATGATGGTCGAAGTAGAGACGATATCAAATGTAGACTGGCAATGGCAAGGAAAGCATTTCTGAAGAAGAGAAATTTGTTAACATCGAGTATAGATTTAAATGTCACGAAGTCGTTTCTGAAAGTATTTGTAATGAGCGTAGCCATGTATGGAAGTGAAACATGGACGATAACTAGTTTGGACAAGAAGAGAATAGAAGCTTTCGAAATGTGGTGCTATAGAAGAATACTGAAGATTAGATGGGTAGATCATATAACTAACGAGGAGGTATTGAATATGATTGGGGAGAAGTTTGTGGAACAACTTGACTAGAAGAAGGGATCGGTTGGTAGGACATGTTTTGAGGCATCAAGGGATCACCAATTTAGTATTGGAGGGCAGCGAGGAGGGTAAAAATCGTAGAGGGAGACCAAGAGATGAATAGACTAAACAGATTCAGCAGGATGTAGGCTGCAGTAAGTTCTGGGAGATGAAGAAGCTTGCACAGGATAGAGTAGCATGGAGAGCTGCATCAAACCAGTCTCAGGACTGAAGACCACAACAACAAGACCACTAGTGCTATGGTCGTAATTAATGTTTAAGCAGACATCGCCGTTGTTAGGATACTGCAGTACAACTGCGCCTTTAAACAAACACAATATCATGGAGGGCCCCCCGTCCTCACAACGTGGCAAGTGCAGCCGAGTCAACTGCGCCACTGCCACCACTGGAAAGGTTAGGCTGCGAGCACCGACAACCACTCACCGTAGTCACCCCGCCAGTGGGTTGGGACCGCCCCACCACTGACAGAGCCACAGCCACCAGCCCTCTCGTCGCTTATTAGTGATTCGTTTTTTTTCTTTTTCTTTACTGAAATCTCATTCCCTTCTCCCCACCTGGATGGGACAAGAACTGCAAACGATACAGCAGTCCGGTCTTCAGCCAAGAGTTTTAACAAAATTATAGCAAAGACAAAAAACAAATATTATTAAGAGGCAAATATTTTACGTGGGGTTTTAAAACTACTAAAAGGATTGAATTTTGTTGTTTGCTTAAAAAACGTGGGACTGCTGACTTTTTTGGGGGTTAAAATCAAAGGACTACAACTTAGAAAAACACTAAATATATTCATTTAAATATGTATTGCAGAGAGGTAACTTTCCTTTAAGAAGCAACACTGTAGTATTACTTCTGAAGGATCTGCAATTGGTGAAAAGGATTTGGCTAGGAGAGAATGCGTTGGAGGTTGTGGTTAGATATTTTAAATTGAGGTGACAGAAGTCTTGGGATAGCGATATGCGTACATAGATGGCGGTAGTATTGACTACACAAGGTGCAAAAGGGCAGTGCATTGGCGGAGTTGACATTTGTACTCAGGTGATTCATATGAAAAGGTTTCCGACACCATTATGGCCGCATGACGGGAATTGAGAGACATTGAACGCAGAATGGTAGTTGTAGCTAGACGCATGTGGTGGAAATTCCATTTCAGAAATCGTTAGGGAATTCAATATTCCGAGATCCTCAGTATCAAGAGTACGGTGAGAATATCAAATTTCAGGCATTTCCTCTCAGCACGAACAGAGCAGCTTTACCTTAACAACTGAGAGAGCGGCGTTGGCGTAGAGTTGTCACTGCTAACGGACAAGCAACACTTCGTGAAATAACCGCAGGAAACAATGAGGGACATATGACGAACGTATCGGTTAGGACACTGCGGCGAAACTTGTCGTTGATGAGCTATGGTAGCAGACGACCGAAGCAAGTACCTTTGCTAACAGCACTACATCTCCTGCAGCGATTCTAATAAGCTCGTGACCATATTGTTTCGACCATAGACGACTGGAAAACCGTGGCCTCGTCATATGAGTCCGGTTTCGCTTGGTAAGAGTTGATGGTAGGGTTCGACTGCGTCGCAGAGCCATGGGCCCAAGCCGTGTACAAGGCACTGTGCAAACCGGTGGTGGCTCCATAATGGTGTGGGCTGTGCTTACGTGGCATGGACTGGGTCCTCTGGTCCAACTGAACCGATCATTGACCATTTTCAGGCATTCGTGGACTTCATGTTCCCAAACAATGACGGAACTTTTATGAATGAAAATGCGCCATCATCACTGGGCCACAGCTGTACACGATTGGTTTGATGAATTTTTATGAATGACAATGCGCTATGTCAGTGGGCCACAATTGTTCGCGATTTGTTTTGAAGAACAATGTGGACAATAGCCACCCAGACCGCCTCACATGAATCCCATAGAATGTTCAAGGGACGTAATCGAGAGGTCAGTTCGTGCACAAAATCCTGCACCGGCAACACTTTCGAGATTATGGACGACTACAGAGGCACCATGGCTCCGTGTTTCTGCAAGAGACTTCCAGCGACTTCTTGAGTCCATGCGACGCCGCCGGGCAAAAGGAGGTCCCACACGATGTTAGGATGTATCTCATGACTTCTGTCCCCTCAGTGTATAGGGGTCTGTAAGGCAGGAAAACTATAGAGATGAAGATAACTGTTGGGGCCTATAATAGGAAGATTCCGGTGGGTGGGCAGGGCCATAATTTCAAGAGGGGACGGAATGTGAATAGGGAAGAAAGAAGGGGGATCCTGATATGGCGTGGGATGGTCGGATAGATATTGTGGCACATTTCATTGTCTGGGAGAGTGAGTCGGCTGAAGTTGCACCAGGGTAGGATCTGGAGTGTGTGTAGATGTAGGGACGGTGAGATGTGCCTTTAAAGTCACAACAGTATACCAGGATTGATGATCAGAGGAGCAAGCAATAGGGTTACTGGAATCTAAATTGCGCATAGTGTAGGATATGCGGAAGTCTTCGATACGGGCAAGGAGGGTTGCGTATTTGATGAGATGGTAGACTGTCCACGTGGGGGAAGTTAAGCGGTTGCGGCAAACGAGATGAAGTGTATGACGTTCAAGAATTTGAGGGTCATATAATTTCGTTTGGGAT
Source organism: Schistocerca serialis cubense (assembly GCF_023864345.2). Taxonomy (NCBI): domain Eukaryota; kingdom Metazoa; phylum Arthropoda; class Insecta; order Orthoptera; family Acrididae; genus Schistocerca; species Schistocerca serialis. The sequence goes on along the minus strand of NC_064638.1, from coordinate 1,125,022,572 downwards.
GATCCGATTCCGCTGCCTAACACAAATTTCAGAATAGTAGTTTCGATTCTCACTGCTAGCATGGTATTTAAGATGGCGTTTCAGTCACTTCCTACGTTACCTAAGTTAAAATGGCGGGGATACTTGAAAATGTAAGAGGCACACTTAAATCCTGAGGTATACGTCACGTGGTCCAGCCAGCTGAGTCAGACCGCATGCACCATCTTATAGGGGAGCTCATAGAGTCGATCGGAATCTTCTGATTTACGGAAGCTTTTCGTGCCCGTAGGTGGCTGGCCTGGAGCGTACTTCTTTTTACTACTACACTTATTTTCAGCTATACAGCTGTGAGTTAGTATTTTTCTTCAATCATACAGCTGTGAGTAATTCCCTCCTAGCATCTTTTATACATTATAATAATACAAATTCTTCCTCAGAATAGAAGGGGAAGTCAAGGAGAAAATTTCACTTTGCTATCTGTCTGACATTTTATATCACTGCATCAGTGACCAAAAATTTTCGCCACAGCATTGTCCATCCCTTTTTGTGCTAAAGGCAACGTTTCATCTCGCATTGTAATTATGTACGTACATCTTTGTTACTTTTGAACTGCAATGGATTATTTACAATAAACTTCATGAGAGAATAAATATACTGTGAAGCAGTAGTCAGAATGCCCAAATTCTTAGCCAGATCTATACAAGATGACGGTGGGTGAGCACCACATATTACACTTACGTGAAGTTTTTGACGAATAATGAGTTTCTTTCTAAAAGATGAGTTGCCTGAGAATAGCATTCCGTATGACATTGACGAACGAAAGTATGCAAAATATATCAACTTGCTGATTTGTCTACCCCCAAGATTTGCAATGAGTGTAAATGAAAACGTGGGTCTACTAAGTTGTTTTAGGAATTCCAACATGTGATTTTTCCAGGTTACGTTCTCATCAATGTGCACACCTAATAATGTTGTTTTTCCATCGCTTTTCGCAAACGGGTGGAGGACTGACTGTTATCGGTACAACATCCCACTCTTGAGGAAACAGCTTGTAAAAATTAAAAACTTATTAATAAAAAGCAAAAAAATTACAGTTGTTTTTAAAAACAATAAAAAGATTGGATTTTGATGGATTTTACATATAACGGATGGGTATCTGTTGAGAGGCCAGACAAACGTGTGGTTCCTGAAGAGGGGCAGCAGCCTATTCAGTAGTTGCAGGGGCAACAGTCTGGATGATTGACTGATCTGGCCCTGTAACACTAACCAAAACGGCCTTGCTGTGCTGGTACTGCGAACGGCTGAAAGCAAGGGGAAACTACAGCCGTAATTTTTCCCGAGGACATGCAGCTTTACTTTATGATAAAATGATGGCGCACTCTTGGGTAAAATATTCCGGAGGTAAAATAGTCCCCCATTCGGATCTCCGTGCGGGGACTACTCAGGAGAATGTTGTTATCAGGAGAAAGAAAACTGGCGTTCTACGGATCGGAGCGTGGAATGTCAGATCCCTTAATCGGGCAGGTAGGTTAGAAAATTTAAAAAGGGAAATGGATAGGTTAAAGTCAGATATAGTGGGAATTAGTGAAGTTCGGTGGCAGGAGGAACAAGACTCTTGGTCAGGTGAACACAGGGTTATAAACACAAAATCAAATAGGGGTAATGCAGGGGTAGGTTTAATAATAAGTAAAAAAAAATAGGAGTGCGGTTAAGCTACTACAAACAGTATAGTGAACGCATTATTGTGGCCAAGATAGACACGAAGCCCACACCTTCTACAGCAGTACAAGTTCATATGCCGACTAGCTCCGCAGATGACGAAGAGATTCATGAAATGTATGATGAGATAAAAGAAATTATTCAGATAGTGAAGGGAGACGAAAAATTAATAGTCATGGGTGACTAGAATTCGATAGCAGGAAAAGGAAGAGAAGGAAACGTAGTAGGTGAATGTGGAATGGGGGTAAGGAATGAAAGAGGAAGCCGCCTGGTAGAATTTTGCACAGAGCATAACTTAATCATACCTAACACTTGGTTCAAGAATCGTAAAAGAAGATTGTATACGTCGAAGAAGCCTGGAGATACTGACAGGTTTCAGAAAGATTATATAATGGTAAGACAGAGATTTAGGAACCAGGTTTTAAATTGTACGGCTGGCCGTGGTGGCCGAGCGGTTCTAGGCGCTACAGTCTGGAACCGCGCGACCGCTACGGTCGCAGGTTCGAATCCTGCCTCGGGCATGGATGTGTGTGATGTCCTTAGGTTAGTTAGGTTTAAGTAGTTCTAAGTTCTAGGGGACTGATGACCTTAGAAGTTAAGTCCCATAGTGCTCAGAGCCATTTGAACCATTTTTTTAAATTGTAAGACATTTCCAGGGGCAGATGTGGACTCTGACCACAATCTATTGGTTATGAACTGTAGATTAAAACTAAACAAACTGCAAAATGGTGGGAATTTAAGGAGATGGGACCTCGATAAACTGACAGAACCAGAGGTTGTAGAGAGTTTCAGGGAGATCATTAGGGAATGATTGATAAGAATGCCGGCCAGGGTGGCCGAGAGGTTCTAGGCGCTACAGTCTGGAACCGCGCGACTGCTACGGTCGCAGGTTCGAATCCTGCCTCGGGCATGGAAGTGTGTGATGTCCTTAGGTTAGTTAGGTTTAAGTAGTTCTAAGTTCTAGGGGACTGATGTCCTCAGAAGTTAAGTCCCATAGTGCTCAGAGCCATTTGAACCATTTGATAAGAATGGGAGAAAGAAATACCGCAGAAGAAGAATGGGTAGCTTTGAGAGATGAAATAGTGAAGGCAACAGAGGATCATGTAGGTAAAAAGACGAGGGCTAATAGAAATCCTTGGGTAACAGAAGAGATAATGAATTTAACTGATGAAAGGAGAAAATACAAAAATGCAGTAAATTAAGCAGGCAAAAAGGAATACAAACGTCTCAAAAATGAGATTGACAGGAAGTGCAAAATGGCTAAGCAGGGATGGCTAGAGGATGTAGAGGCGTATATCACTAAGAGTAAGACAGATACTGCTTACAGGAAAATTAAAGAGACCTTTGGAGAAAAGAGGACCAGTTGTATGAATATCAAGAGCTCAGATGGAAACCCAGTTCTAAGCAAAGAAGGGAAAGGAGAATGGTGGAAGGAGTATACAGGGTGTTACAAAAAGGTACGGCCAAACTTTCGGGAAACATTCCTCACACACAAATAAAGAAAAGATGTTATGTGGACATGTGTCCGGAAACGCTTAATTTCCATGTTAGAGCTCATTTTAGTTTCGTCAGTATGTACTGTACTTCCTCGATTCACCGCCAGTTGGCCCAATTGAAGGAAGGTAATGTTGACTTCAGTGCTTGTGTTGACATGCGACTCATTGCTCTACAGTACTAGCATCAAGCACATCAGTACGTAGCATCAACAGGTTAGTGTTCATCACGAACGTGGTTTTGGAGTCAGTGCAATGTTTACAAATGCGGAGTTGGCAGATGCCCATTTGATGTATGGATTAGCACGGGGCAATAGCCGTGGCGCGGTACGTTTGTATCGAGACAGATTTCCAGAACGAAGGTGTCCCGAAAGGAAGACGGTCGAAGCAATTGATCGGCGTCTTAGGGAGCACGGAACATTCCAGCCTACGACTCACGACTGGGGAAGACCAAGAACGACGAGGACACCTGCAACGGACGAGGCAATTCTTCGTGCAGTTGACGATAACCATAATGTCAGAGTCAGAGAAGTTGCTGCTGTACAAGGTAACGGTGACCACGTCACTGTATGGAGAGTGCTACGGGAGAACCAGTTGTTTCCGTACCATGTACAGCGTGTGCAGACACTATCAGCAGCTGATTGGCCTCCACGGGTACACTTCTGCGAATGGTTCATCCAACAATGTGTCAATCCTCAGTTCAGTGCAAATGTTCTCTTTACGGATGAGACTTCATTCCAACGTGATCAAATTGTAAAAATTCAAATGTTCAAATGTGTGTGAAATCTTATGGGACTTAACTGATAAGGTCATCAGTCCCTAAGGTTACACACTACTTAATCTAAATTATCCTAAGGACAAACACACACACCCATGCCCGAGGGAGGACTCGAACCTCCGTCGGGACCAGTCGCACAGTCCATGACTGCAGCGCCTTAGACCGCTCGGCTAATCCTGAGCGGCGATCAAATTGTAAATTTTCACAATCAACATCCGCACGCAATTGTGCAATCACGTCATCAACACAGATTTTCTGTGAACGTTTGGGCAGGCATTGTTGGTGATGTCTTGATTGGGTCCCATGTTCTTCCACCTACGCTCAATGGAGCACGTTATCATGATTTCATACGGCATACTCTACCTGTGCTGCTAGAACATGTGCCTTTACAAGTACGACACAACATGTGGTTCATGCACGATGGAGCTCCTGCACATTTCAGTCGAAGTGTTCGTACACTTCTCAACAACAGATTCGGTGACCGATGGATTGGTAGAGGCGGACCAATTCCATGGCCTCCACGCTCTCCTGACCTCAACGCTCTTGATTTTCATTTATGGGGGCATTTGAAAGCTCTTGTCTACGCAACCCCGGTACCAAATGTAGAGACTCTTCGTGCTCGTATTGTGGACGGCTGTGATACAATACGCCATTCTCCAGGGCTGCATCAGCGCATCAGGGATTCCATGCGACGGAGGGCGGATGCATGTATCCTCGCTAACGGAGGACATTTTGAACATTTCCTGTAACAAAGTGTTTGAAATCACACTGGTACGTTCTGTTGCTGTGTGTTTCCATTCCATGATTAATGTGATTTGAAGAGAAGTGATAAAATGAGCTCTATCATGGAAAGAAAGCATTTCCGGACACATGTCCACATAATATATTTTCTTTCTTTGTGTGTGAGGAATGTTTCCTGAAAGTTTGGCCGTACCTTTTTGTAACACCCTGTATAGATGGTCTATACAAGAGCGATGCTCTTGAAGACAATATTATGGAAATGGAAGAGGATGTAGATGAAGATGAAATGGGAGACTGACCCTACGATTTATCTTAGAAAATAGATTAAGGAATGGCAAACCTCCGTTTCTAGCATTTGTAGACTTAGAGAAAGCTTTTGCCAATGTTGACTGGAATACTCTCTTTCAAATTCTGAAGGTGGCAGGGGAAAAATACAGGGACAAAGGCTATTTACAATTTGTACAGAAACCTGATGGCAGTTATAAGAGCCGAGGGGCATGAAAGGGAAGCAGTGGTTGGGAAGGGAGTGAGACGGGGTTGTAGCCTATCCCTGATGTTATTCAATCTGTATATTGAGCGAGTAGTAAAGGAAACAAAAGAAAAATTCGGAGTAGGAATTAATATCCATGGAGAAGAAATAAAAACTTTGAGGTTCGCCGATGACACTGTAATTCTGTCAGAGATAGCAAAGAACCTGGAGGAGCTGCTGAAAGGAATGGACAGTGTCTTGAAAGGAGGATATAAGATGAACATCAACAAAAGCAAAACGAGGATAATGAAATGTAGTCGAATTAAGTCGGGTGATGCTGAGGGTATTAGATTAGGAAATGAGATGCTTAAAGTAGTAAATGAGTTTTGCTATTTGAGGAGCAAAATAAGTGATGATGGTCGAAGTAGAGAGGATATAAAATGTAGACTGGCAATGGCAAGGAAAGCGTTTCTGAAAAAGAGAAATTTGTTAACATCGAGTATAGATTTAAGTGTCGGGAAGTCTTTTTTGAAAGTATTTGTATGGAGTGTATCCATATATGGAAGTGAAACGTGGACGATAAATAGTTTAGACAAAACAAGAATCGAAGCTTTCGAAATGTGGTACTACAGAAGAATGCTGAAGATTAGATGGGTAGATCACATAACTAATGAGGAGGTATTGAATAGAATTGGGGAGAAGAGGAGTTTGTGGCAACAACTTGACTAGAAGAAGAGATCGGTTGGTAGGATATATTCTGAGGCATTAAGGGATCACCAATTTAGTATTGGAGGGCAGCGCCGGGGGTAAAAAGCGAAGAGGGAGACCGAGAGATGAATACACTAAACAGATTCAGAAGGATAGGTACTGGGAGATGAAGAAGCTTGCACAGGATAGATTAGCATGGAGAGCTGCATCAAACCAGTCTTCGGACTGAAGACCACAACAACAACAACATAAAATCAATAACACTGTAGTCTTTTTTAAGAAATTAAAATCAAATGACTAGAAATTAAATAAAAGTGTACATTTAAAAACACACCACGGAAAGATGACATTCGTTTAAGAAATGTCACTGCACTTTCACTTAAGAGGTGAAAGATCTGCACTGGGAAAAAAGTATTTGTGGAGGAGAAAGTGTGCTCCTTAGCGTTGACGGTTTTTGGCAGAAAGATGTAGAGGTCTGTGAGGTAGGAAACAATGGAGATAAAGGTAGATGGTGGGATCGATATTGCGAAAACAGAAGGAGAGAAGGAGTCTAGTAATTGGGCAGGGCCACGATATCAAGAGGGGACGGGACGGGGAGAGGTGGATAGGAAGAGGCAGGGGGAGCCCTGATGTATAGTGGGATACGTGGAGAGTTATAGTTGGCAGGTTGCGTACATATCGGGGCTGATCGTGTTCTCTGGGAGTGGATAGATAATTTCCACGTTCTCCAACGGACTAGCGTCTGGAAAGTGCTTTGATGTAAGTAGTTTGAATGTGATTGTAAGATGGAGGGACGTATTCTTCGAAGTGAGCCTCATTTATGACGCTCCTGATTCCCAACACATTTTTTAACAGTTCAGGGTTTCAATAGCCCTGAAATGAAGTTTCCAAATTGCTGATATCTGGATGTCGTAGAGAAAAGATACGGAGTCAGAACTATCTCTAGTGCTCACGTGAGCAAATAAAGCTACCTTCAGCAGGACCTCGATTATTCGACCGCCCGCATCTCGTGGTCGTGCGGTAGCGTTCTCGCTTCCCACGCCCGGGTTCCCGGGTTCGATTCCCGGCGGGGTCAGGGATTTTCTCTGCCTCGTGATGGCTGGGTGTTGTGTGCTGTCCTTAGGTTAGTTAGGTTTAAGTAGTTCTAAGTTCTAGGGGACTGATGACCATGGATGTTAAGTCCCATAGTGCTCAGAGCCATTTGAACCATTTGATTATTCGACCTTCGATTAACCGACTCGTCGTATTATCCGATCATGTGTCCGACCATCGGTCTGCGCTCCGTGGCGAGCAGCGTGCCAACGTTATCAATCGATGTTGCTCCCGTCACGAATTATATGCGAGCGGAGATCGACTTCACCGGTTAAAAAATGGTCACAGTGTTACGCAAGTTGCTGTTTCACGTGAAAAACTTTCTGCTGCTGATGATGAAGATTCAGGTAGGGAATTTTTATTAAAAGAATGACAGAAAATGGTACCTGAGACATCATTAACGGTAACTATAAAATGGTCCCTCAAAATACCCTTGCCTGAAAGAATGGAACAGTCACAGGCACGACATTAGCGAAGGACTGCCTGGCCATTACAACATGTAGCGACGCAAGTGGTGGCTATAAATTGATGTCTGCAATCGACAAATCTAAGAAACGAAGAGCCTTCAAAAACTTAAACATGTCAGCATTTACTGCTTATTACAAAGCTCAGAAAAGTGCTTGAATGACTGGTAATTTCTTTAAAGAACGGTTTTTGATGTATTTGCTCTGGCTATTAAAAATTACTCGAAACACAAAAACTTACCACCCCATATTGCTATACAATGTGACTTCAGTAAACCAAAACAGTGGACCAAGATATTATTGACTGGTTAAAACGTCAGCACTTTATTAAACGTAAGAGGGTTGTGATCTTTTTGAAGCAACGAAAAGCCTCAGCGTTAAACATTTAAATTACACAATTGCTCCAGCTTCGGAAGAACTTAAGAAAATTGTTCTACAAAAATCGTGGAAGAAGGTTTGTTCTAACATAAAACAAGAACAAGAAGTTCCAGAAACTAATGAGTCGGAGACTGGAGATTTAGACACTGATTTTCAAACTCTTCAGAGTGATATCCAGCCCTCTGATGTAGAGAAACGGCTACCAGAATGTTGCGTTGTTGCTGTTACCAATCAAGAACTTGAAGATGATCGTTTCATCGACCTTGTTTTGCTACAGTACAATACTGAGTAAGAGGAGTTAGATGATGAAGAAAAGGAAGAAGACGAAAAGATCAGCCATTTTATAGCAAAAGAGTGTTCGAGACTGCCCCCCAAACATGTGCCACAACGGGCAACCTCTACAGCTAAATGAACGTATTGAGGACAAGGAAGTGGCGTGATGCAGCCGCAACGTCAATGCTTAAGAAATCGAAACAGAAGACATTTTACAATTTTTAAAATATATTTTCAACGTCTGAAATGTTCAGTTTTCCTTTCTCTTTATTGGAAACGTAATTTTTTTTACTTATTTTTGGTTTATTGTGTGGTAATGAGCTCTGTAAATGACTTGTTTCATTCTCCTTTGATTATCCGAGCTTTTTAGCATTCCGACCATTCCGTGGCCCCGGCAGCGATGTTTAATCGAGCGTCTGCTGTACGTAGTTCTCTGCTTCCTCGTGGGCACCACGTAACACATGGCAGCACTGCGGGGGTCCTGGTACAGAACTGGCCATAAGACGCAATGCATGTTCTGCCAGCGCTACCGGGCGGGCAAAGCCGCTTACAGATCTTTGCCGCGCGGAGTGGCCGCGCAATTTGAGCCGCCATGTCACGAATTGCACGGCCCCTCCCGCCAGAGGCCCGAGTCCTCCCTCGGACATGTGTGTGTGTGTGTGCGTGTGTGTGTGTGTGTGTGAGTTGTTCTTAATATAAATTAAAGATAATTTAAGTAGTGTGTAAGTCTAGGGACCGATGACCTCAACAATTTGGTCCCTTAGGAATTCACACACATCTGAACATTTTTTTTTCTTTTTGACAGAACATATTACACATTCGAAAATATATTTTAAAAAACTTTAAATTGTTTTCTGTTTCGGTTTCTTAAACCTTGACTTTGCGGCTGCGTCACGCCACTTCCTTGCCCATAATACGCCCGTAGCTGTTGCCTGTTGTTGGACATATTTGAGGGCAGTCTCGAAAACATTCTTTGCCGTTCCTCTGCATCAGCAGGCTGGCTATCATTCCGAAGACTTTGCAGATCAGTGACAGCCTTCACACACGTTCTACAGGGCCCACTGTGTCCTATCCGCAGAGTCTGGAAGAGCTGCCGTGGCATCCTAGAGAGGGAGGGCCCAAAGGGTCCTACTTTGTTGGCCATGGGCGGAGTGGGTCTTGCGCACGAGGGAAGTGGCCTCTCCCAGAAGAACGCCTCACCTGCTATACAGGGTGACCGAGAATCTGTTTCCTGTCTGATAGGTTACTGCAGCGTGTTGTGATACATGTACAAGGGTCACTCCAAAAGAAATGCACACAATTTTTTTAAAATCTATCTTTCATTCTACATGTTTGAAAGTTTTACAGTGTGAAGATACATCCTTTAGCAACAATATTTTCATTTCTCCACATAATTTCCATCCCTCTCAACTGCCTTACGCCATATTGGAACCAGCGCCTGGATACCCGCACGGTAAAATTCTGGACTAATCTGTTGGAGCCACTGTTTGGCAGCGTGCACAAGGGAGTCATCATCTTCAAACCTTGTTCCACGAAGAGAGTCTTTCGGTTTCCCAAAGAGATGATTGTCACATGGAGCCAGGTCAACACTGTAAGTCGGGTGTTTCAGTGTTGTCCATCCGAGTTTTATGATCGCTTCCATGGTTTATTGACTGACATGTGGCCGCGCATTGTCGTGCAACAGCAAAACATTCTGCTTTTGCCGATGTGGTCGAACACGACTCAGTCGAGCTTGAAGTTTCTTCAGTGTCCTCACACATGCATCAGAATTTATTGTGCTTCCACTTGGCATGATATGCCCACAAACAAGAATCCTTCGGAACCGAAAAACACCGTAGCCATAACTTTTCCAGCAGAGGGTGTGGTTTTGAATTTTTTTCTTGGGTGAGTTTGCATGATGCCACTCCATTGATTGCCTCTTCGTCTACGGTGAAAAATATTGGAGCCATGTTTCATCACCTGTCACAATTCTTCCAAGAAATTCATATCCACCATTCTCGTACTGTTCCAAAAGTTCGCTGCATACCGTTTTTCTTGTTTCTTTGTGAGCCACTGTCAACATCTTGGGAACCCACCTGGCACAAACCCTTTTAACGCCAACACTTTCAGTATTCTGCAAACACTTCCTTCCCCTACCGAAAGTAGCGTGACAATTGGTTCACTGTGATGCGTCTGTCAGCAGTCACCAATTCGTTAACTCTCTGTACATTGTCTGGAGTGTGTGCAGTACAAGGCCTGCCGCTGCGAGGACAATCCTCAATATTGTCGTGCCCGCTTTCATCACGTAACCTGCTTGCCCACCGACTAACTGTACTGCGATCGACAGCAGCATCTCCATACACCTTTTTCAACCTCTTGTGGATGTTTCCCACTGTCTCGTTTTCACTGCACAGGAATTCTATGACAGCACGTTGCTTCTGACGAACATCAAGTGTAGTAGCCATCTTGGAGACATGCTGTGACGGCACCACTCACGGGAACTGGTTGAACTGAGTTTGAAAACAAGCAGGAAGCATGTATCTACACACTGTAAAACTTTCACACTTGCAGAATGAAAACAGTATTTTTGCAAAAATAGTGTGCATTTCTTTTGGAGTGACCCTCGTAGATTCCATACAAGTTCGTTTCTTCCCATTATTGTATGAATTCCTTACTTCTGTATTCCATATAGTGTTAACGCATTTAGTCTGAAATAAACACTCCTTGGACATGTATGAGCACTGCGCTGCTACTTATTCAAAAGGTGTACTGTGAAAGGTCGGTCTAAACTTGCGAAACAGTCTGTTGGTCCTCCATATAGCCTAAAGGGATAGAGAGAGTGGGGACCCACCTGCTCGCTCTTTGGTTTACCAACAGACTATACGAAATTTTGCTGAACACTACAGGAAAGTACTGCTCCTAGGCTGGTAATCTACTGTGAGGATCTAGCTGAAGCACTTTGACTGGCCTGTTGTTCGGGAATTCCGTTCTGTAGGCAATGTCGACCAGTCAGTTGCCATGACTGCTGCCGCCTGGCCCTGTATAACCACCCCCTCCTTGTGCACGAGCTGCCGACCACATGGAGCTTGCCAGTTCCTGCATGCAATCACCTGATACTGCAACACACCAATCGCTGCCTCGTAATGCCCTTTACTAAAAACGGTCCAGCAAGAACCCCTTGTGCCAATGTTACTTTTGCCTCAAAGTAATAACTAACATGCAGAGAAGTGACTCTGAATAAATTATGAACCCAACAGCCCAATTGTTATCCTTCTTTCTTAATTCAAACGTGTGATAGAAAGCTTTGTTGCTGGTAATTACAGTCTATCTAGTGAAGAACTAAAACATATATATTCGATGGAAATGAAACAGGTGTTATGTGCTCTATTTACGTTCATGCAGCTGATGTATTAATTCTCATTAATTGTGAATACTTCACTAAAATAAAAAATTTTATGACTAATAAATATAATTAATATTAAATAGTTTCCCAACAGTCGCTTACGTAGTTGTTCTTTACCCCTAGCGATACTAACGCGTTTTCCATAATGCACATTACAAAGGGTGAGAGGTACTTTACTGTCATCCTAAAAAAAATTGAAAAAATACAGAATTCGTTAATTGTTGTTGACTTGCATTAAAATAAATTTTTCTAAAGAAATGCTGATGTGTTAGTAGTGTCCTGAACGTGAAAATATGTTTCAGCACACACTAAACCAACATCAACACAGTACTGTGTACCACCACACTATGCCCACACTAAAAAAACTTTAAAAACCTAAATTTCGCCAGTTATTGCTGACTTTTGCTCACAACGTACTTCCTAAAGAGATAGTGGTGTGTAAATAAGGTCCTGAAACCGAAAATATTGAATGTGACATGCACTGGAGAAAGTGGCAAACACTACTAAGACTTAAATTTTTGGATTAGGTTTGGCAGAAAAATTTAAAATGTTTGTCGAATCTGGTAGATGAATTCATTAACGACAATAAATATTTTTTTCAAAATTTTTAAATATAAAGCAACTGACTAGATTACAATATTTTCAAAAGATGGGCACAAAGAAGCCCCTCCCTTTTGATACTGTGAACGGTTACAGTATGACAGGCACGAAAGTCGTTGATTTGCCGGTATTACTTTCATGAGGGCTCTAAAAACTAGTAAATAACAAACGTTAGGTAGATCTCTTGTTCTTTCAAGGAGACGTTGTTAATCATTTTCTGGTCAAAGTTCTTTCCTTGTCCGCGTTTGCTTCCTATCATGTAATAAAGAAATGTAAGTCTGATTTACCACCCATACATGTTTCGGAGAAGTTTCTCCACCTTCAGCTATTTCTACATCTACTTGATTGCTCTACAATTCACAATTAAATGCCTGGCAGAGGGCTCATCGAACCCCCTTCAAGTTATTTTCTCTTCCGTTCAACTCGCGAACAACGTGCGAGAAAAACAAACACTTAAATCTTTCCGTACCAGCTCTGATTTCTATTATTTTATTATTGTGATCTTTCCTCCCTAAGTAGGTGGGCGCCAACAAAATATTTTTACACTCTGAGGAGAAAGTTGGTGATTAAAATTTCCTCAGAATATCCTGCCTCAACGAAAAACGCCTTTGTTTTAATGATTGCTACCTCAATTACCGTAACATATCCGTGCCACTTTATCCCCTATTTCGCCATAGTGCAGAACGAGCTGCCATTCTTTGAACTTTTTCGATGCTCTCCGTCGATTCTATCGATGCAGATCCCACACCGCTGTGCAGTACTCCAGAAGAGGGCGGACAAGCGCAGTGTGAGCTGTCTCTTTAATAGACTCGTTGCATTTTCTAAATGTTCTACCAATAAATCATTGTATTTAGCTTGCTTTACCCACAACATTATATATATGATAGTTTCAATTTATGTTATTCATAATTGAAATCCCTATGGTTTTTGTTGAATTTAAGACCTTTAGATTTGTGTGATTTATCATGTAACTGAAGTTTAGAGCATTCTTTTAGTACTTACGAGGATGGCTTCACACTTTTCATGATTTAGAGTCAATTGCCACTTCTCGTATCTTGCAGGTATCTTGTCTAAACCGTTTTTCAATTTGTTTTGATCATCTGCTGACTTCATAAGACTGTAAATGACATTATCAATTGCAAACAGTCTAAGAGGGCTCCTCAGATTGTCTCTTAAATCCTTTATGTAGATCAGGAACAACAGACGGACTATAAGAATTCCTTGGGGAGCGCTTTCTGACAGGAAATCGCGAATCCAGTCGCACATCTGAGACGATACTCCAACGACACGCAATTTGATTCGAAGTCGCTTTTGAGGAACGGCGTCAAAAACTTTCTGGAAGTCTAAAAATATGGAATCAGTTTGATATCCCCTGTCAATAGCACTCATTACTCCATGAGAATAAAGAGCAAGTTGTGTTTCACAAGAACGATATTTTCTGAATCCGTGCTGCTGTTGTCAACAAATCGATTTCTTCAAAATGGTTCAAATGGCTCTGAGCACTATGGGACTTAACTACTGAGGTCATCAGTACCCTAGAACTGAGAACTACTTAAATCTAACTAACCTAAGGACATCACACACATCCATGCCCGAGGCAGGATTCGAATCTGCGACCGTAGCGGTCACGCGGTTTCAGACTGTAGCGCCTAGAACAGCTCGGCCACACCGGCCGGCTCGATTTCTTCGAGATAATTCATAATGTTCGAAATCATTATATGTTCCTAACTCCAACTGAAAATCGACGTTAACGGTATGGATCTGTAATTCAGGGGATTACTCCTATTTCCATTCTTGGATATTAGTGTAACGTGTGCAGCTTTCACATCTTTAGGTACGAATGTTTCTACGAGCGAGTGGTTGCATATGATTGTTAAATATGCAGCTATTGTATCAGCATAACCTGAAAGGAACCTGACTGGTATACAATCTGGACCTGAGGCCTTGCCTTTCTTAAGTGATCTATGCCGTTTTGCTACGACGAGGGTATCTACTTCCAAGTTACTCATGTTGTCTGTTGTTCTTGAATCGAATTCTGGAGTATTTATTTCGTCATCTTTGCTGAAGGAGTTTCGCAAAATCGTTTCCAGTAACTCTGCTTTAGTGGCACTGTCATCAGTGACATCACTATTGTTATCGTACAGTGAAGATATTGGTTGTGTCTTTCCGTTGGTGTACTTAAATACGACCAGAATCTCTTTGGGATTTCTGCCAGACTTCGAGACAAGGATTCTTGTGGGAACTATTAAAATCTTCTTGCATTGAAGTTCGCGCTAAGTTTCGAACTTCTGCAAAAAATTCGTCCTCTTGGGTTTTTTGCGTTGTTTTAAATGTGGCGTGCTTTTTTCGCTACTTCTGCAACAGTGTTGACCTTTTATGTGTACAACGGGAGATCAGTACCATCACTTCACAATTTATTTGGTGTATATACTGTATCTCAATTTCCGTCGAAACTATTTAAACCACGTCTAGTCTACGCTTACATATATTAGAAGGAATGGAGACTGTTTTTGAAATGCGTTAAGCGAATTTTTATCTGCTTTTTTAAACAGATATACATTTTGTTTATTTTTGGTGGTTTTGGATGTTACGCTATTCATTCTAGCTACAACAACCTTTTGGTCACTAATCCCTGTATCCGTCATGATGCTCCCTATTTTCTCAGGATTATTTGTTTCCGAGAGGTCAACTATATTTTCGCAACCATTTACGCTTCGAGTGGTCTCTTGAACTAGTTGCTCAAAATGATGTTTTGAGAATCCATTCAGAATGACTTCGGACTACGTTTTATACCTGCTACCGAGTTGAAACGTGTATCTTCGCCAAAATATCTAGGGTGGATTGAAGTCCCCACCAATTATTATTGTATAGTCTGCCTGCTTAGCTGGGCGGTAACGTGCTTGCTTCCCACGCACTGGGCCCGTCTTCGATTCCCGGCCGGGTCAGAGATTTTCTCCACTCGGGGACTGGGTGTTGTGTTGTCCTCATTATTTCATATTCATCACCGGCTGCAAGTCGCCCAATGTGGCGCCGACTGTGACATCCCCGCCAAAAATTCCATACGGTCATTTCATTTTCATTATAATTGTATAAATTGTATTATTTATTATCTTCTTATTACATACTGCTGACAGGGATGTCTGGTATTTGTAACACATCTACATGTATTGCCTTCCAGCATGTCATTTTTTGTAGATCTCGCGTCTCGCGCTTTTGCAGGGTATTTATGTGGAGTTTTCTAACACACACTGTTTCACTTCTTCACACCAACAGTGAAACAATGTGTGTTAGGGAGCTTCACTCAAACACCCCGAAGAAACACGAAAAAGCGAGATCTACAAAAATGACATCCTGGAAGGCAATAATTGAAGCTGTGTACAAATACCTAAGAGACTTGTCACCAATATGTCGTAACAGACAATAAATAAAACCCACTGAAGATAGAGCAACTTTTCCGAAATATGTGTAGGTAGAAAAGAAAAATTTTTTTTCGCTCAGTGGAGAACCACATTTCCGTATTACGATGGTGTTATTTCACAGGCAACTGTGTGCTAGCAGGAGAAATGCCTAGAATTGTGGAGACCTGGTCGTTACTGCAACACTCTAGCTGATGCCAGCACACGTGCATCCACAGGGTGGGGTGCTCGGCTTCACGACCTCCGTAAATAATCCACCGCAGACCGTGCCACGTGGCGGCCGCGCCATGCATTACGAATTGACGATCGGCAGCCGGCAGCTTCCACGTGGCGCTACCAACACCGCCGGTGCTGCCGCCACGGCGTAGACGTGCATCCTCAGCAGATGATCTACTGTTTCTTCATTGCAGCACTTCGTGGGATGGCGTGTTACCAATGAATCACAATTGTGAAGCGCTGCTGTTGTATCTACATGTTCTGTTGCGACGGATTTTTTTACGTGCGTGCGTGCGATGCACCAATTGCGACGGATTATACGTTGCTGCTGCAGTACAATTTATTTTATAATTTTTGTTCACCTACCTGTTTACAGCGGTAGATCTTCGCACAAACTCCTGACTGCAGCTACTTACGAGATCACAGAAAAGCAGTGTTGAGGAAACTGTAACCTCATAGCTACACGCCGGAGTCCACTATAAGTAAAATTTGCTGAAAATTGTCTATGTACTTTAAAGAAATGATTCGGAAAGGGGATGTCACTCGTACTTTAAATATGAAGTTCAAATTTAAACCTTCAATGGATCTTTATTGCCGTTAAGCAAGATCATCAGCCCACATTTACGAAAATTACTAAAGTTTCTGCTCACAGTTATCACCATACCTAAAACAGCCAGAACTTTTACCTTCCCAAATTCCGAAACCAATTACTTGTAACACAGTCAATGATCGGCCAATTACTTCTGCACACGATATTCAGTGGTTGTCTTTAGTAAAAGTTTATGCTCGCCATAAAATACTCAGTAAGAATATGCTCAGTACCGCCACGCTATATAATTCAAAGTTCACTCGCGATTTTCGTCGGAACGAATTATCACAACACTCTAAAGTTTACATAAACAGTTTCTGGTCACTACCAGATACCATTAACAATGGACCATAACGCAGGAGTCATGCCAAGACTTCATCTTACGCATAATGCGAAAAGTCACATCCAGCATAACCGCCTCCAATCAAAGCTAGTTGGCGACCCTCTTCTCACTCTCCCACACTCCAAACTATATCTCCTCGCTAGGCGGCCAACCGTCTCGCTTCTCATTGGCTGTCAGCACTTACGACCAATGAGAACTCACTTCTAGGGCGCAGCTCGCTCCAAAATCTTGCAAGCAGCAACCACTTCTCTAGGCTCATTGACGTAATCAAATTAAGTAACACAAAACTCTCTAATGAAATAAACAAAACAAAATGGACTATAAGCTTTACTCTACATCTGGAAATTTATTATGTAGTCGCGAATGTTCTGGCTGTCTTATACATAAACATACATACTTGGACATCCAACATTCACTAGTAGGGGAACCACTAGTGGATTCGTTCCCACGTTACAGAGTTGGAACACTTGCCAGTTCCTGTAGAGAATTACATGAATGGTTTTTAATAATGCCGAACGTCCCACATACTCTCATGCATGCATTCTCATTCACTCGCACTCTAACACACAATACACATATTTACTTAAAATTCTTGAAATTATTATTATAGAAAAGTTACAGAGGTTTTCTGAAACTAAAAACTTTCCAAGTTTATATATGAACACTGAAAGTGTTATCAGATCATCGTACATAGTCACTGAAGGTGAACTATTACCTCACTGTATTTATTTAAATTCTTGACTGTCGGAAAATTACTTTTTTTTTTTTTTTTGGAATCTTACTAACTTCCAAAATACAACTATTTTTGATCTCAGACTTTGACATATTGTTTTTTTTTTTTACAACAGAAGGATGTACATCAAATATGACGTTCCTCAGGTTATTCCTTTATTAGTTATTAATATTTTTAGTTTCGTATAATGTTAGTGGCCTGCCAGCGCTACTCCACTGCTTTCACAAGTGCAGCTGCAACAGATGGTCGTGACGTCAGTCTGCAGGACACAACTCGTCCGTTACTGACCGTATAATACTCTACGGGCTTATATTGGAGCCCACATACATTCTGAAGTAAAACTTTTAAACACAAATGGGCGATCGTGCACTAGTTGCGACGCCACACAGTGTATTACCGCGAAATTAGTTTAAATGCAACATAAAGTGAGGCCTCTTGTGGTTGCATTTACAGATCGAATGTGGAAAGAACATTGTACATCTCAATGTGAGCTATTATTAATGAAAATTTACCTGTGAAGTGATATGAAGAGGCTTCAAGACTGTCTGTAAATACCAAATCGGAAACTAGTTATCAGAATTTTATAAATGGGATTTCATTACACATCAGTGTCTTCTGTCAGCTGTCTAGAAGATGATATTTTCAGCAATTTAATAATACATCCTGTAGGGTGAAGGATCTATGCCCACATGCACGACCCTTTCTTCTGTCTGCCTAACCATGTCCCATGTCAGTCTGACATAACATGATTTCCATAATCCAGGAAAGTGTTCCAGTGTAGGTCATACAAATGTTTCGGTAAGCAATTTATCTTCTGTACACACTGAACTTTTCAGTATTTTGTTAATATTTTGGATATTATGAAGTTGGTGACGCCAACTACAGCCATTTTGTTGAATACAATGTTACATATTAAGTATCGGTTTATTCTGGTCTTTTGTGAAGTCTTCAGTGTGTTGACTTTTATTTGTGCTGCCGTCCACTTTTTGCTCTCTTTTGCTATTTTTTCGCATCTATGTAAATATTACTTCCTTCTTCCACAATCTGTTGGGCATATTCTTGTCTCTGTCTGCCCCTATTATTTCTTCCATATACTGCTCCTTCCAGCGCCAGATTAACTACACTACTGGCCATTAAAATTGCTACACCAAGAAGAAATGCAGATGATAAACGGGCATTCACTGGACAAATATATTATACTAGAACTGACCTGTGATTACATTTTCACGCTATTTGGGTGCGTAGATCCTGAGAAATCAGTAACCAGAACAACCACCTCTGGCCGTCATAAAGCCTTTGATACGCCTGGGCATTGAATCAAACAGAGCTTGGATGGCGTGTACAGGTACAGCTGCCCATACAGCTTAAACACGATACCACAGTTCATCAAGAGTAGTGACTGGCGTATTGTGACGAGCCAGTTGCTCGGCCACCATTGACCAGACGTTTTCAATTGGTGAGAGATCTGGAGAATGTGCTGGCCATGGCAGCAGTCGAACATTTTCTGTATCCAGAAAGGCCCGTACAGGACCTGCAACATGCGGTCGTGCATTATCCTGCTGAAATGTAGTGTTTCGCAGGGATCGATGAAGGGTAGAGCCACTGGTCGTAACATGTCTGAAATGTAACGTCCACTGTTCAAAGTGCCGTCAATGCGAACAAGAGAGACGTGTAACCAATGGCACCCCATACCGTCACGCCGGGTGATACGCCAGTATGGCGATGACGAATACACGCTTCCAATGTGCGTTCACCGCGATGTCGCCAAACACGGATGTGACCATCATGGCCGGCCGAAGTGGCCGAGCGGTTCTAGGCACTTCAGTCTGGAACCGTGCGACCGCTAAGGTCGCAGGTTCGAATCCTGCCTCGGGCATGGATGTGTGTAATGTCCTTAGGTTAGTTAGGTTTCAGTAGTTCTAAGTTCTAGGGGACTGATGACCTCAGAAGTTAAGTCCCATAGTGCTCAGAGCCATTTTTTCGACCATCATGATGCTACAAAAAGAACCTGGATTCATTCGAAAAAATGACGTTTCGCTATTCGCGTACCCAGGTCCGTCGTTGAGTACACCATCGCAGGCGCTCCTGTCTGTGATGCAGCGTCAAGGGTAACCGGAGCCATGGTCTCCGAGCTCATAGTCCATGCTGCTGTAAACGTCGTCGATCTGTTCGTGCAGGTGGTTGTTGTCTTGCAAACGCCCCTATCTGTTGACTCAGGGATCGAGACGTGGCTGCACGATCCGTTACAGCCACGCGGATAAGATACCTGTCATCTCGACTGCTAGTGATACGAGGCCGTTGGGATCCAGCACGGCGTTCCATATTACCCTCCTGAACCCACCGCTTCCATATTCTGCTAACAGTCATTGGGTCTCGACCAATGCGAGCAGCAATGTCGGGCAATGTCGCGGTACGATAAACCGCAATCGCGATAGGCTACAATCCGACCTTTATCAAAGTCGGAAACGTGATGGTACGCATTTCTCCTCCTTACACGAGGCATCACAACAACGTTTCACCAGGCAACGCCGGTGAACTGCTGTTTGTGTATGAGAAATCGGTTGGAAACTTTCCTCGTGTCAGCTCGTTGTAGGTGTCGCCACCGGCGCCAACCTTGTGTGAATGCTCTGAAAAGCTAATCATTTGCATATTATAGCATCTTCTTCCCTTCCGTTATATTTCGCGTCTGTAGCCCGTCATCTTCGTGGTGTAGCAATTTTAATGGCCAGTAGTGTATTTCTGAATTTGCAGCAGACGTCTCACTAACTTGTCCATTGATATTATGAATAAATTACTATAAATTTCAGTATACTGTCCCATATTATTTCACTGCTCATCATCAGTTGTTCTGCACTGTGGCAAGTCCAGGCCACCTCTCCTTGTTTTATGCTATTCTCTTTACTTTCACGTAATTTTCGTTTTCCTCTCTGACATCGTGTCTTGTTCTTCCTGTCCCTCTCTCTCATTTTACCATGTCTTCAGTTTCTTGCTGGATAAAGCACTGACGTCTCAATCTGTAGTAAACCTAACTTGACTATTTTCATTATGGTTTCCTAAGAGGTTTTAGTTGTCCCCAGCTCCTCTCAACACCTCTTCGTTCTCACCCTGTATTTCCAACTCACACCTTCCGGTTTTCCCCATACCCACATTTCCTTCAATTCAGTATATGAGTGCTTGGTGTCTGTTCTTTCCGAAAGAACACTGTATTCGGGTGATGCTGGGGTTAATACAACCACCCAGTAAGCAGAAGATCCTATATTCGAATCCCAGTCCAGCACACATTTTCACTCGTCACCACTGATTCTACAAGTCCCAACGCAGCTGACATCAATAGTCCGTTCCCTTTTCTTTCCTTTCCTTTCTCCTCCTCCATCTTCAGATTACATATGATGTATCGTATCTGTATATTCCCTATGTTGTGTGTCCTTTTGGACATGTCAGAAAGAACTGACACCAAGTATTCACATATAAAAGAATTAAATGATTAACTCATAGTTTTTCTTTAAGATCTTCTTAAATTAACAAATTTAATTCATAAGAATGGCCTACATTTTATTTACATATGTTTTAAAACAGCAGACAAAACTTCATCTCTCTATTTTTAATAGTTTTTAACAAATGTGCCATAACTTGCAAATGTGAAACTTAATACATTCAAGTTAAGCTTAAAACTTGTTTCTCTATCTAACCTCCATAACGCTAATGCACCCCAAACCATATTCATCTCGTGTCTGATGCTGTTCTTCCTGCTTTTTCAGAATTAATCTTCTTATTCTTACTTCTTTGTTCGCTTCCAGGACTGATATCTCTGCTTCAAAGAGCAGAGCTCTCTGTGTATTCAGTCTACCAGACACCTCCATCAGTTTCATAATCTTACAGCTTGACAATGAACCGTCACTGGAACATAGCAGAGCTCTCTGTGTATTCAGTCTACCAGACACCTCCATCAGTTTCATAATCTTACAGCTTGACAATGAACCGTCACTGGAACATAGCAGAGCCTCCAGCACACCGATTTTCAAAATAGCTAGTGATACCAGAACTGTTTTTGGCATCTATTCCCATACGCAGCTGTTTAAACTTCTCATTTGCGCTTTAAGTCCTACCATGTAAACACTTCTCTAATAACTTTGTGTCACCATGATCCCTAAAAATAGGTTTTACAACTTCCATTACAGCAAATGGCAAAGAATACTTATGGTTGTACGTCCCCTGATAGTCACACCATGGTCGCTGTCAAACAGAGTGCAAGACACGGATTGTCACCTGTGGGTGTTTTATGAAAGAAGGTATCCTTTACTGCCTTTCTCGAAGAATGTATTTTGAGAAATTTTAAAAGATTTTGACTACTACTAAAATACATATAAAATTTCCAGAAGTTTTTGATAAGGGCCCGTACGTAAGTACTGCAACTAATCCCATTACTTCACTGTAAACACATGTGTTAATGTCAAAACAATTACTAAAAATCTCTTTGTAAACGAAAGCGAAGCAGCCATGATGCTTTCACAGGTCAGCTGCTGACTGTTTTCCAACGAGCACGCATGCCCGTAATAGCCATTACGAGACGAGTTAAGGGCACTGCTGTATTTGTATCACGAAGGTTACTGGATTGGAGCAGTTTTGTCCTGAAGATGTAGTGTAACGTCGAAACTGGTTGCCTAGAAATAAACCTATATAACGGCGATTGGTATTGTTTTTATTGAACATTTAACAGCCGTAGTCCCATACTGCACCAGAAGATGAAGTTAAATTCATTTGCTATTTATTCTTCAGCAATTTCGTAAAGCACCTTCTTCGAGTCTACCAACTCCACAATGTCGCCAGCAAAGTGTATACACTGGATCGTTTTGCTTCCCACAAATATTCCTCTTGTTCCAATGTGCTCTCTCCTATGATCTCTTCCAGGTAGATTTTAAACAAAGTAGGTGAAATTAAACATCCTTGTCTGACTCCTGTGTCGATTCCTGTTCCCTCCATCACTTTTCCACTCTTTGACATTGGCTTCTTGCTTAAGGTGTAAGTCATTCATTCATTTTCTTTTCTCTCCAGTTTTTCTTATGGTCTTTAAATAATGTTTTCACATTACCAATAACCCAACCAGCAATTTATTATTTTTATTTCCCTGTTTTCATTTCTTTTATTTGAACTGATCTGACCAAAGCAACAAGTGCTATATCTCTAAAAATACGCAACACTGGCTTGAAGTTTCGGATTCAGCTGAATTAGGAGATACGGCCTTTAAAATTAATGAGTCTGTCCACCTCTCTCCTAGGAATTCGAGTAAGTTTATAGCATCTCTCATGCTTACCAATCTTCTGAAGCTGCATTGCTATTCTCACGTGTACAGAAAACATCAGTGAATATAAGGATCTTTACTTCGGTGTCAGACAACTGTCCTGAATAGTAAGGTAAGTATATTAACTGTGGAAACTACTATTAATTGAACATCTGCCGACACTAGTCTTCCTAATTCTGAGTACGTGTAAACTGATAGCAGGAAGAAGGCTTTGGGCTCCTTGCTTATGGCCATTACCAATCTTATGTATCCAACAAACAGTCACGTTTTGATAGTATACTAGCCATTACTACAGTACACACAAAAACACACGCACAGTGAATGTCATTGCGTGATGTAGGCTATTTTTGCAATTAGTGCCATTGTTGTAAACAAATGTGCCAATTACACTTTCAAAAAAAAAAAAAAAACATTGTAATGCCCATTATTTCCACGTGTTACTTGTGCGTTTGTAGGAAACACACAGCATTTGTGTGATACCAGCACAGCGCAGGGTAGATGGAGCTTGCTGATCGCAACATTCCTCTCTCCTCAGAATTCTAGAGGGTGTTTATAAATGAATCGGGCTTTTAACGCTTTGTAATTTTTATTACATTAAACTTACATTTATAAATGATATGTCAAATGGAAGAGCAACTCAAACAGTTTTGTTTGGCACCAGTGCGCATGCGAAGCGCGCAATGTTTCCGCCGCAATCCGCTAGACAGCGGTAGTAGCGAAGATGGCGATTAGTGAACAGAAAGCGTTTTGTGTTTTGCAGTTTTGCAAAGACCGAATCCGTAGTTACTGTGCAACATGCGTTCCGGGTGAAGTTCGGTTGTGATCCTCCGAGTGATAATAACATTCGTAGATGGTATCATCAATTTGAAGATATCGGCTGCCTTTGTAAAGGGAAGAACACAGGACGACCAAGAGTTTGTGAAGAGACTGTTGAGCGAGTGAGAGAGCCGTTCACCCGTAGCCCAAAGAAATCATTCCGGAAGGCTAGTCGTGAATTACAAGTTCCCCTGTCGACTGTTTGAAAACTTTTAAGAGAACGCGCACAACTACGTCCTTACCATTTACAGTTAGTCCAGGCTCTAAAGCTGGCAGACCATGGATTACGTGCCAACTTCGCAAACGAAATGTTGTTTAATGACGATGAAGATTTTCTGGCTCATGTTGTCTTCAGTGATGAATCGACCTTTTACCTTAGTCGACATGTTAACACAATGTGTGCATCTGGGGCTCAGAAAATCATCATGAGGTGGTACAAATGCAACGAGATTCCCCTAAAGTGACTGTTTATTGTGCCATATCCTGGCGGAAAGTTTATGGGTCTTTGGTGAACCTACTGTAACTGGCACTTCTTACCTTGATACACTAGATCAATGGCTCTTCCCTCAGTTGGAAGAAGACGAGCCAGAGAACTTCATTTTCCAGCGAGATGATGCGCCACCTCACTGGCATAGCGAAGTACGCAGTCGGTTGAACTTCACTGTACCCAAGCGCTGGATAGGCCGCAAGGGGCCCAATGACAGGGCTTGCTTTGCATGGTCTCCACGTTCACCCGTCCTAACGCCATGCGACTTTTTCCTTTGGGCTTTCATCAAGGATCGTGTGTACGTGCCTCCGCTACCAGCAGACCTCCCTGAATTAAGAAACCGGATTGAAGCAGCTGTTGCTACAATCACTGAAGACACAGTTATCAACGTTTGGGAAGAACTCGGCTATAGACTTGATGTGAGCCGTGTGACAAATGCTGCTCACATTGAACATTTATAAGGTTCTTGGTAAAACTGTTTGAGTTGCTCTTTCATTTGACGTATCATTTATAACTGTAAGTTTAATATAATAAATATTATAAAGCGTTAAAACCCCGATATTCATTTATAAACACCCTGTATATGCTGGGTATGGCTTGCGTCCCAGACTCTCCGTAAACAACCAGAACAAGTTTATCCCTACTTACATACTAGTACATGGGGTACCATTAAACTATAGAATTGTTCCACAACAGTAAAGCTGTCCTCACGCGTGACGTGTTACTCATCGTGAAGCATGCCAGACGTGATGTCTGTTGTGGTTGCTGCGCGCTCGGATACGACCCGGTGCAGCTCACGGAACATAAAGTACTCCTCATCGTGATTTGCGACTACAGCGCAGCCGGCCATAGTCGCCGAGCGGTTCTAGGCGCTACAGTCTTGAACCGCGCGGCCGCTACGGTCGCAGGTTCGAATCCTGCCTCGGGCATGGATGTGTGTGATGTCCTTAGGTTAGTTAGATTTGAGTAGTTCTAAGTTCTAGGGGACTGATGACCTCAGAAGTTAAGTCCCATAGTGCTCAGAGCCATTTTTGACTGCAGCGCTGTGCAATGGCAGTTGTTGCCTGCATGCGGCGCACATGTGACACAGTTACTTTACAAAAAGGAAACGGGTGATCCAGCTGCGTTTGACTAATTGTTAAGGATTGTCGACTAAGAGTGTATAAAATCGCGAAGAAGATTCTCTACTGGTCGATGGCTAGAACAGCGAATTGCTGATAGAAAGAAACATTATACAATGCTATACATCGACCGGAGATACGCTTTAGTAGAAGTTACTCGTCAACTCAGTTGAGCCTCCATCTCATTTTCGGTTTTAAGTTGTACTTAAACTGTAGGGTCTGATGTCAGTTCTCGCATGCATAATACTCATACGAACGATGTTGTATTGGCCAAAATCTCTCTGAAATAACGTACTTCAGTTAGGTTTAAAGATGGGGATTCGTTTCATAATTTAAGTCGATTAGAAGAGAAGATTTTTCGGAGCATCACAAAATTTCATAATGCCAAAAGGTTCCGGATGTAAGTTGAGCTTACTTTCTGACAAACCAACAGTCACATTACGATTTCTTGCCAGTAAGGAAATGTTTCAGTCACTGGCCTATGAAACAAAGTTGCAGCAAATACATTATTTACAGTACGTAACATCGACCTACCGCGGGTAATGCCTCTATTAAATTAATAGGAATGAACCAAAATCTTTTAGAAAACGAGAAATGAAATTTGAAGTAGCTAGACGTGAACCTGCTACTTTTCTCTTGAGAGTGCAAGGTGCTGTCTTTCATGCTATGACTTCGACATGGCTGCAACCCACACTGTATGTCGGATGTATGTACAAATACCGTTATTTGATTTTTAACTGTGACAAATTGTACTCAAAACGACGCGCTTTCGATAGATCATCATTGTACTATAGCACTGAAACAGTATACTTTCATAGCACACTAGTCATTACACCAAAAACCATAGAATATGGGAAGCCTTTAGCTACTGATATGCAGTTGCCTGTCAGTTTTACTATAACAAAACTTACCTAAAACGACACGATTTCGAGAGACCCTCAATCTGCTGAAACAGCTTATACTCATACCACGTACTCTATAGGAAAAAAACACCATACAAGAAATTTATCTCCATACAATATAGCGGTTGTACGTTCTGCTTATGATACAAACCGATGCCACATCTCATTGACCCCGGTCCTCTCCATGAGGCAAAAATATGAGATGGTAAGATTCTTCATTTCAAGCTTTGCAGTGTAGTGGAACGAGGAATTCCATGGTTGATGTCACCACATCCTAGTCCACATAGGTTTACACGACCTGTGAGAGGCCGCCTTAAAAATGTGTTGTTCTCGAAGGGGGTGCGATATACAAGGGCTGTTCAGAAAGTAAGTTACGATCGGTCGCGAAATGGAAACGACTATTAAAATCCGATAAAGCTTTGCAAAGATGTGTTGGGCAGTGTCTCTAGTATGACTCTAAGTAGAATTATGTCGCTCTTTTCATTCCTGAGCTCTTAGTGAGTGCGTAAAGATGTTATAGAAAATAGTGTTTCCCACCAAGTAGGAGGGCCTGGTGAGAATTTTCCCCTGAAGCTATGCAACCAAC
The DNA here is from genome assembly GCF_023864345.2 of Schistocerca serialis cubense. Taxonomy (NCBI): domain Eukaryota; kingdom Metazoa; phylum Arthropoda; class Insecta; order Orthoptera; family Acrididae; genus Schistocerca; species Schistocerca serialis. The sequence continues at coordinate 1,124,995,988 of NC_064638.1, read as the reverse complement.
ATTACATAACTGTCGTGCGGTTTCTTCTTCAAGACAATTCTCAGCCTCCTTCTGCAGGGGCAATGAAGATGTTCCTGCATCGTTTCAATTGGAAATGTTTGGTTACCCACAATACAGCCCGTAATTGTCTCCCACTGACTTTCATCTCTGCTCAAGCGAACCGCTGGCTATGAAGACAACATAGTGGCACAGACAACGAGCTTTAGGCCAGCGTAGAGAATTGGCAGAAAGCACTGGCGGCTGCCTTCTATGATGAGGGTATTCGAAAGTTGGTACAACGCTACGACGAATGAGTCAGAACGGCGACTACGTAGAGAAGTAGCTGAAAGGTGTAGCTAACTGTTACAAATGAAACATTTCTGATTTTCACTGTGATTTTCATTTCGCGATCAATCGTAACTTACTTTCTGGACAGCCCTCGTATTTCGAACTTCAGCTGTAGAATTTCTCGGATAAGTTTATTGCTTTTATTTTTCTCCTTCTATGGAAAGGTTGATATATGACTACAGAGATGCTAATGTTAGTGGTCTAGTCTCTGTTCATTCTCGGTTTTTCCCTTCAAAGAAAACTACAGTTGGCGTTTCCATCATCAACAAGCACGCACTTCACACTACTATGTTTTGTTGAGAAGTTCTGGGATCCATGAAACATTACTTCACATACCAATAGAAATTAAGGAGACATCTTATTCTGGGCGAATAGTGGCATTAATTTCAGTCTTTTCATTTTTATATCGTGTGGACCACTGCCCCAGGAACAGGGTCTCCTTGGTGCTGCCCCCTGCGTTCAGGCGGTGGGCTTGCAGGCGATGCGCTCCTTCTGGTGGATGGAGAGGTGTGCGCTCCAGTAGGCGACGTTGAAGACGAGGAAGCAGACGGGGAAGGCGACGAGGGCGACGCGGTCCTGCAGGCACCAGCCGCCACTGTCCCCACCGCCACCTGCACTGCTGCCGGCGCCAGCTTCGGCCACTCCAGGGGTGGGCGTCGTACTGCGCACGCGCAGACACCTGTGCAGCCGGCGAGCCGCACTGCGCACGCGCCACGACAGCTTCCGCGTTCTGCCGTTGGCGCTGCCGCTCTAAAACAAAACACAAACGCCGGGCCATCTGAAGGGATGACATTTTGTTCTCTAGTGTCCACACCAACAGTGTCTATTTACACTCGGCTGACCACATGTCCCGGTTTTGCTGGGACAATCCTGGTTTTCACACAAGTGTCCCTGTGTCCGGAGAAAATCAAAATGCAGACAATAACATTCCTTATTTAATTAAATATTGTGCAAAACAAATTTCCTAGAAGTAGAACGTTATAGAAATATACCGGGTGATCAAAAAATTAGTATAAATTTGAAAACTGAATAAACCAGGGAATAATATAGATAGAGAGGTAAAAATTGACACATTTGCTTTGAATGACATGGGGTTTTATTAGAACAAAAAAAAAAAAAAGTTCACAAAATGTCCGACAGATGGCGCTGGACATCAAAACGTCAGTGACTGCGCATCACAATCGTGTATAAAAGGAGCTGTAATGAGAGAGAGAATCAGATGTGCCAGCAGTCGCAACATGTTGACGTTACCTGAAGAGGGGGTTTACCTGTATTATCACAATGGGGAATGTGCTAGTTCAGCGTTACGATCCTATCGCCATAGGAAGGGGATTCCAACGGGTAAACGTCCGTTGACAAATGCAGCTGTGGCGAGAATGATTTCGAAGTTCGAAGCCACGGGTTGTTTAGACGATAGACCCCGTAGTGGCCGACCGAGCACAAGGCGTAATGCTGCTGAGACAGTTCAGAAAGAAATGGAGACTGTAGCGGGTTCGTCTATGTACGGGAAAGTCAGCGTTCGTGCAGTCGCACGTCGCACTGGCATTCCATACACCACTGTTTGGTTGGCACTTAGGCGCACCCTCCGATGGTATCTGTACAAAATCCATCGGCGTCATGAACTGTTACCTGGCGATTTAGTGAAGCGGATGGCATTTGCGGTGTGGACGTTTCAAAAGATGGCGGAAGATGACGATTGGTTGAGTAACGTGTTGTGGACCGACGAAGCTCATTTCACGCTCCGAAGGTCTGTCAGCGGCCACAACTGCAGAATTTGCGCTACCGAAATTCCTAGAACTGTCATGGAAACTCCACTGCACGACGAGAAAGTCACGGTATGGGTTGGATTTACCACATCTACCGTTATTGGGCCTTTTTTCTTCGAGGAAATGCGTGATTCTGGTTTTGTAACTGCTACCGTGACGGGTGAGAGGTACGCCGATATGTTACAGAATCGCATCATCCGCAGCCTGGCTGATAAACACCTGCTGGAATGTACGATGTTTATGCAGGATGGCACTCGACCCCATATTGCTAGACGTGGAAAAGATCTCTTGCGCGCATCGTTTGGTGATGATCGTGTGCTCAGCCGCCACTTTCGTCATGCTTGGCCTCACAGGTCCCCAGACCTCAGTCCGTGCGATTATTGGCTTCGGGGTTACCTGAAGTCGCAAGTGTATCGTGATCGACCGACATCTCTAGGGATGCTGAAAGACAACATCCGACGCCAATGCCTCACCATAACTCCGGACATGCTTCACAGTGCTGTTCACAACATTATTCCTCGACTGCAGCTATTGTTGCGGAATTATGGTGGACATATTGAGCATTTACTGTAAAGAATATCATCTTTGCTTTGTCTTACTTTGATATGTTAATTATTGCTATTCTGATCAGATGAAGCGCCATCTGTCGGACATTTTTTGAACTTTTGAATTTTTTTGGTTCTAATAAAACCCCATGTCATTCCAAGCATGTGTGTCAATTTGTACCTCTCAATCTACATTATTCTGTGATTTATTCAGTTTTCAAATTTATACTGACTTTTTGATCACCCAGTATATTTGAACAATATATAGCGCATTTGGTTTAACTCTACTTATGCCTGAAGAAACAATAAGAGATATGTTGAAAAGAAAAGCAGGCATTCCCTACCCCACCCCCTAACTTGCCGACCTTCATGGACTTCGAGACAAGTGAAACCAAAGCGAAAACAGATGTAAAGGAGCATCACTTAAACCATCTTTGCTGACGGGACAGTAGCCTTATGGAAATCAGCTTCGTGAAGAATGTGAGTTATGCTGTGAGTGTTAGTAGTGCTTATTGGATATTGTTTGACATAAATGCACGTTTTCCATTAACAGTCTGCAGTAAAAAAAAAAGGGCGGCGCATTGTTGGCTGGTTTCACTCACACAATGACAATACTTCAAGTCTACCGATAGCTGGAACAACTGACAACAATTCTGACTTAGATGTGAAAATCAGCAGATGATCAACTGTGCAGACAAACGTACTACTTACTATCATTAGTCAGTGAATGTGGACATTACACTCAGAAAGGGTGGAGTCTGATGAAAATACCCAGGCAGATATGTTCGTTTAATGAAATATTAAAGGAAAAAAGGCAGCTATCATTACTGTGAAAACTTATTCCAATTTATCTTGCACAGAATTTTTCGATTATTTTCTTTGTAACAAGAAACTGCTAGAATGAATTCATTCTTCTCATAAATATAGCGAAGATAAACCTTAGGATAAAATATATAATGTGTATCTGATTATTGATTGGTAATATTACATAGTTTTTATGATTAACAAATTGTTAATATTTAAAATAGTTAGTAAGTAAACATAGCAGAAAATATGTCCAGTTTATAATGTATATCTGTCCTTTTTATTCCTGAAGGAAAGAATTATGGTTGTGTGTAATGTACCTAAATTTTCCTTTCCAGTTCACAAAATAAGCATGCATTTTTGCTATGGGTTTCTCAGATGCAGCACTGTCATAGGCTTATTATTATTTTCAAAATATTACAATAATTCTCAAGAAAGGTAAGCATAAGTGTTGCAATGAGGTTAATGAGGAACTATAAACACAAGTATCCTACTATTTTCTCTTTGAAATCTGCTCAACACAATTTGCACTAGTAAAAGATGCGAAAAAGTATTTGTCATACAATTGCTTCATATGATACTTTTATCCTAAAAAAAACAGGTTAAAGGTTAAAATATGGTTATACAGATCCATCGTGCAGCTGATAACAAGTTATGGCAATGAATGTTGAGAACTCACGGAAGAAAACGACCACATGAGAAGAGCACGTAGAACTTCCCGACATAGCCCATAACAAATGAGAAAATAACAGAAATGTTGGACGCCCATTGTAGTATTACAGACCGAATGGAAGAAAGACAGCTAGGTGTGTTACAGCATTTCAAAAGAATAGAAGACGGATGCCCAAAGAGAGCACTTTCATAGCAACCTCCTGGTAGGAGAAGAAGAGGAAAATCACGAAAAGGTTCGCCACAGGGTCTCCAAGAAGCGATGAGAGAGGAGGTACAGATGAGAATGAGGAAGATTGGCTAGATCGAGATGTTTGGCGACCAAGATGCGAGATGCAGTGACAGTTGTACAACCCCATCCTGGACAAGAAAATGCTTTCATGAGCTGGCGATGAAACTGGATTGGCCGGAAACATCCAGAACTGTAGTTGATGACCTACTAGATGTGTGCTGTGGAGTAGCGCATTGGCACCAAACGGTTAAAGATATTTCTAGGTACTGCTGTAAGGTGAAGGGGTCTCCTGACCTTCATTTCTTACATATTTCGTCCTCAGAATCGTATTCTGCATATCAAGACGCTTCATTAGAACACGAAATCGATAAGGTAGAGTCAATTTTGTATGAATTCATGTAAGCTATATGCAGATCTAATAAGTAAATCGCAAGTGCGCACCAAGGTTGAAAAAGTCGAGGCTGGCGTACACAATATGATGGCCACACGGATTTTCGTTCTAGGGAGGCGGCCGGCCCACTGGGAGGTCCGTCCCTTCAGAGGAGTGGGTTGGCACGGACCTTCTTTGGCTGGAAAGACTGCCCAGAGAGAGGACAGCATTTGTCAGAGCAAAGAGATAATGACCCCATGTTCGATTTAAAAGCAAATTCCACTACATTGTGTGGGAGCATCAAAAAGACACATTTTTTGAAAGACCAACTGCACAGTTGCGGAGTTCTCACAGGACACTACACGCCTAACGGAGATGCTACATCTGTCTGCATTGGTCGACTTAAACGAAAAGTCATTCTCCCATTTAAAAGAGCAACGCTGATTGGTGGAATATTTCTAATGCAAAGAGCCAGAGGAGTGAGGGAAGACAGCGATGATATACCCTTGCAAAGTTTCCAGAAAAAGGAGCCATTCCGTTGTCGCTCTTGGAGCGGGAACATGTAACGAGAGCGAGTGCACTCGTACATGTAAGCAAAGAGCGTGGAACAAAGTCTCTCCTCAGTACTTCACTGGGAGAGCACCTCTGTCATTAGCGAATCGGAGTGATAATCTATATTGAGTCGCTCGTGATTAAGCATTGTTCACTGTGTTGGCTGTCACACTTATTGTGTGATCAAGACACAGACAGAGTACTAGTTAAACGCCTGCGAGCGAATATTGAGTGGCATCACGATGGACTGGTTATCTGACTGGTATACCATGCCAATAGTTAGACTAGGGGCAGACAGGAGTCCTTGACTTCATCAAGGCGTAGGGAGAGTTTGATTGGCGAAAGTCAATCCAGATAGAAAGAGATACTTGTGTTATTTATCAGCAGCGAGCAATGCAGGCAGCAGTTATCACAGCTCATGGTATTGTGTGCTACAACGTATGCGAGCCCCATCTTTCCTCTACAACAGTACACTCCATTACATTTCTCACACGACAGGCTTGACCGTACCTAGAAAAGTTGTTCAAGTTGTGTAGGCGTGGCTCTCAGCCATTCTGCCGAGTAAATAACATTCTTAAAGAAAAGAGAGAAAAGATCCTTTCCATACTTTGTAAAATAACAGCATTTCTAACCATAAGAGGCAATCTACTGTTCCAAAAAACCCAGAAATTTATTATTTTTTTATAAGAAAAAGTTTCAGTTGATTTCTAAGAATTTTTTGCACTAAATAATATTTTTCGATCCTTTAATGTTCTTCTTACACTAACTAGCAATACTCCAGTACCCAAATATTCCACTAGTTATGTAAGAATATAGAATATTTTTGTGTCTTTTCCCTACAGCAGACAACTCCAGAAGATATTTGTTGCCGAATGTTTTTCAAGCAGTTCTTGTTGGTACATTAGGAGCGTCTGTCTGACTTCTGTAGCAGTGTGAGGTGGAAATTGTTTCTTGCAGGAGCCAAAGGGTACTTGTTGGATCAATCCATTGTGCAACTTGACAAAATAAGACCCACACACTCACACTACTTACCAGTGAAACACTGTGCATTTTCAGCTTTTGGATTTGTGTAACACATTACCCTACAATAGACATAATCTAAGGTGCTGCATGGCTCAGTGGCATTTATTATTTTTAGTTTGGTTTTATTTGAATATGCACTGTCGCACACTTGTGTCATCTTTCTCAATGCAGACTATAATTTGTTCAAATGTTCTTCAAGATATTAGATGCCATTCTCATTTTAGACGTACTAAACTTCTGAATTTGGAAAATAAGATATTACCCTTCAGTGCAAGTAGAAAGTGCTATCGATAGTTTCCTCCATCATCAATGCGCCCTTGATTTTCCTAAAGTGTGGAAGCCACCTAAATACAGTGAACATTTATATGTAATAGCCTCAAACAGCAACAGCAGAATTATAGGCTTCTGGCCCTCTTTGAAACCAAGTCTAGTTCCACATGCATTGTTGTACAAGCCAACTAAAAATTATACTAGAATTCAAATAATATTTCGACAATTGATTGGACATATTTGACAAGCATAACTCTACAAAATAAATTATTGTAGCGTTTTACTAAATTTTCTGACTCATTTAAAATATAACATACAGTTTTTAACAGTATCTTTGAGTGAGTTCATTTAAACTTCACAGCACTGAAACAAATTCAGTAGGTTGTATAATCAAGAAAACTCTTTTAGTTGAGTTCTACAGGTATGTGGGAATGGTCACATGCAATATTTATTTTTATACACTTTTGGACTGTCTTAGTCTACACACATACGCTTTCAAAGGCTGTAAAAATACCTATTTTACATAGAAACATGAAAATGTATGCACACTGGGCAGTCAGAAAATGTATTAAATTGAACCTTTTACAAATTTTCAGAAATGCTTCAGAGTTTCGTGTACACGAATACAAATTTATAAGAATTTTGGCCAGTCATTGAACATGTTTCTGAAAACACAAGTAAACAGAATTAAGTAATGTTAAGCTGATTTCTCACCAAGATGTTCAATCGCAAAATATACGATTTAATTTCTTTGAGTAATTAGCTAATTACACATTTACTAACACAAGACTGTAGAATAGAAGTAACAAGTATTCTTATGTTATCAGCCAAGTAACAGCATTATCTTAATGTGAATATACCTGAGGAATTTAGGTTGAAACGTATCTTCCACTTTGATGTAAGTGTATTTGAAACGTCTAGAAGAAGAGTTCGAAATTTAAGATATATCCTGCCCTGAGTTTCCAACAACAGATGTAAACATACAGAAAGTACTAAAGAACCGCTAAAAGATATGTACTTGACTGCCATTTCTATCTTTAGCAATGATTTCTATATCCAAAAAAGGCAGAAGAATCCACATTAAATTATGGGTCCCCAAATAAATGGCCTGCCTAGGTAGGTCAACTGAAACAGTGGAGGACGGCAAAGACTTACTACCTCCAATAGCACCATGCATTGTAAAGTAGAGTGTTATTGAAACCAGTCACTTTACCTTAGTGACTTGAAAATTAACATAACACATTTTGCGATTTCAAGATTTGTATTGGAACTCAGGTTCAAGATTTAGAGTTTGAGTCATACTGTTACTTGCTCAAAACGAAATTTATGTGAGAGCAGAAGTAATATTAAGTAATCGAGGTAATTTTAATGCAAAAAAAGAAGAAAATGTCTGATTTTCCGCTCATGGATTATGTCGATAGAAAAATCGATTAAAATACAGTTTTGTTTTTAATAAAATTGCAGCCAAATAGCCATATACAGTTACTTTGCTTAACATTTTACATTTACATTTTACATTTTTGCATACTCATTTATCGATTTCACTCTTTTACTGCTCAGTTCTATGTGATATCGTTAACAGGCTTCGTTACACAGTTCACATACACATGTTGTGGTTGGGTCGTGATAATTTTTGTTTTTGCAGATTAGATGATGAAAGCCATGAATAGAAAGTCTAGTTACGACATGTCGCTGTTCGAAGTTTGGTGCTGTCCATGAGCGTTTCGTCATTGCTTCGGTGCCATAGAACTCCGGCCATATTTTTTCTTCTTTGTCCTCCATGATCTTCAGTTGCTTTCTGGAAGCCCTGGTGTGTGGCATAATATATCGAAGTCTGATGTCAATTAGGAATGTCTCTCTCGCTAGCAGGTACACTAGTCTAGATCTTGTTGCCTTTGAGAGACCTAGTGCTCTTTTTAGATAGGTAGATTTTACCTTATCTAGTGTTTCTAGATTTTTTTTCTGTCAGGTGGTCCCATATAACCTCCATCCCATAGGCCAGGATTGGCAAGATTTTTGTGTTGAATAATTTCATGGCTGTTTCTAGACTGAGTAGGCGGATGTTTTTGATGTCCTGTGTTGCTATTATTGCTTGGGCTGCACATTCTGTTGTATGTTTTGTGAAGAATTTGGCTGTTGGTTGCAATGTCACTCCTAGGTATTTAAAGTCTAATGAGATTTTTTTTTTGTCCTCTGATGCTGATTTCCGCATTCTTGGGTGTTTTGCCTCCTTTTCTGAAAATTACCATTTCTGTCTTTGTTATGTTTATGTGTAGTTTGTGTTCAATGCACCATCTGTCTATTTTCTCAATGATTCTCTGCAGCTACTGTATATCTGTTGAACCTACGGCTATGTCGTCGGCGTATGCATATACATACTCATCTTTTTCATTTTCTCCTATTTGGAGTACTTCTTCAGTGGCAAGAATGTATAGCAAAGGTCTCATTGGGTCACCCTGTAAGACTCCGTTCGATTACAGAATGGGGTTCGAAAAAGAGAGGGTGTCTGATATTGTGATTAAGCTGAATTCGAGGATTGACTTGATTATTCTTGCCCATACGCTATCTTCTCCCATTGTGTTTTCCAGTTTTCGGACTATGAGATCTCTTCCAATAGGTCGAAGGCTTTGGTAAAGTCTATGAACACTGTGTAGAACATTTGTTTCTTTTGTAGCGCTTCGTCGATGTTGTTTAGAAGAAGCCTGACTGGCCTAAGTGTTGATCTTCCAGATCTGAAACCCATTTGTCGTTCTGGGAGATGACTGTTCACAGAGGCTTGGATTTTTTGTGTTATTATCTTTGAAAACATCTTGAATTGAGTATTTTTGTTTGGGTCCATTGGGTCTCCTCTACCTTTGTAGAGAACTTTTATTGTCGAGTGTCTCCATTGTGTCGGAATTCTTCCAAGTTCCAGGCATTTGTTAAATAGTTTGGTCCATATGTGTTGGAGGGCCTCTTTTGCTTCTTTTGTATGTTCATTATATATATTGTCGGGTCCTCCTGCTTTCTTGTTCTTCAGTGCTTTTATTACTTCTTTCACGTCTTCTTCGTTTAGAGGTTCCCATATATTGTCTTTTTCCTTAGTTTGATGTTGTTTCTCTTTCTTTGGGGGTGTTTTGATTCCTAGTTTGTTCAGTATCTTACTGAAGTGGTCTTCCCATTCCTTCAGGTCTATATTTGGTGTATGAGCCATGCTGGTTTCTTAGTCTGTGGAGCGTTCTTAGAACAGTGTTCCTTTTGCTGTAGCATTCAGCATCGAACCATCTTTTTGCCGTCCTTGTTTTGGGGATTGTTTGTATCACTGAATTTTTTAAGAGGTCTTCTATTTGGTCTGTTGCTTTTTCAAGGTCTCCTTCCTCTACGAAAGTTTCTATTTGTGTTAATTGTTCTTGCTGGTTTGTTAATTTTTCTATATCAATTTTTCTTTGTGTGATTTGGTGGATCTTTCTTGCTGGCGGTGACGTGACGATATTTATTTTTATCTTCATTGGAATGTGCTTTCGTATAGGAGTAATGGAGTCATGCCATATTGGTTGAATACTTCCTTCTATTTCTCCTCTTGTTAATGCGATATCATTGGTGCTTTTCCCATTGTGGCATATGTATGTAGGTATCTGTCTATCGTTAAGTAGGGTGAAACCATCTTCTTCTAGGGTTTCAACGACTAGTTTTGTTTTATAGTTTTCTGTGTCTATTCTGCAGTTGAGATCGCCTGCAATAATGGTGGGTTTGTTGTCGCATTGTTTGATGAGTGTGACTATCTCGTCAATTATTTCTACAGCATTTGTGTGCGGTTTAAAATAGGCTGCAATTATATTTATGTTTGCTGCTTCTACTAGCATACTATTTCCTTGTTTTATGATTTTTTTGGTGGGCATCATCCAGGGTTTCTGTAGGATAGATATTTCTCCCATGGGTCGTCCTCTTTCTCCCTTCTTTGCCATTAGGTGATAATTATAGAAATCTTTATGTTGCCAGCTGTCTATCAAGAAGGTTTCTGTTAGAACTGCAAGATCCGAGTTTTGCAGAATGTCTGTTGGTGTTAGATTAAGGGTACTTTTTACTCCCTCTGTACTCCACAAGACTGCTTTCATTTCTTGCTCTTCTGGTTTTCTTCTTAGTTTGCTTGAGCTCTGTTCCCTCTTCCATTGATCGTCTTGGGAAACGAAATCGACGTACTTTTATGTTTTATGGCCAGAGTTCTGGTTCTTGTGTGATTTGTAGCTTTTCAAACGGAATGCCTACTTTGAAAGCTCTTTTGTCGCCCAGTCTGCGCAGTTCTTCACATTTTAGTTGTCCCAGTATTCCGTTCTTGTTAAGGTATTTCACTACTGTAGAAGTTGTGGTGGTTCTCTTTAAGTTACCGATGTACAGCCACGCTGTTGTTTCTGCTGCTTGCATTTCTTCGTCTTTTTTTGTACCCATTATGGTTTCATTATTACTCTGGTTTCTTCCGTACCAGCTCTTCCGTCTGTCTCTGTCAGTCAGACTGACGAATACATCAGTCTGATTTTGACATTCAGGGCGCAGAGCTATGAACTACGAAGAAGAATTAAATGTAGTAATTAATATTCACCAGCTGATGAACATAACACATATCTTCTGTAGCATATGATGAGAATTAAAACCATATTACTCTACAATATAAGAAAAGACAGAAGGCTCACGGTGATGGGACTGGTCTACTTAGACAATCCAGTGCAAATTATACATATTAGCAAAACTTTTTTTGAAATATATTGTCCCTACTTTTAATCAGAAAAAATTGCAAAACATGTCTCTTACATTAAAACAACACACCAACTATTAGTTACAAAACAGTACTAATAAACTGCAAAGATGCTGAGCGGGAATGAAAAGAGCCAAGAAAGAATTTTTGAGAATCCTATCATTATTTATCTTGCGGATGTGAGATTTTGTAAGACTTAGTACATCATTTCTTAATTAAATATACCACTCACTGATATACACTCAAATACAGAAAAAGAAAAAAACCGACCCATCAGGAAGGAATTATCCGACTGAGGCGGAAATCGGTAGATGTGATGTACATGTACAGACAAACAAATCATTAAAAATTTCAGAAAAATTGCATGATTTATTCAAGATAAAGAACTTCAAAAATTGAGCACGTCAATAACGCTTTGGTGTACCTTTGGCCTTTATGCAAGCAGTTATTTGACTTAGTACTGATTGATAGTGTTGTTGAATGTTCCCCTGGGGGATATCGTGCCAAATTCTGTCCAGCTGGTGTTTTATATCATCAAAATCGCAAGCTGGTTGGAGGATCCAGCCTCAACTAGGAAGAGATTTGGCGACCTTGCAGGCCGGGGCAAGCATGAAGATGATCAGTAGACACTCTCGCCATGTGAAGAGCGGGCATTATCTAGCTGAAATGTAAGCCCAGGATGGCTTGCCATGAAGGATAACAGAAGGGGAGGTAGAATACTGTGTCCTATGGGTGCTGCGGATAACAACCAAGGGAATCCTGATATGAAATGAAATGGCACTCCAGACCACCACTGCTGGTTGTCGGGCCGTGTATTGTGAATGGCAGTTAGGCTTTGTGTCCCACCACTGCCTGGGCCATTTCCAGACACATGTTTGCTAGACAGCAGGTCTCAGTTCAAAGTGGGACTCATCACTGAAGGCATACTCCTGTCAATGGAATTCCATTTCGAATATGCCTGACACCACTGCAGACGGGTTTTTTGGTGTACAGAGGTCATTGGCAGTCGGCACAAGGGGCGCTCTGAGCTCAGCTCCATTTATGATCGCTGAAGCACCACCTGCACTTCGGATCGCTAATAATGGTGAATCGCTAATAATTCCGAATCTGGGGCTCTGAGTGCCTCTCTAACAATTGCTCGGTCATCTCGTTCCGTCATCTCTGTAGGTTGGCCACTTCCTTCTTGACAATGTGTTCGGCCATGGTTCACCCAGTCCTGCCAACATCGTCGAATGGAGTTCGAATGTCGAGCGATTCGCCGTTTACTGCAACTGGTTACTTTCAGCGCAACTACACATTCTGTCTCAAATGACTGTCATCTGCGCATATTGTTCAAGCGCCTGTCTGCGAGGCATAGTTACTTTCCAATTCAGTACACAGAATGAAATTTGCAAAGACTTTATCCCCTGGTATGTACATATTACCTGTTGCGAGGTGAAATTGCTCTACAGCGCCACACATTCATCCATAGGCCGCCAAATTTACAATTTCGTATTTTCCGTCGATACCTGTGTGGAAAGCAGTTTGTGATCGGTTTGCATAACTCCTTCGTGGTGCAACTTTTTTTTGTCTTAGAGTGTATGTACTTTCCGTTTAGTCTCTTCTTTAAACTAACCATATATACAAATTATAACTGTATACTATATATTTTTGGGATTCCGTACCTTTGCCTTGGGAGTAGCGCTTGTACGATGGGTGGTGGCCGAGCTTGGAACTACGCGGACGGTGGAGGCCCAGGCGTGGCGATGCTGCCGGAAGGGGCCGCGAAGGCAGTACAAGATGGCGGCGTACTCCACCAGCGCCAGGAACACGAACACGATGCACGACAGCTGCCACACGTCCAGGCTCTTCACTCCTTGCGACGGGGGTGCAGTCGACCTGCACCAGAGCAAAATATGGCTAGACTCTAATAGGAGTACTCAGTTTGTAGAGTTTGGTGGTGTATCCATTTCGACACCTTCCTCACAAGCGTCTTCTAACCAAACTGTGCGCATATGGAATATCGCTTCAGTTCTGGATTCGTGATTTACTGGCAGAAAGGTCACAGTTCATAGTAATAGACAAAAAGTCATCAAGTAAAACAGAATTAATATACGGCGTTCCCCAAGGAAGTGTTATAGGCCCTGTATTGTTCCTAATCTACATTAACGACATAGGAGACAATCTGAGTAGCTGTCTTAGATTATTTGCAGATGATGCTGTCATTTACCGTCTTCTAAAGTCATCATATGACCAAAATGAATTGCAAAATGATTTAGATAAGATATCACTGTGGTGCGAAAAGTGGCAATTGACCCTGAATAAACAAAATTGTGAAGCTATTCAAATGAGTACTAAAAGAAATCCCCTAAATTTCGATTACGCGATAAGTCTGTAAATTCAACTAAATACTTAGGGATAAAAATTACAAATAACCTAAGTTGGAGCGATCACATAGATAATATTGTGGGTAGAGCAAAGCAAAGACTGCGATTTCATTGGCAGAACACTTAGAAGGTGCAACAGATCTACTAAAGAGACTGCATACACTGCACTTGTCCGCCCTATTCTGGAGTATCGCTGTGCGGTGAGGGATCCACGTCAGGTGGGACTGACGGATGACATCGAAAAAGTTCAAAGAAGGGCAGCTTCTTTCGTATTATCGCGAAATAGGGGAGATACTGCCATAGACATGATACGTGTATTGGAGTGACAATCGTTAAAACAAAGGCGTTTTACGTTGCCACGGGATCTTCTCATCAAATTTCAATCAATTTTTCTCCTCCAATTGCGAAAACATTCTGCTGGCACCCACCTACATAGGGAGAAATGACCATCACGATAAAATAGGTGAAGTCAGGGCTCGCACAGAAAAATTTAAGTGCTCGTTTTTCCGCTAGCCGTTCGTGAATGGAACGGTAGAGAGACAGCTTGAAGGTGGTTCATTGAACTGCCTGCCAGGCACTTAATTGTGAATAGCAGAGTAATCACGTAGATGTAGATGTTATGAGAAAACTACGAAGACAGGGTACAACACTAGTAGATGATCATGCTCTTATGGACTGATTGTGCTGCTGATGTTCTGTACAGAAACAAAAGCTAGTTTTGAAGAGCTTTCATATTGTTACGGATATCTGTCTGTGACAGACCTGCAATAATCCATCAAAAAGAAAAAAAAAGTGGTAAATACGTCTGGTTTCTGCTACATGATGATGCTAATCCCAAATCGAGATTGCAAGCATGTTGCTGGGCAGCTTCTTCAAGGCATGTGATGATTGTAATGGCGTTGAATATGAACAAAGAGTTCTGGTGGCAGAGGCGTTCGCACAGACAACACATGGTGCTGAAACATACTTCTTCAGTACTATACCAGACACACATTGAGCAACAAACCAAGAGCTCACAGCAGGTACTAAACAAAATAATCTCTTTGATTCGAAAGATTAATTATAACCATCCAACATAACACAATTAAATGCACAGATTTATGCGACTAGTGCGGGCTATAGCTTCAAAGTGTAAACTCACTGATTAAGGTAAGCGTACAAATTTTTGTGGAGGACCATGCATTTTTATACATAAATAAACATAGTCTAGAATAAAGCATGACATAATAACAGTATGTAAAAACAAACAATTTCGTTATCAGACCCTGACTTTGTAGAGACCGGATTTACAGAAAATTTAACGTTCTTTGCGTGATCTGATCACACACTAGTGCAAAATTGTTGATGCTTTTGGGGCCACTTACTAACGCATTACAGTTTTTTGGCGTCTCAGGTTGCTTGGCTGACTTTGTTTGACGATTTTCCTGGCGTTTCGGCAACACGTGTGGCTAACGTTTTCAAATGGTCAACCTTCGTTCCTCGTGACGGTCCCCAGCAATGGAGAGTGAACCTCCGACGATGTTAGCAAGTCGTATTGGCCAAACGCCAGGAACATCGTCGGACAAACGTCGGCCGAAGAACGTGAGACAGACAAAAATGCAATACGTCACCAAATTGTGGTAGACATATATTTTTAATAAATTAATTTAAGCTCTGGACAATGTCTCGCTAAAAGAGTGAGCCAATGTTCTGTGGAGAAATAAATGTAAATACAACCATAATACATTCAGTCAATGGCACCATCATCAATATCTTTAAGATTTGGCTTTTTGCAGCTGGTGAAAAATCCAGCAACTGTAAATTCAATTGCAGATAGGAAACAAAACGGCCTTTGCAAGGCAGGAGATGAGATATCGGCGGGAGCAAGCTGTGAGGACGGTTCGAGTTTCGTGCTTGGGTAGCTTAGTCGATAGAGCACTTATCTGCGAAAGGCAAAGGTCCAGAGTTCGAGTCTCGGTCCGGCACACAGTTTCAATCTGTCAGGAAGTTGTATACCAGCACACACTACACTGCAGAGAAAAAGTTCATTGTACAAATGACCCTCAGGCTGAGGCTAAGCCATGTCTCCGCAATATTCTTTCTTCCAGGAGTGGCTCACTACTGGCCATTAAAATTGCTACACCATGAAGATAACGTGCTACAGACGCGAAATTTAACCGACGGGAAGAAGATGCTGTGATATGCAAATGATTAGCTTTTCAGAGCATCCACACAAGGTTGGCGCCGCTGGCGACACCTACAACCTGCTGACATGAGGAAAGTTTCCAATCGATTTCTCATACACTAACAGCAGTTGACCGGCGTTGCCTGGTGAAACGTTGGTGTGATGCCTCGTTTAACGAGGGGAAATGGCGTACCATCAAGTTTCCGACTTTGATAAAGGTCGGATTGTAGCCTATCGCGATTGCGGTTTATCGTATCGCGACATTGCTGCTCGCGTTGGTCGAGATCCAATGACTGTTAGCAGAATATTTAATCGGTGGGTTCAGGAGGGTAATATGGAACGACGTGCTTGATCCCAACGGCCTCGTATCACTAGCTGTCGAGATGACAGGCATCTTATCCGCATGGCTGTAACGGATCATGTAGCCACGTCTCGATCCCTGAGTCAACAGATGGGGACGGTTACAAGACAACAACCATCTGCACGAACAGTTCGACGACGTTTGCAGCAGCAGGGACTACCAACTCGGAGACCATGGCTGCAGTTACCCTTGAACGCTCCATCACAGACAGGAGCGCCTGCGATGGTGTACTCAACGACGAACCTGGGTGCACGAATGGCAAAACGTTATTTTTTCGGATGAATCCAGGTTCTGTTTATAGCATCATGATGGTCGCATCCATGTTTGGCGACATCGCGGTGAACGCACATTGGAAGCGTGTATTTGTCATCGCCATACTGGCATATCACCCGGCGTGATGGTATGGGGTGCCATTGGTTACACGTCTCGGTCACCTCTTGTTCGCCTTAACGGCACTTTGAACAGTGGACGTTACATTTCAGATGTGTTACGACCCGTGGCTCTACCCTTCATTCGATCCCTGCGAAACCCTACATTTCAGCAGGATAATGCACAACCGCATGTTGCAGGTCCTGTACGGGCCTTTCTGGATACAGAAAATGTTCGACTGCTGCCGTGGCCAGCACATTCTCCAGATCGCTCACCAATTGAAAACGTCTGGTCAATGGTGGCCGAGCAACTGGCTCGTCACAATACGCCAGTCACTACTCTTGATGAACTGTAGTATCGTGTTGAAGCTGCATGGGCAGCTGTACCTGTACACGTCATCCAAGCTCTGTTTGACTCAATGGCCAGGCGTATCAAGACCGTTATTATGGCCAGAGGTGGTTGTTCTGGGTACTGATTTGTCAGTATCTATGCACCCAAATAGCGTGAAAATGTAATCATATGTCAGTTCTAGTATAATATATTTGTCGAATGAATACCCGTTTATCATCTGCATTTCTTCTTGGTGTAGCAATTTTAATGGCCAGTAGTGTAGTTCTTTAAGGTTCGACAGAAAGCTTCTGTGAAGTTTGGAAGGTAGGAGACGAGATACTGGCGGAAGTAGAGCTGTGAGGAGGGGTCTGAGTCGTCCTTGAGTAGCTCAGTTGATTGATTTGGATTTTTGCAGCTGGTGAACGAGGCAGCAACTGTAAATTCAATTGTAGACAGAAATCACAACAACCTTTGCAAGGTAGGAGATGATTCTTAAGATTTATGTAAAGAGGGTTTTAAAATTATTTATTTTTTGGGATGGGCTTTGACGCCTGTAGACATTTTGTCTGTTTAGTAATGTTTCAGATTCTAGGGCAATTATGTATGGTATATTATTCTGAGGTAACAAGTGTTTGCTATTGTCACGCAATTGTTAAATAAAATCTATTGGAAATTACAAGCCAGAGTTTGTGTCTGATTGGTAATTATTGCCTTGTCTTTATTGAGTTGAAGGATCCTTGAGCGTGTGTCCAACTCTCATGAATATTTAATGTCAGTTGAATTGGAATGTGTATACCAAGGTAAAAAGAGAATGGCAGCTCCACTTTGCTTTCTGGTATCATCGTGAACTGCGAAGTGGCCCACAGTTATACACATTTCTCATGTGCACTTCGTCCTTTAGTATGAACTAATACTTCTGGATCAAATGGATAAAACATGTACATAGTTTTTAAGTTCCAGAAAAAAAGTTTATAAGAATAAAAGAATTCGATACGAACCAATTATAGAAAGCATATAAATAGTTGGGGATTCTAGCTGCTCTCTCCTTAGTTCATTTAGAAATCCAACAAGTGCGCTCTGAAAAATGTTATTAATTATTACAGTAAGAGCTAAATTTAACTTACATTCTTTCATTTACGAACAAAAAATAATAATATGAAAATATGATTTTCCTTCTTTAAATCAAAATATACGAGGATAGATCAAAAATTAAAGCCTCCTGTTTCATGAAAATTTTTATAGTGAACATATAACAGCGGAATTATTGCATTTCACAGCTTGAAATGTCCTCTACACAACACTACCTTTAACAAAGTCACCATGCATTTGTGCCATTGTTGAATCCAGGCATCAAAACTAATTTGTTTTGTTTGCCAGCCCATGAGTTTAAGCTATTTTTGCCTCATCCAAGTCATTGAATCTGTAACCATATAGTTTTGTCTTTCATAGGTCCAAACAGTCAGGGCCGAATATGGTGCGTGAGGCATCACTGACCAACTTATTTTTCCAATCGCATGGGTTGTGAAAAATGGCGGTGGGGGTGTGCATTATTGCATACTTAAGTTTTTGAGTGTGATTCCGTAAGTTTCGCTGTTGATTGTGAACTCTAATGTGTGTTTCTTCTCGAATCACTGCAACAGCACGTCAACAATTGGTGTCTGTGGCAGATGTCGGCTGACCGCTGCGCGGTTTGTTTGCATTGACCGTTTCTGCATTACTAAACTTCTTCACCCAATGCCATACATTGCTGATGTCCACTATAGCGTCACCATATATTCTCTTTATGGATGATATTAAAACGGCTTTAAAATCATCGCCCAATCCTGAATTTTTCCAAAATGATTTTGATGCCTGTGTTAAAGGATGACGTAAATGTGTTCAAAAGCATGGTGACTGTTGAAATGTAGTATTGTGTAATCGACAGTTCTGGCTATGGTCTGTAGTAATTCCGCTGTCTTATGCCCATTACTAAACTAAATGTTGGCACACGCGAGGCAATACTGACCCTACGACTTATAAGATGGATTAAGGAAAGGGAAACCTACTTTTCTAGTATTTGTAGACTTAAACAAAGCTTTTGACAATG
Organism: Schistocerca serialis cubense; assembly: GCF_023864345.2. Taxonomy (NCBI): domain Eukaryota; kingdom Metazoa; phylum Arthropoda; class Insecta; order Orthoptera; family Acrididae; genus Schistocerca; species Schistocerca serialis. The sequence goes on along the minus strand of NC_064638.1, from coordinate 1,124,977,025 downwards.
TGACTGGAATACTCTTTCAAATTCTGAAGGTGGCAATGGTAAAATATAGGGAGCGAAAGGCTATTTACAATTCGCACAGAAACCAGATGGCAGTTAAAAGAGTAAAGGGGCACGAAAGGGAAAGAGTGGTTGAGAGAGGAGTGAGACAAGGTTGTAGCCTATCCCCGATGTTATTCAATCTGTATATTGAGTAAGCAAAAGGAAACAAAAGAAAAATTTGGAATAGGAATTAAAATCCATGGAGAAAAAATAAAAACTCTCAGAGACAGGAAAGGACCTGGAAGAGCAGCTGAACGGAATGGACAGTGTCTTGAAAAAAGAATATAAGATGAACATCACAAAAGGAAAGCGAGAATAATGGAATGTAGTCGAATTAAATCAGGTGATGCTGAAGGAATTAGATTAGGAAATGAGACACTTAAAGTAGTAAATGATTTTTGTTATTTGGGAAGCAAAATAACTGATGACTGTCGAAGTATGGAGGATATAAAACGTAGACTGGCTATGGTAAGGAAAGCGTTTCTGAAAAAGAAAAATTTGTTAACATCAAGTTTAGACTTAAGTGTCAGGAAGTATTTGTATGGAGTGTAGCTATGTATGGAAATGAAACACGGACGATGAATGGTTTAGACAAGAAGAGATGGCTCAAATGGTTAAAATAGCTCTGAGCACTATGGGACTTAACATCTGAGGTCATTAGTCCCCTAGAACTTAGAACTACTTAAACTTAACTAGCCTAAGGACATCACACAAATCCATGCCCGAGGCAGGATTCGAACCTGCGACCGTAGCAGCAGCGCGGTTCCGGACTGAAGCGCCTAAGAACCGCTCGGCCACAATGGCCGGCTGACAAGAAGAGAATAGATGGTTCCGAAATGTGGTGGTATAGAAGAAAGCTGAAGATTAGGTGGGTAGATCACATAACTAATGAGGAGGTATTGAATAGAATAGGTGAGAAGAGGAATTTGTGGCACAACTTGACCAGAAGAAGGAATCAGTTGGTAGGACAAGTTGTGAGGCATCAGGGGATCACTAATTTAGTGTTGGAGGGAGGCATGGAGGGTAAAAATCGTAGAGCGAGACCAAGAGATGAATACACTAAGCAGATTCAGAAGGATATAGGTTGCAGTAGTTATTTGGAGATGAAGAGGTTTGCACAGGATAGAGCAGCATGGAGAGCTCATCAAACGAGTCTCTGGACTGGAGACCACAACAACAATAACAATTAAACTTTTTGTGACACAGGAGGCATTACTTTTTGATCCACGCTCGTAGACCGAGATTAAAAAGGTAACCGAACGAACATAGTAAAAAGTCATTTAAAGTATCCCTTATAAATAAGACAGTAATCGATTATTTAGATGATAGAAAGCAAGTATTAGTGAAAGCATAACAGAAATCAGTATTAAGACACCTCTATGACCTAAAATATACTTTCATTCAAAGTAATGGCTTTCTTTCGAAATTACTGGGTCAATTTAGCTTGTGTAAGCACGAGTAGCGTTAGGAAGTATAGTTACAGTGTACTGTTAATACAGAATGTATATTAAGTATGCAAAAGTCACTTTTTTTTCTTTTTTAAATAGCCGTTACCAGTGGCGTCCTCCGACACTTACCAATGCCTAAATCGGCGTCTCTGTCGACCATCTGACGAGACATGATCTGAAGACGATTTTTGATAAAACTGAAACCGATTACCATTTGGACATGTGATTATTAATTTTAATAAATGCTTGTAATCAAGACTGGTTAGTATTTTAACTACGTATAGATCGCTGACGTTTACCAGTAACGTTTTAAAAAGTTATTCGCTTGTCTTTTGTTAATCTATACCTTGATTAGATCCACATTGACCAAATGAACAAATGAATGAGTGTGATGCGTGATAATGGATAACTGTATGCCCGAGACAGTTGATGGGTAGTAAGTACTAACATCTTTTCATTAAAAAAAAATGACTCTGAGTACTATGGGACTGAACTTCTGAGGTCATCCGTCCCCTAGAATTCAGAACTACTTAAACCTAACTAACCTAAGGACATCACATACATCCATGCCCGGGGCAGGATTCAAACCTGCGACCGTAGCGGTCTCGCGGTTCCAGACTGTACCCTAGAACCGTTCGGCCACTCTGGCCAGCTCTTTTCATTTTCCTGAGCTCAACATCTCCATTACAGTGTGAAGGTAAACAAGTTAACAACAGAGACAAGTTACAAAGGATGAAGAATGTAATTCAAAGGTAGGGTTACAGTCATGGGAATTTTATCAGCTGCAAGGATGTGTAAGCTGTGACTAGTGATGAGGTGAGAACGAACAGTATTACATTTGAATGAGATTTTCACTCTGCAACGGAGTGTGCGCTCATACGAAACTTCCTGGCAGATTAAAACTGTGTGCCAGACCGAGACTCGAACTCGGGACCTTTGCCTTTAGGGGGCAAGTGTTCTACCATCTGAGCTACCCAAGCACGATTCACGCCCCGTCGTCACAGCTTCACTTCTGCCAGTACCTCGCCTCCTACCTTCCAAAATTTATAGAAGCTCTCCTGCGAATCTCGGATGGTACAGCACTTGCCCGCTGCAGAGTGACAATCTCATTCTGCAAACATCCCCCAGGCTGTGACTAAGCCATGTCTCCGCAATATCCTTTCTTTCAGGACTGCTAATTCTGCAAGGTTCGCAGGAGAGCTTCTGCAAAGTTTGGAAGGTAGGAGGCGAGGTACTGTCAGAAGTGAAAAAGCTGTGAGGACGAGGCATGAGTCGTGCTCGGGTAGCTCAGATGGTAGAGCACTTGGCCGCGAAAGGCAAAGGTCCCGAGTTCGATTCTCGGTCCACTACACAGTTTTAATCTGGCAGGAAGTTTCAGTGTTACATTTGCTTTGGTGTTGTTAACTAACTTGTTAAATGGATATGTGGTGCTGGAAAACATTTGACGTCACTTATTAACTTGTTGACTGTACTGGCGATGTGAGCTTCAGAGGAAAGGAGACCTGTGTGGGACTGTGGCTCACCTGGAGGACTCGAAGAGCGTGACGAGCGAGAGCAGGGTGGTGACGAGCAGCACCATGCGGCCGGGCACCATGGCGGGCCGCACCAGGAAGCTGCCCCACGACATGCACACGAACAGCCCAGTGGGCAGGTACAGCTCCAGCAGCGGCGCGCGCACGTCGCGACGCAGCAGCAGCCACAGCCGCAGCGACGACACGTTGCCTGACACAACACATACTCTGCTCAGCCACCACAATCTACGCCGCAGCAGCACCGTCTCCTTAGCCAGTCCTAACACCCCTCCACCTCAATATCCAAAAAATTCACAGTTAAAACATCACCATATCCAGCTGACATCCATATCCACTACAACTTTGGTCACAGTTGCAACACATTCCGTGCCATCTCATCTCTGTAGTATATCTTCATGCCCCTTCAAGTCACCAGACATGCTCGAAATCTTTCTTTCGGAATATGTACAATGGTGCCCAAAATTAAAGAAACAAACCGCTATTTCCTTGACCTGTGTCTAATCATGCACACTGTCAACAGATGTTCATACGATCGTACTCTGCACGGAGGAGGGAATTTCGGTCAACGGAAAATCCCGCCAATGATGACTTCAGGGCGTCTATCAAACGAAGTAGTGTTTGTGGGTACTCCCACATCCGCAATGGGTATGTACATAGTCACAGACGGTGCATTAGGCCACAGAGAAGACGCCTACCGGACTCACTGCGGTGGAGGACCTTAGGAAGAACCGAAGCAGGACAGTCGCAAACTCATGTGGCCCGTTAGCTTAACGTGAATAGTTCTGTTGTTTCTTGGATGTGGCAATAGTTTATAGATACTGAAACTGTATCCCGAAGACCAGATCAGGGTTGGGGTTGGGTTGTTTGGGGGAAAAGACCAAACAGCGTGGTCATCGGTCTCATCGAATTAGGGAAGGACGGGAAAGGAAGTCGGCCGTGCCCTTTCAGAGGAACCATCCCGGCATTTGCCTGGAGAGATTTAGGGAAATCCTGGAAAACCTAAATCAGGATGGCCGGACGCGAGATTGAACCGTCGTCCTCCCGAATGCGAGTCCAGTGTGCTAACCACTGCGCCACCTCGCTAGGTTGTCAGGTCAGGGCCGACCAGTGTGATATCAGAAAGAGAGGACCGTTATTTAGCTGTAAGGGCACAATGCTACCGTCTTAGTACTGCGCAGCAACTGGCATCGGATTTCCCAGCATCCACTGCACTTGTTGTATTGAAGCAAACGATGTAGAGAACGCTTCGACAGGGCGGCGTCTATTGTCGGAGACCTGCTGTATGTGTGCCTCTGAAGCGTCTTCACAGAAGGGAAAATCTAGTGTGGAGTCGTCAACACGCCACCAGGACAGGCGAAGAGTGGACCAATGTTGTCTTCACAGATGAGTCCCGATTTGGTCTGGAGAGTATTTCTCGACGAATTCGCATCTGAAGGTAAAGTGGAACACGATTTCGAGACCCGAACATTGTGGAAAGAGACCGATATCGAGGAAAATCGCTAATGGTTTGGGCAGGGGTTATGTTGAGCATTCGAACACTTTTTCATGAAATTATACGGATGAGTCGGAAAGGTTCAACTGTGTTTCGGTATCGTGACAAGCTCTTGGGACCTCGTATACTGTTGTTGCGAGATGCTATGCGGCCAGACGTCGCACTGATGGACGGTAGTGCTCCATCTCATAGAGAATGAGTGGTTGATATTTTCTTGGAATCGGAAGATACTGCATGCATGGCGTGACCTGCGCGCTCTCCCGATTTGAATCCCATAGGAGCACATCTGGGATGCACTAGGGAGACAGGTCTCGTCAACATCCGCCAACCACTCCCCAAGACTTGTGAGAAGCTCCGCGGGAAAAATGGGCGTTATTGCCTCAACACGACATTGATGGTGTTATTCACAGCAAGCTCCGTCGCTGTGAGGCCTGTATTGCTTCCAGAGGTGGTCGTACCCCATAGCGTGCACATAAAGTAGTAGTTACAATGTGTATGCAGATCTGTTAAGTTGGAAAAAGGGAAGAACATTTGCGTGTACCGATAGGTACGTTGCAGTTCAAGTTCTGTATTTGTTACGTTGTTTCTACTTTGCTATTACCTGTTTATACTGTTTTGTGGCAAGATAAACACAACCTTGCAAAGTTTCCGTTTGTTGCTTTAATTCTGGACATCAGTGTATGTAGATGTTGATGTAGCTTTCAAATCCCTTCATACCACCATACACGGGAACAATGTTAATAAATCTCCCGTTACAGAAACCACCATCCCTCTAGCTATTCCTTCACATCCTCATGTTCAGTGGGGTCGTGTCATCGGACACAGCACCAACGTTTCTTTTTGCAATTACCAGATCTCTTTATTTCACAGCCACAGACATTGTCCAAAAGCGCTCTGGTTTCAGCAAAACTATCTCTTTAGCCATCTATCTTCGTGATAACTGGGCAACATGCAATGGACGATGATCGCCGAACGTCATCTACATATATGTCGAAGGCGTCTCCAGTACATGCTTACTATTATATAGGTCTTCTACCAGCTCAACTAAGTTCAGCAATTCGATGTAGCACGAATTATACTAGCGACTCAGCTCTCCGGAAGAGATATCTCGGCAGCTATCCACACCTGAATCGGCTTTATAATTCGAGTATTACACCTTCCATCATGCCGGAAGTAACTTGGGATGCCAGCTGATAGGCACGTATTACGTTGAGTGATGATATTTCTTTATTACGACACCAGTTTCACAAGGTTTAATTTAACGTTTTATCTCGATCGCCCTATTACTTTTGAAGAGCTCGAAGCATCATTAACACTCACGCGTCGTGATCTTCGGCATACACTGACTTGAAAAAAGTTATGGGATACCTCCTAATATCGCGTCGGAGCTACTTTTGCCGTCGTAGTGTAGCAACTCGGCGTGATGGGATCGACTCAACGAGTCGATGGAAGTCTCCTGCAGAACTACTGAAGCCATACTGCCTCTATAGGCTTCCATAATGTCGATGGTGTTGCTGGTGCAAGATTTTGTGCACGAACTGACCTCTCGATTATGTCCCTAAAATGTTCGCTGGGATTCATGTCGGACGATCTGGGTGGACAAATCATTCGCTCGAATCGTCCAGAACTCTCCAAAATGTTCTTCAAACCAATTGCGAACGGTTGTGGCCCTGTGGCACGTTGCATTGTTATCCTTAAAAATTCCATCGTTGTTTGGGAACACGAAATCCACGAATGGCTACAATAGGTCTCCAAGTAGTCTAGATTTGATATTTTTGCCACATTTTGACATTTGTGGATCTCGGAATTTGTAATTCCTGAACGATTTATGAAACGAAATGTACCCCGAGTCTATCTCCAACTACCATTCTGCTTTCAAAGTATGTTTATTCCCGTTGTGCGGCCATATTCACATCGGAAACCTCTTCACGTGAATCACCTGAGTGCAAATCACAGCCGGCCGCGGTGGTCTCGCGGTTCTAGACGCTCAGTCCGGAACCGCGCGACTGCTACGGTCGCAGGTTCGAATCCTGCCTCGGGCATGGATATGTGTGATGTCCTTAGGTTAGTTAGGTTTAAGTAGTTCTAAGTTCTAGGGGACTGATGACCACAGATGTTAAGTCCCATAGTGTTCAGAGCCATTTGAACCATTTTTTTGCAAATCACAGCTCCATCAATGCTCTGCTCTTTTATACCTTGTGCGCCGATACCACGCCTATCTGTATATGTGAATATCACTGTCCCATGATTTTGTCACCTCAGTGTACTGTGCAAAGCGAAGTACACTATTTCATAAGTATGGATCGTTAAGGATAGCGATTATTATACAATATTAGGTACAGCCGCTTGGATTGAATATCATTAGAAATAATTCATTACTCTCCGTATTAGTTATACATGGTGGGTTTTTATGGAGAATTTAAAATATACCCAGCTGTTGTAAGATGATGGTATCGTTGGAGTGCTCTGTAACATACATGAAACCATTAAGCCCAGTGCTCACCATGGTACTGTGTAATATGACGACGACTGTTTGTTGTGTGTTTTCATCGTATGGTTCAGGTGACCTTTGGGAACGAAAGCAGCTATTGCATGGAATTTGCTGCATTCAATTACCTCTTGTAATTTGTCAGTAACGACATATTCAGGGATGGGCTGAGGCTTTATTATTGGTATACAGTGCGTGCAGAACAAAATGAGACCACTTAATCTACCACACGTGACTCAGTCAATCTTAGAAACCTACATATACAACCATACTCTGCAAATCCATACCTGGAGCTCTACCACAAGGTCTCTTTTGCCAAGGAGTGCGCAGGGGACTAGGTTCCTAACCGGCCCCAACAACGACCCACCGATATTCCGTTTCCTCTTCCGTTTCAATGGCCCAAAACCTGAGGCCAATAAAGAAGTGAAGCTTACTTTGTCTTATCTATGTGCTGCCAATATCTATACAACAGAAAATACACCTTACTGTAGAATTAAGAACAGATCCTGGAGAGTGTTACGTTGTTGAGAAATTTGTTCAAAATGGTTCAAATGGCTCTGAGCACTATGGGACTTAACATCTTAGGTCATCAGTCCCCTAGAACTTAGAACTACTTAAACCTAACTAACGTAAGGACATCACACACTTCCATGCCCGAGGCAGGATTCGAACCTGTGACCGTAGCAGTCCCGCGGTTCCGGACTGCAGCGCCTAGAACCGCACGGCCACCGCGGCCGGCTGAGACATTTGTCTTAAGACAATATGTATTACATCTCATATGAGAAGAACGGTCTGCGTATATTGGTAACATTTCGTACGACAGTATTGACATCTCTACCGGTGATGATTTCCACCGCATTCCTGGTGCTCTTCATAGACTGTTCACATAGTGGTACCTGAGAAGCCCAGTGCCTTCACGACCTGGGAGGTGAAGTGTCAGAAGACCATGCGTGCACTGTTTGGCCGCAGTTTCATCTGCCTAATTCGCACATATTGTCCTCCTCACGCTGATCTGCCTCGTCGGTGACCAGCACGAGGTCTGACGACAGCCCAGTCATGTGACATGCTGAATTGTTCCGTTTACTGTGAAGACAGGACAGCATACTGTCTCTAAACCAGTTACTCATGGGAATATGTCTAACTGTCAAGGTGAAAAGACGGCGTTATAAAAGCCTGCCGCTCGAGGTAGCCGCGTGGTCTTAGGCGGCCTGCGACGGTTAGCGCGGCTCTCCTAGTCAGAGGTTCGAGCCCTCCCTCGGGCATGGTGTGGGTGCTGTCCTCGGCGTGAGTTGGTTTAAGTTAGATTAAGCAGTGTGTAAGCCTAGGGACCGATGACATCAGCAGTTTGGTCTCATAGGATCTTACCACAACTTAAAACAAAAAATAAAAAAGTGTCTTTATACACTATCTGATCAAAAGCATCCGGACGTCCCTATTTAATGCAGAGCTGATTAATGGATGTCACGCAAGAAAAATGGAGACGGGGAGTACTGTGTTGTCAGTAGAGAAGCGGCAACAGCCTAATGGTTCGGTCAGGAGAACGTGTTTCGTCGTTGGACGTCACCTAAGGCACAAATCCATCAGGGACATTTCAGCCCTCCTACAGCTGCACAAGTCAACTGTTGGTGACGTTATAATTAAATGTTTCCCTGAGACATTTAAGTCCCTTTTTATTATCTTCGATAATGATCGAAGCAGACGAAATTAATTAAAAACTTGTACTGCGGCCGGGACTCGAACATGCGTCTTCTTGCTTGCTAGGCAGTAATACTACCATTACACCACCACAGCAGGATGCTCAACATTGCTGCACGAACTACCTAAGCTGAGTGCCCTCCCCAACACAAACTTCAATTCGTTTTTCCCTTACATATTGTCACTACTGCCAGGCCTCTCCGATATTGGCAAGCACCCCAGAATTGGACGTAATGGGACGTCCTTGTACCATTGGAGATCTTACAGATCTTATAATTAAATGTTTGCCTGAGACATTTAAGTCTCTTTTTATTATCTACGTCCAATGCTGGGGTGCTTGCCAATATCGGAGAGCCCTGGCAGTAGTGACAATACGTAAGGGAAAAATGAATTGAAGTTTGTCTTGGGGAGAGCACTCAGCTTAGGTAGTTCGTGCAGCAATGTTGACCATCGTGATGTTGAGGTGTACTGGTAGCATTTCTGCTAAGCAAGAAGACCCGGGTTAGAGTCCCGGCCGCAGCACGAATTTTAATTCATTTCGTTTGCTTCGATCATTATTGTTGGTGATGTGATTATCAACTGGAAAAGTGAAGGAACAACCACAGCGGTAAGACCTCATTTACATACGGACAGGGGCGATCGAACATTGCGGAGTGTGACTGAAAAATCGCTTTAAATCAATGGAAGGAATAACGCGTGAGTTCCAAAGTGTCATCATCAGTCGAGCTAGCATAGTGACTATGCATAGCGAGTTAAAAGGAATGAATTACAATCATCTAGCAGGTCCTTATAAGCCACATATTTCTGTAGTCAGTGCTAAGCAACGGCACTGGACACACAATGACTGAGAACGAGTCATTTGGAGCGATGAATCACGCTATACCCTATGGCAATCCGATGGAAGGGTTTGCCGAATGCCTGGAGAGCGTTACCTGCCATCATGTGTAGTGCCAAGAGTGAAGTACGGAGGAGTTGGTGTAGACTGCAGTGGTACGGGGGTGTTTCTCGTGGTTAGGTTGTGGCCCCTTACTGCGCTTAGGAAAATACGAAATGCGGAAGGATGTTGAGATGTTTCTGTGGACAACACACTTTTTGTCTTATTGTTGTCAAGAGTAGAGCGTAGCTGTGGTGTCTATGTGGACCTCCTTTCCTTCACATAAAGTTCATTCAAATCGATACTGCAAAAACGCAGATATTCTGACAAAGATACCAACGATCTGTATCATAAGTATTTGTTGGCAAGAACAAAAAAGGAGATCATACTTCGGCTGTTTTTTGAGTAATATCTCACTTCTGTCCAAACTTCGATCTTCTGCGCTACAGATTAGATATACTCTGTTAAGTGCCTGTTGTGTATGTAATTTTCCACTGGCCTTTAATTAAGGTTAAAGTTCAGTATGTAATTTACTTTATTATTATCACTGAAAGAATAACTTTCCTTATCTCGAACTTTGACATGTATACGTATTTGTTCACCACTTTTCAGAATTTTCAACGGCTGGAACAGCGAAGTCAGCAACGAATTGTTGGGAAACGAAATGACCAAACATGGACCGTGTTCAGTCATTAATTTGCCTTTGAACAAAATACAGAAGAGCATTACGTCACCAAATCTTGCCAACTATTTGAGATCCTTGCCCTAATCCTGTGCAAGGCAACAGTCGTGCATAGTTCTTTCAGGTCACCACCACTTGAGTTGGTATCCTGAGCGAGATGACGAGAGAGCCACTCAACGCACAAATTTGAACGGCGAAGCTGTAACGTCGCCGGAGTCTTGTTGTTAAAAGATGCTAAAAGATACGTTAAGAAGTCGCTCTCGACCGACGCCGCCGCGCCAACATGTGAGCAGAATTTCTATGACGTGAACCTGTCTCGTGTAGGTGTGTGTGTGTGTGTGTGTGCGTGTGTGTGTGTGCTACAATGTACGAGTAATGTTCCACTTAAGTATTATACATCCTACGCCAACAGTTAGGTGCTAACTTTACAATAATGAACACGATTCCGATAGGTCACTTTCCACTCTCTCTCTCTCTCTCTCTCTCTCTCTCTCTCTCTCACACACACACACACACACACACACACACACACACACACACACACACACATATATATATATATATATATACACACTATGCGATCAAAAGTATAAGGACACCAGGCTGAAAATTACTTACAAGTTCGTGGCGCTCTCCATCGGTAATGCTGGAATTCAATTTGGTGTTGGCCTACCCTTTACCTTGATGACGGCTTCCACTCTCGCAGGCATACGTTCAATCAGGTGCTGGAAGGTTTCTTGGGGAATGACAGCCCATTCTTCACTGGGGACAGGTATCGATGCCGATCGGTGAGGCCTGGCGTTCCAAAACATCCCAAAGGTGTTCTATAGGATTGGGGTCAGGACTCTGTGCAGGCCGGTCCATTACAGGGAAGTCATAGTCGTGTAACCACTCCGCCACAGGCTGTGCTCGATCGTGTTGAAAGATGCAATCGCCATACCCGAATTGCTCTTCAACAGTGGGAAGCAAGGAGGTGCTTAAAACATCAATGTAGACCTGTGTTGTGATAGTGCCATGCAAAACAACAAAGGGTGCAAGCCCCCTCCATGAAAAACACGACCACATCATAGCGCCACCGCCTCCGAATTTGACTGTTGGCACCACACACGCTGGCAGATGTTCACCGGGCATTCGCCATAAGCACACCCTGTCATTGGATTGCCATATTGTGTACCGTGATTCGTCACTCTACACAATGTTTTTCCACTGTTCAATCGTCCAAGCGAGGTGTCGTTTGCCATTTACCGGCGTGATGTGTGGCTTATGAGCAGCCGCTCGACCATGTAATCCAAGGTTTCTCCCCTCCCGCCTAACTGTCATAATACTTGCATTGGATCCTGATGCATTTTGGAATTCTTGTGTGGTGGCGCTGGATAGATGTCTGCCTAATACACATTACGACCCTCTTCAATTGACGATATATATACCGTACAGCCGCCGTTAATTCGAGAGGGCAGCAGTGGTTTGAGTTTGCAGAAAGCGTGAACTAATTCATAGCAGGAGTTATAGTCTAGCGGTAGCCGGCAGGGTAGCTCAGCGTATTCGGTCACAGGGCTGGCTCTCCTCTGTAAACTGAGTGAAGTATTCAACGATGAACTTGAAGGGATGTTATGTGACGGCTAGAAAACGTATGGTTGCACAATAATATCCCGCCTGGGTCAGTTTTTTTCATTCTGACTTTAAAACTAACACTCATCTCTCAGTGATGCGTATACTCGCCAGAAAGGAAACTTAACGGATTCCAAGTTACACTGTAGCTCGTCTTTCCCTATCTGATAATTGCAGAGGGGCCTGAAAGTCCCGTGTTAGTGACATCCAGTTGATTGCACTCGTTTTAAAACAGTAGCATAGCGAAAAAACATGAGAGTCTAAAAACTGTGCTTTTCAATTAGTTATACATAGAGTAAAACGCAGGGATGGGATACAACTTTACAATTATATAAAAACTTTTCCAGCTGCGTAGCAAATGACTCAACTTTAAGCTTCCTGCATTCCTTGAGTCAAACATAGATGCGAACACGATTCTCTACGTGGTTGGGCAAAAGCTACGTAATATGTATTTGGACAGTTTCAGATTATACAGAAGATTGGCAAAGAGAAAGAGATTTGGGAAACTGGAAATTTGTGGTAAGTTCCTATGGGACCAAACTGCTGAGGTCGTCGGTCCCTAGGCTTACACACTACTTAATCTAACTTAAACTAAGGACAACACACACACAACCATGCCCAAGGGAGGACTCGAACCTCCGACGGAGGCAGCCGCGCGAACCGTGGCAAGGCGCCCAAAACCGCACGCTACCCCGCGCGGCCGAGATTTGGGTCTTTTATACTTCATAAAGACATGAATACGATCTTCTTCATTGGAATTTAGAAATTACTAGTGGATGAATACACAAGATTTCGAAATACTTCTCGAGATGGTTCAGGGACGTATTTTGAAATATGATCACAGTTTTGTGCTTCACCCAGTTGACTAGTCGTATTTTGCACCATTTCGCATTCTTAATTCACTGCAAATTCTTCGAACAACTGGCAGTGCGATCTTCATCTTTGAAATATCGTAACAAATATGACCAATAACGGAAAAATAACGACATCATCAGGCTGTGATGTGAGACATTTGAAATAATCAAATATTTTTAACCAATAGTTTCCCTGTAATCGTTTGAGAAAAATTGCATAGCGAAAAAACATGCTAATCCTAGACATTTCGTGTTTTATTTTTTGTGCTTCAAGAAAAGTACTAGTGTAAAAGCACTTGAATAACTTCAGCAACTTTGTTTTGTTTACGCACAATACGTTCTTTCAACAGAGCAGCAGATGACTCAGATTTCAGCTTTCTCAATCACACATTTGGACGTGATTATTCTTAGAGTGGCATGGCGAAGAAATCCGCCACGAAGAGTTCACGACAACGAATTATGGCAATGAGACTCAACAAGTTATCATAAACGCTCTAAGCTTCACAAGAGGATTTCTGTAACATGAGTCAAACATGTAGATCGTGCCTGGTTTTTCTTATTTTTTCTTTTATTTGTGCCACACCAGTCAGATTTCGATACATATTGAATCACTCACACACATCCACAGATGATTCGCATATAATATTTGCATTGGTTGTAAACTTACTACATACCTCACGATATGCTGCAATCACTTCTCTGAGTTGTCACTCCAAACGTCAATTCTTTGTGGAACACATACCATTCATGCCTCTAAATAACTTTCCTGGCGTGCGCTACTTACACCGCTTAAGTTAGATGAAAGAGATGATTTTCACCTGCTTAACGTTTTTCGTGGCGCACTACGCCAGTCAAGTCGTCTGGCCGTAGACAATGCTACCGCTGCGAAGCCGGGCCGGATTGCTAGTTCTCTTATAAATATATTTTTGGATTGAGTAACTACAGAAGGTAGGAGGTAACTTGTCCCTTACCTGTCGCGATAAACAGGAAATCCACTAACATAAAAAGTACAGGAAACGGGCCTCGCCTGCAAATACGCAAGGAAATCTGGACTGCTTGTGCGTCGCTGCCTCAGCTACCCGCTCACTCGCTTACCACCGGAGTAGTTGATGGTAGCAGACCAACATCACTGTCACAGTGTTCTAGGAGGACAGTTTATAAATGTTAGCCACTGATGTGATCGTATATATGATCGTAGCTCACCCCCTCAGCTTGAGCTTAGGCCTGAAAATGGTGTACTGAGTCACTGAAACTGGTTGCCATATAATAACATAACATCAAAACCACAGCAGCAGGTGATTTATTTTATTATGTAATTGAACAGCCGAAGTACCAATGGCCATCGATCACAAGAATAGACATGCAAAAAATAATCTTCCAAGGTCACCTGTTCTGTCGGTATGCAGCTTTTTTTGTATTTTTTTTGGAGGTTTTGTGAAAGATTGCAGTAATACTGGACATGCTGCAAAAGAATGAGACGAGTCTGAGAATCATCTGAATGCATAATAAACGTCCAGTGGAGAACATTAAAGATTTGTGGGAGATGAATGGAATCTTTGATTCTCAAAGGAAATTTTAAAATCACCCCTCGGTTGTATGTGCTTGAGTGTATAGATATATCTCTGTAAAATCAGATGGTGCTTTTGAAATTTTGTAGTCCTATGGGTCACATAAAATTTACCTCAAGTCTTTATCTTCATGAAGGAAGATATTGTACCCCTGTGATATCGGGTGAATCCTTTTGAACACCCTGTATAACCAGTCACTTAGTACAGTTAGTAGAGCGGCTGTGACAGTGGGCACGTACCGGAGACGTGTGGGGTGGTGAAGGCGGCGGGGCAGTGCGTCAGCACGACCTCGTACTGCGGCAGCAGCTGGGACGCGGCCTGCGGCCTGCTGTAGAAGCCCACCGGCCGCGCCTCGTCGTACCACGAGAACCGCTGCTCCTCCGTCGTCTGCAGCGCTGCGGACACAGCAGCAGCCAAGCCAGCTGCAGCACGCTGTGGACTGTACAGCCACATTACATACACATAATGGACTGAAGAGACAACGGAACTGGTACACCTGACTGATAATGTGTAGGGTCCCCGCAAGCACGCAGAAGTGCCGCAACACGACGTGGCACGGACTTGACTAATGTCTCAAGTAGTGCTGGAGGGAACTGACGCCATGAATCCTACAGGGCTGTCCATAGATAAGTAAGAATGCGAAGGGGTGGAGATCTCTTCCAAACAGCATGTTGCAGGCATCCCAGATATGATCGATAATGTTCATGTCTGGTAAGTTTGGTGGCCAGCGGAAGTATTTAAACTCAGAAGAGTGTTCCTGAATTCTGGATGTTTGAGGTGTCGCGTTGTCCTGCTGGAATTGCCCAAGTCCATCGGAATGCACAGTGGACATGAATGGATGCAGGTGATCAAACAGGATGCTTACGTACGTGTCACCTGTCAGAGTCGTATCTAGACGTATCCAGGGTCCCATATCACTCCACCTACACACGCCGCACACCATTACAGAGCCTCCACCAGCTTGAACAGCCCTTGCTGACCTGCAAGATCCATAGATTCATTAGGTTGTCTCCATACCCGTACACGTCCATCTGCTCGATACAATTTGAAATGAGACTCGTCCGACCAGACAACAGTTTTCCAGTCATCAACAGTCCAATATCGGTGTTGACGAGCCCAGGCGAGGCGTAAAGTTTGGTGTCGTGCAGTCATCAAGGATACACGAGTGGCCTTCGGCTCCGAAAGCCCATATCGATGATGTTTCGTTGAATGGTTCACACGCTGACACTTGTTGATGGCCCGGAATTGAAATCTGCAGCGATCTGCGGAAGGGTTGCACTTCTGTCACGTTGAAAGAGTCTCTTCAGTCGTCGTTGGTCCCGTTCTTGCAGGATCTTTCTTCGGCTGCAGCGACGTCGAAAATTTGATGTTTTACCGGGTTCCTGATATTCACAGTACACTCGTGAAACGGTCGTACTGGAAATCCCCACTTCTCCCTCGGAGATGTGTCCCATCGCTCGTGCGCCGACTGTAACACCACGTTCAAACTCACTTCAATCTTGATAACCTGCTATTGTAGCAGCAGTAATCGATCTAACAACTGCGTCAGACACTTGTTGTGTTATGTATGCGTTGCCGACCGCAGTGTAGTATTCTGTCTGTTTACACACCTCTGTATTTGAATGCGCATGCCTATACCAGTTTCTTTGGCACTTCAGTGTAGAAGCAGCACTGTGCAACAATTAGACCAGATGTGTCTTGGGCTATACTGCACTTGCAGCCTCCAGTAAAGCCAAGGGCGACTTCACGAAAGCATTAGACCATACGACAGTACTGTACTGTACAGGTGGAGAGAGAGAGGAGGATATTAGTGTTTAACGTTCCGGTGACAACGAGGTCATTGGAGACGGAGCACATACTTAGATTAGGAAAAGACGGAGAAGGCAATCGGCCGTCCCCTTTGAAAGGAACCATCCCGGCATTTGGCTCAAGCGATTTATGGGAATCACGGAAAACCTAAACCAGGATGGCCGGACGCGGATTTGAAGCGAATGCGATTCTAGTGTGCTAACTACTGCGCTACCGCGCTCGGTATGGAGAGAACGCGCCTGAGGGTGGTGACTACTGAATAAAAGGGTTTCCAAGACTTACAATCGCTTAAGTGCAAGTGATTACGGAAGCATGGATTCTAAGACGTTACAGTGAATCGCGGAATCGACTGTCACAGCGGAAACGCAGCTGACGACCTGCAGTATGCCCCAAGAATACAGCAATGATAGTTGACAGAGGTGTAAGTAGTGTGAGGACGGGTCCAGTAGCTGATACAACGATCTAGAGCTTATACTCGGTTGGTGCATACGTTCAAACGTAGAGTAAACGCAACAGATAGTCATAACAGAGACTTCAGTCGTCAATAATATATTCTCCTGCACTATTTACAGCAGTCTGCCAACGCTGGGGAAACTTTTCGATTCCGCGACTTTACAAATAACGTGGCCCTCAGGCGAAGTACCCTTCGAGACATGTTCGGAGCTCACGTCCACCCGGAAAGGAAGTTCCTTAAGGTTGTTCGATAGAGAGCGGAAAAGGTGAAAAGGTGAGGGCGCAAATCAGTTGAATAAGTTGGGTGGGTGATGTCTTCCCTCCCAACTCCTGTATAGTGTTCCTTGTCAATCTAGCAGAATACGGGCGGGAGTTATAGTGACTAGCATCACTTCACGCAGTCTCCCTGGTGGTTGTTCTTGGATTGTGGCTACAAGACCTCTCAGTTGTTGACAATAATATTCAGCAGTGATCGTTACACCCCCGGAAAGCGATTCGTAGTTCACCACACCGTCGCTGTTCCAACAGGTGTATAACATATTCTTTTATGGATGCGCGCAGGCTTTTGTACTGGCAGATGCTGCTTTGTTTGGTCTCAACCATTCCTTTCTTTTCCTTACATTAGCATAAAGACACCATTTCTCGTCACCAGTAACGATACAGGGTAGGAATGTTGGGTGTTGTTCAAGAGTCAATTATCAACGACCAAACACTGTCACCAGCTGATTTTTGCGGTTTTGGCTTAGATCGTGCTGTACCCATACACCCGATGTTTGAACCATCCCCATTGCATGCAAATGTCATACGCTGTTGGAATGATCACACTTCACGACACTTGCCATTACTCGAGTACAATAATGCGGATCACTGTGGATTAATGCGTTTAAACGACTTCATCAAATACTGAACTAACGTCAAAACGATCCTCCTTAAAACAAGAAAAACGATTTTCTTACCGTGCTCTGTCCAATTGCATTGTCCCCATACACGACACAAATGTTTCTGGCGGTCTCCGCTGCTGCCGCCCTTCTATTGAACCCGGAAATGTTTCGATTTATCCACTTAGACCATCATTTTCTAGCGTCTGCAGTTCCACGCGCTATCTCCTAATGATAAAAGGCAAAATGTAAATTCGAACAGTAACAGTGAACTATAAATAAAAAATGACAATCGATACATAAACCCTCAGCAACCGAAATAAAAATATACGAAACAAGAACGCTACGAATTTATGCACCAGCCTAATATGTAGTCTAATAAATGAACATAAACAAAACTGTGGCGATTTTATCATAGAATCTGTAGTACCAAACATGCACTACTGGCCATTAAAATTGCTACACCACGAAGATGACGTGCTACAGACGCGAAATTTAACCGAGAGGAAGAAGATGATGTGATATGCAAATGATTAGCTTTTCAGAGCATTCACACAGGGTTGGCGCCGGTGGCGACACCTACAACGTCCTGACATGAAGAAAGTTTCCAACCGATTTCTCATACACAAACAACAGTTGACCGGCGTTGCCTGGTGAAACGTTGTTGTGATGCCTCGTGTAATGAGGAGAAATGCGTACCATCACGTTTCCGACTTTGATAAAGATCAGATTGTAGCCTATCGCGATTGCGGTTTGTCGTATCGTGGCATTGCTGCTCTCGTTGGTCGAGATCCTATGACTGTTAGCAGAATATGGAATCGGTGGGTTCAGGAGGGTAATACGGAACGCCGTGCTGGATCCCAACGGCCTCGTACCACTAGCAGTCGAGATGACAGGCACCTTATCCGCATGGCTGTAACGGATCGTGCAGCCACGTCTCGATCCCAGAGTCAACAGATGGGGACGTTTGCAAGACAACAACCATCTGCACGAACAGTTCGACGACGTTTGCAGCAGCGTGGACTATCAGCTCGGAGACCACGGCTGCGGTTACCCTTGACGCTGCATCACAGACAGGAGCGCCTGCGATGGTGTACTGAACGACGAACCTGCGTGCAAGAATGGCAAAACGTAATTTTTTCGGATGAATCCAGGTTCTGTTTACAGCATCATGATGGTCGCATCGGTGTTTGGCGACTTCGTAGTGAACGCACATTGGAAGCATGTATTCGTCATCGCCATACTGGTGTATCACCCGGAGTGATGGTATGGGGTGCCATTGGTTACATGTCTCGGTCACCTCTTGTTCGCAGTGATGGCACTCTGAACAGTGGACGTTACATTTCAGATGTGTTACGACCCGTGGCTCTACCCTTCATTCAATCCCTACGAAACCTTACATTTCAGCAGCATAATGCACGACCGCATGTTGCAGGTCCTGTACGGGCCTTTCTGGATACAGAAAATGTTCAACTGCTGCCCTGGCCAGCACATTCTCCAGATCTCTCACCAACTGAAAATGTCTGGTCAATGGTGGCCGAGCAACTGGCTCGTCACAATACGCCAGTCACTATTATTGATGAACTGTGGTATCGTGTTGAAGCTGCATGGGCAGCTGTACCTGTACACGCCATCCAAGCTCTGTTTGACTCAATGCCCAGGCGTATCAAGGCAGTTATTACGGCCAGAGGTGGTTGTTCTGGGTACAGATTTCTCAGGATCTATGCACCCAATTTGCGTGAAAATGTAATCACATGTCAGTTCTAGTATAATACATTTGTCCAATGAATACTCGTTTATCATCTGCATTTCTTCGTGGTGTAGCAATTTTAACGGCCAGTAATGTAGTACGAGGGGTGTTCAGTAGGTAATGCAACACATTTTTTTCTCGGATAATTTCGGCTCAAAAATGTGGTATTTGTTATGGGACATTTTGGAATATTTCCGCTTCAGTCCCCACAGTTTCATTAAGTTCCGAAATGTGGCGGCGCTACACTTCGGTCTCAAAGTGGCGTCTGTAAGGGGCGTTCCAAGCAGAGGGCTGTCATAGAGTTTGTATTGTTTAAAAACCAGAACATCGCAGATATTCACAGGCGCTTGCAGAATGTTTATGGAGACCTGGCAGTGAACAAAAGCACAGTGAGTCGTTGTGCGAGGCGTCTGTTAAAGCTCGTGCATACGAGTGCGATTTCCCTCATGGCGGCCGGTCGCACACAGCTGTGATTCCTGCAATGTTGTAGCGTGCGGACTTCAGAGTATTCGTCAACACAAAAATGCAAACGAACTTCTTCTCCAAGACAACCCAAAGGCTCATAAGCCAGCACACGAGAGGAGCTCACAAAACTTCATTGGAGTGTTCTTCCTCATCCACCCACAGCCCGGATCTCGCACACTCGGACTTCCATTTATTTGGCCCAATGAAGCGTGCACTCTGATGGGAGCAGTACGTGGATGATGTGGAGGTCACTGATGTAGCAAGACATTGGCTCTGACATCGACCAGTAGAGGGGTAGCATTTGAGCATACTGGCCCTCCCAATGTGGTGCCGTAAGACCATCACTTTCAACGGATATTATGTTGAAAAATAGGGTTTTGGAGCCGAAACAACGGAGAATAATACGGTGTACTGGAATCCTGAGCCGGCCTTTGTGGCCGAGCGGTTCTAGGTGCTTCAGTCCGGAACCGCGCTGCTGCTACGGTCACAAGTTCGAATCCTGCCTCGGGCATGTTTGTGTCTGATGTCCTTCGGTTAGTCAGATTTAACTAGTTCTAAGTCTAGGGGACTGATGACCTCAGATGTTAAGTCCCATAGAACTCAGAGCCATTTGAACCATTTTTTTAAATCGTGAATAAAACCAACCTGCTTTCAGAAAGAAATGTTTAAGATTTAGAATGTGTTGCATTACTTATCGAATGACCCTTGTAGTAGTAGCTAGATAGCTGCTTAAAGGTTTAATAGTTTCGTAATGGTAGAAGATAACTTTTACCTGTATTGTTTTTTTTTTGGTTGTAATTTCCGGTATTATTTGTAGTATTGTTGAAGTTTTAACATTAACGTCAATAACTGCTGGAAAAAATTGTATACCCATTTAGAGGTTTCCAATTCACTCAATATTTAATGCTGCAACAGTGCGTATGGTGTACATAAAATGATTACATTCACAGTTGAATATTACAAGCGGTTCTGAGGCACCATTTATCGACCCGTGCTGAACGACCCATTTTATTATGTGGTGTAGCCTCCATGGGCGGCAATGCGGCCGCTGATTCTGGCATTCAGTCTATCGCACATATGGCGAATATTGTCCTGGGATATGTTATTCCACGCCTGCTCGACCTGTTCACACAGTTCTGTTAAGAGCAGTATGTTGACGAGTCACACGAGTCATATGCCACATGTGTGCGATCGGAGATCTACATCTGCATCTACATGATTACTCTGAAATTCACATTTAAGTGCTTGGCAGAGGGTTCATCGAACCACAATCATACTATCTCTCTACCATTCCACTCCCGAACAGCGCGCGGGAAAAACGAACACCTAAACCTTTCTGTTCGAGCTCTGATTTCTCTTACTTTATTTTGATGATCATTCCTACCTATGTAAGTTGAGCTCAACAAAATATTTTCGCATTCGGAAGAACTATCAGTTTCATAAGTCACAGCTGCAAAATACTAACACGAATTCTTTACAGACGAATGGAAAAACTAGTAGAAGCCAATCTCGGGGAAGATCAGTTTGGATTCCGTAGAAACACTGGAACACGTGAGGCAATACTGACCTTACGACTTATCTTAGAAGAAAGATTAAGGAAAGGCAAACCTACGTTTCTAGCATTTGTAGACTTAGAGAAAGCTTTTGACAATGTTGACTGGAATACTCTCTTTCAAATTCTAAAGGTGGCAGGGGTAAAATACAGGGAGCGAAAGGCTATTTACAATTTGTACAGAAACCAGATGGCAGTTATAAGAGTCGAGGGACATGAAAGGGAAGCAGTGGTTAGGAAGGGAGTGAGACAGGGTTGTAGCCTCTCCCCGATGTTGTTCAATCTGTATATTGAGCAAGCAGTAAAGGAAACAAAAGAAAAATTCAGAGTAGGTATTAAAATTCATGGAGAAGAAATAAAGACTTTTAGGTTCGCCGATGACATTGTAATTCTCTCAGAGACAGCAAAGGACTTGGAAGAGCAGTTGAATGGAATGGACAGTGTCTTGAAAGGAGGATATAAGATGAACATCAACAAAAGCAAAACAAGGATAATGGAATGTAGTCTAATTAAGTCGGGTGATGCTGAGGGAATTAGATTAGGAAATGAGGCACTTAAAGTAGTAAAGGAGTTTTGCTATTTGGGTAGCAAAATAACTGATGATGGTCGAAGTAGAGAGGATATAAAATGTAGGCTGACAATGGCAAGGAAAGCGTTTCTGAGGAAGAGAAATTTGTTAACTTCCAGTATTGATTTAAGAGTCAGGAAGTCATTTCTGAAAGTTTCGTATGGAGTGTAGCCATGTATGGAAGTGAAACATGGACGATAAATAGTTTGGACAAGAAGAGAATAGAAGCTTTCGAAATGTGGTGCTACAGAAGAATGCTTAAGATTAGATGGGTAGATCACATAACTAATGAGGAAGTATTGAATAGGATTGGGGAGAAGAGAAGTTTGTGGCACAACTTGACCAGAAGAAGGGATCGGTTGGTAGGACATGTTCTGAGGCATCAAGGGATCACCAATTTAGTATTGGAGGGCAGCGTGGAGGGTAAAAATCGTAGAGGGAGACGAAGAGATGAATACACTAAGCAGATTCAGAAGGATGTAAGTTGCAGTAGGTACTGGGAGATGAAAAAGCTTGCACAGGATAGAGTAGCATGGAGAGCTGCATCAAACCAGTCTCAGGACTGAAGACCACAACAACAACAACAACAACAAGAGAAAGTTGGTGACTGAAATTTCGTAAATAGATCTCTCCGCGACGAAAAAGTCTTTGCTTTAATGACTTCCATCCCAACTTGCGTATCATATCTGTCACACTCTCTCTCCTATTACGTGATAATACAAAACGAGCTGCCCTTTTTTTGCACCCTTTCGATGTCCTCTGTCAATCCCACCTGGTAAGGATCCCACACCGCGCAGCAATATTCTAACAGAGGACGAACGAGTGTAGTGTAAGCTGTCTCTTTAGTGGACTTCTTGCATCTTCTAAGTGTCCTGCCAATGAAACTCAACCTTTGGCTCGCCTTCCCCACAATATTATCTATGTGGTCTTTCCAGCTGAAGTTGTTCGTAATTTTAGCACCCAAGGTACTTAGTTGAATTGACAGCCTTGAGAATTGTACTATTTATCGAGTAATCGAATTCCAACGGATTTATTTTGGAACTCATGTGGATCACCTCACACTTTTCGTTATTTAGCGTCAACTGCCACCTGCCACACCATACAGCAATCTTTTCTAAATCGCTTTGCAACTGATACTGGTCTTCGGATGACCTTACTAGACGGTAAATTACAGCATCATCTGCGAACAACCTCAGAGAACTGCTCAGATTGTCACCCAGGTCATTTATATAGATCAGGAACAGCAGAGGTCCCAGGACGCTGCCCTGGGTAACACCTGATATCACTTCAGTTTTACACGATGATTTGCCGTCTATTACTACGAACTGCAACCTTCCTGATAGGAAATCACGAATCTAGTCGCACAATTGAGACGATACCTCATAGGCCCGCAGCTTGATTAGAAGTCGCTTGTGAGGAACGGTGTTAAAAGCTTTCCGGAAATCTAGAAATACGGAATCAACTTGAGATCCCCCTGTCAATAGCGGCCATTACTTCGTGCGAATAAAGAGCTAGCTGCGTTGCACAAGAATGATGTTTTCTGAAACCATGCAGATTCCGTATCAATAGATCGTTCCCTTCGAGGTTATTCATGATGTGTGAATACAGTACATCCTCCAAAACCCTACTGCAAACCGACGTCAATGATATAGGTCTGTACTTCGATGGATTACTCCTACTTCCCTTCTTAAACACTGGTGCAACCTGCGCAATTTTCCAATCTGTAGGTACAGATCTATCGGTGAGCGAGCGGTTTTATATGATTGCTAAGTAGGGAGCTATTGTATCAGCGTAATCTGAACGGAACCTAATCGGTATACAATCTGGACCTGAAGGCTTGCCCGTATCAAGCGATTTGAGTTGCTTCGCAACCCCTAAGGTATCTACTTCTATGAAACTCATGCTAGCAGCTGTTCGTGTTTCAAATTCTGGAATATTCCATTCGTCTTCCCTGGTGCTGGCCAGAGAATTTGCTGGACGTCTAGCAGAGCAGCTGAGTTTCACGGACAGTGTGAGGGAGAGCTTATCCCATTGGAACAACACATCACCTTCATGTTGCAGGAATGGCAAATGGACGGGTCGAACAACATTCTGCACATACTGAGCGCTGGTTAGCATGCCATCCAAAAACAACAAAGGTGAACGAGAGTTGTAGCTTACAGCAGCGCAGACCTGAGGCCTTGGACGAAAGCACTATGCGAGACAGCCCTCAACAGGTCTGTGTCGTATGCGCAAACGACCATCATTTGTGTGCAGGCAGAATCTGCATTCACCGTTGAAGACCACGGGGCACCATCTTACAAAGATTCTCTGACGGCACCAGTCGAGCCGAGCACGTTGATGCTGTGGTGTGACTCAAAGACGGGCTAGAGGTGTGAGTGAGCGTAATCCAACTGCTAATAACGGATTGCGGCGGTTCGTGTTGACACGTCTGTGCTCACTTGGCTCAAATGGCTCTGAGCACTACGCGACTTAACTTCTGAGTTCATCAGTCGCCTAGAACTTAGAACTAATTAAACCTAACTAACCTAAGGACATCACACACATCCATGCCGGAGGCAGGATTCGAACCTGCGACCGTAGCGGTCACGCGATTTCAGACTGAAGCGCCTAGAACCGCACGGCCACAACGGCCGGCTCTGTGCTCACTCCTCTTATCTGTGCTGTCATAGCTGTACGATCTGCCACTGATGCCCTTACAATGCGACGATGCTGACGGGCGTCTGTGCTGCATGAACGTCCAGAACCACGTCTATGGATAAGAGAATTTTCACGTGTCACTGAAACCAGCATCGTTGCACAACTGACGCAGCACGTCCAACTTGTGTGAGAATTCTCCAAAAGGGCAGTCCAACCACTCGGGAGACCACAATGTCACCTCTTTCGAGCTCGCTCAGTTGGCTGTAGGAAGCACGATTAAATCTCCATGGCATGGTTGTCTGCTTGCTACACACGTCTGCATCGGATTGAGCCTTCTCTCTGTGAGCGTTGCCTATTAGAGAGTAGACTCAGATGGCGCTCTGCTAGCTGTGCCATTAAGCTATCTGCTGGCGGACGATGTTTAAACCATTATCAGAACACCTAGGTGGGATATGCTGTCATCGGATGAAAATCTGTCTCGTCTTTCAAGGTGTACTAATTTCCATTTCTGGCAGTGTAATTAATACTATTCTCTGTGTTAGACAGGACGGCCGCCAGAGTACATTAGTGATGTTTGTGATACAGTTGTTCCCAAGACTGGTAAGGTATATACGAGGCTTAAACAGCGTCAGATATTGAGTGATCACTGTGAAGGACTCTGACCGTGCGTTCGTGTGAGGCAGCTTTATCAGCAAGTGACAGAATTTGGAAGAGGGCCCATTGTAGGTCTCCATTTGGCAACCTGGTCTTATCGTGCAATATCCAGTTTTGTGGAGGACTCGTATGTAACAGTGGCCTAATACTGGACTGCACTAGAGCCTGGGGATGGGCCGGTGTACTCGTCGTCAAGGACTGGGTTCAGCATAGCCGAAAACAACGTCAAGAAGGAAGCAGTCGACCTAGAGAGTATTTGTCACAAAGGCACGCAGAACCCCGGATTCATCATTATCATCGGTTCGACATCCAACTGATAGTTCAGTGACGACAAGCGCCTTTAATAGGCAGCTCACAGAAAGGGACTACCACTGACCTCTGTAAACCAACAAGCCTGTTTGCAGCGGTGTCGGGTATATTCGGCCTGGAATTGACTGGAGTAGAACTATCTTCAGTGATGAGACCTAGTTGGAACTGAGGCCTGATGACCGGCGAAGACGTGTCTGGAGACGCCCTGGACAGCAGTGCAGTACCAACCTGTCATCCGTCATACGGCCCGACAACCAGGAGTCTTGGTCTGGGCTGCCATTTTTTGTCATTGCAGGAACCCTTTGTTTGTCATCCGCAGCGTTGTTATAACACAGAAGTACGTCGACAACATTCTGCACCCAGTTTTGTTGCCCTTCATGGCAAGCCATCCTGCGCTTACATTTCAGTAACACAATGCCCACCCACGCAAGGAAGAGTTTGTACTGCTTGTCTTCGTGCTTGCCAAACGCTACGTCGGCCAACAGGGTCACTGGATCTCTGCAATTTGAGCATTGGGGGCAGGGTCCTCCTATCACCTAGAGATTTTCAGGATCTAACGAGCCAGGTGGACAGAATTTGGCACGATATCCCTCAGGAGAACATACAACAAATCAGTGAGTGCCAAGCCGAATAATTGCTTCCATCAGGGCCAGAGGTGGACTGACTCGTTACTCACTTGTTCAGTTTGTGAAGCTCTCTCTCTTGAATAAATCAACCAACTTTTGTGAAATTATAATCATTTCTTCGTCTGTTCATGTATATCACATATGGCTATTTCCGCCCCATTCGGATAATTCATTTGGGGTTCTTCTTTCTTTGTCTTAGAGTGTATTTGTCGTCATGATTCCAGTCGATCAAGTCCGAACGCCGCAAAGCACGACCACCATATTGAGCACCGAGCACAGTGTAACACCATTTCTACGCCTGTGCGGGACGACCTCGGACTTGCAATAACTCTCCCAGTGTCAGTATCACGGACATCAAGGACAAATTACAACAGTTGTGGGCCATCTTGGCTCAGGAGAGCATTCAATGGTTTTATGAACCCTTTCCCAACCGAACCAGTGCGTTTAACCAGACCAGAGTGTGTGCAACGTCATACTGAAAAGTGTGCTCATACTGCCAAGTGCTTTGTAAATTTGACTTCATTTTGTAAACACTGAAGTAACAATACATAACATTTTAACTTCTACATCTACATCTACATACATACTCTGCAATCCACCATACGGTGCTTGGCGGAGGGTACCTCGTACCATAACTAGCATCTTCTCTCCCTGTTCCACTCCCAAACAAAACGAGGGAAAAATGACCGCCTATACGCCTTTGTACGAGCCCTAATCTCTCTTATCTTATCTTTGTGGTCTTTCCCCGAAATGTAAGTTGGCGGCAGTAAAATTGTACTGCAGTCAGCCTCAAATGCTGATTCTCTAAAGTTCCTCAGTAGCGATTCACGAAAAGAACGCCTCCTTTCCTCTAGAGACTCCCACCCGAGTTCCTGAAGCATTTCCGTAACACTCGCGTGATGATCAAACCTACCAGTAACAAATCTAGTAGCCCGCCTCTGAATTGCTTCTATATCCTCCCTCAATCCGACCTGATAGGGATCCCAAACGCTCGAGCAGTACTCAAGAATAGGTCGTATTAGTGTTTTATAAGCGGTCTCCTTTACAGATGAACCACATCTTCCCAAAATTCTACCAATGAACCAAAGACGACTATCCGCCTTACCCACAACTGCCATTACATGCTCGTCCCACTTCATATCGCTCTGCAATGTTACGCCCAAATATTTAATCGACGTCATTGTGTCAAGCGCTACACTATTAACGGAGTATTCAAACATTACAGGATTCTTTTCCTATTCATCAGCATTAATTTACATTTATCTATATTTAGAGTTAGCTGCCATTCGTACACCAATCACAAATCCTGTCCAAGTCATCTTTTATCCTCCTACAGTCACTCAACGGCGACACCCTCGCGTACACCACAGCATCATCAGCAAACAGCCGCACATTGCTATCCACCCTATCCAAAAAATCATTTATGTAGATAGAAAACAACAGCGGACCTACCACACTTCCCTGGGGCGCTCCAGATGATATCCTCACCTCCGAAGAACACTTCCGAAGTTTCATTTCGTTTCCTCCTATCCGCCTGAATACTTCACTTTTTTGTCTACTTTTTATTATCCACAAAAATGTGAGTTTTATATCCTATGTTAGCTTCCCAGATAGTCGGCTGTAATTGTGTGAAGAACAAATAAATGAACACACGATATGAGCCGCAGAATCTGACAAATCATTACTTGAAGAGATACTACCTTTGTGACTGAATTTAGGACGTCTTGTCATATGGAATTCAACAAGTCGTTCTTGACAACTCAGGGTACGTCAGAGCAGTGTTGTAGGATCATTATTGTCCACGATACGTACGGAAGATGTGGTGATCAACGCAGAAAATTCCGTGGCGTTTTTCGCATCTGATGATGTATATCGAATAGTCGAAAAGTGCTGGAGAAAGCAAATTCCAGGCTCGTATTAGTTGGAACAAACTTAAGGAACTGTAATCATCCAACAAAGAGGAAGTTTAGAAAACCCTCGTTCCATCAGTACACGTATATTAATAAAGGATTCGGAGGAGATCGAAATAATAGCGGCTCTTTGCGTTCACGGTTTCGTTATATAAACGCGAGAGCATTACGGAGGTGCACATCCAGCCCCAGTGGCAAACGCTGCAAGAGAGGCGTCGTGCATCGCTGTGTGGTTTCTGTTAAACGTTTAAGCCCCAAGAAGAGTTAGAAAACGTATTGCTTCGTCTTTGCCACAACACGTTAAAGGAGAATGCAACGAAAGTCACAGAAATCCGAGCTCATTCAAAGGCAATTTGACACATCATTCTTCCGAAACACAATTCCACATTGGAACGGGAAAGGGGGTATTTCTCTAGATGCAATTTCTCCATCCACAGAAGAGCGAAGTGTTACTATTATGTTCAAACGTGTGAACTACTCACCACTGACATAAGTCACTCAAAAACACGTTTTATGAAACATTTACTTACGGGACATGAAATCCATGTTGCACTCCTGCACGTCGAATGGGTAGGGCCGGAAATCAAAACTGCATTTCATGACGATGGTAGCCCTGGAAAACAGCAGATATTTACACTATAGGCAGACAGTACAGATTTTAGACGCAGCTTGCACTCCTCAACATCAGACTCTTTAAATTTATAGTGAGGAAGTAATGATCATTACATATTAATACAGAAGATCACTGAATATTACACTTGCAAACTGATATCATTCATTGTTCTTGATTGTACACTTGTTACTTAAGTGGGTGACGATTGCCCAGCGGCCGTCTCTTTGGTAGGTTTAAATCTCGTTACATTACAGCAGTCCTGACAAAACTCTACCATCTGGTGAGCAAGATGTATGAAACAGGCAAAATACCCTCAGACTTCAAGAAGAATATAATCATTCCAATCCCAAAGAAAGCAGGTGTTGACAGATGTGAAAATTACCGAACTATCAGTTTAATAAGCCACAGCTGCAAAATAATAACACGAATTCTTTACAGACGAATGGAAAAACTAGTAGAAGCCGACCTCGGGGAAGATCAGTTTGGATTCTGTAGAAATACTGGAACACGTGAGGCAATACTGACCTAACGACTTATCTTAGAAGAAAGATTAAGGAAAGGCAAACCTACGTTTCTAGCATTTGTAGACTTAGAGAAAGCTTTTGACAACGTTAACTGGAATACTCTCTTTCAAATTCTGAAGGTGGCAGGGGCAAAATACAGGGAGCGAAAGGCTATTTACAATTTGTACAGAAACCAGATGGCAGTTAATAAGAGTCGAGGGACATGAAAGGGAAGCAGTGGTTGGGAAAGGAGTGAGACAGGGTTGTAGCCCCTCCCCAATGTTATTCAATCTGTATATTGAGCAAGCAGTAAAGAAATCAAAAGAAAAATTTGGAGTAGGTATTAAAATCCATGGAGAAAGAAATAAAAACTTTGAGGTTCGCCGATGACATTGTAATTCTCTCAGACACAGCAAAGGACTTCGAAGAGCAGTTGAATGGAATGGACAGTGTCTTGAAAGGAGGGTATAAGATGAACATCAACAAAAGCAAAACGAGGATAATGGAATGTAGTCGAATTAAGTCGGGTGATGCTGACGGAATTAGATTAGGAAATGAGACACTTAAAGTAGTAAAGGAGTTTTGCTATTTGGGGAGCAAAATAACTGATGATAGCCGAAGTAGAGAGGATATAAAATGTAGACTGGCAATGGCAAGGAAAGCGTTTCTGAAGAAGAGAAATTTGCTAACATCGAGTATAGATTTAAGTGTCAGGAAGTCATTTCTGAAAGTATTTGTATGGAGTGTAGCCATGTATGGAAGTGAAACATGGACGATAAATAGTTTGGACAAGAAGAGAATAGAAGCTTTCGAAATGTGGTGCTACAGAAGAATACTGAAGATTAGATGGGTAGATCACATAACTAATGGGGAAGTATTGAATAGAATTGGGGAGAAGAGAAGTTTGTGGCACAACTTGACCAGAAGAAGGGATCGGTTGGTAGGACATGTTCTGAGGCATCAAGGGATCACCAATTTAGTATTGGAGGGCAGCGTGGAGGGTAAAAATCGTAGAGGGAGACCAAGAGATGAATACACTAAGCAGATTCAGAAGGATGTAGACTGCAGTAGGTACTGGGAGATGAAGAAGCTTTCACAGGATATAGTGGCATGGAGAGCTGCATCAAACCAGTCTCAGGACTGAAGACCACAACAACAACAACATTACAGTTTTCCCACATTGGTGATTTAACTTGGAAGGCACTGTGCTTTTACTTTTTACTCATTTTATACAATATCAAGCTTAGCAGTTTAATAATATGGTAACTACTGCTTGTAAGGGAGTGTTTTACGTGGTTCTCTGGAAATGTTCTCTTTCTTGATTTCAAAGAAACAAGGTATGTTAAGTTCTGTTCAATAATGGGAAAATCGCCAAAATCAAATCTTTTGCGTAGTCATGTGGCGGTAATTGGGATTGCTTGCAGATGGGCTTTTAAACGATAAGACACAATTTCTTAGTCTATCGAAGCAATTATCGGCTGCTTTATGAATACCTGTCAATCCAACGCTCGAAGACCATTTTTTCTATTTTGGTTTGGTCTTTGGCTATTTGCAGGCTCAGTGGATCACACTTTCGTAAAATCGCTTCGATGTGGCAAGCGCTAGTAAGTTCCAAACACTATTCATACTCTCACTGAAAGTACGGCTGCACGGCAGCCATTTACAGAATTACATTTGTAATTTAATCTGTAGCCACACTATAACTTAATAATGCAATCCTAGAGTTAGTTTTGACCGTTATGACCTATTCCCCATGTCCTTACTAGCGAAAGTATGTCAATGTCTAGTATGGGGCACTGTTTTGATAATGTTGCTCACTAACCCTCCCCCCCTCCCCCTCACCCCCGTCTGGTTGGAGAACTGGTTCTATCACTGGACTTGAGATCTTGAAGTTGTATCCAAACACCCATATGCTATTCATATTTCACTATTTATTGTGGTTATCCGAAAGGTGTTTTGTCTTTATTTGGGCTCTTACAGAAACTTGTCATTAGTTCTGCCTTTTGGGACTTAGCGATGATTAGGCCTATTGAGCTGCCATTGTCTTCACATCCGATGGCGTGATCCTGTTGTGGGCACGTGGAGACACTGTAACAATAGAATTTTATAATGTAGTGTCATACGATCTTGACACATGTGGCAGCTGTTACGCGGCACAAAGATAAAATTAAAAGCATCGATCGAAGCCGTGCTCTACAAACGTTAGTCACGCCTGTTTTATCATTAGCTTAGTATGCATTAGTGTACTGGTGATAAGTTTGTGATCCATTAAAAAAACACGACGAACCGAACTCACACGAAGAAAGCTTTTCGCGGAAACCTGGCTTTCACATTACTATTAGAAAAATCACTCTTTTTAGAGCTACAGTTACTTTCGTTGCTTGATATTTCTCCAAAACGATAGTTTCTTTACCCCTGTTGTCCCTCTCATCTGCAGTTTGACCAACCTGTCTGCCAATTTCGGAAGGCCCATCATCAGACATCTGTAAACTCACCCAGGAATTCACACTCACTCCAAGCAGTTGTATGCGATTGTTACATTGCCAACACATTTAATGGATGTCAATATATCCAAAGTTTTTCATTAATGCTCTTTTCGCATACTATGCGTTCCGCCATTCTCAGAGATGAAGACGAAGTCACTTTGATACTCAACTAAATTAGAAAAAAGTCATTGTCACTCTTCATTGGCCCGTCTTAGCCATAATAAAGAAACTTCCATTTTGAAAAAGTGCTGATGTAATGTGTGCAGTGTGGACAGTGACCAACGATGTGACTCAGATGAGTACTGTAAGTTTTTTGGTAAAATATGATTACTGTATGCATGAACTAGTTAATTTTTTAAAGGACTGCTTCCTTTTTCAGTTCACGTGACATGTCTATTACCAGTCTGTAAATGATCTATGGATAAATAAACAATTGACTAGCTAACAAAACGAAGTCGATGCAATACCTCTAATGAACTCACTGTAAATGATATTCTAAGTCTTCAAGAAAGACGAAGGTAAAGAAAGTTTAATTACATAATCTTCTAATACATCCAAAAATACCTAAGCAAACTCTTACACCCACAACTAACTAACTAACAAAACGAAATCGGTACTGTATCTGTAATGAACTCACTGTGAATGATGCACTAAGTTTTCAATAAAGACGAATGAAAAGAACATTTAATCCCACCGTCCTCTAATATACCCAAAACACGTGACCAAACTCTTACTATTAAACGATGTGACTTTGTCTTATCAATCATGGACCTTACTCTCATACCAACACTTTCCAAAAAAGGCTAACAGGCAAGAAAACTGGAAATGTCAAACAAGCCTCCTGATCCAAGACATCGTTTCCACTTTACACGAAAAATACTTTTCCATTAGCGTCATATGGGACAAATATGCCACGCGGGACGATATTGCCTGATATTGAAAACGATTATTTTTGGCCCTCTGTCAAGATCTTGAAGTAACCAATAGAGAAGCCACTTTTTGCAAAGCACGCAAAATGCATCCGGAAAACCTAAGAATGCGAGGGCAACTGATATTTCATATTCAGTGTCCTATTCTGCGGAATCGTTCACAACTTGCAGATGGCCCATTGTACTATATCTACTTCTAAAGTTGACTTTTCCTCTATCTGATTAAAATCTAGCGCATCTTACAGCGGTTAGTGATGATTTTAGAATATTTTGTATATTTCTGAGAGGAGGCTGGTGGGTCTGCAGTTTTTTATGTCATTTCTGTCTTCTGTTGTTAGGCACATGATGTGGTATTCCTTTCACAATGTACTTATAATCCCTGACGCCTGAATACATAAAATAGCCACACGTACAGCATAAAAGGTTTTTTCACATTTCCCCATTAATAGTTATGATTTTTTTAAATACATCGAGAGATGGATCTTACACGTGCTTTCATGTCGAATCTCGCTTTGTGCTCGTTAATTATTTGGTGCCTCAACTTTTCGTTTAAAATTCAATAAACATATGGGGCAGATTTTTAATTTGAAAGATCATGCAGGAGATGGTCTGAATCCTGATTAACTAATAATTTGATAATAAGTTACGTGATGTATGTTCCTGTGGCACCAGCATGAATCGTCGAAAGAACCATCAACCGATGGATTTTTAAATATCAAAAACCCGCAATGACTAAATGTGAACTTTTTACATCGTGCTTGTGGCTTGTTGTTGTACTCAATCTACACTACTGGCCATTAAAATTGCTACACCACGAGTATGACGTGCTACAGACGCGAAATTTAACCGACAGGAAGAAGATCCTGTGATATGCAAATGATTAGCTTTTCAGAGCATTCACACAAAGTTGGCGCCGGTGGCGACACCTACAACATGCTGACATGAGGAAACTTTCCAACCGATTTCTCATACACAAACAGCAGTTGACCGGCGTTGCCTGGTGAAGCGTTGTTGTGATGCCTCGTGTAAGGAGGAGAAATGCGTACCATCACGTTCCCGACTTTGATAAAGATCGGATTGTAGCATATCGCGATTATGGTTTATCGTATCGCGACATTGCTGCTCGCGTTGGTCGAGATCCAATGACTGTTAGCAGAATATGGAATCGGTGGGTTCAAGAGGGTAATACGGAACGCCGTGCTGGACCCCAACGGCCTCGTATCACTAGCAGTCGAGATGACAGGCATCTTATCCGCATGGCTGTAACGGATTGTGCAGCCACGTCTCGATCCCTGAGTCAACAGATGAGGACGTTTTGCAAGAAAACGACCATCTGCACGAACAGTTCGACGACGTTTGCAGCAGCACGGACTATCAGCTCGAAGACCATGACTGCGGTTACCTTCGACCTTGCATCGCAGACAGGAGCGCCTCCGGTGGTGTACTCAATGACGAATGTGGGTGCACGAATGGCAAAACGTCATGTTTTCGGATGAATCCAGGTTCTGTTTACAGCATCATGATGGTCGCATCCGTGTTTGGCGACATCGCTGTGAACGCACATTGGAAGCGTGTATTCGTCATCGCCATACTGGCATATCACCCGGCGTGATGGTATGGGGTACCATTGGTTACACGTCTCGGTCACCTCTTGTTCGCATTGACGGCACTTTGAACAGTGGACGTTACATTTCAGATGTGTTACGACCCGTGGCTCTACCCTTCATTCGATCCCTGCGAAACCCTACATTTCAGAAGGATAATGCACGATCGCATGTTGCGGGCGTTTCTGGATACAGAAAATGTTCGACTGCTGCCCTGGCCAGCACATTTTCCAGATCTCTCACCAATTGAAAACGTCTGGTCAATAGTGGCCGAGTAACCGGCTCGTCACAATACGCCAGTCACTACTCTTGATGAACTGTGGTATCGTGTTGAAGCTGCATGGGCAGCTGTACCTGTATACGCCGGCCAAGCTCTGTTTGACTCAATGCCCAGGCGTATCAAGGCCGTTATTACGGCCAGAGGTGGTTGTTTTGCGTACTGATTTCTCAGGATCTATGCTCCCAAATTGCGTGAAACTGTAATCACATGTCAGTTCTACTATAATATATTTGTCCAATGAATACCCATTTATCATCTGCATTTCTTCTTGGTGTAGCAATTTTAATGGCCAGTTGTGTATAATCCGCACAAATCTACTACAGCCACATTTTTCATCACGTTCCTTATCTTGATTAAGTATATGTGTTTCTAATTCACCCTCCCCCCTACGAAATTCACAAACTTTTAAGGAATTTTGCGGCAACAGCATATACTGTTTTATCCCTATCATTAGTTGCTGCACCTCTGGTATGTTAACCAGTGTGATATAACGTAATTTTGTTTTGTTTTCTTAACACTTCTTTTTTCGTTATTTTGTCTTAACAGATTTTCATTGCACCTTACTTTATACAGGGTGTAAGCAATAACTGTTTACATCGTACTATAGTGGTGTTGCAGACGTCGAGACTAACAAATTGATATAGGACGCTTGTGGTATACCAAGCCGGAGAACACCGTGAAACTGACCTATAAAAGCGAGCTAAGCTACGGCGCACGCGCACCACACGAGATTCGGCTAAAGTCGTCCTTTAATATTGAAAATCCCTCGTTCTTCCACTTAGAAAATGTAAGACTGATGTCTGAGCAAATTTTAACTGATGCTATTGTGAATTTTAGCAGCGTAAAATTAACAATTAAATCGTTTCGTTTGTTTGGTTTTGTTACTACTAAACTACTATGCTTGCATGCGTTACGTTTAGATGGTACTGTAAACGTAATTAGTTGTTGCATAGCGTTTACAGAGGTCTTCTTCCTTTCATTACCGTCACGGCAAAGTTTAAATTAATAATGTTAACGAAATACCCAATAAAACTGAGGCCGTAAGAGGACGAGAGGGTACTGAAAACAACGTGCCGCGCATGCGCTGAAGCTTAGGCGACTTAACCGGCTTGATAGATCGCAAGTGCCCTGTATCAAATTTTTCGTCTCTACTCCCCCAAGACCACTGTGGGAGATTGTAAACAGTTATCATTTACACCCTAAATTCCATTATCCACAACAATATAAATGCTTCAATACTGCCATTTCGTAACACCAGCCAAATCAGCTCATTAACTTTTGAAGGAAAAATACGAGGTGTGTGATAAAAGTAACGAGAGTACCAATGTTTTTATTTTTTTTATTTTTTATTTTTTGTTTCAAACAACAATGTTGTCCCCTTCAAAGTAGCTCCCTTCGGCAGCTATACTACGGCGTAGTCGTTGTTTCCAGTCTTGAGAGCAGCGCCGAAAGCTTCAACTGGTAAGGCCTTTAACATGTCGATCACGTTCTCCAGAGTCCCAGAATGACGTCCTTTTAAGACATTTTTCATTTTCTGGAAAAGGAAAAAAGTCACAAGGACTCCGATTAGGAGAATAGGTGGGCTGTGGAACAACAGGAATGCATTCTGAGACACAAAATTCCTCGATGGAAGTGACCATGTGGCAGTGGATGTTGTTGTGACGTAGCATCCACTTGTCTGCAATATCCGGTCTCTCTCGATTCACTCTTTTCCTGAGCCTTTCAAGGACATCTTCGTAAAACACTTGGTTGACCGTTTATCCTGGAGGAAGAAATTCGTTTTGCACGGTAACCCTATTGTCAAAAAAGCCAATTAGCATTGTTTTGATCTTTGATTTCCTCAATCGACCTATTTTCGGCCGAGGAGACGTCCCAGTGTGCCACTCCTCACTTTTACCGCTTTGTCTCACTGAACCATTCTTGGTCACTGGCATTCCGCTCAAGAACATCAACGCAAACCTTTCTTCAATAGTCCTTCTGCTTGGTTATGAGTTTTTTCGACACCATTTTGGCACAAATCTTTCATATGTGCAAAACTTCGGTCAAAATTTTATGTACGGAGAAAGTGTTTAAGTTTAACAGGTCACACATCATCATTATTGTTAAACGTCGGTCTGATCTTACAAGAGCACGCACACGTTCCAGGTTTTCGTCGGTTTTTTATGTTGAAGGTCTCCCTGAACGAGGTTCTTCTTCACCTTGTCCTCGGTGTCCCAAATACGATTTTTGTCAGCGAAAAACTAGTGCTCTTTATAAGGAATGTTCCCCATAAACCTGCTTCAACTTTGCAAAGGTCACCCTCGCGGATTCCCCAAGTTTAACACAAAACCTGATGGCCTAACGTTGCTCTAAATTCCGCTGTTCCATTTTCGCAATACACAACAAAAACGCAACTTCACTGATGGGGCTCTCAAAAACCACGTGATGGCTGTACGGAGCTGAAACTCGGACTGATGATCTGGCAGGAATGAAGACACTGGTCTGCACAAGTAGAAAAACGTTGCCAGATCGCTCGCAGTGTTATCAGTATTATTACTTTTCTCACACACCTCGTGTAAGTGATCAGTATTCGAAGTTTTTGAAAATGCCTGTATTTTAACCATTTTTGAATATTTATGACAACTGCTGTTACGTTTTATATGAAACCAATGGGCAGAACGGAGTCTGTAGTGTGTACTGCTGGCAGATCATCCTATAACCCATGAGACTGAGAAAGATGAAATGAAAAAAATCGATGTTAATAGCCTACTGTCACTAAAGTAGCGTGGCTGGCGACACTCACGAAGTAAGAGGGAGATCTGTGAATGAGATGAGACAAGTCCTCTTCACAGTGTATAGTTAATGCTTGTGGGATATT
This sequence comes from Schistocerca serialis cubense, assembly GCF_023864345.2. Classification (NCBI taxonomy): domain Eukaryota; kingdom Metazoa; phylum Arthropoda; class Insecta; order Orthoptera; family Acrididae; genus Schistocerca; species Schistocerca serialis. The sequence goes on along the minus strand of NC_064638.1, from coordinate 1,124,939,859 downwards.
TATGGCGGCTCTCCTTCGAACAGCATTTTCTGGAGTTGAGAACAAGCGGGCAGTTTGGTCATTTAACAGTAAATCTCGCAGTTCACGTTTGGGGCTTCGAAACCACGTGAAGTTGGTGCAGACAATGCTTTCGGTCAAACAGACGTAAAAACTGCCTACCTGGCTCTACCTGTTAGGCTCCTCTAGCTACGGTAGGGGCAGGGACATAAGACAAATGAAAGTCTCCTAGCCAAGGTGTTTCGACAAAGTCGTGAACGCACTTTGTGAACAGGAATGGTGACCGTAAATATTCGCGAGTTTCCATGTTCACTGTGGACCGGATACTATCGAGGAAGCCATCAGCTGGTGTCATCCCTCTGCTTGCTGTGTTTTTTGGAGAGCCTCAGGCCTTAGAGAGAATTTTAGAACGAAATGCAATATTTATGGCAGCTCTGAATGGTATATGTTGGAACACAAAAGCACTTCACTTAGTTTAGCTGAGGCCCCTTTGCGGACACACTGTAACTTTCGGCCCATACAGATAATGATCTCTATGAGAAATGTGTTGTTCACTTTAGGCCTAAACTAAATTCAAAACACTCTGCCTAAAGTGGTTGTGGGAAGAAAATGGTTCAAATGGCTCTAAGCACTATGGGAGTTAACATCTGAGGTCATCAGTTTCCTAGACTTAGAACTACTTAAACCTAACTAACCTAAGGACATCACACACATCCATGTCCGAGGCAGGACTCGAACCTGTAACCGTAGAAGCAGCGTGGTTCCGGACTGAAGCGCCTAGAACAGCTCGGCCACAGGGGCCGGCGGTTGTGGGAAGAAAACAAGTCAGGAGCACAATGCCTTCTCTCTCTGCACGGGACTTAATGAGTCAGGGATTTGCTGCTTCTCCAGTAAAGAGAAGACTATTATTAACTTTTATTGGGATTGGCGATGGGTAGAGGAGACAAGTTAGAGGAGGGGGGGGGGCAATTACGTGAATCCTTTTGGAGAGTTAACGAAGGTTTGATGGAAAGGGAGGAGTGGAGAAACTGGGTCTCCTAGTTCAGACACCCACCTGGAGAGATTCTGGTCTTGACTCTTGTTATGCGTGGGTTGATCTTAGGACAATCGTCCTGAGCGTGACTTTGCACTGGCATTCGTCTTGACTGGGGGGTCTGTGCTGAGGACTTAGCTGTACGGACAGTTTAGACCTCAATCACCTCAGACAATTCGCTTTGCTGAGGGCAGTCTTATTTGTGTCAGGTCTATTGTCTTGACGTTTGATCTCCATGTGCGCACTGACGTACAAGTGAGTCAGATTCGTCCACGGTATGATCGGTTAGAGGGAGTATCACACGTCGGAATTTGACGAGATTTCAGGTCTCCATTAGAGAGTAATTGAAATCCGTCTAACAGATCGCCAGCCGGACTTTGCACATTTCGTGCTCACGATAGCGAATTAAAAGCGGTGCGCATCAGTAATCTGCAACGCTTGTCCCACGGCCGTCACCTGAGACAGTGCTAAACATCGAGAAAGTGGCACAGTATTGCTGCTCCAACTTGTTAGTGCAAACAGAATCACAGTCTTGCCACTTGTTCTCAGCTGCACCAGCTTCTGTGTACAATAAATCCATCAAATTCTACTCAGCGTTAGGTAATTTCAGATTGTATTATCCATGTTTTGAGTAAGAGAAAAATAGTTTGATCAGACAAACATTAGTCTTTGCCAACCAGTCACCACCCAGTAGAGTGTTGACTATTTGTTTGCATGTGTCTGCGCTACCAACAGTCCATGATTTATTATTTATTTCCCATAACTTGTGTTGTTTGTCCTATTTTGTGATCAATTAACTTTTGCCATTACCTTTTTTTAAAAGAAATTAATTCTGTGTTGTTGTATTAACGACCCATCAGTAATTGAGTACAATAATGACAGGGCCGCCATTTCATTAAATCATACAATTTTATTTAAATTCTGTAAAAAATTATAATCTCTAATGCCGACTAACAAAACAACCACTGTCAAAGGGCATAATCAATTTAGCAGATGCTTGGGCCAAGTGGATGGCTTACTAGTTAAAGTGAGGCAGTGCTACCTAGCCTCACTTAACTTTGAAGCCAGTGCAAATGTGTTCTGTTTGGTTGGTTACGAAAAGTAGAGCCTCCCGCTCAGTCAGCCGTTGTCTGGGAAACTCGAGGTGTTAAATAACCCCCACAGAAAGAGCTCGGCGTCATTCAGATCTAACTTTTCCAGCAATCTAGACGCGTTTCCGTGGCTGGTACAAGTAGCCTGCTGATCACATGATCCTACTGTTCTGGTGCGATGGGGAAGATAGTTCAGGTGGTCCAGTCACCCTGTGGTCGATCTAATATTACCGATTAGTCAGAAACACGGTCTTGCCTCCTGCTGGTTGCGAAAATCTAACCATCTGGAATTACTATGTCCATTTGTAATTACGATCGCTATCGGGCAACTAATGCCTCCATGGCGCCGCTAAGGTAATCTGCCTCGATCTGTTGCCATGTGGAGTTCAAATGGTTCAAATGGCTCTGAGCACTATGGGACTCAACATCTGTGGTCGTAAGTCCCCTAGAACTTAGAACTACTTAAACCTAACTAACCTAAGGACATCACACACATCCATGCCCGAGGCAGGATTCGAACCTGCGACCGTAGCGGTCACGCGGTTCCAGACTGAAGCGCCTTTAACCGCACGGCCACACCGGCCGGCCCATGTGGAGTGATTAGACAACTTCTCTCGCTCACTATCACTTTCAAAGTGTTTCATTTCTTCCCTTTGTAAGTGTTCTCTAATAATTCTTGTGTGTAGTTTTCTTGACTGACCGGGCGTTCTCTCCCAGTCCTATAATCATTATTTTATATCTAGGCAACTTTGTCACCGATTTCAATGGTCTAGTGTGAATTTCTGTATAGATGTAATTGCGTTTTTTCTTTCTTTAGTCTGAAGTCGACTATTATTTCAGTGGATTTGTGCTACTCCCTCCTACCCCTTACCTGTCGTCACGATGTGTCTACTCCCCTCTAGTCATGTAGAAGAGGTCGAGTGACACCTGTACTAAGAAATGAATGCAATACTTTAGGCCCAGTCAGGACAGTGAGGAGGTGGTAGGTGCTTGCTTCCAAGCTGTACAGCTGGAAATGAGGAACATGTTTTCACAACAAATTTGTTTGAAATGACGAAAAATCTGAATAGACACACACTTGATGATGAATGGCAATTACCCTATGAAAGCGTACCTACATTGCAAGACTACATTGGTATTGCAGTATGATTTGAAAGGCTACAGGTGACTATGAGTTTACGGCCTGACAGTGATCACTTTAACTGCCCTTCTTTGAACAACTTTGGTATGACTGCCACACACTTGGGCAATATTCCAAGATTGGACACACAGGAGTTTTGTAAGCACACTCTTTTGTAGACTGCATTTTCCAGGTATTTTACCAATGAATGAAACCTGCTTTACCTTCGGTTGAGCCTATGTGACCACTACATTTCAGACCCTTACAAATTATTACTTTCAAGTAGTCGTACGAGTTAACTGATTCCAGTTGTGACTCATTAATGTAGTATTAATATTTGAAATGGAATAACACGTACATCCAAGATTGGTTTTAAACCATGGTGTGCACATCCGCATCTGCACTTCACAAGCCACTATATGGTGTGTGGCGGAAGCCAATTCACTTAACCCCCATTCCTATTCCATGAAATACGGGAGGAGACAGACACTCAGTCACGCTTCTGCATGGCCCGATTTTCTTTAGCTTTTGCGTGGTAGTCGTTACATGAACTGCACGTTGTAGGAAACAGGGTCTCTCATGATGCGTTTTGGAACGTGGGCTGTTGCATTTACGTGAGTATGGCCCTCCGTGATGCATGACGCATACATTTAGCGCATTTGTTCCCAACCTAGAAGTAATCTCCCCCTGAGGAGTAAAATGAAATTTTCTGAGGGGTAAAATCAGAAGAGGTAGATTTTGTTTCACTTACGAAACAAAATAATTTATATATTATCGTTACTATTATCAGTATTACAGAACCTTTAATACTGATTACACGAGTTACCAATAAATGCATAGCTTTTCCACATACTAGCATTAACGCATGGCACAATGTGATGGAGGGTACAGCACGTGAAACGAACATATGAACATCATCTTCCTCACGTGGTCCATCAACTACAGACATACTTTGTACTACGCATCTACGACAGTAAAATATGGTATATGAATATCGCATTTGCTTAAGTATCTTACAAAAATTCCTTCTCCAAGTTGTAATTTTCGCAATGGACCAAAAATTGCTCCATTATTCACTTTGCAACAGATAAACTAACTAACTTGCAGAACAGTCACTATGTAATGACTACTATACCTTTCTAGGGCCTACACACTCAATTATTGCTATTATTATTATTTACAATCGTATTGACCAACTAGGATCACGTTAGCAACTTCAGTTCCTCTTCTTCCTTTGTTGTTGTTTCCTATTTTTCCAGTATTCCTTTATTTTCTCCCCATGAAGTCTCTTCCTTTCTTCTGTCCATGTTGTTCCCCATTTTTTATTTCTTCTGCTTTGAAAGCCATCCAAATTTAGTATTTTGTTTTTAAAACGGTTTCTTTCTGCTATTTCTGTTTCTTTGATGTTGTTTCTTTCAAGATCTTTTCTTACTTCTGTAATCCAGTCTACTGTCGATTTCTTCTTCCAGAAATACAGTAGTATTTGTTTTGTTAGTCTATTTCCATCCAGTCGGTATTATTATTATTATTATTATTAGTATTATTATTATTATTGTTAACGGCATTTGTCAGACACAAAACATTGGCAGCCTAAAATTTTCCAAACTTTGTCAGTTTATAAACAAGGACCCCAGCAGTCAAGTGATTTACAAACAGTTAATGTAGTGCACACATTTTAACTTGGTTGATTTTAAATGAGAGTGCATGGTACGGTGAAGCAAGAGTCACTACGGACAGGAAAGGTGCTGAGAAAGCAAGTTCTGTAACAAGTGTCTACCCGCCACGTGCATAGACAGCTCTCTTTCCTGAGATGAGTAGGTAGCACTTGCGATCCACTGAGAATCATTTCATCATTCTGTAAGAAAGTTGTTTTAAATAAACAGTAACAATTCTCGCATTTCCACATTAGAGTCCCGTTTAATGAAACACCTGCATAACTGAATATTATATATCATTCGTCCTTTTTAAAGCAAAAATGTTCAGAGAAAATTACTTTTGTTTCTAAAGTATAGTTAGTTGCTAACGTTGATGATATAAACACAGGCGCGGGACATGAGGGATACCAGCCAATATCTGACTACATTTTTGGGGAAATACTCTCAGAAATGTTTTAGCGTCTACCAACACAATTCGTTCAACATTTATGCGACACCATCATGACGACTAAATAACCCCTTGAAGAATCGCCCTACTCTTCTTTGCATTTCTTCTGCCCTGTCGGAGCTACACCTGCATCTTCATCGCTAGTTCGAAATTCACATTTAATTGCCTGTCAGAGGGTTGATATAACTATTTCTCGACTGTTCCACTCCCAGATGACATGTGGGTAAAATGAACACATAGATCTTTCCGTGCAAGCTCTGATTTGTCTTATTTTTTCACGATGGTTATTTCTCCCTATGTGGCTAGGAGTCGAAAAGTATTTTAGCAAACGGAGGGATAAATTCGTGAAAACAACTCGTTGCAACGGAAAACGTCTTTGTTTTAATGATAGTCACTCCAAAGCGCGAGTCGTATCAGTGACTATCCTTCCTTGCTTCTTTGAACTTTCTCGATATCCTCTTTCACTTCTATCTGGTAAGGACCCCACACCGCGCAGCAGTACACTAGATTATCTTGTAACAGAAATTTAACAATCTTTTTTAATGCTCGTGTGGAGCAACTCATACGTTTTTTGTTTGAAGTCAATTGCCACTTTTTGCACTGTGCAGAACTTCTTTCTTCTACTTTTTCTTATGCTTTATCTTGTATCTTCACGAGCTCGGCGTTTTATTTATTGGCTTTAGCAACGATAGTAGTAGAGGCTGGTCGGAAGCCCTTCTTGTTGCCGCCGTCCCCCCCCCCCCCCCACACACACACACACGCACATGCCTTGGGACGCAGTTTATTGTTGCGGTGTCGGCGCGCCTCCCTGAAACCTGCAATCGGTGTGCTAACGTGCGAGGCTAGCCGGGGGGGGGGGGTTCTCTCGCACCCTGCAGACATCTAAATAATTTTACAATCCGTTTTGATTTTCTGATGAATTTACTAGACCTTAAATGACAGCAATATCTGCAAACAATCTTAGAGGGTTGCTCAGATTGTCTTGTAAATCTTTGTATAGATTATAAACAGCAGAGGGCATGTAACACTTCCATGGGGAGAAGATCACTTCATCACGAAGTGATTTCCCATCAGTTATTACGAACTGTGATCTTTCTGACAGGACATCACAAATCCAGTAACACAACTGAGGCGATACTCCACAGACACGCAATTCTATGAAATGCTGCTTGTGAGGGATGGTGTCAAAAGGTTTCTGAAAATCTAGAAATATGGAATCAATTAGATATTCCCAGTTGACAGCACTCTTTACTTCGTGTGGATAAAGAGCCGATTGTGTTTCACGAGAATGACATTTTCTGAATCCAAGTTGATTATGTGGCATATCATTTTCTTTGGGGTATTTCGTAATGTTAGAACGTAGCATATGTATCAAAATACTACTGCAAATTGATGCTAGTGATATGGGTCTCTAATGCAGCAAATTGCTTCTATTTCCTTTCCTGTATACTTGTGTGACGCAATAGACAGTATCTTGTAAAGCTGTTATGAGATAAGCATCAACAAAAGTAAAACATTGGTAATGGAATGTAATCAATTAAATCAGGAATATAAAATGCAGACTGGCCGTATAAAAAAAAAGCGTTTCCGGAATTGATAAATTTGTTAACATTTGACGTAAAATTAAATGCTGGGAAGTCTTTTCTGAAGATATTTTTCTGGATTAACGCCTTGCACGGAAGTGAAACGTGGACAATAACCCGTTCAGCCAAGAAGAGAACAGAAGTTTTTGAAATGCGGTGCTACAGAATAATGCTGATGATTATGAGAGTAGATCACGTATCTAATGAAAAGGTACGAAGTAGAAGTGAGGAAGAAAGGATTTTATGGCACAACTTGACTAAAAGAGGGGATCGCTTGATATGACACGTTTTATAGCATCAGGGAATTAATTGTAAATTTTTTAATGGAAGGACGCGTGGAGACTAAAGGATGAATAGAGTAAGCAGGTTCAACTGAATGCTGGTTGCAGTAGTTATTCGTAGATGAAGAGCCACGCACGGGATAGTCTTGCGTGGAAGCCTATATCAGATCTGATCTTTAATTGAAATTTGAAATACAGTAATTCCTGAATGTGATAAGGAAACAGCACGCTACAATCACAGGTGATATGCAGACTACACACCAATGAAAAGAGGGAACTTGATTATGACAGTAAGCTAAGACTGATTGACGGCGTTTGTACGCGCTATTGTTGACTGTATAACATATGCTACTGTTTACGGTCGTGAAGGAGGATGGTATTTATTTACTTGACGCTACAATAAGAATGTTGTACATAATTTTTAGTGACCTGTGATCTGTACTTAATAAATAATTGATGAACAGCTCTCGGCGGTTCTGAAGTACGATATTTTCCGGACATTTATGAACTGTGGTGCAGAACCTACGCAAAATCTCTAATACTAGTACGATGTTCTCTCCGTCATCCACTGTACAGTGTCTTCCAGTATAAGTGAAATAGGAGGTTTTACTGTTTGCACCTTGCTGTTATAATGAATCAGAGACTTATTAGGATTTTGTATTAGCGAGAAGTCATTATTTACAAGACATTTAATATGAAAATGGGGAAAGAAAAATAGATAAATCGTGTTGCAGAGTTATTGCATGCATAGTTTGTGTGCAGATCATAATGGCCTTTTCTGTTTGGATTAAAGTGGCCAGATCTGTGCTAATTGGAAAGGTCTATGTTGAAATCAGTGGGACTACTACCACGTAAATCCATTAGAGAAACTGTAGTAGTGCAGCAGTCTGGGACAAAATTCACGTTTATGTAGGTGCACGGTATTTATCTCAGCGTTACAGAAATCAATAGATAGGACAGAAAAGACCAGCGAATGTCACCGTGGTTTGAGCTCTGACACAAACAACGTCAGGAAATATTTTTCCGAGTTATTTTCAGACTCTGGGATAAATGGAAACACATAAAACATTGCGTGCGCACAGACCATCGACCTGACTCGGCACATCAAGATATTCCCGGGCTGCCACAACATCCTCTGCATTAAAATTAAGAGCACGGAGACAGCCAATTCGCACTTCTCTTTTCGCATAACAACTAGTACATAAGATGGCGTCCTGAATTTTATGATTAATAACATGGATTTAATGCACAATACAGGCTTTCACGCTCGGTACTTGCGTCCTTAGTGAGTTTTGTTATATTGTTATTAGGCTATAACCAAGGCAGATTCCTGCGCCTAACGCTTCGCCTCCTAATGTGGGGACATCATCAGAGCCTACAAAGACCCAGATAGCAACTTTCAATCTTATACAAGCTCAGCAAGTTGACCACTGGTGCATCGAACTAAAGGAATCAGCCAACCACAGTACTTAGAGGAAGAGCACCATCGCTTAAGAATCACCCTTGTACTCTCATAAGAAATGGCTTCTCTCCAAAAAGAGATGACTAGGGTCTATGTGGAGATCCTAGTGAAAAAGAACCAACTAAAGGGAAAGTTTTCCTGCCACTCGTAAAAATGGCCGCAGATAGCATCAGCAGAGTACTACGAAGACAGGTGCCGACACAGTTTTTAAACTGACAAAGGTGCGTGAACATTTAGACACCGTATAGGACCGACACTCCCCACTCGCGACAGCAAGAGCATACAGGGTAGAGAGAAACAGTCTGAAAGGCTTGTAAGGATGTTGTTAACAAAAGAAATTGATACGCTGCACCGTTTCCGAGTTATTTAGCATTTAAGTTAGTCAAGCGCGAATAATCAAGCATTTGCACGTGCTAAGATCCGGTAAAGCACAGACGTCTGTGGGTCCTCGAGTTACCACTAGTACAAACATTCATTACACTGTTCGACATGGGTTCTATTTCTGATATTAAAGTATGTGCTTCTAGACCATTTTACCGTGGGAAATTCAAATGTGTAAACAAAATATCATTGTCAGGGATACTTTTTATGTAATATGTATATATATGTATATTCACAATTCATGGCAAACACAGAGACGTTATAGAGAAATACGGGTATGTTGCCGCATCCAGTAATGATACAACGTGATAATTTCTTCTGCAACATCAGTTGGGAAGAATCAGACATCATTAGGTTATCCCCCGCCACACCTATTTCATTAAGACCACCTGAAACATCTCATTAACTCGAACGGCGACAGCCGGTCGCTGCCTAGAGAGTAAAGCTTCAGGCCTCCTAGGGGCAGGTGCATCGAGTTTACAACAGTGGTGTTAGCCTCAATTTGTGTCAGTCTTAACGAGTGGGTGTTTTGGCTGACAAGTAACTGTCAGTCATATTTCCGAGCACGGTTGAATTTTTTAGTTCTTGTGTGTAAACTGATTGAGCCTGGTGCTGAAGGTGAAACGACTGCTTGTTTTTACACATCAGCGTTCCTCTAGTTCCCTACTATTAATTTAATGCAGGTGTATTACCAAAGTGGTATTTTTAAATTTGCAGAAATGCCACGTCGTCGTGGATGTCGATATAAGCCGGACAACTTCTGCTACATCTGTGGGAAGTTCACTTTTGCCAGAAATAGGAAGAAAATTTCTTCAGTCATAAAGAAAGCAAATAAACATTACTTTGGAGTAGAGGTAGGAGACCAAGATAAAGAATGGGCACCACATTTCTGTTGTGGTACACGTTACTGCAAACTAATTCAGTGGTGGAAAGGTAAAGAGAATGTGGCATTGTTTGCTGTTCCCATGGTGTGGAGGGAGCCTAAGGACGACGTTACTGATTGTTATTTCTGTCTAACAAAAATTCAGGGTTTTACAAACAAAAAGTCGAAGAGGCACATTGTTTACCCAGATCTGCCTTCAGCGAGAATGCCAGAGCAGCATTCCGACAACCTTCCAGTACCTTCAAGAGCTCGAGGTCAAATTCCGAGTGACAGTGAAATAAGTAGTACTGAAGAAATCACAGATGATGATTCTTTATATCACTGCAAAAGTGAGTCATCGCCACATTTGTTAACACAGGCAGAATTAATGATTTAGTACGTGATCTAGGACTAAGTAAACAAAAGGCGCAGCTGCTTGGTTCAAGATTACAAGAGTATAATCTACTGCACCAATGTACTAAAATCAGTGTGTTCAGGCACAGAGAACATGCCTTTATTTCTTATTTTTCAACTGACGAAGCACTGACATTTTGCAATGACGTTGCTGGCCTGATGAAAGTGCTGAACTTCACTTATATTTCACAGGAGTGGAGACTTTTCTTAGATGCATCGAAAACAAGTCTGAAGGGTGTTTTGCTCCATAACGGAAATGAAATACCCTCTGTTCCAGTAGCTTACGCTAGTTTGACAAAAGAGAATTACGAATTCGTACAAAGGATGCTAAATTCATTAAAATACAATGAACACAAATGGAAAATATGTGCAGATTTCAAGGTAATTGCTATGGTACTGGGAATGCAACAAGGCTACACAAAATATGCCTGTTTTCTTTGCGAGTGGGATAGTCGAGACCGAAATTCTCACTACGTGAAAAAGAAATGGCCTAGGCGATGATGGAAAGTTGGCGAAAAGAATGTACAACGTGAAAGTCTGGTAGCTCCTGAATATATACTACATCCACCGCTTCACATCAAACTTGGCCTGATGAAACAATTCGTGAAGGCCATGGATCCAACAGGCTGTGGGTTTGCATATCTAGCTACCACATTCCCCCGTCTTTCAGCTGCAAAAATAAAGGGAGGTGTATTTGTGGGCCCACAAATCAGGGAGCCGCAGAAAGATGCAAATTTTGAAGCATGTTTAACTGATAAAGAAAAAACCGCATGGGACTGTTTCAAGATGGTGTCGGAAAACTTCCTCGGAAGAAGAAGAGCTACTAACAACAAAGCAATGGTGAAGGATATGATCAAAGCATATCAGGATTTGGGGTGCAATATGTCTTTGAAGGTACATATGATGGACTCTCATCTGGACTACTTCACAGAGAGTTGTAGTGACGTATCGGATGAACATGGGGAAAGATTCCATAAAGACATTTCTACCATAGAAAGGCGCTATGAAGGGAAGTGGGTACCTTCTATGTTAGCAGATTATTGCTGGAATATCATTCGAGAGAAGAAAGATTCGCAATACAAGAGAAAAAAGTGATGTGCATTACAAGGCAGTGGCTCATTGATTGTCAATTTTCTGTAATTTCTCATGTCAAATAAATGCTTCAAAGTGTATACACAAAGGTTACTGTGTTATATGTTAGATCCCACCCTCCATTAATGTGATGAACTTTTATCATAAAGATGTGCATTTGTTTGTCGAATTTCACCTCACGTTTGCTGCACTATATCAGAAATAAAATTGCGATTACTCATAAACTATCCCTGACAGAAAAAAACCAAAAACAGTTTTCAATTCAGCTCTCAAAATATAACTAGAATCACAATATTTTTTATCAGAAATAGAAAAAAAGGTTTTTTTTTTTTGTAGAACAGTGTTATCAGTGGGTCCTTGAGTTACAACTGGTTCAAATGCTCATTACCAGTTATATGTACCTTTCTCGGAAGTGATAAATTTAACTTAAGAAACCAAACGAAGAACACGTTTGGCGACACACTTTGACAGGTTGCTTGAAATTGGGAGTGCAACGGCCCCATTGGCTAGCATAAATGCTAAATAAATTGGAAACTGTGCGGTGTATATATATATAAACAACGAAAAGAAGAAATACCACCCGCCTTAAGGAACACAAAAGCAATTGTTGTCTGGAAAATACGTGTGATAGTCCAAATAACTTACGGGTTTGCTGCCGGGTGACTTCATCGACCACCGCCGATATTTCGACAGGAGCACACCCTGCCATTCTCAAGGCACAACTGCAAGGAGGAAGCAATGTGCAGGGGAATTTAATACCTCGGTTCACAGAGGAGAAACAAGGAAGATACCACACACAGAACAAGTAACCGCAGAGTCAACACACAACCAAAGATAACCAACATCAGAAATATCGATAGTGACTATTAATCAACAGGTGAGGTAGCACTAATTCTGTCCCTCTGTTTTTTGATGAGAGACAGAGCCGGATTCCAAGCAGCATTTAAACAAAAACCACCATCTCTGTTTATAAGGTTGCTTGATATTTTGATTTCAACAGCTTCCTTAATAACACTATCCCAATAGCTGGACGTGCAAGCCAGAATCTCCGTGTTGTATTCCATAGGATGACCGGTGTCAAGGCAATGTTCTGCAATAGCGGATTTTCTCGGCTGTTGTAAGCGTGTGTGACGCTTATGTTCAATACACCGGTCTTCCGCAGTCCTGATTGTCTGACCAATATATGACATGCCACAACTGCAAGGAATACGATAGACACCAGCCTTACGCAAACCAAGATCATCTTTTACGGACGCCAACAGGTCCTTAATCTTAGAAGCTGGTCGAAAAACACATTTCACATCATATTTCCGCAACATACGGCCAATCCTGTTGGAAATGCTTCCTGCGTAAGGCAAAACGTCCGTAGACTTAGGTGCCACTTCGCTGCTATCGTCACTCACCCGTTGCACAGAAGGCTGATAGCGCAACGCACGTTTGATCTGCCTCTCACTATAACCATTCTGACGAAAGGTGACTTCGAGATGTGATAGCTCAGCTGCCAAAACTTTCAGGGTCTGAGATAACGTGGGCCCTGTGAACCAAGGTACGAAGTACTCCTTCACGCTGAGCTGGATGGTGTCAACTATCAGCTCCCAGATACAAGTAATTGTGAGTAGACTTCCTATAAACAGAACGTCCCAACGTACCATCAGTCTTCCTTCTGACCAACATATCAAGGAAGGGAAGGCATCCATTCTTTTCCACCTCTATAGTGAACTGAATATTCGGGTAGATTGAATTCAGGTGTTCCAAAACCGGTTTAAATTCTCACTACCATGAGGCCAAACAACAAAAGTAGGCCCCTATCGTCTATATATCTGAAAAAACACGCAGGTTTCAAGGTCGCTGACTCCAACGCACATCCCTCAAAGTCCTCCATAAACAAACTGGCCACAATAGGTGACAACGGGCTTCCCGTTGCAACTCCATCAGTCTGTTCATGGTACTGACCATTGAATAGTCCGCCCCAGTAGCTGAGTGGTCAGCGTGACGGATTGCCGTCCTCTGGGCCCGGGTTCGATTCCCGGCTGGGTCGGAGATTTTCTCCGCTCAGGGACTGGGTGTTGTGTTGTGTTCATCATCATTTCATCCCCATCCGGCGTGCAGGTCGCCCAATGTGGCGCCGACTGTAATAAGACCTGCGATATGGCGGCCGGACCTGCCCCGCGAGGGGCCTCCCGGCCAATGACGCCAAACGCTCATCATCATCACCATTGAATAAAAAGTAAACGGAAGTCAGCACATGTCGAAACAAATTTTTTGACTCGACTCCAAACTTAGCCTCAATTAGCTGCAACGAATCAGAGAGAGGAACGCGAGTGAAAAGAGAAACCACATCAATACTGACTAAAATATCAGAGTCATTCAAACGCAATCCCTTCAATCGACGTAAGTAATCTGCAGAGTTCTTAATGTGGTGTTCACACCTACCTACTAGTGGGCTAAACAAACTAGCAAGCTGTTTAGCTGCACGATATGTCGTTGCACCAATATTAGAAACAATAGGCCTCAACGGGATAGCCTCTTTATGGACCTTAGGGAGGCCATATAATCTAGATGGTACAGCACAGTAAGAATTAAGACTCTTGATAGTCTCCCTTGACAAATAACTTTTCTTCAGGAGGTGATTAATCTTTCTCTCAACACTCTTAGCAGGGTCAGCACCGATTTTGCGATACGCCGAAGTAGACACTGTATCTTTTGAATGTAATCGTGCTTGTTCAATAAAACCGTAGCATTTCCCTTGTCCACAGGTAAAATAACAATATCAGGATTCATTCCGAGTAAACGCAAAGTAGCCGCCTCAGCTGGTGTAATGTTACACTTGTTTCTAATATTGATCGCGTAACTGATGAAGAGGCACTGAACGGAATTAGGGAGAAAGTAACTTTGTCACAACATGACTAAAAGAAGGGAGTAGTTGATAGGGCACATTCTGGGACATCAAAGAATCGTGAATTTAGAACCAGAGGGAAGTGTGGGGGCGGGGTCAAAACTGTAGAGGGGGAGACCAAAATATGAACAGATACGCAGGTTCAAATGGATGTACTTTGCAGTTATTATTTAGAGATTAAGAGGCTTCCACAGGATAGAGAAGCATGGGCAGCTGCATCAAATCAGTCTGCGGACTGAAGACCACAGCAAAAGCAACATATGCGGCCTCTTTATTTCGATGAATCTCTAGGCTATTCTGCTCTCTCTGTCGTTGGAAATGCCGGTTCCTATTCCATATTCGAGATCTACTGGTCAGGCTTTATCTGTAACTCAATGTAGGTCCCCCACTGTTGTCAGGCTTTATCTGTAACCCAAGACAGGTCCCTCACTGCTACCATTAGAGCCTTGTGGGCACAGGGCTTTGTACGAGGGTGACACTTCTGCCTCTCCACCCCCTTTCCACCCCCGCCTCCGTTACGTCCAAGATGGGGCACTGGGTTTGGAACTGGAAATTTAGCAAATGCAGTCAAGCATGTGGCCCCTGTGTTAAGATGGGCGATGTGCTAAGATGTAAGAAACAGGGAGCAGTTTCACGCTGTGGGCTTCCTGACGAAACTAAGATACAGACGAGTACCTGATGATGTGTTCCAGGTACCCGCCGTACAGCAGGCGCAAGTGCCGGACCGCCATCTCGTCGTCCCTGCTGGAGAAGTGCCGCACGCCCATCACGTAAAGGTCCGGCGTCCACAGGAGGGCAGAGTCGCGTGGCTCCAGGGCATAGTAGCGGCCCGGCTCCAGAGGCTGCTGGAGGCTCACGCGGGGCTCCAGCCAGCGCCGGTACAGCACCATGTCCACGCTGAGGTCCTGGAACACAATAGGTAGTACTCATCCTCCAGCAATGCTGCCAAGGGGGCACCAGCCAGAAGCACTGGAAAGCAAACACTGTTGGAAGATACTGTGGCTGAAGACATCATTTGAACACTACTTCCCAAGTTTGCAGTTGTACCTTACAAAACAACTTCATGGTCTCGAGTACTGAACTGATCCCAACTTAGCACCCACCCGATGGAATCGTGCTAGAGGGGACCGAATGTGAATAACACATGTCTGTGTCCTATCTGTCAGCTGCCACTGGACAGATTACTGTGGTCCCCACGCTCACACTCTACTATCTTTGTCAGTGTAGCTGAATGCGCTGTTTGTAAAATGCTTGCAGTTTGGCAGTGTGTCTCATTGAATAATAAAGTTAGGAGTCTCTGGTGTAAATTCAACAAATTAATCATACGAGAACTCTTGCTAATCTTAACAGTTTGCAATAGTTTTATGTCTGAACCCTGCCAAACTGTTGAAAACGATGCAGAATGCCAGGCAGTCTTTTTATCTCATTAACCAGAGTAGTATGCACCACAGTGTCACAGAAGAAGATCACAAGAGCAAGTAGGCGTAAGTAATGCATCTCAGTACTCAATGGGATAACCTCAGGAGAGCAGCTAATGTGTGCAGTGGATCTCGACGCTCAGTGGAATGTCTTGAGATAAGGCATTGGCAATGGACTATGATGGACAATGGAATAGCGTCATGAAAGCAGGTAGGTGGATGCACTATACACTGGCAGCCAATGAGCGCTTAAGAATAAACATTGGACCTCTATGTCCAACAGAATAAGGCCCAGTGGGTAGAAAGGTATTAGTATTGGACCTCGATGCCCACTGCAGAGCAGATAGGTATACGCATCGAACGTAGATGTCTAACGCGATACGGTCAGGAGACCAGACATGTTGCCAAGATTGTTTCGACTACGGTGCAGAAATTTCCTTGCAAAGACTTTATACAGACCCGAGTTCTCTACATGCTATTTTCATATTTTTGCGGTCCTGAGGAAAGACATTTGTGGCTACCGATTTGCTTCGGACAAAGAGGTGCAGGCCTGGGTAGTACAATCATCGTTCTGCAGGCAACGGTAAACATTTTTCCAGAAAGGCACAGTCTTGTCTCACAGTGACATACTTATGGTAATTCCTCTGAAATAATAAATAATTTACTAACTTTTTGCCCGTCTGTCTAGTTTTCGTTTGACTGTTCCTTATAGTCATTTATTTATATTTTTAAGGTAAATTACATTTCTACTAAAGTGGTAAACAAATTTTAATAGTTTATGGAAAGTAAAGATTCTTGTGTTATTTAATATGAATATGGATGTCATCTTTTTGACTCAACGAAATTTCATCCTCATACGACTGAATCAAAGAAAAACGTCAGCACGTCTGAGAAAATTCTGCTGGATGCCAATAAAAATAAACAATAAAAATGTGACATTGATACTCATCAATGTGGAGGAAGAGGCAATAAAATTTACAAAAGGTTACTGAATTATGGTGCTATTTGTTGCTTACAGAACATTGCAGCTGATTACGTTATGGATTTATATCATTACTTTCCGGACTTTTATTTTTTGACCGGAATAGCTAAAGTTGACAAATTGCCTGTTGGCCTCTGTCTCGGGTTCTTTGGCCGACATTTGTTTGCTAATTTTCTGACGCTTCGCCAGCGCGAGTGGCTGGCATTGTCAAAACTCCACCTTCCACTGCTGGTGGTGGAAGGAGTCGAGCTCGCGGAGACAGATTACGCTCGTACACTGCTGACAATAGTCATGGCATAGCGATGTGCACATGTATAGGTGGCGATAGTATCGTGTACAAGAGGTGTAAAAGGCCACTAAATTGGCGGCGCTGTCATTTATACTCAAGTCGTTCATGTGAAAAGAGATTCGACGTGATTATGACCGCACGACGGGATTTTACAGACTTTGAAACTGGAACTGCAGTTGGAACTAGACTCATGGAACATTCCATTCTCGTTTGGGAATTCAATATCCCGAGATCCACAGTGTCAAGAGCGTGTAGAGAATATCACATTTCAGACATTACCTCTGACGATGGACAACGCAATGCCGACGACCTTCACTTAGCCACCGACAATACCGACGTTTGTGCAGAGTTGTCAGTGCTAAAAGAAAAGCAACACTGCGTGAAATGATCGCAGAACTCAATGTGAGGCGTACCACGAACGTATCCATTGGAAGAGCGCGGCGAAATTTGGGCTATGGCAGCAGACGACCGAATCGTGTTCCTTTGCTAACAGCACGACATCGCCTGCAGCGCCTCTCCTGGGCCTGTGACCATTTCGGTTGGGCCCTAGACGACTGGAAAACCGTGGCCTGGTCACATGAGTTCCGATTTCAGTTGTAAGAGCTGATGGTAAGGTTCGAGTGTGGCGCAGACCCCATGAAGCTATGGAGCCAAGTAGTCAACAGGGCACTGTGCAAGCTGATGGTGGTTCCATAATGGTGTGGGTGTCTTTACATGGAACAAAGACCTCTGGTCGAGATGAGCCGAGCATTGACTGCATTTGGTTATGTTCGGCTACTTTGAGACTATTCGTAGCCATTCATGGACTTCATCTTCGCAAACGACGATGTCATGTCACAGGGTCACAATTGTTCGCGATTGGTTTGAAAAACATTTTGGACAATTCGACGAACGATTTGGCCACCCAGATCGCTTGACCTGAATGTTATCGAACACTGATGGGATATAATCGGGAAGTGTAGCGTTCGCTGTTTTATTCAGTGGTTTGGTATTTAACTAATTTGTAAATGAAAATGATAATCTTATTTTATTACATTGAATAATTACTAAATAATTTTTCCCCCGGCTAAAGATTTGGTCAAGTTGCTAAGGAACTCCCAATTTAACGTCGTGTTAAAGTGTTGTCTGTAAGTTGTGAAAGTGTCACTAAATCACAGTTCATACAACAGATTCTATACAACTATTGATTATGATGGAAGCAGTTAACTTCAGCAAAATGATCATTAAAACCACCGAATATCAGCCGCGCACAACACTGAAGTATGTTACCTGAAACAATATTCTTCGCAACTCGTGCGTAATTAATTTCGGCCCCATACATGAGCTAGAAAAGTTTGTTATAAGGATCGTGCTACGAGCACTGTTTTTAAAGAACCAATCTGATTCGAATTATTTTCATTAAAATGAGTTCGGGATCCACGGTGCACATTTATTTTTACACATTTGTATTACGTTCGGCATTTATGTCTGCAGAGTTGCGTAATTTGAATTTGCCGCTGAGATAATTGTTAAGATGGCGGCAGAAATTGATAGAGACTTTCTATTGTTAGAGCAAATAAGATAAGTATTTGAAATGCTTATTAAACTTTGCTTTCGTATTGTGCACTATTTATACTTCATCAAGCAAACATTTGATTTTTTTCTAAGGAAAACACAGACAAAAACGCGATACAAATTGCTATCATAAATGGCTGCGCTCCTTGCAGCGGAAAGAAATAATTAACACAGATAATGCTTACTGAGAGAGGAATTAAAGTTAAAAATAATTATTCACTCATATTTATAATAATAATGAATTCTATTCTCAAGTAATAATTAAAAAATAATTACAGTTTCTTAACAGACCTCAGTTTGATATGCGTCCGCAACCTACAAAAGCCAACCAACAAAAGATAAAAACAAAGGAAGACAAACGCAGATCATAAAAGGAATTTACAATTATCATTGTCTTTGTATGATACACATCGATATGTCCACTTACATCATAGAATATTATATAAATAATTAATATTTATCATCGTTTTAACTATTTTTTCATATGTCGATTTGATAATGTTTATAACTGTTACAGGCATAATTTCCTCTCGTCGCACTGTAGCTAAAATTTACCTTGTGGATGTTACAGTTTGAAAAACATTTTGGACAATTCGACGAATGATTTGGCCACCCAGATCGCCTGACGTGAATCTTATCGAACACTGGTGGGATATAATCGGGAGATCAGTTCGTGCACAAAATCCTGCACCGGCAACACTTTCGTAATTATATACGGCTATAGAAGCAGTATGGGTGAATATTTCTGCAGGGGACTTCCAACGACTTCTTGAGTCCAAGCTACGTCGAGTTGCTGCACTAGGCCGGGAAAAATGAGGTCCGACACTAATTAGGAGGTATCCCACGACTTTTGTGAGCTCAGTGTATATGTACTTGGTGCACCAACGACCAAATGCTTTTCCTTGTTCATTACCGTCGCGGTTCTCACCCTACTACCCGTAACGGTCGTTCTCTGCAGCACGGGGATCCAGGATCCAGGCTTTCTTCGTTTTTATTGAAATAGTTGTCATGTTGGTGTATTTCGACAGCTTCCCTGAACAAGCGGGTGTAATAGCTCTTCTCTACAGCAACAATAACCGTATCGGCAAATTTCACTAACCTGTCGGTCCCACACAGAGCCTGCTCCGCCATGACCGATTTCTCTACCTGCCTCACCCTGCAATGCCGCTTATGCTCTGTGATGCTGGTGTTCACTGATCGTCCAGTCATTCCAAAACAAACTCTTTAACATGTACAGGGTATATGGTACGTCCTCGACATTGCAAGCGGGTCCCTTTCTGCTTTCCTGTCTGAGACACTCTTTGATCTTCTTTGTCGGTTTATAAATAGCGTTTACGCCGTGTTTGCGCAGTATACGGCCGATTCTGCCGGCCACACTAAGAGTGTGTGGTAGAAAGACCGTACCCAAGATTTTCTTCTCCGATGTGTCACTTCGCCGAATATTTGATTCTGTGGGTGGAGTACCCATTGCTGCTCAGGTGCTGCATCTCGCATCTGAGGTGCTGTGGTTCACATATTCTTCTTCCTCCCATTACGAGTCTGTAAATCATAACTCTTTTTTCGGCTCTGGTAGTGGTTTGATAGTTTGTGCAGGAATCTGTCCGTGCGTGACAGTTTTCGATACATCTCTCGTGACCAGCAAGCATATCTAGAAAGGATAGCTGCTGGTTATCTTCTACTCCCATGGTAAATGTTATGTTGCCATAGAGTCTGTTCAGGTGTATTAGGAAGTCGCTGAGCTGTTCCTCATTTTCTCACTTTGGCTCCACATCGTATCGTCGACGTATCTGTACTATATCTTAGGTTTTCAAGGTGTCAAGCCCATTGCCTGATTTTCGAAATGTTACATGAAGAAGTTGACCACAATTGAACTATGTGGATTACCCATGGCGATGCCTTCCAGCTGTTCGTAGAAGTTCCATTTTAATGGAATAGCTCGCGGTGAGGCATGCACGAAAGAGCTTGGTGGCTTTTGCGGTAAAATGGAACCGAAATACTCCAGAGAATCACTGACTGTTACGTTGGTAAACAAAGAAACAACATCAAAGCCGACCAGGATATCGTTTGGCCCAAGTTTTAGTTTCTTTAGTTTCTCAATGAAATGACCTGAGTCTGTTTTTTCTGCAGTCTTGCTTCCATTATGAACCATAACGTCAGAACTGCGTCCCTAGTGCCTTTACCTTTCCTTAGCTCAAATTTATCGTCATCCAACAGATCCTCAGATTTCCTTCCCATTCTTCTATGTATTATTTTTGTCAAAATCTTGGATGCATGAGCTGTTAAGCTGATTGTGAGAGAATTCTTACACTTATCGGCTCATGCTGTCTTTGAACTGGATGATGTTTATCCAAAAGTCTGATGGTATATCACCAGCCACATACATTCTTCAAACCATCCAGAACAGTCATTTTGTTGGCACTGCCACGAATGATTTTAGAAATTCCGATGGAATGTTATCTATCCCTTTCGCCTTATTTCATCTTAATTCGTCCAAAGCACTTTTAAATTATGATTCCAATACTGGATCCCCCATCTCTTCACTGTCGACTCCTGTTTCTTCTTCTGTCACGTTAGCAGACAAGTCCTCCACCTCATAGAGGCCTTCAGCATAATCTGTCCATCTACCCGCTCTCTCCTCCGTATGTAACAGTGGAATTTCCAATAGACTCGTCATGTTACCACCAATGTTTTAATTTCACCTAAAGTTGTTTTGACTTTTCTATACACTGAATCAGTCCTTCCGATAGTCCTTTGTTTTCGATTTCTTCACATTTTTCATGCAGGCCATTTCGCTTAAGCTTCCTATTTGTTTCATTCCTGAGTGTTTTGTATTTCTGTATTCCCAAATTTCCCTGAACATTTTGTACTTCCCTATTCTGTCGATCAGCTGAAGTATTTCTTCTGATTTCTGCGCTGCTACTTTCCTTGTATCTGCGGCTTTCTTTCCAACTTCTGTGACTGTCCTGTCTAGAGATATCCATTCCTCTTCAGCTAAACTACGTACTGAGCTATTTACTATCACAGAATCTATAGCCTCGGATAAGTTCAAGCGTATCTCTTCATTCCTCAGTACTTCAGTATCCCACTTCTTCCTGACAAGTCTCTTAAACGTCAGCCTTCTGTTCATCATTACTAAATTGTGATCTTAGTCTTTATCTGCTCCTTCATATGCCTTATAATCCAATATCTGCTTTTAGAAGATGTGCCGGACTATGATGTAATCTAAGTGACATCATCCGGAACCTCTTGGCTTTTCCATGTATACCTCCTCCTCTTGTGATTCTTGAAGATAATATTCGCTATTCTTAACTAATATTTGTTGCAGAACTCAGTTAGCCTTTCCCCTCTCTTGTTCCTGCTATCAAGCTCATATTCTCTCGTAACCCTTTCTTCTGCACCCTCCCCTACAACCGAGTTCTAATCCGCGTGATTATTACATTTTCGTCTTTCTTCACGTACTGAATTACCAGTTCACTCTAATCATATACTTTATCTCTTCATCCTCTGCTTGCGACGTCGGCATGTAGACATGTTCTGTTGTTGTCGGTGTTCGTTTGCTGTCGATTCTGACGATAACAACCCTATCAATGAACTGGTCAGTGTAAATGACTTTCTGCGCTATCTTCCTATTCATAACGAATCCTACTCCTACCATTTTCTCTCTCTACCTGTTCATCTGACCAGAAATCCTTATCTTCTTTCCATTTCACTTCAATGTCCGCCTGGTTAGCTAGATGGTAACGAGCTTGCCTCCAATGCGCTGGGCACTGGTTCGATTCCCGACCTGGTTGGAGATTTTCTCCGTTCGGGGACTCGGTGTTGTGTTGTCCTCCGCCTCGTTTCATCCTCATTACCGGCTGTAAGTCGCCCAGTGTGGCGTCGAATGAAATAAGGCTTTCACTGGGACATCCCGGTCAACAATGCCATATGATCATTTCTTTCTTTTTTTTTTCACTTCACTGACCCCGCTGTATCTAGACTGAGCCTTAGCATTTCCCTTTTCAGATTTTCTAGTTTCCCTACCACGTACAAACTTCTGACATTTCATGCCCCGACTCGTAGAACATTATCATTTCATTGATTATTCAGTCTTCTTCTCATGATCACCTCCCCATTGACAGTCGCCTCCCAGGGATCCGAAAGGGGGACTAACCCCTAATCATTTGCCATTGGAGAGATCATGATGACACTTTTTTCATGTCCTGTGGATAAACATTATGTGTCTTTGGTGCAGTAGTTCCCATTGCCTTCTGCATCATTGCTGATTCTTCCCTCTTTTATGTGCAGTTTTCCACCTCAAGGGCAAGAGAGTGCTCTGAACTTCTTTCCGCTCCTCCACCCTCTTTGACAAGGCCATTGGGAGAACGAGTGTGACTTCTTATGCCAGAAGTCTTCGGCCACCATTTCTGATGATTTTTATTCAAAATTTAAACAGGGGCGAAGTTCGAATCCGGGTTCCACAACGTTTTGATTAGTACGCAATGACGCTACCCCTAGACATAGGTGAACCACTAAATTAATGGAAGAACTGTGGCTACTCGCGAGTGACAAAATATCGGAATGATTCCTTGTAGCTGTAGCTGTGATGTTAGGCTGCCTGGTTCTGTTGGATTTTACCACAGATTTCATCTTGAAGGAATTTCCCTGCACTCTTGCTCACAAAGACTCCATTTTACTTGTATAGCTCTCTGGACGATGATTTGTAAGTTATTGATGCCAATATTCATTGAGGCACGAAAATCGGAGAAAAGTGCCTCTGTACGCCGGGAACGTCATTACATTATCGTTATCTCTCGGTCGCCCCTGTAACATACATAAAATTAATATTGAAATTTCTGTGCTTAGCAATTGAGGCAGTGACATGGGAAAGACAGTAAGTCAAAACAAATCATTTTCCATCCTTTTATCGAAAAGGTAGAAACCTAGTAAGGAGTTGTTAGTATGACATAGTGCCTCCGAAACCACTTCCATACAAACTGGTAAGTCTTACTTTCCGTCTGCAACGAAATTTGCTTGATTGCATTCAGTGGTAACACCTACTTTTGTGTTTTATTATGGTCTAACCGATTTGTACACTTCCTTTGTGTAAGCTACTTGGAAATGCAAATACAACTGCCATAGTCCCGAAGAGAATGACGCACAGCAGCTGCACTCAAAGCCTTGGAACCAAAGTTTCGTAAATCAAGGTTATTTTATTTATGGTTTAATCAACGTAGTTCAGATAGAACAGAGAAGTCTGCGTAAAATCGACGATCATGCTTTGAGCAGAATACAAGTATCTGTCACTGACTCTGACTGCGTGGTGTGACAACTGCACCAGTAAAAATAAAAATCGGGATCTGTTATAGGCCTTAACCTACACAGTTAATAATGTCAGTTCGAATTTTGTAGTGTCGCGGCATTCGTACACGCCTTGTGGCCGAGATTTCGGCACAACAGAAGAGACAAATGTTTTCACAACCAATGACTCCTGAGGAAATAGCTGATATGATTAGAGAAACAAAGAATGTGCAATCACTCAGTGCCGTAAAGACGACGGAATAAGGTTTCTATGATTTTACCTCGGTTTGCGATAAATTACTGCATACATCACCAGTGAAGATTAGTTCTGCTTCTTGGATTGTGAGGCATGAGCTGCCCATCATAGAAA